>NC_092769.1:57511130-58111130 GCF_047496795.1 Chiloscyllium punctatum
ACTGACCCCCTCACAGCGCGGTGATCGCTCAGTACTGACCCCCTCACAGTGCGGTGATCCCTCAGTACTGACCCCCTCACATCGCGGTGATCCCTCAGTACTGACCCCCTCACAGCGCGGTGATCGCTCAGTACTAATCCCCTCAGAGTGTGGTGATCCCTCAGTACTGACCCCCTCACATCGCGGTGATCCCTTAGTACTGACCCCCTCACAGTGCGGTGATCCCTCAGTACTGACCCCCTCACAGTGCGGTGATCCCTCAGTACTGACCCCCTCACAGTGCGGTGATCCCTCAGTACTGACCCCCTCACATCGCGGTGATCCCTCAGTACTGACCCCCTCACATCGCGGTGATCCCTCAGTACTAATCCCCTCAGAGTGTGGTGCTCCCTCAGTACTGACCCCCTCACATCGCGATGATCCCTCAGTACTGACCCCCTCACAGCGCGGTGATCCCTCAGTACTGACCCCCTCACAGCGCGGTGATCCCTCAGTACTGACCCCCTCACAGCGCGGTGGTCCCTCAGTACAAATCCCCTCAGAGTGTGGTGCTCCCTCAGTACTGACCCCCTCACATCGCGGTGGTCCCTCAGTACTAATCCCCTCAGAGTGTGGTGCTCCCTCAGTACTGACCCCCTCACAGCGCGGTGGTCCCTCAGTACTGACCCCCTCAGAGTGTGGTGCTCCCTCAGTACTGACCCCCTCACAGCGCGGTGGTCCCTCAGTACTAATCCCCTCAGAGTGTGGTGTTCCCTCAGTACTGACCCCCTCACAGCGCGGTGGTCCCTCAGTACTGACCCCCTCAGAGTGTGGTGCTCCCTCAGTACTGACCCCCTCACAGCGCGGTGGTCCCTCAGTACTAATCCCCTCAGAGAGTGGTGTTCCCTCAGTACTGACCCCCTCACAGCGCGGTGATCCCTCAGTACTGACCCCCTCACAGCGCGGTGGTCCCTCAGTACTCATCCCCTCAGAGTGTGGTGCTCCCTCAGTTCGAACCCTTTCACAGTGCAGTGCTCCCTCAGTAGTAACCCTCTCACAGTGCGACACTCTGACAGCATGGCCATCCATTAGTACTGACCATCAGAGAGTGCGCACTTCATCATTACTGACCCTCTCACTGCACAGCAATCCCTCCATCCTGACTCACTGACAATGCAGCACGACCTCCACACTGATCCTCTGACAATGCTGCACTCCCTCCACACTGATCCTCTGACAATGCTGCACTCCCTCCACACTGACCCTCTGACAATGCTGTACTCCCTCCACACTGACCCTCTGAGAATGCTGCACTCCCTCCACACTGATCCACTGACAATGCTGCACTCCCTCCACACTGACCCTCTGAGAATGCTGCACTCCCTCCACACTGACCCTCTGACAATGCTGCACTCCCTCCACACTGACCCTCTGAGAATGCTGCACTCCCTCCACACTGACCCTCTGACAATGCTGCACTCCCTCCACACTGACCCACTGACAATGCTGCACTCCCTCCACACTGATCCTCTGACAATGCTGCACCCCCTCCATACTGAACCTCTGACAATGCTGCACTCTCTCCACACTGACCCTCTGACAATGCTGCACTCCCTCCACACTGATCCTCTGACAATGCTGCACCCCCTCCATACTGAACCTCTGACACTGCTGCACTCCCCCCACACTGACCCTCTGACAATGCTGCACTCTCTCCACACTGATCCTCTGACAATGCTGCACTCCCTCCACACTGATCCTCTGACAATGCTGCACTCCCTCCACACTGACCCTCTGACAATGCTGCACTCCCTCCACACTGATCCTCTGACAATGCTGCACTCCCTCCACACTGACCCTCTGATAATGCTGCACTCCCTCCACACTGACCCTCTGACAATGCTGCACTCCCTCCACACTGATCCTCTGACAATGCTGCACTCCCTCCACACTGATCCTCTGACAATGCTGCACTCCCTCCACACTGACCCTCTGATAATGCTGCACTCCCTCCACACTGATCCTCTGATAATTCTGCACTCCCTCCACACTGATCCTCTGACAATGCTGCACTCCCTCCAGACTGATCCTCTGACAATGCTGCACTCCCTCCACACTGACCCTCTGACAATGCTGCACTCCCTCCACACTGACCCTCTGACAGTGTAGCACTTCCTCCGTACTGACCCTCTGACAGTGTAGCACTCCCTCAGTACTGACCCTCTGACAGTGTGGAAGTGGCCCTATACAGACCCTCTGACAGTGTGGCCCAATCTCAGGCCAAAACCTCTGACAGTACTGCACTCCCTCAGCACTGACCCATTGACAGTGTAGGACTCCCTCAGTACTGACTAATTGACAGTGTAGTACTCTCTCAGTACTGACCCATTGACAATGTAGCACTCCCTCAGTACTGACCCATTGACAGTGTAGTACTCTCTCAGTACTGACTCATTGACAGTGTAGCACTCCCTCAGCTCTGACCCATTGACAGTGAAGTACTCCCTCAGCACTGACCCATTGACAGTGTAGCACTCCCTCAGTACTGACCCATTGACAGTGTAGTACTCCCTCAGTACTGACTCATTGACAGTGTAGTACTCTCTCAGTACTGACCCTCTGCCTCAGTCCTGCACCTCTGACAGTCCAGCAGTGCCTCAGGGTACTGTCTATCTGACAGTCTAGCATTCTCTCTGTACTAACCCTCTGACAGTGCAGCACTCCCTCAGTACTAACCCTCTGACAGTGCAGCACTCCCTCAGTACTGACCCTCAGACAATGAGGCACTCCCTCAGTACTCACCCTCTGATGGTGCAGTGCTCTCTCAGTGCAGATCCTCTGATAGGGAGGCTTGCCGTCTGGACTGACCCTCTTACAGTGTGGTGCTCCCTCAGTACTGACTCTCTGACAGTGCAGCACTCCCTCAGTACTGACCCTCTGACAGTGCAGCACTCCCTCAGTACTGACTCTCTGACAGTGTGGAAGTGGCCCTATACTGACCCTCTGACAGTGTGGCCCAATCTCAGGCCAAAACCTCTGACAGTACTGCACTCCCTCAGCACTGACCCATTGACAGTGTAGTACTCTCTCAGTACTGACCCATTGACAATGTAGCACTCCCTCAGTACTGACCCATTGACAGTGAAGTACTCCCTCAGTACTGACCCATTGACAGTGTAGCACTCCCTCAGCACTGACCCATTGACAGTGTGGTACTCCCTCAGTACTGACCCATTGACAGTGTAGTACTCCCTCAGCACTGACCCATTGACAGTGTAGTACTCTCTCAGTACTGACCCATTGACAGTGTAGTACTCCCTCAGTACTGACCCATTGAGAGTGTAGTACTCCCTCAGTACTGACTCATTGACAGTGTAGTACTCTCTCAGTACTGACCCTCTGCCTCGGTCCTGCACCTCTGACAGTCCAGCAGTGCCTCAGGGTACTGTCTATCTGACAGTGTAGCACTCTCTCTGTACTAACCCTCTGACAGTGCAGCACTCCCTCAGTACTGACCCTCAGACAATGAGGCACTCCCTCAGTACTGACCCTCTGATGGTGCAGTGCTCTCTCAGTGCAGATCCTCTGATAGTGAGGCTTGCCGTCTGGACTGACCATCTGACAGTGTGGTGCTCCCTCAGTACTGACTCTCTGACAGTGCAGCACTCCCTCAGTACTGACCCTCTGACAGTGCAGCACTCCCTCAGTACTGACCCTCTGACAGTGCAGCGCTCCATCAGTACTGGCCCTCTGACAGTGCAGTGCTCCCTCAGTACTGACCCCTCTGACAGTGCAGCACTCCCTCAGTACTGACTCTCTGACAGTGTGGAAGTGGCCCTATACTGACCCTCTGACAGTGTGGCCCAATCTCAGGGTTTTGAGGAAGGGTCACTTGACAAAGGCACTTCACAAAGATCCTGATCAATGTAACTTTGTGATATTAGTTCAGAAGGAACAGCTCAGACCTAACATTTCCGTGTGCCTTTGTTCTGTATCTGTTCTCCCATGTAGCCCGCCCTCCGAATACAATACCTTACACAGCCTTAAACCTGTTTGTCAACTTTCAGCAGAAGCAGCCTCAGGGCATTGAACACAGACTGAATTACTCAGTGACACTTGGATCAGGTCAAGTTCTCAAGTAAACAGATGGTGGGGAAATTCAGCACAATTCAGCAGGTAGCAACGGTGAAGAGAGAGAGGAACAATTCGCATTCCAAGTGACTCTTCCTCAAAACGGTCTGTTCTGAAGGAACTTTCCCGCAGAAATCACTGGATTGAAAGGTGAACTCTCTCTCTGTCTCTTTCTCCCTCTCCCTTCAGAGATGCTGCTCGACATGCTGAGCTTCTTCAGCAATCTCTGTATTGATGTTTCAGGTCTCTAGTGCGTCCGTACAGATTGATTTTAGTGTTGAATTCTCCAGCTTGCTCTATTAAAGGGATTGAATCCCTCTGCTACAAAGGGGGGTCTGTTACCACAGCTAACAGGTTCGTGATGCCAACATTGTTGGTTCAATCTCTATCATGTCTGAAATTACCATGAAGGCCCCAGCTTCTCAACCTCGCCTCTCACCTGAGGTGTGTGACCCACCAGCCTCTCTCCCTGACAAGACTGCAGCTCTTGGGTCCTCCTGGTCTATATTAACTTCCCAACTTTAAAAAGGGCACTCCAGTAAGAGAGCTCTTTACATGGTTCAGGTCAAACTCCTGGAGCTCCCTCCCTAACATCACTGTGGGACACCCAAGGACTGCAGCAGGAGAGTACAGCTCACCCCCACCTTCCAGGCAACTATTAGAGGCTGTGGGAATCACATACAAGCCACATTTGAAAATAAGTTTTATAACAGGGTGACGGTGGATGGTCACTAACTCTGTTTCTTTACCTCTGTTCAAATCAGCGTAATGAAGAAGCTTAGGGTGGGTCAAAAATTACAGAGGGTCAGTACTGAGGGAGCACCATACTGTCAGAAGGTCAGTACAGAGAGAGTGCTACACTGTCAGAGGGTCAGTACTGAGGCACTGCTGGACTGTCAGAGGAGCAGGACCGAGCCTGAGGGTCAGTACTGGGGGAGTGCTTCACTATCAATGAGTCAGTACAGAGGGAGTGCGACACTGTCAATGAGTCAGTACTGAGGCAGTGCTGTACTGTCAGAGTATCAGTTATGATGGAGTGCTGTACTGTCAGAGGTTTTGTCCTGAGATTGGGCCACACTGTCGGAGGGTCAGTATAGGGCCACTTCCACACTGTCAGAGTCAGTACTGAGTGAGTGCATCACTATCAGAGGATCAGTGTGGAGGGAGTGCAGCATTGTCAGAGGATCAGTGTGGAGGGAGTGCAGCATTGTCAGAGGGTCAGTGTGGAGGGAGTGCTGTATTGACAGAGGATCAGTGTGGAGGGAGTGCAGCATTGTCAGAGGATCAGTGTGGAGGGAGTGCTGCATTGTCAGAGGGTCAGTATGGAGGGAGTGCAGCATTATCAGAGGATCAGTGTGGAGGGAGTGCAGCATTCTCAGAGGGTCAGTGTGGAAGGAGTGCAGCATTGTCAGAGGGTCAGTGTGGAGGGAGTGCTGTATTGACAGAGGATCAGTGTGGAGGTAGTGCTGCATTGTCAGAGGGTCAGTATGGAGGGAGTGCTGCATTGTCAGTGAGTCAGGACGGAGGGATTGCTGTGCAGTGAGAGGGTCAGTAATGATGAAGTGCGCACTCTCTGATGGTCAGTACTAATGGATGGCCATGCTGTCAGAGTGTCGCACTGTGAGAGGGTTACTACTGAGGGAGCACTGCACTGTGAAAGGGTTCGAACTGAGGGAGCACTGCACTCTGAGGGGGATTAGTACTGAGGGATCACCGCGATGTGAGGGGGTCAGTACTGAGGGATCACCGCGCTGTGAGGGGGTCAGTACTGAGGGATCACCACACTGCGAGGGGGTCAGTACTGAGGGACCACCGCGATGTGAGGGTGTCAGTACTGAGGGAGCACCTCACTCTGATGGGATTAGTACTGAGGGACCACCGCGCTGTGAGGGGGTCAGTACTGAGGGACCACCACACTCTGAGGGGATTAGTACTGAGGGATCACCGCGCTGTGAGGGGGTCAGTACTGAGGGATCACCGCGCTGTGAGGGGGTCAGTACTGAGGGATCACCACACTGCGAGGGGGTCAGTACTGAGGGACCACCGCGATGTGAGGGTGTCAGTACTGAGGGAGCACCTCACTCTGATGGGATTAGTACTGAGGGACCACCGCGCTGTGAGGGGGTCAGTACTGAGGGAGCACCACACTCTGAGGGGATTAGTACTGAGGGATCACCGCGATGTGAGGGGGTCAGTACTGAGGGAGCACCACACTCTGCGGGGATTAGTACTGAGGGATCACCGCGATGTGAGGGGGTCAGTACTGAGGGAGTACCACACTGTGAGGGGGTCAGTACTGAGGGAGCACCACACTCTGAGGGGGTCAGTACTGAGGGATCAACGCGCTGTGAGGGGGTCAGGACTGAGGGAGCACCACACTCTGAGGGGATTAGTACTGAGGGATCACTGCGCTGTGAGAGGGTCAGTACTGAGGGATCACCGCACTGTGAGGGGGTCAGTACTGAGGGAGCACCACACTATGTGCCGGACAGTCAGTACTGAGTGATTTCTGCATTGCCAGAGGGTCAGTACTGAGAGAGTGATGCACACTCAAAGGGTCATTACTGAGGGAGCGCTACACGGTCAGTGTGTCAGTTCTGAGGGAGTGTTGTTTCAGAGGGTCAGTACTGAGGGAGAGCTGCACTGCCAAAGGGTCAGTACTGAGGGAGTTCTGCTCAGTCGGAGAGTCAGTACTGAGAAAATGCCACGTTATCGGAGGGTCGGTATCGAGGGAGTGCTGCACTGTAAGTGCATCGGTATTGAGGGAGGGCTACATTGTCGGAGGGTCAGTACTGAGGGAATGCCACATTGTAGAAATGTCAGTGCAAAGAGAGTGCTGCAGTGTCAGAGTGTCAGTACTGAGGGAATGCTGTTGTGTCAGGGCGTCATTTCTGAGGGTGTGCTACAGTGTAAAAGGAGCAGTGCTGAAGGTGTGCTGCACTGTCAGAGGGTCAGTACTGAGGGATTGCAGCACCGTCAGGGGCGCAGGGCCAAGGGGCTGTTGCAGTGTCAGAGGGTCAGTTCTGAGGGAGTACTGAATGATCAGAGAATGTGCCGCATCATCTGAAAGTCAGTATGAAGGTGCCCCACACTGTGGGAGGGTCAGTATACGTGCAATGCCTCACTGTCAGAGGGTCAGTACTGAGGGAGTGCTGCACTGTCAGAGGGTCAGTACTGAGGGAGTGCTGCACTGATAGAGGTTCAGTACAGAGGGAGACCTGCACTGATAGAGGGTCAGTACTGAGGGAGTGCTGCACTGTCAGAGGGTCAGTACTGAGGGAGTGCTGCACTGATAGAGGGTCAGTACTGAGGGAGTGCTGCACTGTCAGAGGGTCAGTTCTGAGGGAGTGCTTCACTGTCAGAGGGTCAGTACTGAGGGAGTGCTGCACTGTCATCGGAACAGTATTGAGGGAGAGTTGCACTGCCAGAGGGTCAGTATGGAGGGGGTGCCACACTGTCAGAGGGTCAGTACTGAGGGAGTGCCACACTGTCAGAGGGTCAGTACTGAGGGAGTGCTGCACTGTCAGAGGATCAGTACTGAGGGAGCGCTGCACTGTCAGAGGGTCATTTCTGAGGGAGTGCTTCACTGTCAGAGTGTCAGTACTGAGGGAGTGCTGCACTGTCAGAGGGCCAGTACTGAGGGAGTGCTGCACTGTCAGAGGGTCAGTACTGAGGGAGTGCTGCACTGTCAGAGGGCCAGTACTGAGGGATTGCTGCACTGTCAGAGGGTCAGTACTGAGGGAGTGCTGCACTGTCAGAGGGTCAGTACTGAGGGAGTGCTGCACTGATAGAGTGTCAGTACTGAGGGAGTGCTGCACTGTCAGAGAGTCAGTACTGAGGGAGCGCTGCACTGTCAGAGGGTCAGTACTGAGGGAGTGCCGCACTGTCGGAGGGTCAGTACTGAGGGAGGGCGGCGCTGTCGGAGGGTCAGGACTGAGGGAGTACTGCAATGTCAGAGGGTCAGTACGGAGGGAGTGCTGCACTGTCAGAGGATCAGTACTGAGGGAGTGCTGCACTGTCAGAGGGTCATTACTGAGGGAGTTCTGCAATGTCGGAGGGTCTGTACTGTTGAGTGCAGCAATGTCGGAGGGATTGTACTGTAGGAGAGCTGCACTGTCAGAGGGTCAGTACTGAGGCAGTGCTGCACTGTCAGAAGGTCAGTTCTGAGGGAAGGCTGCACTGTCAGAGAGTCAGCACTGCAGGTGTGCCATACTGTCGGAAGGTCAGTACTGTGGAAATGCTGCACTGTCAGAGGATACGACTGAGGGAGTGCTGCGCTATCGGGGGGGTCAGTAATGGGGGATTGCTGCAATGTCAGAGGGTCAATCTGGGGGCAGTGCTGCACTGTGAGAAGGTCAGTAATGAGGGAGTGCTGCAGTGTCAGAGAGTCAGTACTGAGGGAGTGCTGCACTGTCAGAGGGTCAGTGCTGAGGGAGTGCTGCAGTGTCAGAGAGACAGCACTGTGGGAGCGCTGCAGTGTCAGAGAGTCAGTACTGAGGGAGTGCTGCACTGTCAGAGGGTCAGTACTGAGGGAGTGCTGCACTGTCAGAGGGCCAGTAATGAGGGAGTGCTGCACTGTCAGAGGGTCAGTACTGAGGGAGTTCTGCACTGTCAGAGGGTTAGTACTGAGGGAGTGCTGCACTGTCAGAGGGTCAGCACTGAGGGAGTGCTGCAGTGTCAGAGAGTCAGTACTGAGGGAGTGCTGCACTGTCAGAGGGTCAGTACTGAGGGAGTGCTGCACTGTCAGAGGATCAGTACTGAGGGAGTGCTGCACTGTCAGAGGGTCAGTACTGAGGGAGTGCTGCAGTGTCAGAGAGTCAGTACTGAGGGAGTGCTGCACTGTCAGAGGGTCAGTACTGAGGGAGTGCTGCCCTGTCAGAGGATCAGTACTGAGGGAGTGCTGCACTGTCAGAGGGCCAGTACTGAGGGAGTGCTGCATTGTCAGAGGGTCAGTACTGAGGGAGTGCTGCACTGTCAGAGGGCCAGTACTGAGGGAGTGCTGCAGTGTCAGTGAGTCAGTACTGAGGGAGTGCTGCACTGTCAGAGGGTCAGTACTGAGGGAGTGCTGCACTGTCAGAGGATCAGTACTGAGGGAGTGCTGCACTGTCAGAGGGCCAGTACTGAGGGAGTGCTGCACTGTCAGAGCGTCAGTACTGAGGGAGTGCTGCACTGTCAGAGGGCCAGTACTGAGGGAGTGCTGCACTGTCAGAGGGTCAGTACTGAGGGAGTGCTGCAGTGTCAGAGAGTCAGTACGGAGGGAGTGCTGCACTGTCAGAGGGTCAGTACTGAGGGAGTGCTGCACTGTCAGAGGATCAGTACTGAGGGAGTGCTGCACTGTCAGAGGGTCAGTACTGAGGGAGTGCTGCACTGTCAGAGGGTCAGTACTGAGGGTGTGCTGCAGTGTCAGAGGGTCAGTACTGAGGGAGTGCTGCACTGTCAGAGGGTCAGTACTGAGGGAGTGCTGCACTGTCAGAGGATCAGTACTGAGGGAGTGCTGCACTGTCAGAGGGTCAGTACTGAGGGAGCGCTGCACTGTCAGAGGGTCCGTACTGAGGGAGTGCTGCACTGTCAGAGGGCCAGTACTGAGGGAGTGCTGCACTGTCAGAGGGTCAGTACTGAGGGAGTGCTGCACTGTCAGAGTATCAGTACTGAGGGAGCGCTGCACTGTCAGAGGCTCAGTATTGCGGGAGTGCCGCACTGTCGGAGGGTCAGTTCTGAGGGAGGGCCGCACTGTCAGCGGGTCAGGACTGAGGTAGTGCTGCAATGTCAGAGGGTCAGTACGGAGGGAGTGCTTCATTGTCAGAGGGTCAGTACTGAGGGAGTGCTGCACTGTCAGAGGATCAGTACTGAGGGAGTGCTGCACTGTCAGAGGGTCATTACTGAGGGAGTGTTGCAATGTCCGAGGGTCTGTACTGTTGAGAGCTGCATTGTCGGAGGGACTGTACTGTAGGAGATATGCACTGTCAGGGGGTCAGTACTGAGGCAGTGCTGCACTGTCAGAAGGTCAGTTCTGAGGGAGGGCTGCACTGTCAGAGAGTCAGCACTGCAGGTGTGCCATACTGTCGGAAGGTCAGTACTGTGGAAATGCTGCACTGTCAGAGGATACTACTGAGGGAGTGCTGCGCTATCAGGGGGGTCAGTAATGGGGGATTGCTGCAATGTCAGAGGGTCAATCTGGGGGCAGTGCTGCACTGTGAGAAGGTCAGTACTGAGGAAGTGCTGCACTGTGAGAAGGTCAGTACTGAGGGAGTGCTGCAGTGTCAGAGAGACAGCACTGAGGGAGTGCTGCAGTGTCAGAGAGTCAGTACTGAGGGAGTGCTGCACTGTCAGAGGGTCAGTACTGAGGGAGTGCTGCAGTGTCAGAGAGTCAGTATTGAGGGAGTGCTGCACTGTCAGAGGATCATGACTGAGGGAGTGCTGCACTGTCAGCGCATCAGTCTGGGGGATCCCTGCATTGTAAGAGAGGCAGGACTGAGTGAGTGCCACACTATCAGATGGGCTGAATGGCCTAATTTCTGCTCCCATGTCTTGTGGTCTAAGAGGAATATCTGAAATTGTTCAGTATATTTCTGCCTCTGCTTCCTACATACCCTGCTCAGCAATGATTCCCACGTCCAGATTCCAGAGACTGTGTTCAAACAGACCGCCTTCATTTGGTTACCACCCTCTTTTCCCAGGGATCAAGTTTTCGTTTCGTGTGACTGACCTGCCAGCTCAATTGTATATTTTCATGCTGCAGGACTGAGGTTTATTCCTCAGCTTCCATGTCCTCATCCCAAATGAATCCCACTGCCCCACACTCAGCACAGTCGGGTGTTCCTCATTTCTTAGCTTCCCAATGCTAATCCACACTCCTCCAAATCGTATCGCAGGCGAATTACCTGGGAGAGAGGAGTGCTAAGAGAGGAAATAAAAATCTGAAAGTACCTTACAGTGACATTAAGGGTGAATTGATAATGACAGAAAGAGTAAGTTGTGGAACACAGTGAGAATTTGTGCATGGACCCAGAGGCTACAGTGAATGGATTCATTTTGTCAGTGCTCATTGGGACAGGGTTGATATGAAATTGTGAAGATGCTCCTTGATACAATTAAATGAATTAGCATATATATAGAGAGAGAGATGGTTCTGAGTGGTCTGGCCTTCTTCCAACCCAATAAATCTCCAAAGACGGTGGAAATGTATCTCAGTTTACCGAATGAGGTGATGGAGGAAGTAGCAGGTACACTTGCAAACATTTTCAAATCCCCTCTGGCCACAGGAGAGGTGTCGTCGGACTGACCATGTGGTACTGTTATTCAAGAAGGGACATGGGATATACCAGGCAGCTACAGGCCAGTCAGGCTAATATCGTGGGTGGGACGTCTGTTGGAAGCAATTTTGGGAGAGAGAATTAATCAGCATTTAAAGAGACTGGAGTACATGAAGACCAGTCAGAATGGTTGTGTTAAGGAGGGGTCGGGTCTGACCAATGGGATTGCACTTTTTAAGGAGGTGACCAGGTGTTTAAATAAGGGCAATACTTTCCTGTCGCCTGCTTGGAGGTCAGTAAGGCTTTTATCAGGACCCATATTGGAAACTGATAGTGAACATAAAAACTCAAGATCCAAGGAATTTGGCGCAGAATGCTGAGTGGCAGGAAGCAGACAGTGATGGCCCAATTAGAAATCTCTGTCTGTTCATGTCTCACTGTTGGGGTCTTACTGATGTGGTTGATAGAAAAGATTTAGATTTGAATGGTGGAGGGTTAATCATTGGGTTCATGAATGATATGAAGATTGGTTGGGTGATAAATACTGAGGATGATAGCCTTAGATTACAGAAGGATGGAGATGACCTTGTCAGATGGACCGATCAGTGGCAACGGGTGAGGTGCCTGAAGACTGGAGGGTGATTAATGATGGGCCATTATTGAAGTAAGGCTGCAAGGAACAGCCATTGAACTATGGAGCTGTGAACCTGATGGCAGTGGGGGGTAAGCTGTTGGAGAGCATTCTGAGAGACAATTTACATGGATTTGGAAAAGCAAGGATTGATTAGGGATGGTCAGCGTGGCTTGTGGAAATGGTTTGGGATGGAGGCCACGTCCATTTTAAAAGATTCAGATCTTTTTAAACAATCAGTGAAAAATAACATCACCAGGTGCCTTAAACATGGATTGGAGAAAAACTGTTGTCAATGTATGGTCACTTGATGCTTGGAGACTCTCTAGAAAAGCAGGCACCCAAACAGACCAATGCTATCGATGCAAGATGCGGTGCACAGGAAGATCCAACAAGTCATTTGCAGTTGCTGTTTGTCTCCCTGGAGCAGTCATCATGCGAGATCAGGGTTCAGTCCTTGGAAAGTGACCTCTCCATTGAACCTTCCTCCACGTTTGTACAGTAACTGTGGTTTTGTGTGCTTATCTCTGTGAGAGAGAGACACAGAAAGCGAGTGTCTGTCCGTGTGTGTGAGAGAGAGTGCATGTGTGCGTATCTCTGTGTGTCTGTGTGTGTGAGAGAGGGATTATGTGTTTTTTTACGTGTCTGTCTGAGTGTGTGTTTGTGAGAGAGTGTGTGTGTATGTGTTTGAGGGAGTGAGAGTGTGTGTATGTTTGAGAGAGTGAGTGTTTGTGAGACAGAGAGAGAGAGAGAGAGAGAGAGAGTGTGTGTGTGTGTGTGTGTGTGTAAACTAGCCAATCTTATCAGGTGCCCATGAATATAAAATCCAGCTGCTATTTCAGGTGAGGTGGTCCTCGTGTCTCCAAAGACACAAAGGCTGCAAGAGTGAATTAACTGGGGGAAAGAGAGTGCTGTTCATTCCAGTGGGGATTCATCCAGTAAACCTTCCCCACACACTAACATCCCTCTGGTAATGCAGTGACTAGTCCTGCACACAGAGCTCCAGGTACAAACCAATGTAATGTCACCGTAGTCTTACCAGAGCATGGGACAGCTCCTCATTACAGAGCGGGGTCTGGTGGGGATTTAATCAGAGGGTGACTATGGCCCAACTGAGGGGAGAGGTTGGGAAGGAGAGTCCTTCAGAGTAACTTCAGCTAATGTAGTAAGCTAACTGACCAGCCAACTGAGCTAACCAACCTCACTCCAGGGGCATGCCGTGTATAACACAATCATTGCCAGACTGCACCTCAAGAAGAGCCAGGAGCAAGGCCATTCGGCCCCCACCCTAACCCAGAAGGGAGAGCACGGGAAGCTGATGAAGGAACCAAGACCCTCCCATGTGGCCTTCTGAAATGGAGCTGGAGGACAGGGCAGACCGGGCCTGCTGTTTGCTTCCCTGAGACTGGCCTGCTCCACCTTACAGTGAGAGACTGAGGGGAACCTCAAGGAGATTTCACTTCTCACTGAGAGGCTCCAACTCCAATCCAAATCAGACTGGTTCCCTCCGAGACTCACGGAAGGGTGCAGCACTCGACAGATCAGGGCCTTGTGGAGTCATAACCTCCAGTGTGGGGACCAAGAGCTGGGAGGTAGTGTTAAGGACATAAAACCATCTGTAATAGGAACAGGAGGAGACCATTCAGCCCATCGAGCCTGCTCTACTATTCAATAGAATCGTGAATGATTTAGTATTGATTTGGGAGCTGAAACCTGGACAGTACAGAGACAGAGAATCAAATTATTCTGCGATACGGAATTATCAGACGAGAGCACACACACACACACACACACACACACACACACACACACACACACACACACAAATCGTGGGATTCAGGCCGTCTGTGGAAACGGGGAGAGACAAAGGAGCATAATGCTAGAGAGGGATCTGATCCCACAGATTTCACTCCTTCCCTCTCTCTCTGCAGCTCTCATGTCTGTTTTTGTTTTTCCCAGTTCTCTCTCCCACATCTTTCCTTCAATCTCTATATCTCACCATCCTTCACATCTCTGTCCTGTTTACATTTCCCAGTAGATTCCCTTCCCCCTTTGTCACCTCACCTGGTTTTTCAGGAATGCTTAATCATTCAGTCTTTCACAAAACTAACACCTTGCTCATCTCTCTCTGCATCTGTCTCTCAGCTCTGTGGGATCTTGCTATTCCTGTCTGTACATCACTCTAGCAACATCATAGCCCCCACTACCACCCCACTCTCTCAGCTCTATCTCTCTGCTGTTGTAACTCCTCTCTCTCTCTGTCCTATATCTCTCCCTGGGATTTCTGTCTTGCTGTCTGCCTGAACTCTCCCTGTCTTTCTCCTCCCATTTTCTCCTTGTATCTGTCTGACATTGTATTTCTCTTCCTGGAGTTTAACACACTCTCTCTCTCTCTCTGTCTGTCTCTGTCTGCTCTCTCTCAGTTCTTCTCACTTCCTCTACCCCCCTCTGCCTTTCTCTTGTTCTCTCCCTCCCTCTCACTGTCTGTCCATCCATCTCTCTTTCTCTCCTGTAGTTGCTCTCCCTCTTTCTCCCTGGACCCCTCTGCTCTGTCCCAGTGACTGGGGGAAGGGGCATTGGGAAGAGCTTGCCTCAGTGCCTGGTCTCTCCTAGGTTTTACACCCACTGTGGGGAGGGGGTGAGTGGAAGGAACATGAAGTAATTTTCTGAGTGTGTCTGAAATAAAGAAAAAGAGAAAGAGAAAGGGAGAATGATAAAAAGAGAGAAAGACATGGAGAGAGTGGAGATGGAGAAAGTGGAGAGAGAGAAATGGGCAGTAAGAGTCAAGGAGGTGGAGTGAGAAAAGGACAGAGTGAGAGAGACAGGGAGAGACAGAAAGTGAGAAGGGCATATATGGAGGGAGAAGGACAGTGTGTGTGTACTTGGCGATGGTTTCAGAGTGGGATCTTGTTGTGCATTACTGCAGTCAGTCAAAAGGTGAGTTAGTCTCTGCACTATGTCCTCCAGCCCAGGGACTGTGAGTCTGCATGGGAAGGGGGAGAGTGGGAGACAAGGAGAGAGTGGGACAGCCAGAGACAGGGGGAGGGTTTGATGGGGTTTTGGGGTTGGTGGAGAAAGGAGGGGCTGTTGTCAGAGAGAGATGGAGGGAGGGATAGCATGTGATGCAAAATCTGAGACAGGGTTGTGAAGAGGTCTGCACAGGAAGGATAGTCAATGAGGCCATTCAGGGGCCAATCCTGAGGATCCTGAACCGGTCCAGGATCATTTAATGGGTGAGGGGGGATGATGGGCAGAAAGGACTCCATCTGTGATGTAAACCTTCTGTAATTCTCGGACTGGGATCTTGCTGTACATTAAAATCGTTACAGGCGAGTCAGTCAACCCAGACTCATTTACCTGTGTGAGAAAGTGAGGACTGCAGATGCTGGAGAGTCAGAGTTACAAAGTGTGGAGCTGGAGAAGCACAGCAGGTCAGCCAGGAGAGTCGATGGGTCAGGCCTGAGCTGCTGGGCTTTTCCAGCTCCACACTTTTCCACTCAAATCCCTCTGCCTCAGGGAGTGGGGATCACAGCAATGTTGGGGGCAGCGAAATATTTGAGGGGGGCACAGTTGGTAAGGTAGGTATTAGGGAGGGAAGGTATTTGGGGAAGGGAATAAATTTGGGAGGAGAGTTAAAATGAGGGGCAAATGTTTTTAGCGGGGTCAAAATTGGGTGAGCACTTTCAGGTCTGAAATAAAGAAAAAGAGAAAGGGAGGGTGAGAAAAAGAGAGAGAGGTAGAGCGAGTGGGGATGGAGAAGGGGGATGAGAGAAAGATGGGGCAGAGACAGATAGTGAGAGGGATGGTGTGAGAGAAAGGCAGATTGAGAGAAAGAGACAGACAGGGAGACAGAAGGACAAAGAGAGAAGGGGAAGTCAGACTGAGACAAACAGGCGTTAAAGCATGGACAGACTGAAGGGGTGACACTCAGTATTCCAGTTGGTTCCAGCTCTCTCTCTCTCAATGGTTTTTCACACTCCCTCTCTCCCATGCTCCTGAGGTTTCCTTCAGCTTGTCTCTCTCTCCCTCTCTCTCTCCCTCTCTCTGGATGGTGAGCTGGTCTCTGTCCCTTGCCATGTTGGTCACCTCAGAAAGCCTCCAGAAAATTCAAGAGATCAGTCAGCAGGTGATCCCTGGTTTCGTTCATTTCTGGATGGTTTCTCCGAACTTTCTATACTTCTGGCCAATTCAGAGAATCAGTTAATAGTTTGAAGCGTTGCTAATCATTTGGATGGCTTGGTCCTGTTAGTTTCTTTGTGTAGCAGGACCCGGTACCTTCCTGTCTGGGCCCTCCTTTGTTTGGTGGAGACGTTATTAGGGATATGTCTGCCCAGGGGAACTGTTGCCTTTTACATTATGCTGATGGGATAACCATCTGGCTGCTGTCTGGCTTTTGTGATTTGGGAGTATAACTTGTCCAATATACCCAGCATCTCTTAGCTGTCTACCTGTGTTTTAGCAAGGAGGCAGGAACATTTCACCCATTCCCCCTCCCCCACCCAGTCTTTTGAATAGAAAGAAGCTTATACAATGAATTACAAACCTAATTTTAAAAGCTGGTTATGTTTGTTGTCAGAGTAGCCTGCTGTTTGAGCGAAAGCCATTTTGTACATTGGTCAAACCGATTATCATATGGCTGATAAGTGATATCATAGAATCCCTACAGAACAGAAACAGGCCCTTCAGCCCATCGAGACCACAATGACCCTCTGAAGAGAATCCAACTCAGATCTATCCCCTGATGATATCTGTGAAACCCTGCATTTCCCATGGCTATTCCAGCTAACCGGATATCCCTCGACACTATGGGCAATCTGTCAAAAATGCCCACCATTGAACAGTGGGAGAAAACCCATACAGATGTAGGGAGAATGTACAAACTCCACACAGACAGTGGCTCAGGAGTGGAATCAAACCCAGGTCTCTGGCGCTGTGAGGTAACAGTGCTCACCACTGAGTGACTGTGGCTCTCCAAACTGTTTCGACAAAACATATTCCGTTCTGAGAATCCATACAGAATTGTGATGCATAGCCAACATCCGGTGAGCAGAATAAATGCAAGGGAATGGGACCTCCTGGCTCAAACTCCAGGAATTCCTTCCCGAAGGACATTGTGGGTCCACCACCTGCAACAGTTCAAGGAGACAGCTCACCACCAAAACCAGCTCCCGAGCAGCTACGGACAGGCAATCAATACTGACCCAGCCAGGAACACTCAAACACTGCAAATGAAGGAAACTAAGGTGATCACCCGGGGAGTTCCATCTACCTTCCAGTCCCTGGGGGTGTATCCAGGCATTATTCACCATGATCGTACCCATCTGTTACAGCCTGCAATCCTAACCACCGGTATCCCGAGATATATCAAGGTGAGTGTGGTTAGGACCACAGCTTGATGTGAGAGGACCCGAATTCTTTAATGACAGGCAATGGGAATGCCATGGTCTGGCCTGTTCCTCCACACAAGAGGTTAGTGAGTAAAATTAGGGCGCACGGTATTGTGGGCAAAGTACTAGATTGGATAGAGAATTGGTTGGCTAATAGGAAACAAAGGGTAGTGATTAACGGCTCCATTTCGGAATGGCAGGCAGTGACCAGTGGGGTACCGCAGGGATCCGTGCTGGGACCGCAGCTTTTTACAATATATGTAAATGATATAGAAGATGGTATCAGCAATAACATTAGCAAATTTGCTGATGATACAAAGCTGGGTGGTAGGGTGAAATGTGATGAGGATGTTAGGAGATTACAGGGTGACCTGGACAAGTTAGGTGAGTGGGCAGATGCATGGCAAATGCAGTTTAATGTGGATAAATGTCTGGTTATCCACTTTGGTGGCAAGAACAGGAAGGCAGATTACTACCTCAATGGTATCAAATTAGGTAAAGGGGCTGTTCAGAGAGATCTGGGTGTTCTTGTCCACCAATCAATGAAGGCAAGCATGCAGGTACAGCAGGTCGTGAAGAAGGCTAATAGCATGCTGGCCTTCATAACAAGAGGAATTGAGTATAGAAGCAAAGAGGTGCTTCTGCAGCTGTACAGGGCCCTGGTGAGACCACACCTGGAGTACTGTGTACAATTCTCGTCTCCAAATTTGAGGAAAGACATTCTGGCTATTGAGGGAGTGCAGCGTAGGTTGACGAGGTCAATTCCTGGAATGGCAGGATTGCCTTACACGGAAAGACTGAAGCGACTGGGCTTGTATACCCTTGAGTTTAGAAGACTGAGAGGTGATCTGATTGAAACGTATAGGATTATGAAAGGATTGGACACTCTGGCAGGAGGAAACATATTTCCGCTGATGGGGGGGAGTGCCGAACCAGAGGACACAACTTTAAAATACGGGGTAGACCATTTAGGACAGAGATGAGGAGAAACTACTTCACCCAGAGAGTGGTGGCTGTGTGGAATGCTCTGCCCCAGAGGGCAGTGGAGGCCCAGTCTCTGGATTCATTTAAGAAAGAATTGGATAGAGCTCTCAAATATAGTGGAGTCAAGGGGTATGGAGATAAGGCTGGAACAGGATACTGATTGGGAATGATCAGCCATGATCATATTGAATGGCGGTGCAGGCTTGAAGGGCTGAATGGCCTACTCCTGCATCTATTGTCTATTGTCTATTGTCTATTCTCTATTTACGTAAGTGTGGTCCCTGTCAATGTCCCCTCTATCTCCACAGCATGTGGGAGGGAATCATGATAACCCATCCAAGTACCTTTTTTAATATAATTCCGATACGTTCGTCTTCAAAGATCCCCATCCTAACATTATCACTTGGGATAACTGGAATCCCTCGCACCCGGCCCAGTGCCCCACCGAAAGTGTCCTTACAGCTGTCATTAACCCAGCCCTTGGTGAGCTGCTGTAACTGACAGTGAGACATGTTAGTGTGGGTGTTCTCCTGGAACAAATATTTACGCTGTTTGTTACTAATCCGGGATGGGACTTTTCTCGAGCAGTGAGGACTGCTGCCTTCATTTCATCATGGATGTCCCTCCCTCACTGTTGTCCCTCAGGGAGGGCTGAATGGCCTGGTGGACAAAGTCACATGGTGATTAATTTAATTTATTTGTCAGCATCCAGTCCGTGTATGACAGACTGTCGGTCTATCTCATTCAAAAATGTATCTGGGTTTGAGACAGGATCAAAGAGAGTGGCCTTTTTGGTGCTGCCCACCAGCTGGGTGCCTGGAATGGCTGTTGTGTACGGAGTGAAGACCATAAGCTGCTTTACACTGGGGAACCACAGGATTCATGGAATCTGAGTTCGGCTGTGGGTCAGGGCTGGGGGCAAAAGATGCAGTGACCTGAGAACAAGGCAGTGGGAGTCCCCATCTGTGAGCGGGTGTGGATGTTATCTCCCTGGGGAGGTAGAACCCCAAAGGCACACATTATCCCATTCTGGGAGGACCCCTAGTTCCCTAGGGATTGTATTTGCTCCTGACACCTCCTACTAGGGCCTGATGTGTGTTGTTCCATGTTGCAGGTGTACAGGACCCATGCAGCTGCTTGGAGCTCATACACTGTCCTTCCAGATTGTCAATGTAACCTGAGGCTGCCTCCCCATCCCCAGAGACCCTCCTTTCACTGGATTGGGCTCTTCCCAATTGGAACTGGAGTAGTCCCATGTTCCTGCAACCTTCTGTCCTGCTCATTGTGTCGGAGACCAAGCTCGGTCACAGCCTGTAGGTTTCCCTGGGGTGACCGGATCCCAGCTGCCTTATCCCAGCTGGGGGTCCTCCAGGCTATCGTCAGTGGAGTGAGCCTTCCAGCTTCCTTCCCCGGTTCTCTATGGGCATCTCACCACAGCTCCTGTACCAGGAACCCTTCACTGCAAGGCCAAGCTGGCTTCCTGTGAAATTCTGCAGGACTGTTTCACATTTGTCCCGGCTCGTGTTCCTATTGCTTTGGTCGCTTCTGTATTATGGGACACCTGGGTATACTCATAGAGTCATAGAGTTCTACAGCATGGAGACAGGCTCTTTGGCCCAAACTGGTCCATCTACACTAACCCCGTTTCCATGCACTTGAACCAAATCCTTCCAATACGTTCCTCTCTATGTATTTGTCCAAGTGCATTTTAATTGTTCTTAAATGTATCCTCCTCGACCACTTGCACTGGTAGTTCATTCCGTATGTGTACCACCCCCTGGGTAAAAGCATTGTCCCTCAGGTTCCCTTTTAATCTTCCCCTTTCTCCTTAAACTGATGCCCTTTCATCCTTGATTCCCCAAGCCTTGGATAAAGACTGAGTGCATTCACCCTATCCATGCCTCCCATGATCTTATACACCTCTATAAGGATACCCCTCAGTCTCCTACACACGAAAGAAAATGTCCTTGCTTGTCCAACCTCTCTCTTTATCTGTCTAGTTGAGTTTTGGCAACATCCTTGTAAATTTTTTCTGTCCTCTTTCTAGAACAATAACATCCTTCCTATAGCAAGGTGGGTAAAACTGAACACAATATTCCAAGTGCGGCCTCACCAACATCCTGCACAACTACAACAGAACTTCCTAACTTCGATATTCCATGCCCTGACTGGTGAAGGGCCCAGTGTGCCAAAAGCCTCCTTCACTGCCCTGTCTCCCTGAGTTCAGAGAGCCGTGCTCCTGGAATCCAAGGACCCTCTGTTCCACTGCACTCCTTCAGGCCCTACCATTCCCCATGAAACCCCTGTCTTGATGTGACATTCCAAAATGTAAGATCTCGCCCTTGTCTGTATTAAACTCCATTTGCCATTTCTCAGCCCAATTCCCCAGCTGATCAAGGTCCTGTTGCAATTGCTGAGACCCTTCCTCACTTATTTTAGTGTAATCTGAAAACTTTCTAATCATGCCTTAAACATCCTCATCCAAATCATTGATATAGATGACAAACAGCAATGGGCCTAGCACTGACCAGCTGCGTGGCACAATGGATCAGTGGTTAGCACTGCTGCCTCACAGCACCGTGGATCTGGATTCAATTCCAACCTCACTGGATGGTCTGTGTGGGTTAGATTCTGTTAGGGTTAGATTTCCTACAGTATGGAAACAGGCCATTTGGCCCAACAAACCACACCGACCTGCTGAAGAGTAACCCACCCAGAGCCATTCTCCCTACCCAACATTTACCCTTAACAAATGCACCTAGCAATATGGGCAATTTCGCCTGGCCAATTCATCTGACCTGCGCATCTTTGGAATGGGGAGAAAACCGGAGCACCCAAAGGAAACCCACACAGACACAGGGAGAATGTGCAAACTCCACACAGTCACCCGAGGCTGGGGTCGAACCTGGGTACCTGGCGCTGTGAGGAAGCAGTGCCAACCACTGAGCCACCATGCCACACCAACTGAGTTTGTATGTTCTCCCCATGTCTGCGTGGATTTCCTCTGGGTGCACCGGTTTCCTCCCACAATCCGAAGATCTGCAGGTCAAGTAAATTGGCAATGCTCAATTGCCGAGAATGTTCATGGATGTGTAAGTAAGTTGCATTAGTCAGGGGTAAATGCAGAGTAATAAAGTAGGTGAATGGGTTTGAGTGAAATAATCTTCAGAGGGCCAGTGGACTTGTTGGGCCGAAGGGCCTGTTTCCACAGAGGAGGGATTCTATGATTCTATGACCGCTGAGGCACACCACGAGTCACAGGCCTCCAGTCTGACTGTTACCCTCTGCTTCCTACCATCAAGCCAATTGTGTACCCAGCTTGCCAACGCCCCCTGGATTCCATGCGATCTAACCTTCCAGAGCAAGGTACCATGTGGAACCTTATCAAAGGCCTTCCTGAAATCTGTAGAGTCTACATGTACTGGCCTGCCCTCGTCAAACTTCCTGATCACTTCAATAAAGAACGCTGACAAATTTGTGAGGCATGGTCTCCCATGCACAAGGCTTTGCTGACTACTGCCAATCAAATGTTGTATTTCCAAATGCATGTCGATCTAATCTCTCAGCATCTTCTCAAGTAACTTACTTACCACGGATGTTAGATTTACTGATCTATAGTTCCCAGGTTTATCTTTGCAGCCATTCTTGAATAAGGGCGCAACATATGCTGTCCTCCAGTCTTCCGGGACCTCACCCGTGGCTAACAGTGAGGCAAAAAGATCAGCAGGGACTCCACAAGAACTTCCCTCGCCTCTTGAGGTGCTGTTGGATATGTTTGGTCAGGTCCAGGAGATTTATCCAACTTCATACATTCTAATGCATTCAACACATCCTCTCCTGTGATATGACAATAGACAATAGACAATAGACAATAGATGCAGGAGTAGGCCATTCTGCCCTTCGAGCCTGCACCGCCATTCAATATGATCATGGCTGATCATTCCCAATCAGTATCCTGTTCCAGCATTATCTCCATAACCCTTGATTCCACTATCTTTAAGAGCTCTATCCAATTCTTTCTTAAAAGAATCCAGAGACTGGGCCTCCACTGCCCTCTGGGGCAGAGCATTCCACACAGCCACCACTCTCTGTGTGAAGTAGTTTCTCCTCATCTCTGTCCTAAATGGTCTACCCCGTATTTTTAAGTTGTGTCCTCTGGTTCGGCACTCCCCCATCAACGGAAATATGTTCCCTCCTGCCAGAGTGTCCAATCCTTTCATAATCCTATACGTTTCAATCAGATCCCCTCTCAGTCTTCTAAACTCAAGGGTATACAAGCCCAGTCGCTTCAGTCTTTCCGTGTAAGGCAATCCTGCCATTCCAGGAATTGACCTCGTCAACCTACGCTGCACTCCCTCAATAGCCAGAATGTCTTTCCTCAAATTTGGAGACCAGAACTGTACACAGTACTCCAGGTGTGGTCTCGCCAGGGCCCTGTACAGCTGCAGAAGCACCTCTTTGCTTCTATACTCAATCCCTCTTGTTATGAAGGCCAGCATGCTATTAGCCTTCTTCACGACCTGCTGTACCTGCATGCTTGCCTTCATTGACTGGTGGACAAGAACACCCAGATCTCTCTGAACAGCCCCTTTACCTAATTTGATACCATTGAGGTAGTAATCTGCCTTCCTGTTCTTGCCACCAAAGTGGATAACCAGACATTTATCCACATTAAACTGCATCTGACATGCATCTGCCCACTCACCTAACTTGTCCAGGTCACCCTGTAATCCCCTAACATCCTCATCACATATGGACTGACACCAAGAGATCATCACTAACTTGCCCAAGTTCCCAAGCCTCTTTGTCCTTCTCCAAGGTCAACACAGAGGGGAAATAATTCCTCTGATTCTGCACACACGTCCACTTTGGTCCTTGAAGGGTCCTATTTTCTCTCTAGTTATTTTTTTTCCGTGGGAGGGGGTGATTGCAGTGCTGGGTAAGGATCAGTCAGGGGGGATATTGCAGTGTTGGGTAGGGATCAGTCAGGGAGGGGGTGATTGCAGTGTTGGGTAGGGATCAGTCAGGGAGGGGGATATTGCAGTGTTGGGTAGGGATCAGTCAGGGAGGGGGATATTGCAGTGTTGGGTAGGGATCAGTCAGGGAGGGGAGATTGCAGTGTTGGGCAGGGATCAGTCAGGGAGGGGGTGAGTGCAGTGTTGGGCAGGGATCAGTCAGGGAGGGGGTGATTACAGTGTTGGGTAGGGATCAGTCAGGGAGGGGGTGAGTGCAGTGTTGGGTAGGGATCAATCAGGGAGGGGGAGATTGCAGGGTTGGGTTGGGATCAGTCGTGGGGGAGATTGCAGTGTTGGCTGGGATCAGTCAGGGATGGGGAGATTGCAGTGTTGGGTAGGGATCAGTCAGGGAGGGGGAGATTGCAGTGTTGGGTAGGGATCAGTCAGGGAGGGGGAGATTGCAGTGTTGGGTAGGGATCAGTCAGGGAGGGGGATATTGCAGTGTTGGGTAGGGATCAGTCAGGGAGGGGGAGATTGCAGTGTTGGGCAGGGATCAGTCAGGGAGGGGGTGAGTGCAGTGTTGGGTAGGGATCAATCAGGGAGGGGGAGATTGCAGGGTTGGGTTGGGATCAGTCGTGGGGGAGAATGCAGTGTTGGCTGGGATCAGTCAGGGATGGGGAGATTGCAGTGTTGGGTAGGGATCAGTCAGGGAGGGGGTGAGTGCAGTGTTGTTTAGGGATAGAGGGAAATCAGGAGGGCAAAAAGGGGACATGAGATTGCTTTGGCAAATAGATTTAAGGAGAATCCAAAATGTTTTTATAAATCCAAAAAGGACAAAAGGGTTACTAGGGAGAGAATAGGGCCCCTCAATGATCAAGACAGCCTGCACGTGTAGCTGCAGGAGATGGGGGAGGAACTGAACAAGTATTTCCTGTAGAGAAGGACATGGAAGATATCGAATAGAATGATGGTTTGAGAAGTAGCATTGGGAAAGAGATGATGTCATCTTGCAAAATGTCCACATTACAGAGGAGGAGGTGCTGGATGTCTTGAAATGGTTAAAGGTGGATAAATCCCCAGGACCTTATCAGGTGTAATCTCGATCTCTGTGGGAAGCTAGAGAAGTGATTGCTGGGCCTCTTACTGAAATATTTGTATCATCGATATTCACAGGTGAGGTACCAGAAGACTGCAGGTTGGGCTAACATGGTGCCACTGTTTAAGAAGGGTGGTAAGGACAAGCCAGGGAACTACAGACTGGTTCGCCTGTCGTCAGTCGTGGGCACTTGAGAGACGGATACATGAGGGACAGGAATTACATGTGTTCAGAAAGGCAATGTCTAATTGGGGATAGTCAGCATTGCTTTGTACGTGGGAAATCATGGCTCAAGATATTTTTTGAAGAAGTAACAAAAGGATTGATGAGGGCATAGAGGTGGATGTGAGCGACATGGATTTCAGTAAGGTATTCGAAATGTTTCCACATGGGAGATTGGAGAGCAAGGATAGATCTCACTGAATACAGGGAAAACCAGCCATTTGGATACAGAACTGGCACGAAGGTAGAAGACAGAGGGTGGTTGTGGAGGGTGTTTTTTTCAGACTGGAGACCTGTGACCAGTGGAGTGCCACAAGGATCGGTGCTGTGTCCACTACTTTCCATTAATTATATAAATGATTTGGATGTGAACACAGCAGGTAGAGTTAGTAAGTTTGCAGATGATACCAAAATTGGAGGTGTAGTGGACAGTGAAGAATGTTACTTCACATTACAATGGGATAGTGAACTGATGGGCCAATGGGCTGAGGAGTGGCAGATGGAGTTTAATTTAGATAAATGGGAGGGGCTGCATTTTGGGAAAGCAACTCTTCGCAGGACTGATACACTTAATATTAAGGTCCCAGGGAGTGTTTCTGAACAAAGAGACCTTGGAGTGTAGGTTCATTGTTCCTTGAAAGGAGAATTGTAGGTTGATAGGATAGTGAATAAGGAGTTTGGTATGCTTGTGTTTACTGATCAGTGCATTGCGTAGAGGAGTTGGGAGGTCATGTTGTGGCTGCACAGGACATTGGATAAGCCAGTTTTGGAATATTGCGTGCAATTCTAGTCTCCTCCCTTTTGGAATGATGTTGTGTAAATTGAAAGGGTTCAGAAAAGATTTGCAAAGACGCTGACAGGATTGGAGGATTTGAGCTAAAGAGAGAGGTGAAATGGGCTGGGGATGTTTTCCCTGGAATGTCTGAGGCTGAGGGGTAACCCATATGGAGGTTTATAAAACCATGAGAGGCATGGTTAGGATTAACAGACAAGGTCTTTTCCCTGGGATGGGGTAGTCCAGAACTGGAGGGCCTAGGTTCAGGATGAGTGGGGAAAGATATAAAAGGAACGTAAGGAACAACGTTTTGATGTGGAGGGTGTTGCGTGTATGGAATGACCTGCCTGGTGAAGTGGTGGAGACTGGTACAATTACTGCATTTAAAAGGCATCTGGATGGGTATATGAACAGGAAGGGTTGAGAGGGATTTGTGCCAAGTGCTGGCAAATGTGATGAGATTATGTTAGGATAGGTGGGTGGTGTGGATGAGTTGGAAACCGAAGGCCCTGTTTCTGTGCCGGACATCTCTCTGACTGTAAATGTTTTGCACTGTCCATTTCCAGCCATACACTTCACTGTTTCCCCTGTTTACCTTGGTCAGTTCTCCTCTCAAACACATGTCAATGGCTTTGGTTGTGATTGTTGGGTGTGCTTTATGGTCACTTTAAAAATCCATCATCTCACTGAATTCCACTACACTACAATTTCCCAGAGGATATCTCAGTGGGACATTACTCCTTCCCTCAGCGTCATCACCCAACGGGCGATCTGAGATAGTCACCTCCCTGGCCGTTTCCACAATGTGTTATTTCAAGAAACACTGACACAAACATTCAAAGAGTAGTTCGGAGACCATCCCTTTTGCCGATGTGACTGTCCCAGATTATACAAAGACTGAAGTCTCCCAGAATTATCACAGTGCCTTTGCATTACACAGGAATACATTGGAATGTGTAACAGGGTTGAGCAATGAATTGCTGTCAGGCAGCCTCGAAACTGTTCTCCTGCTTGTGTTTTTGACACGTGACCCAGAATCTGCATTCAGACTGATTCAGCTGCATAATCTAAGGCCAAATGCTTTCGCTGTAATGCCTTTGTTACCCATTACTGTCAGGGTTACCCATCCTGCACTCCCTGACACCCCTCAAGGAGGTGTACAATAAAATATTCATGTTCCACCTTTTTTTCAGCCTGTCACCACTAAATCTCATTTATCTCTGTGCCCCAGTCCATCCTCCTTATTGCAGAGACTTTGTCCATTCCAAAAAAGAACATCACAATTGACTCTTTCCACAATTTCTTGTCACAGTCCAATTCACTGATGTACAGTTTCAGTTAAACTCTGTCTCTTCCTGTTCCTTTCTGCTTGTCTTCAGCTACATCACCATTTTCTCTTTGGATTTGGAAAGTTCCTTTCACCTGAACCCTGGCCCTGCATCCTCTCTGTCAGTTTAAAGCCCTGTCCATAAGCCTACCGACATGGTTGACCAGGACACTGCTCCCAGCAGTGTTGTGTTTAATTCACTCATGGGATGTTGCTGTCTCTGGCTGGCCAGCATCGCATGCCCACCCCAAGCTGCCCTTGAGCTGAGTGCCTTGCTGGATCATTACAGAGATCAGTTTAGAGTCAACCCCATCGCTCTGGGTCTGGATCATGTGTAGGCCAGACCCGCTGTCTACAATAGATTTCCTTCCTAAAAGGATATTAAGCAGTTAGATGGGTTATACTGGACACCGGCATTAACATCTGGATGAACAGTCGGGTGAGAATAGCACGAGGCCATCACCTGTCCCACTCGTAGGTCAACCGTCACTGAGTACTGATCCCCGTGCACCATGAATCACAACCCTTTCATCATGACCATTGTGTGATCCTGATACCTTCCTGCACTCTGGTGATATCACTCAGTATCTCTCCATGTGGTATCCCTCACTGTGTGGGTCTGATTGCTGCCTCTGTCAGCGTCTCTCACTCTTGCAGCTACTCCAGATCCTGAGCCAACAGAATTCTCCATTCCAGAGAGACGCAGCAGCACAGGCCAGGGATGGAGACAGGGATTTTCCAGATCTCTGTGGACTCAGTGCCATTCTCCATGTGTAACCTTCACTGCATCAGTCTAATTTCCCATTCTGTCTGTTTCTCTTTCTCCTGTAGGTCATCTGGATGTTCCTGTCTCAGCCGAATTCCTAACTCTTGTCTCGTCCATAACCACATCAAAGACGGTTGGTCAGTCAGAGAGACATGAAGAGGGAGGTCTGGAGCCTTCAGTAAATCCTGCAGTCGGTAAGATCACTCACAGTGAAGAGCACAGGGAGGGGTTAGTGACCTTCTGTATTCAGACCTGGAAGACAGGACATAGACACAGAGCTGGGGAAGGAACAGCTACATTCTAGGCTTCATTCACATCATCTTGTGAGGGACCTGCTTTCACCTCTGCTGGACTGGTCCTCCCTGAGACATCTCTCTCTGACTCTCTCTCTCACCCCCTCACTCTCATTCTCTCTTTCTCACCCTCTCTTTCTCTCTCACCCCCTCACTCACTCTCCACCCAAACTCTCTCTCTCACCCGACTTCTCTCTCCCCTCCCATCCCTCTCTCTCTCATCCCTCTGTCACTGGATCGCCCTCTATCTCTCCCTATCACGCTCTGCCTCCTCGCTATCTCTCTCTCTTTCTCGCTCGCTCTCTCTCTCTTTGTCCCCTTCTCGTGCGCTCTCTCGCTCTCAAACTCTCTGTCTCATTTCCATCCCCTCCCTCCTGCTCATTTGCACCTTTCTCTCTCTCTTGCCCCCCCTCTCTCTCTCGCTCACACCCCCTCGCACTCTCAACCCATCTCTCTCACCCTGTTTCTCTCCCGCCTCTCACTCTCTTACCCTCTCTCTCTGCCCCTCTCGTGCTCTCTTCCCCCTCTCACCCCCTTTCTCTCACCCTATCGCTTCATTCCCCCTTTCACCCTCTCCCCTTTCTCTCCCTCCTCTCTCTCCCCCTCTCTTTACCCCCTCTCTCACCCCCTTTCTCTCTCCCCCTCTCCCACTCTCTCTCTCACCCTCTCTTTCACCCCTCTCCCTCCCCCTGTCTCTCTCCCCCTCTCTCTTCCGCCTCTCTCTCACCCACTTTCTCTCACCTCCCTCTATCTCCCCCTTCTCCCCCTCTCTCTCTTCCACTCTCTCTCACCCCTCTCTCACACCCCTCTCTCATTCCCCTCCCCACCCCTCTCTCTCCCCCCTCTCTCTCCCCCCTCTCTCTCACCTCTCTCTCACACCCCTCTCTCACCCCTTTCTCACCTCTCCCCATCTCTCCATCACTCCCCAACTCTCCCACTCTCTACACCCATCTCTCACCCACTCTCACTCCTCCACTCTCTCTCACCCCCTCTCTCTTTCTCACCCGCTCTCTCTTCCACCCCGATCTCTCTCATCGCCCCTCTCACCCTCACCCTCTCACCCCTCACTCTCTTTCCACTCACTCTCTCTTACCCCCTCTCTCATCCCCTCTCTCTCACGCCTCTCTCAGTCTGTCTCTCTCTCACCCCCCCTTTCTCACCCGCTCTCTCGTCCACTCCGATCTCTCTCACACCCCTCTCTCTCTCACCCCCTCTCTCTCAGCCCTCTCTCTCTCTCAGCCCCCTCTCTCTCCCCAGTCTCTCCCACCCTGATCTCTCTCACACACCCCCTCTCTCACCCCTCTCTCTCACACACACCTCTCTCTCTCCCCCCTTCTCTGTCACCCCCTCTCACTCACCCCCTCTCCCTCAGGCCCTCTCTCTCTCTCACCTCCTCTCTTTCTCAGCCTGTCTCTCTGTCACCCAATGTCTCTTTCTCACCCGCTCTCTCTTCCACCCCTCTTTCTCCCTCACTCCTCTCTCTCTCACCCCCTCTCTCTCACCCACTCTCTCCCTCCCCCCCTCTCTCAGCCTGTATCTCTGTCACCCCCTGTCTCTTTCTCACCCGCTCTCACTTCCACCACTCTCTCTACCGCACCCCTCTCTCTCATCCCTCTCTCTCTCTCACCCCTCTCTCTCTTATCCCTCTCTCTAACACAAATCTCTCTCTCTCCCCCTCTCTCACCAGTTCTCTGTCACCCAGTCTCTCTCACCTCCTCTCTCTCAGGCCTTCTCTCTCTAACCCCTCTCTCTCTTTCACCCCTCACTATCTCTCACCTCTCTCTCACCCCTTTTCTCTCACCCCTTCTCTCTCACCCACTCTCTTTCACCCTCTCTCTCTCTCTCAGCCTGTCTCTCTCTCACCCGATCTCTCTCTCACCCCTCTCTCTCACACCCCTCTCTCTCACCCCTCTTTCTCACTCACCCGCTGTCTCTCTCACCCCACTCTCTCTCAGTCCACTCTCTCACCCCTCTCCTTCTCCCACCCCCTCTCTCTCACCACTCTCTCTCTCACACCACTTCTCTCTCACCCTTCTCTCTCTCACTCCTCTCTCTCCCATCCCCATCTCTCGCCCACCCTGTCTCTCTCGAACCACTTTGTCTCTCACACCCTCTCTCTCAAAGCCCCTCTCTCTCACCCCCCTCCCTCTCAACCCCTCTCCATCTCAACCCTCGCTTTCACTCCTTCTCTCTCTCACCCTCTTCTCTCTCTCAACCCATCACTCTCTCTCAACCCGTCACTCTCTCCCCTCTCTCTCTCACCCCATCTCTCACCCCCTCTCTCCCCCTCTTCCCACCCTCTCTCTTTCTCATTCCCTCTCTCTCTCACCCTTCTCTCACACTGCCCCTCTCTCTCAACCCCCTCTCTCTCACTCCCCCCTCTCTCATACCCACTCTCTCTCTCACCCCTACTCTCTCTCACCCTCTCTCTCTCCCCCTCTCTCTCACCCCGCTCTCTCTCACCACCCCCTCTCTCACCCCCCTCTCTCTCACTACCCCTTTCTCACACCCCTCTCTCTCACTCCCTCTCTCTCTCATCCCCTCTCTCTCACTACCCTTTCTCACACCCCTCTCTCTCACCCCCTCTCTCTCTCACCCCCTCTCTCTCTTACCCCCTCTCTCTCTCACCCCCTCTCTCCCAAACCCCATCTCTCTCACTCCCCCTCTCTCACCCCTCTCTCTCTCTCTCACACCCTCTGCCTCACCACCTCTCTCCCTCACCCTCCTCTCTCAACCCCCCTCTCTCTCATCCCCCTCTCTCAACCCCCATCTCTCAACCCCTCACTTTCTCCCACCTCACTCCTCTCTCTGTCACCCCCTCTCTCTCCCACCCCAATCTCTCTTATTCTTATTCCCCTCTCTCTCACACCCCTCTCTCTCACTCTCTCTCTTTGATCCCCCCTCACCCCTCTCTCTCTCACCTGCTCTCTCTCGCTCTCTCAAACCACCTCTCTCTCTTACCCCCTCTCTCTCAATCCCACACCCTCTCTCCCCCTCTCTCTATCTCCACTCTTTCTCTCCCCTTTGTCTCTCCCCTTTCTCTCACCCCCCTCACATCACCCGCTCTCCCTCTCACCCCTTCTCTCTCTCACCCTCTCATCTCACCCTCTTTCTCACCTCCCTCATCCCCTCTATCTCTCACCTGCTCTCTCTCGCTCTTCCAAACCATATCTCTCTCTCCCCTCTCTCGTTCTCTTTCACCCCTCTCTCTTTCCCATCTCTCATCCCTCTTTCTCACTCACCCGCTGTCACTCTCAGCCCACTCTCTTTCTCACTCCACTCTCTCTCCCACCCCTCCCTCTCTATCTCACCCCCCTCTCTCTCACCACTCTCTCTCTCACCCTTCTCTCTCTCTCACACACACCTCTCTCTCCCATCCCCATCTCTCTCCCACCCTGTCTCTCTCGAACCCTTTTCTCTCTCACACCCTCTCTCTCAACTCCCCTCTCTCTCACCCCCCTCTCTCTCACTCCCCTCTCTCTCACCCCCCTCTCTCTCACTCCCCTCTCTCTCACCCCCCTCTCTCTCACTCCCATCTCTCTCTCTCATCCCCACTCTGTCTCACCCTCCTCTGTCTCATCCCTGCTCTCTTACCAACCTCTCTCTCACCCCCACTCTCCCTCTCTCCCACTCCCTCTCCCACACCCCCTCTCTCACCCCCCCACCCATCCACTCTTTCTCTGACCCCCTCTCTTTCTACCACCTCTCTCTTTCTCAGCCCTCTCTCTCTCCTCCTCTCTCTTTCTCACCCTTCTCTCCCTTTCTCACCCCTCTCTCTCTCACCCACTCTCTCACCTCCTCTCTCTCTCACCCTCTTCTCTCTCATACCCTCTCATCTCACCCTCTCTCTCTCACACCTCCTCATCCCCTCTCTCTCACCCGCTCTCTCACACCATCAAATCCCCCTCTCTCTCACCCCCTCTCTCTCACTCCCTCTCTCTTTCTCAGCCCATCTCTCTCTCTCTTACCCTCTCTCTCTCACTCCCTCCCTCTTTCCCACTCTCTCTCTTTCTCCTCCCCTCTCTCTTTCTCACTCCCTCTCGCTCTCACCCCAATTCACTCTCACCCTCTCTCTCAATCTCTCTCTCTCCCCCACATCTTCTCTCCCACCCCTTCTCTGTCTCACTTCCACTCTTTCTCTGACCCACTCTGTCTCCCCCTTTGTCTCTCCTCCCCTTTCTCTCTCCCCCTTTCTCTCTCACACCCCCTCACATCGTCCTCTCTCTGTCACAACCCTCTCGCTCACTCACCCACTCTCTCTCACCCCACTCTCTCTCTCACCCTCTCTCTCACCCCCGTCTCTCTCTCTCTCACCCTTTCTCTCATTCCCTCATCCCCTCTCTCTCACTCACCCGCTCTCTCTCTCACCCCATTCTCTCTCTCACTCTCTCTCTCTTACCCTCTCTCTCACCCCCCTTATCCCTCTCTCTCTCTCACCCTCTCTCTCTCATTCCTCTCTCTCTTTCTCAGGCCCTCTCTCTCATCCCCCTTCTCTATCTCTCTCAACTCCATATCTCACCCCCCTTTCGCCCCTTCACCCGCTCTGTCTCTCACCCCCCTCTCTCTCTCAAACCTCCTCTCTCTCTTAAGCCCTCACCCGCTCTCTCTCACGCCCCCTCTCTCTCTTAGCCTTCTCTTTCTCTCAGTCACTCCTTCTTTCCCACCCTCTCCCAGTCTCTTTCTCATCCCCTCTCTCTCCTTCTCACTCCCTCTCTTACCCCATCTCACTCTCAACGTCTCTCACTCTCACCCTTCTCTCTCTCTCACCCCTCTCTCTCCCATCCCCATCTCTCTCTCTCCCCTTCTTGCTCGAATCCTCTCCCTCTCACCCCTCGCTCTCACCCCCCCTCACACCCCTCGCTCTCAACCCCTACTCTCAATCCCCCTCTCTCTCACCCCTCTCTCTCACCCCTTCTCTTTCTCACCCCTCTTCTCTCTCTCAACCCCTACTCTCAACCCCTCTCCCTCACACCCCTCGCTCTCAACCCCTACTCTCAATCCCCCTCTCTCTCACCCCTCTCTCTCACCCCTTCTCTTTCTCACCCCTCTTCTCGCTCTCAACCCCTACTCTCTACCCCTCTCCCTCTCACCCCTCGCTCTCAACCCCCCACACACCCCTCGCTCTCAACCCCTACTCTCAATCCCCCTCTCTCTCACCCCTCTCTCTCACCCCTTCTCTTTCTCACGCCTCTTCTCTCTCTCAACACCTCTCTCTCAACCCCTCTCACTCTCAAACATGCTCTCTCTCACCCCCTCACCCGCTCTCTCTCACACTGCCTCTCCCTCATACCCTTCTCACTCTTACTCACTCCCTCTCTCCTACCCTCTCTCTGTCTAGTTTTCATCCCTCTCTCTCTTACTCCATCTCACTCCCATTTCTCTCTCTCTCCCCCTCTCTCTCTCTCCCATTTCTCTCTCTCCCCCTCTCTCTCTCCCACCCCCTCTCTCCCACCCCCTCTCTCTCCCACCCCCTCTCTCTCTCCCCCTCTCTCTCTCCCACCCCCTCTCTCCCACCCCCTCTCTCCCACCCCCTCTATCTCCCACCCCCTCTCTCCCACACCCCTCTCTCTCTCCCACCCCCTCTCTCCCACCCCCTCTCTCCCACACCCCTCTCTCTCTCCCACCCCCTCTCTCCCACCCCCTCTCTCCCACCCCCTCTCTCCCACCCCCTCTCTGTCTCACCTCCACTCTTTCTCTGACCCACTCTCGATCCCACTTTGTCTGTCCCCCTTTCTCCCTCACCTCACTCACCCCCTCTCTCTCTCTCACCCCACTCTCTCTCTCACCCCACTCTCTCTCCGGCACCTCTCTCTCTTCCACCACCTGTTTCTCACCCTCTCTCTTTCTCTTCCACTCCCTCTCTTTCTCACTCCCTCTCCCTCTCACCCCCTCTCTCTCTCACCCCACTCTCTCTCTCACCCTTCTCTCTCTCTCTCACCCCCTCTCCCATCCCCATTTCTCTCCCACCCCCTCTTCATCTCAACCACTCTTTCTCAAAACCTCTCTCTCGAACCCTCTCTCTCTCACTCCTCGCTCTCACCCCTCTCTCAACCCCTCCCTCAACCCCTCTCTCTCAACCCCTCTCTCTCTCTCACCCGTCTCTCTCCCATCCCCATCTCTCCCCCATCCCGTCTCTCTCGAACCCCTTTCTCTCTCACACCCTCTCTCTCAACCCCCTCTCTTACTCCCCTCTCTCTCAATCCCTCTCACTCTCAAACCCCCTCTCTCTCTCATCCCCTCTCTCTCAACCCCTCTTCTCAACCCCTCTCTCTCAACCCCTCTCTCTCTCACCCTTTCTCTCTCTCACCCTCTCTCTCTCTCAGCCCCCCTCTCCCTCACCCTGCCCTCTTTCATCCCCGCTCTCTCACCACCTCTCTCTCACCCCTACTCCCACACCCCTCACATCCACTCTTTCTCTGACCCCCTCTCTTTCTCCCCTTCTCTCTCTTTCTCAGCCCTCTCTCTCTCTCCCCTTCTCTCTTTCTCACCCTTCTCTCACCCACTCTCTCACCCCCTTCCCTCTCTCTCACCCTCTCTCTCTCACACTCTCTCTCACCCCCTCATCCCCTCTCTCTCTCTCGCCCACTCTCTTTCGCTCTCTCAAACCCCCTCTCTCTCACCCTCCCTCTCTATCTTTCTCAGCCCCCCACTCTCTCACCCCCTTTCTCTCTATCAACCCCATATCTCACCCCCTCTCGCCCCTCACCCGCACTGTCTCTCACCCGTCTCTCTCTCTCAAACCTCCTCTCTCTCTTAACCCCTCACCCACTCTCTCTCACACCCCCTCTCTCTTACCTTTCTCTTTCTCTCACTCCCACCCTCTCTCCCAGTCTCTTTCTCACCCCCTCTCTCCTTCTCACTCCCTCTCTTACCCCATCTCACTCTCACCGTCTCTCTCTCTCACCCCTCTCTCTCCCATCCCCATCTCTCTCTCTCTCCCTCTCTCTCGAACCCTCTCCCTCTCACTCCTCGCTCTCACCCCCTTCACACCCCTCGCTCTCACGCCTCCTCTCTCCACCCCTCTCTCTCAACCACTCTCTCTCCCACCCCCCTCTCTCACCCCTTCTCTTTCTCACCCGTCTTCTCTCTCTCAAACCCTCTCTCAACCCCCTCTCTCTCTCAAACCTCCGCGCTCTCTTACCCCCTCACCTGCTCTCTCACACCATCTCTCTCTCTCCTATCCTTCTCTCACTCATTCCCTCCCTCTCTCCCACCCTCTCTCTGTCTGTTTCTCATTCCTCTCTCTCTTACCCCATCTCCCTCTCACCGTCTCTCTCCCACCCCTCTCTCTCCCACGCCCTCTCTCCCACCCCTTCTCTGTCTTACCTCCACTCTTTCTCTGACCCACTCTCACTCCCACTTTGTCTCTCCCCCTTTTTCTCACACCCCACTCTCTCACTCACCCGCTCTCTCCCTCACCCCACTCTCTCTCACCCCACTCTCTCTCTCCCACCCCTCTCTCTCTTCCACTTCCCCTCTTTCTCACTCACTCTCCCTCTCACCCTTCTCTCTCTCTCCCTCTCTCTCCCACCCCATTTTTCTCCATTCCCCATCTGTCCCACCCCCTCTCTCTCCCTCTCTCACGAACCCTCTCTCTCTCACACCTCTCTCTCAACCCCCCCTCACATCCCTCGCTCTCACCCCCCCTCACAACCCCTCTCTCCCTCACCCCTCTCTCTCACCCCTTCTCTTTCTCACACCCTCTGTCTCACCCTCTCTCTCACCCCCTCGCTCAACCCCTCTCTCTCACCACCTTCTCTCAACCCTCACCTCTCAACACCCCTCGTTCACTCCCCCTCTCAACCCTTCACACACTCTCTCTCTCTCTCTCTCTGTCACCACCTCTCTCTCCCACCCCAATGTCTCTCACATCCCCTCTCTCACACCTCCCTCTCTCACTCTCTCTCTCACACCCCTCTTCTCTCTCTCAAACCCTCTCTCAACCTCTCTCTCTCAAACCTCCGCGCTCTCTTACCCCCTCACCCGCTCTCTCACACCATCTCTCTCTCCTACCCTTCTCTCTCTCATTCCCTCCCTCTCTCCAACCCTCTCTCTATCTCTTTCTCATCCCCTCTCTCTTTCTGACTCCCTCTCTCTCTCACCCCCTCTCTCACCCCCCTCGTTCTCAACCTCTCTCTCTTCCCCTCTCTCTACCACCCTCTTTCTCACTCCCATCTCCCTCTCTCACACCCTTCGCGCTCTCTCATCCCCCCTCTCTCACCAACTTCTCTCTCTCACCCCCACTCTCTTTCTCATCCCCTCTCTCTTTCTGACTCCCTCTCTCTCACCCCCTCTCTCTCTCACCCCCCTCGTTCTCAACCTCTCTCTCTCTCTTCCCCTCTCTCTACCACCCTCTTTCTCACTCCCATCTCCCTCTCTCACACCCTCCGCTCTCTCTCATCCCCCCTCTCTCACCAATTTCTCTCTCTCACCCCCACTCTCTTTCTCATCCACCTCTCTCTCTCTCAGCCCCCCCCTCACCGCCCTCTCACCCAGCTCTCTCACACACCTCTCTTTCTCCCATCTCCCTCTCAAAACCCCGCTATCTCCCCCCCCACCTCCCTCACCCCCCTCTCTCACCCCCTCTTCCACCCCATCCTCCACACACTCCCTCACGCACCTCCCCCACTCACCCCCCTCACCCTCCTCTTACACCCCCTCAACCTCCTCTCTCTGTCATCCCTCTCCTTCTCACCACACTAACTGTCTAACCTTCTCTCCCACTCTCTCTTCCCCTCTCTCTCCCCCACCTCTCTCTCTCACCCTTTCTCTCACCTCTCTCTCACACCCTTCTCTCTCACACACTCCCTCTCTCATCCCGTCCCTCTCTCACACCCTCCCACTCTCAAACCCTCCCTCTCTCCCCCTCTCTCTCACCCCCCTCTCTCACTCTCTCTCTCTCACACACACTCACACACACCCTCGCTCCCTCACCCCACCCTCTCTCCCACCTTCTCTCTATCCCTTTCTCATTCCCTCTCTCTCCTTCTGACTCCATCTCTCTAACCCCCTCTCTCTCTCACCCCCCTCATTCTCACCCTCTCTCTCTCTCTTCCCCTCTCTCACACACTCTCTCTCTCACTCCCATCTATCTCTCTCTCTCAATACCCCTCTCTCTCACCCTCCCCTCTCTCTCATCCCCCCTCTCACCAACGTCTCTCTCTCAACCCCACTCTCTCTCTCACCCACCTTTCTTTCAGCACCCCCTCACCACCCTCTCACCCAGCTCTTTCTCACACACCTCTCTCTCTCTCCCATCCCCCTTTCACAGCCCCTCTATCTTCCCCCTCACCTCCCTCATCCCCCTCTCCCACCCCCTCTCCCACCCCCATCCCCCACACATTCCCTCACACACCGCCCCCTCTCACTCCCCTCCCTCTTCCCCCTCCCTCACCCTCCTCTTTCACCCCCTCACTCAACCCACTCTCTCTTTCATCCCTCTCTCTCTCACCACTCTAACTCTCTCCCCCTCTCTCTCCCCTCTCTCTCCACCCTCTCTCTCCCCTTCTCTCTCTCCCCCTCTCTACCCCTCTCACACCCCTCTCTCTCACCCTACCTCTCTCATCTCGTCCCTCTTCCCCCTCCCACTCTCTTCCCTCCTCTCTCACACTCTCCCTATCTCACCCCCTCTCTCTCAGCCCATCTCTCTCTCTCAGCCCCTCCCACTCTCACAGCCCCCCTCTCTCTCACCCCACTCTCTCATCCCACTCTCTCTTCCCCTCTCTATTACACCCTCTCTCTCATACCCTTCACACCTCCCTCTCTCCACCACCTCTCCCCCCTCTCTCCCCCTCTCTCACCCCTCTCTCTCACCCCTCTCTCTCACCCACTCTTTCTCGCTCCCTCTCGCTCTCACCACTCACTATCTCTCTCACCCCCTCTCTCTCACCGCCTCTCTTTCACCGCGTCTCTCAGGCCCTCTTTCTCATGCACCTCTCTCTCATACCCCTTTTCTCAACCAACTAGTTATATCTCTCCCCCTTGCTCTCTCTGACCCCCTCTCTCTCACTCCTCTCTCACCCTCTCTCTCTCTCTCACATCCTCTCTCTCTCCACCCTGCTCTCTCACTCACACCTCTCTCTCTCTGTCACCCCTCACCCTCTCTCTCACCTCTATCTCTCTCACCCCTTCACTCTATCTTCCCTGCTTACACCCTCTCTCTTACCCGCCTCTCTGTCTCTCTCTCTCACCCCTTTTTCCCCCGCCCTCTCTCTCATCCCCACCTCTCTCTCGCTCTATTACATTCTGTCTCTCGCTCCCTTTTTCTCTCTCTCATTCCCCTTCTCTCTTGTGCTCTGTCTCACACCCCACTCTCTCTCTCTCTCTGTTATACCCCCTCTCTCGCACCCTCTTTCTCTCGTTCGCCCCATTTCTCTCTCTCTCTTTTGCCCCCTTTCTTCCTCCCTCCTCCTTGCTCTCGTTCTGTCTCTCTCTAGCGCCCTACTCTCTCACACACTCTCCCTCACACGCCTCTAACTCTCTCATCCGTTCACTCGTTCTCTCTCTCTGTCTCTGTCTCTCTCTCTCAACCCCTCATTCACTGTCTATCTCTCCCCCTTTCTCACCCCTTTCGCTTTCTCTCTCTCTCGGGTCCCATCTCTCTCATCCCTCTTTCTCTCGCTGTCTCCCTTTCTCTCAATACCTTTCTCTCACCCCCCCTCTCTCCCACTCTCTCTCCCATCCACCTCTCTCTCCCACCCTCACTCTCTTCCATTCCCCCTCTCTTTCCCACCCCTCTGTCTCTCACCCCCCCACTAGCTCTCTCTCACCCTCTCTCTCTCAAACCTCCTCTCTCTTACCCTCTCACTCGCACTCTCTCAAACTGCCCCTCTCTCTTACCCCTCTCTCTCTCACCCCCTCCCTCTCTCCCACCCTCTCTCTGTCTCTTTCTCATCCCCCACTCTCCTTCTTACTCCCTCTCTCTCTCACAACCCACCTCACTCTCAACACCTCTCTCACTCACACCTCTCTCACCTCTCTCTCTCTAACCCCTCTCTCTCTCACCCTTCTTTCTCTCACCCCCTCTCTCTCAAACTCTCTCTCTCTCACCCTTCCTCTCACCCTCTCTCTCTCACACCCCTCCTCCTCCTCCTCTCTCTCTCACCCGCTGTCTCTCGCTCTCTCAAACCCCCTCTCTCTCTAAACCCCCCTCTCTCACCCCTCGCTCTCTCTCACCCTTCTCTCTCTTTGTCAGCCCCTCGCTCTCTCACCCCTTCTCTCTCACCCCCTTTCTCTCAGCCGCTTTCTCTCTTACCCCCTCACTCTCGAACTCTCTCTCTCTCTCACCCCTCTCTCTCAACCCCCTCTCTCTCTCCCTCTCTCTCTCCCTCTCTCTCTCAACCACCCTCTCTCTCCACCTCTCTCTCGAACCCTCTCTCTCTCACCCCCCTCACCCACCCCTCTTAACCCCTCTCTCTCTCTCACCCCTCTCTCTCACCCCTTCTCTTTCTCACACCCTCTGTCTCACCCGCTCTCTCTCACCCCCTCTCTCAACCCCTCCCTCTCACCCCCTTCTCTCAACCCTCACCTCTCAACACCCCTCACTCTCTCCCTCGCTCACACCCTCTCTCACACCCTTACCCTCTCTCTCTGTCACCCCCTCTCTCTCCCACCCCAATGTCTCTCACATCCCCTCTGTCTGACCTCCCTCTATCACTCTCTCTCTCACACACACACTCGCACACAGCCTCTCTCCCTCACCCCCTCCCTCTCTCCAACCCTCTCTCTATCTCTTTCTCATCCCCTCTCTCTTTCTGACTCCCTCTCTCTCACCCCCTCTCTCTCTCACCCCCCTCGTTCTCAACCTCTCTCTCTCTTCCCCTCTCTCAACCACCCTCTTTCTCACTCCCATCTCCCTCTCTCACACCCTCTGCTCTCTCTCATCCCCCCTCTCTCACCAAGTTCTCTCTCTCACCCCCACTCTCTTTCTCATCCACCTCTCTCTCTCTCAGCCCCCCTCACCGCCCTCTCACCCAGCTCTCTCACACACCTCTCTTTCTCCCATCTCCCTCTCAAAACCCCGCTATCTCCCCCTCACCTCCCTCACCTCCCTCTCTTACCCCCTCTTCCACCCCATCCCCCACACACTCCCTCACGCACCGCCCCCTCTCATCCCCCCACCCTCCTCTTACACCCCCCTCAACCTCCTCTCTCTGTCACCCCTCTCTCACCACTCTAACTCTCTAACCTTCTCTCCCACTCTCTCTTCCCCTCTCTCTCTCTCCCCCCACCCCTCTCTCTCACCCTCTCTCTCACCTCGCTCTCACACCCTTCTCTCTCACACCCTCCCTCTCTCCCCCTCTCTCCCCCCTCTCTCGCTCCCCGTCTCTCCCCCTCCCTCCCCTCTCACACCCCTCTCTCTCTCACCCTCCCTCTCTCGTCCCGTCCCTCTTTCTCCCCTCCCACTCTCATCCCTCCTCTCTCTCACTCTCCCTATCTCACCCCCTCTCTCTCACCCCCTCTCTCTCTCTATGCCCCTCTTTCTCAGCCCCTCTCTCTCACACTCCCCCTTTCTTTCTCACCTTGTTATATCTCTCCCCCTCGCTCTCTCTCACCCCCTCACTCTCTCTCATCCCACTCTCTCTCCCCCTCTCTATTACACCCTCTCTCACGCCCTTCTAACTCTCTCACCTCTTCACACCCCTCTCTCTGCACCACCTCTCCCCCTCTCTCACCCCTCTCTCACCCCCTCTCTTTCTCACTCCATCTCTCTCACCACTCACTCCCTCTCTCTCCCCACTCACTATCTCTCTCACCCCCTGTCTCTCACCTCCTCTCTCTCTCACGCTCTCTCTCTCTAAGCCCCTCTCTCTCTCTCAGCCCTCTCTCTCACACACCCCCTTTCTTTCTCACCTTGTTATATCTCTCCCCCTCGCTGTCTCTCACCCTCTCTCTCTCACCCCTTTCTCTCTGTCACCGCTCACCCTCTCTGCCCGTTACACCCTCTCCCTCACCCCCCTCTCTCTCTCTCACACTCCCCTTCACCCTCTCTCCCCAGCTCACACCCTCTCTCTCTTATCCACCTCTCTGTCTCTCTCTCTCTCCCCTCTCTCTCTCTCACCCCTCTCTCCCCTGCCCTCTCTCTTATCCCGCCCTCTCTCTCGCTCTATTGCCTTCTGTCTCTCGCTCCCTTTTTCTCTCTCTCATTCCCTTTCCCTCTCGCACTCTGTCTCACACCCCGCTCTCTCTCTCTCTCTGTATACTCCCTCTCTCGCTCCCTTTTTCTCTCGTTTGCCCCATTTCTCTCTCTCTTTTGACCCCTTTCTTCCTCCCTCCTCCTTGCTCTCGTTCTGTCTCTCTCTCTACCGCCCACTCTCTCACCCCATCTCCCTCACACCCCTCTAACTCTTTCATCCGTTCACTCGTTCTCTCTCTCTCTCTCAACCCGTCATTCACTGTCTATCTCACCACCTCTCTCACTACTTTTGCTCTCTCTCTCGCGTCCCATCTCTCTCATCCCTCTTTCTCTTGTTGTCCCCCTTTCTCTCTCAATCCCTTCTCTATCTCTCCCCTTTCTCTCACCCCCCCACTCTCTCTCCCACCCACCTCTCTCTCCCACCCCCCACTCTCTTCCATTCCCCCTCTCTTTCCCACCCCTCTGTCTCTCACCCCCTCACTCGCTCTCTCTCTCCCTCTCTCTCTCAAACCTCCTCTCTCTTACCCTCTCACTCGCACTCTCTCTCACACCCCCCTCTCTCTTACCCCTCTCTCTCACCCATCTCTGTCTCTCTCCAACCCCCTCTGTCTCACTCCCCTTCTCTCTCACTCCCCCACTCTCTAACAACATGATCTCTCTCAGACCCCCTCTCTCTGTCACCCTCCACTTACCCCTCCCCCCTCTCTCCTCACTCTCTCTCCCCACTCCCCCTCTCACCTCTCTCTCTCACCCCCTCTCACTCAGCTCTCTCTCCCAAACCCTCTCTCTCCCATCCCTCCCACCCCCTCTATCACAAACGCTCTCTCTCAGCCCCTCTCTCTCACCCCCTCTCTCACCCCACCTCTCTCACACACCCTCTCTCTCACTTCCACTCTCTCACTCCCTCTCTCTCGCCCCCTCTGTCTCAACACATCTCTGTCACGACCTCTCCTCCACTCTCTCCCCATCACTCCCCCCTCTCCCCATCTCTCTCATCTCTCCCCCCTCTCTTCCCCTCTCTCTCCCCCTTCCCCCTCTCTCTCCCCCCTCTGCCCCTTCTCTCTCTCCCCTTCTCTCCCCACTCTCTCTTCTCTCTTGCCATCTCTCTCCCCCTTCCCCCCTCTCTCCCCTCTCTCCCCCTCTCTCACCCCTCCCTCTCCCCTTCTCACTGCCCCCACTCCCACCCCCTCTCCCTCCCCCTCCCTCACCCCCCTCGCTCCCCTCGCTTGCCCCCCTCAATCTCTCGCATCCTCTCTCACTTTTCGTCTTGCTCTCTTCCTCTCTCTCTCTCCCCCTCTTTCTCTTCCCCCTCTTTCACCCCCCTCTTTCTCTCTCAACCCCTCTCTCTATCACCCCTCTTTCTCGCACTCTCTCTGTCTCTCACCCCTCTCTCTCTCCCCCTCTCTCTCTCTGTCAACCCCTCTCTCTCCCACCCCAATCTCTTTCGCATCCCCCTCTCTCAAACGCACTCTCACACGCCCTCGCTCTCTCATCCCCCTCACTCTCTCCCACCCCTCTCTGTCCCTCACTCCCCTCTCTCTCACCCCTCTCTCTCTCTCAGACCCCTCTTTCTCTCTCAACCTCTTTCTCTCTCACACCCTTCTCACTCGCACTCCCCCTCTCTCTCTCACCCCCCTCTGTCTCACCCCCTCTCACCCAGCTCTCTCTCTCACCCCCTCTCTCTCCTACCCCCTCTCTCTTCCACGCTCTCTCTCTCTCAACCCTCTCACTCACCCCTCTCTCTCACCCCCAGACCCCTCCCTCTCATCCCATTGTCTCTCTCTCAACCCCACTATCTCTCACCCCCTCTGTCTCTCACCCCTCTCTCTCACTCCCTCTCTCTCACTCCCTCTCTCTCATTCCCTCTCTCTCACCACCATCTCTCTCAACCACCCTCACTCTCTCATCCGCTCACTCTCTCACACCCTCACACACACCCCCTCTGTCTCTCAACCCTCTCTCTCTCACCCCTCTCTCTCAACCCCTCTCTCTCAATCCCTCTCTCTCTCACCCCCTCACCCTCTCTCACACACGTTCTCTCTTACCCCTCACTCTCTCTCTCTCTAACCCCTCCCCCCACCCCTCTCGCTCACCCCCTCTCTCTCTCTCGCCTATTCTCTCTCTCACACCATCTCCTTCTCACTCCACTCTCTCTTACCCCCCACCCCACTTTCTTTCTCTCAATCACACCCTGTCTCTCCCCCCTCTCACCCATTCTCTCTTTCTCACTCACTCTCTCTTTCTCACTTACACTCTCTCTCTGTATTCACTCTCTGTCTTTCTCACTCCCTCTCTCTCTCACCCCCTTTCTCTCAAAACCACTCTCTCTCTCCCCCTCTCTCTCTCCCCTCTCTCTACCCCCTCTCTTGCCCCCACTCTCTACCCCCTCTCTTCCCTGTCTCTCACACCCCCTCTCGCTCACTCCCATCTCACTCTCTCACCCCACTGTCACTCTCACCCCTCTCTCTCTCTCTCCCCCTTCCCCTCTGTCTCAAACCCCTTCTCTCTCACACACCCCGCTTTCTTACCGCCTCTCTCGCACTTCCTCTATCTCACCCCCTCTCTCTCACCCCCTCTCTCTCAACACCTCTCTCTCTCCCCCCCTCTCTCTCCCCTCTCTCTACCCCCTCTCTTGCCCCCACTCTCTACCCCCTCTCTCCCCTGTCTCTCACACCCCCTCTCTCTACTCCCATCTCACTCTCTCACCCCACTGTCACTCTCACCCCTCTCTCTCTCTCCCCCTGCCCCTCTGTTTCAAACCCCTTCTCTCTCTCACATCCCGCTTTCTCACCGCCTCTCTCGCACTTCATCTATCTCACCCCCTCTCTCTCAACACCTCTCTCTCATCCCCTCTCTCTCCCTCCTCTCTCTACCCCTCTCTCTCCCCGCTCTCCCCCTCTCTCTCCCTCCTCTCTCTACCCCCTCTCTCTCCCCTTCTCTCTGACCCTTCTGCCCCCTCTCTCTGCACCATCTCTCTGCCCCCAATCCTGCCCTTTTCCCCCTCCCACGCCCCCTCTCTCCGCTCCGCTCTCCCCTCCTCTCTCGCCCCCTCTCTTGCACCACTCTCTCACCCCCCTCTCTCTCTCTCTCTCGCGTCCTCTCTCTCTCTCACTCTTCCGCTCGCTCTCTTCCTCTTGCTCTTTCTCTCTCACTCTCTCACCCTCTTCTCACGCTCTCTCTCTCCCTGCCTCTCTCCCTCTCTCTTGCCTCCCTCTCTCTTATCCCACGGTCTCTCTCGCTCGCTCTCTGTCCCTCGTGCTCTCTCTCTCTCTGTCGCTCATGCTCTCTCTGTCTGTCTCACTCTCTCTCTCTCTCTCTCTCAGTCCACACTACCTCTCTCACCTCTTCTCTCTCACTCTTGCTCTATCTCTCTCTCTGTCTGTCACTCTCTCTCTCCGTCTTTCTCTCTCTCAGTCCTCCCCCTCACCTCCTCTCTCTCAACTCATCTTTCTCAACCCCTCTCTCTCCCCCTCTCTCAAACCTTCTCTCTCTCACACACACCTCCTCTTTCCCCCGTCTCTCTCTCAACCCCTCTCTCTCTCAACCGTTCTCTCTCACCCCTCTCACTTAACCCTCCTTCTCACCCCCTTCTCTCTCTCTGACCCCCTTCTTGCTCTCAAACCCTCACTCTCTCACCGTCTTTCACCACTCCTCTCTCTCTCACACTCTTTCTCTCTTAACCCGCGCTCTCTCTCTAACTCCTCCCCCCTCACCCCCATGGCTCACCCCGCTCTCTCTTTCCCTCTCTCTCTCACCCCTCTCTTTCTCTCTCAACCCCTCTCTCTCACCACTCTCTCTCACACCCTCTCTCTCACCCGTCTCTCTCTCACCCCTCTCTTTCTCTATCAACCCCTCTCTTTCACCCCTCTTTCTCCCACTCCCTCTCTCTCTCACTCCCCTCACCACCCCCTCTCTCAACACCCCTCAATCTCTCATCCCCTCAGTCTGTCTCCCCCTCAGTCTCTCACCCCCTCTCTCTCAATCCCTCTCTCTCTCACGTCCATCTCTCTCTCACCCGCCTCTCTCTCCCCTCTCTCTCCATCACCCCTCTCTCTCCCACCCCAATCTCTTTCACATCACCCACTCTCTCGCTCCCTCTCTCTTACCCCCTCCCTCACTCACCCCTCTCTCTCTCCCACCCCCTCTCTGTCACTCACTCCCACCTCTCCATCACACTGCCCTCTCAGCCAGCTCTCTCTCTCACCCCCTCTCTCTCCCACCTCCCTCTCTCTAAACCCTTTCTCTCCCTCACCCCTCTCGCTCCCACCACCAACCCTCTCTCTCAATCCCCCTCGCTCTCTCACCCCACTCTCTCAACCCCTCTCTCACTCCCTCTCTCTCTCTCTTAGCCTTCTCTCACATCCCCTCTCTCTCACCACAGTCTCTCTCTCTTTGTCCCCCCCTTGTCTCGCACCCCTCCTCTCTCAACCCCCTCTCATCCCCCCCTCTGTCTCACCCCCTCTCTCTCACCCGCTCTCTTTCTCACTCATGCTCGCTATTTATCACTTACACTCTCTCTCTTTTTCACTCACTCTCTCTCTTTCTCACGCCCTCTCTCTCACCCCCTCTCTCTCAAACCCCCTCTCTCTCTCCCCTCTCTCACTTCTCTCTCCCCTCTCTCCTGCCCTCTCTCTCTCCCCTCTCTCTACCCCCTCTCTTGTCCCCAATCTCTACCCCCTCTCTTCCCTGTCTCTCAAACCCCCCTCTCTGACTCCCATCTCACTCTCTCACCCCACTCTCACTCTCTCAACTCACTCTCTTTCTCACCCCACGTCTCTCTCTCTCCCACCCCCTCTGTCTCACACCCCTTCTCTCTCTCTCTCACACCTCTCTTCCTCACCCCTCTCCCTCACTTCCTCTCTCTCACGCCCTCTCCCTCAACACCTCTCTCTCAAACCCTCTCTCCCCCTCTCTCTCTCCCCCCCTCTCTCCCTCGTCTCTCTCCTCCTCTCTCTCCAGTTCACTCTCACCTTTCTCTCCCCCTCTCTGCCCCCTCTCTCCTCCCTCTCTGTGCTGTCTCTCTGCCCCCAATCCCACCCACTCACCCTCCCTCGCCCCCTGTCTCCCCTCCTCTCTCCCCTCCTCTCTCAGCCCCCTCTCTCGCACCTCTCTCTTACACCCCTCTCTCTCGCATCCTCTCTCTGTCACTCTTCCGCTCTCTCTCTTCCTCTTGCGGTCTCTCTCACTCTCTCACCCTCTTCTCACGCTCTCTCTCTCTCTCCCTGCCTCTTTCACTCTCTCTTGTCACCCTCTCGCTCTCATCTCATGGTCTGTCTCACTCGCGCTCACTCTCGCTCGTGCTCTCTCTCTCTCTGTCGCTCATGCTCTCTCTGTCTGTCTCACTCTCTCTCTCTCTCAGTCCAACCTACCACTCTCACCTCTTCTCTCTCAGTCTTGCTCTATCTCTCTCTCTCTGTCTGTCGCTCTCTCTCTCTCCCTCTCACTGTCCTCCCCCTCACCTCCTCTCTCTTTCAGCCCATCTTTCTCAACCCTTCTCTCTCCCCTCTCTCTCTAACCCCTCTCTCTCTCACACCCCCTCTCTCTCTCACCACCCCCTCTCAACCCCTGTCTCTCTCTCTCACATCCATCCCTCTCTCACACCCTCTGTCTCTCCCCTCTCTCTCCGTCACCCCTCTCTCTCCCATCCTAATCTCTTTCACATCCCCTCTCTCACACACACTCTCACACATACTCTCACACACCCTCGCTCTCTCAGCCCCTCCCTCTCTCCCACCAACTCTCTGCCTCTTTCTCATCCCCTTTCTCTCCTTCTCGCTCCCTCTCTCATCCCCTCTCTCTATCACCCCTCTCTCTCGCACCCCTTCTCTGTCACTCACTCCCACCTCTCCCTCTCACTACCCTCTCACCCAGCTCTCTCCCCCCCTCTCTCTCCCACACCCCCTCTCTTCCACCGTCTCTCTCTCTCACCCCCCTCTCTCTCACTCCCCTCTCTCTCACCCTCCTTCTCTCTCTCACCCCTTCTCTCTTTCAACCTTCTCTCTCAACCACTCTCTATCACCCCTCCGTCTCTCACCCCTCTCTCTTACACTCTCTCTCTCTTACTCTCTCTCTCGTAGCCTTCTCTTACACCCCCTCTCACTCCCATCTCACTCTCTCTCTCACCACAGTCTCTCTCTCTGTCCCAACCCCTCTGTCTCTCACCCCTTCTCTCTCACCCCCCTCTCACCCCACCCCCCTCTCTCACCCCCTCTCACCCGCTCTCTCTTTCTCACCCCCTCTCTCTCTCACCCCCGCTCTCTCAACTCCTTTTTCTCTCCCACTCTTTCCCTCCCCTCTCTCTACCCTCTCTCTTGCCCACCACTCTTTACCCCCTCTCTCCCCCTGTCTCTCACACCCCCTCTCTCACACCCCACTCTCACTCTCTCACCCCACTCTCTCTCTCTCAGCCATCGTCTCTCTCTCTCTCCCACCCCCTCTGTCTCTCACGCATTCTCTCTTACACCCCTTCTCTCACTCACACCCCTGTTTCTCACCCCCCTCTCTCACCCTCTCGCTCTTCGGCTCTCTCATACTCCCCTCTCTCCCCCATCTCCTTCACTCTCTCCCCCTCTCCTCCCCATCTCACTCCCCCACTCTCCCCCTCCTTTCCCCCTCTCTCTTCCCTATCTGTCTCCCCCCTCTCTGTGCCGTCTCTCTGCCCCAATCCCGCCCCTCTCCCTCCCGCTCCCTCGCCCCCTCTCTCCCCTCCTCTCTCGCCTGCCTCTCTCGCACCACTCTCTCACCCCCTCTCTCTCTCGCGCATCCTCTCTCTCTCACTCTTCCACTCGCTCTCTTCCTCGTGCTCTCTCTCTCTCACTCTCTCACCCTCTTCTCACGCTCTCTCTCTCTCCCTGCCTCTCTCCCTTCCTCTTGCCTTCCTCCCTCTCTTATCTCACGCTCTCTCGCTCACTCTCTCTCGCTCGTGCTCGCTCTCTCTCTCTGTTGCTCATGCTCTTTCTGTCTGTCTCTTTCCCTCCATCTCTCTCAGTCCACCCTACCTCTCACACCTCTTCTCTCTCACTCTTGCTCTATATCTCTCTCTGTCTGTCGCTCTATCTCCGTCTCTCTCTCTTAGTCCTCCCCCTCACCTCCTCTCTGTTTCAACCCATCTTTCTCAACCCCTCTCTCTCTCATCCTCTCTCCCCCCTCTAATTCAAACCCTTTCTCTCGTCAACTCTCTCTCACCCCTCTCTCTCTCACCCCCGTCTCTCTCACTCCCCTCTCTCTCACCTTCCTTCTCTCTCTCACACCCCTTCTCTCTCTCAACCCCCCTCTCTCACCCCTCTCTCTCTCACCCCCCTCTCTCTCACATCCATCTCTCTCTCACCTCCTCTTTCTCTCTCCTTTCTCTCTCCATCACCCCTCTCTCCCCCACCCCAATCTCTTTCACATCACCCTCTCTCTCACACACACTCTTACACATCCTCGCTCTCTCACCCCCTCCCTCTCTCCCACCATCTCTCTGCCTCTTTCTCTTCCTTCTCTCTCCTTCTCGCTCCCTCTCTCTCACCCCCCTCTCTCAACCCCTCTCTCAACCCCTCTCTCTCATTCCTCGCTCTTTCACCTCGATCTCTCACACTCCATCTCTCTCACTCCCTCTCTCTCTTAGCCCTCTCTCACACCCCCGTCACTCCCATCTCACTCTCTCACCTCTCTCTCTCACCACAGTCTCTCTCTCTCTCAGTCCCACTCCCTCTGTTTCACACGCCTTCTCTCTCATACCCCGCTCACCCCACCCCCCTCTCTCACCCCCTCTCTCTCACCCACTCTCTCTTTCTCATTCACGCTCTCTCTTTCTCACTTACACTCTCTCTCTTTTTCATTCACTCTCTCTTTCTCACCCCCTCTTTCTCACCCCCTCTCTCCCACTCTCTCCCTCCCCTCCCTCTCTTGCACCCCACTCTTTACTCCCTCTCTCTCCCTGTGTCTCACACCCCCACTCTCTCACCCCACTCTCTCTCTCACTTAACCGTCATCTCTCTCTCTCTCCCACCCCCTCTGTCTCACACCCCTTATCTCTCACACCCCTTCTCTCTCCCACACCCCTGTTTCTCACCCACTTTCTCACAACCCTCTCTCTCAACAAATCTCTCTCACCAACTCTCTCTCACCCCCCTCTCTCCCCCTCTCCCTACCCCTCTCTCCCCCTCTCTCTCACCCCCCTCTCTCCCCATCTCCTTCACTCTCTTTCACATCCCCGTCTCTCTCACACCCACTGTCTCTCACCCCCTCTCTCTCTCACACCCCCTTCTATCTCACACCCCCTCCCTTCCACCTTCTCACCCTCTCACCCCTCTCTCTCTCACCCCTCTCTCTCTCACACCCCACTCTCTCCCACCTCCCTCTCACTCAATCCTCTCTCTCTCATCCCTCTCTCTCTCTCTCACCCCTCGCTCTCTCACCCCGCTCTCTCACACTCCCTGTCTCTCACTCCCTCTCTCTCTTAGCCCTATCTCACATCCCCTCTAACTCCCATCTCACTCTCTCACCCTCTCTCTCTCACCACAGTTTCTCTCTCTCTGTCCAACCCCCTCTGTCTCTCACCCCCTCTCACCCCACACCCCTCTCTCACCCCCTCTCTCTCACCTGCTCTCTCTTTCTCACTCACACTCTCTCTTTCTCAACACTCTCTCTCTTTTTCTCTCACTCTCTCTCTTTTTCTCTCACTCTCTCTCTTTCACCCCCTCACCCACCCTTCTCTCTCAACACCTCTCTCTCTCCCACTCTCTCTTTTTCACATTCTCTCTCTTTCTCACCCACTCTCTCTCACCCCCTCTCTCTCACCCCCTCTCTCTCCCACACTCTCTCCCTTCTCTCTCTCCCCTCTCTCTACCCCCTCTCTTGACCCCAGTCTCTACACCCTCTCTCCCCCTGTTTTTCACACCCTCTTTCTATCACTCCCATCTCACTCTCTCACCCCACTCTCTCTCTCTTAGCCGACATCTCCCTCTCTCTCCCACTCCCTCTGTCTCACACCCCTTCTCTCTCACACCCCTTCTCTCTCTCACACCCCTGTTTCTCACCCGCTCTTTCTGACTTCCTCTCTCTCACACCCTCTCTCTCAACAACTCTCTCTCACCCCCTCTCTCCCCCTCTCTCTCCCTCTCCCCATCTCCTCCATTCTCTCCTCCTCTTCTCCCCATCTCTCTCCCCCTCTCTACCCCTCTCTCTCCCCCCTCTCTCACCCTTCCCTCCCCCTCTCTCTTCCCCATCTCTCTCCCCCCTCTCTGCGCCCTCTCTCTCTGCCCCCAATCCTGCCCCCTCTCACTCCCTCTGCCCCCTCTCCCGCTCTCTCCCCTCCTCTCTCCCCTCCTTTCTCGGCCCCCTCTCTCACACCACTCTCTCAACCCCTCACTCTCTCTCACCCCCTTCTCTCTCTCTCAACCCCTCCCTCTCGACCCCGCTCTCTCTCACCCCTCTCTCTCACCCTCCACCCTCTCGCTCAACCCCCCTCACTCTCTCATCCCCTCACTCTCTCACCCCCTCACCAATCCCTCTCTCTCCCTTCCCCTCTCTCTCTCACCCCTCTCTTTCTCTCTCAACCCCCCTCTCTCTCATCACTCTCTCTCACACTCTCTCTCACCCCTCTCTTTCTCTCTCAACCCCTCTCTGTCAAGCCTCTCTCTCTCACACCCCTCTCTCTCACCACCTGCTCTCTCAACCCCCCTCAATCTCTCATCCCCTCACTCTCTCACCCCCTCAGTCTCTTCCCTTCTCTCTCAACCCCTCGCTCTCTCTCACATCCATCTCTCTCTCTCACCCTCCCTCTCTCTCCCCCTCTCTCTCCCCCACCTCCTCGCTGTCACTCACTCCCACCTCTCCTTCTCACCGACCTCTCACCCAGCTCTCTCTCTCTCTCATTCCCTCTCTCCCACCACCCCTCTCTTCCACCCTGTCACTCTCTCACCCCTTCTCTCTCACCGCTCTCTCCCACCCCTCTCTCTCAACCTTCTCTCTCTCTCATCCCTCTCTCTCTCACCCCCACCCTCCCTCTCTCTCAACCCACCTCTCTCTCTCACCCCCTCTCTCTCTCAACCTCTCTCTCACCCTTCACTCTCACACCCCTCTCTCTCACACTCCCTCTCTCTCACTGCCTCTCTCTCTTTCACCACCCCTTCTCTCAAACCCCCTCACTCTCTCGGCCCCTCACTCTCTCACACCCTCAGTCTCTCACGCCCTCACTCTCACCCCTCTCTCTCATCGCCTCTCACACCCTTTCTCTCTTACCCCGCGCTCTCTCTCTAACTCCTCCCCCTCTCACCCCTCTCGCTCACCCCTCTCGCTCACCCCACTCTCTCTCACACACTCTCCTTCTCACTCCACTCTCCCTATTCCCCCTTCCCACTTTCACTCTCTCCATCACCCATTATCTCTCATCCCCGTCTCACCCCCACCCCCCCTCTCTCTCAAACTCCTCTCTCTCACCAGCTCTCTCTTTCTCACTCACGCTCTTTCTGTCTCACTTACACTCTCTCTGTTTCACTCACTCTCCCTCTTTCTCACCCCTCTCTCTCTCTTACCTTCTCTTTCTCTCTCTCTCACCCTCTCTGTCTCCCATGTCACTCTCTCACCACACTGTCTCTCTCTCTCTCTCTGTCCCACCCCCTCTGTCTCTCACCCCTTCTCTCTCACACCCCTCTCACCCCCAACCCCTCTCTCACCCTCCTCTCTCTCACCCACGCTCTCTTTCTCACTCACTCTCTCTCTTTCTCACCCTCGCTCTCTCACGCCTATCTCTCTCCTCCCCTCTCTCTCTCCCACTCTCTCCCTGTCGCTCCCCCACTCTCTCCCCAAACTCTCACTCCCTCTCTACACCCTTTCTCTCCCCTCTCTCTCCCCTTCCCTCTCCCCGTCTCTCTCTCCCCCTCTCTTTCACCCCTCTCTCCCCTTCTCTCTCCCCCTTCTCCTCCCCTCTCTCTCCCCCCTCTATTTCCTTGTCTCTCCCACCCTCTCCCCAAAATCTCACTCCCACTCTACACCCGTTCTCTCCCCTCTCTCTCACCCTCTCTCTCCCCCTCTCTCCCCCACTCTCTCTACCCTCTCTCCCCCTCTTTCTTTCCCCTCTCTCTCCCCTCTCTCTCCCCCTCTCTCTCCCCCACTCTCTCTGCCCTCTCTCTCTGCCATCTCGCTTGCCCCCTTCCCGCTCCCTCCCCCTCTCCATCCCCCTCTTGCCTCCCGCCCCACCCCCCCCACCGCCCCTCTTTCTCTCTCACTTTGTCTCTTTGTCTCCCGGACTCTCTTGCTCTCTCAGCTCTCCCTCCCTTTCTTGCTGCCTCTGTCTGTGTCTTTTGCCCCTCTCTCCCTCTCTCTCATCCCTCTATCTCTCTCTCGCCCCCTCTATCTCTCTCACACCGTCTGTCTCTCTGTCTCTCTCAGCTCTCTCAGCTCTCTCAGCTCTCCCTCCCTTTCTCACTGCCTCTGTCTCGCTCTTGTGCCCTCTCTCTCTCTCATCCCTCTGTCCCTCGCTCGCATCCTCTCTCTCTTGTTCTTCCTCTCTCTCTCTCCCGCTCTATCTCTATCCCTCTCTTTGCCCCCTCTCTCTCTCTCACTCTTCCTCTCGCTCTCTTCATCTCGCTCGCGCTTTCTCACCCTCTCACCCTCCCTTACGCTCTCACGGTCTCTCTCTCCCTCCTTCTCTCCCTCTCTCTTGCCTCCCTCTCTGTCTCATCTCACTCTCTCTCTTGCTCGCTCTCTCTCACTCGTGCTCTCTCTCTATTGCTTGTGCTCTGTCTGTCTGTCTGTGTCTCTGTCTCCCTCTCTCTGCCCTCCCTCCCTCTTTCAACTCTTCTCTCTCACTCTTGCTCTTTCTCTCTCTCTGTCTGTCTGTTGCTCTCTCTCTCCGTCTCTCTCTCTCTCTCTCAGTCCTCCCCCCCCCAGCTCCTCTCTCTCTTGCACCCCTCTCTCTCATTACTCTGTCTCTCGCTTGTCCCCATCTCTCTCTCTCTGTCCTCCTCTCTCTCGCTCTCCCCGTCTCTCTTTCACTCGCTTGGTCTCCCTCGCTCGCTTGTGCTCTCTCTCTATCCCTCTCTCTATTCCCCCTCGCAGTTTCTGTCCCTCTCTCTCCCCCTCTCTCCTCTTTCACTCTCTCTCTCACTCCTCTCTCTCCCCTTTCTCTCTCTGTCGCACCTCTCTCGCCCCTCTGTCGTCCCTCTCTTGCTCTCTCTCACTCATTCTCTCCCTCTCTCCCTCACCCTCTCTTCCATATACACTCTCCCTCTCTCCCACCCTTGCTTTGTCCTTTCTCTTGCTCTCTCACTCTCACCTCTCTCCCTCTCTGTCTCGTTTTCTCTCTCTCTCTTTTTCACTCTTTCTTACCCTTGTCTCACCCCACTCTCAGTCACTCTCTCCCTCTCTCTCTCTATCCCTCCCTCTATCACCCGCCTCTCTCTCCTCTCTCAATCTGTCTCGCTCTTGTCTTTCTCCCATCAGTTTCGCTCTCTCTCTCGCCCCTCTCTCTTGCTTCTCTCTCTTGCCTCTCTCTTTCTCTCTCGCCACCTCTCTCCCCCCGTTCGCTCTTGCCTCATCGCTCTCGCACCCTCTCTTCATCTCTCACCCCTCTGTCTCGGTCTGTCTTTGTCTCTCTCGGCCTTCCCTCCGTCTCTTGCGACCTCTCTCTCTTTCGCCCCTCTCTCAACTCTCTACCTCTCACTTGGCCCGTCTCTCTATCTTGCTCTCCCTTCTCTCACTCTCTCTCTCTCTCACAACCTCTCTCTCTCACTCTCCCACCTCTCTTTCTCTGCAGTCCTCTCTCTCTCTCTCTCTATCCCGCCCCTTCTCTCTCTCTCTCTCTCTCTCTCTCTCTCTGTCTCAACCATCTCTCTTGCTCGCTCACTGTCTCTCTTTCTCTCTCTCTGTCAGACACTCTCTCTCGTATCTGTCCCCTCTCTCCCTCTCTCTATCCCCCTCCCTCTCTCTCAGTCTTCCCCCTTGCTCCCCCATCTCTCTCGTAAACTCTCTCCCTCATTCGATCTCTCATACCCTCTCAATCACGCTCTTGCACCCTTTTCTCTCTCATCTCTCTCCCTGTCGCCTTCTCTCGCCCTCCCCTCTCTCTCTCCCTGTCGCTCTCTCTTGCCCTCCCCTCTCTCTCGCACTCCCATCTCTCTCTCGCCCTCCCCTCTCTCTCACCCCCTCTCTCGTTCACCCCTCTGTCTCGCCCTCCCCTCTCTCATCCTCCACGCTCTCACACTCCGCTCTCTCGCACTCCGCACTCTCAATCTCCCCTCTCTCTTTCACCCTCCCCTCTCGCTCACCCTCCCCTCTCTCTTTCACCCTCCCCTCTCGCTCACCCTCCCCTCTCTCTTTCACCCTCCCCTCTCTCTCACCCTCCCCTCTCTCTTTCACCCTCCCCTCTCGCTCACCCTCCCCGCTCTCTTTCACCCTCCCCTCTCTCTCACCCTCCCCTCTCTCTCTCGCCCTCCCCTCTCTCTCGCCTTCCCCTCTCTCTCGCCCTCCAATCTCTCTCCCTCCCCTGTCACTCTCCCTCCACTCTCATTCTACCTCCCCTCTCTCTCCCTGCCCTCTTTCGCCCTCCCCTCTCTATTCACTCCCATCTCTCTCGCCCGCCCCTCTCTCGCCCTCCCTTCTCACTCTCCATCCCCCTCTCTTCCCCTCCCCCTCTCTCTCCCTCCCTCTCTCTCACCCTCCCATCTCTCGCCCTCCCCTCTCCCACCCTCCCCTCTCTCTCACCCTCCCCTCGCTCTGGCCCTCCCCTCTAACTCTCCCTCCCCTCTCACTCTCCCTCCCCTCTCACTCTCCCTCCTCTCTCTCTCCCTCCCGTCTCCCTCCCTCCCTTCTCTCATTCTCCCCTCTCACTATCCCTCCCGTGTCACTCGCCCTCCCCCCTCACTCACCCTCCCTCTCTCTCACTCTCCCCTCTCTTTCAACTGCCTCTCTCGCTCACCTCTCTCTCTCTCGCCCTCCCCTTTCTCGCCCTCCCCTCTCTCACCCTCCCCTCGCTCTGGCCCTCCCCTCTCACTCTCCCTTCCCTCTCACTCTACCTCCTCTCTCTCTCCCTCCCGTCTCCCTCCCTCCCTTCTCTCACTCTCCCCTCTCACTATCCCTCCCGTGTCACTCGCCCTCCCCTCTCATTCTCCCTCCCCTCTCACTCTCCCTCCCATCGCTCTTGCCCTCCCCTCTCTCTCGCCCTCCCCTCTCTCACCCTCCCCTCACTCTTCCTCCCCTCTCTCTCCCTCCCGTCTCCATCCCTCCCCTCTCTCCCTCCCCTCTCACTCTCCCTACCCTCTCTCTTACCCTCTCACTCTCCCTCCCCTCTCTCGCCCTCCCCTCTCTCTCGCCCTCCCCTCTCACTCTTCCTCCCCTCTCACTCTCCTTCCCCTCACACTCTCCCTCCCCTCTCTCTCGCGCTTCCCACTCTCTCTCCCTCCCCCAACTCTCGCCCTCCCCTCTTTTCGCCCTCCACTCTCACTCTTCCTCCCCTCTCACTCTCCTTCCCCTCTCACTCTCCGTCCCCTCTCTCTCGCGCTCCCCGCTGTCTCGCCCTCCCCTCTTTCACCCTCCCCTCTCACTCCCTCCCCTCGCTCTGGCCCTCCCCTCCCCCACTCACTCTCCCTCCTCTCTCTCACCCTCCCTCCTCACTCTCCTTCCCGTCTCACTCTCCCTCCCCTCGCCCTTGCCCTCCCATCTCAATCTCCCTCCCTTCTCTCTCCCTTCCCTCTCACTCTCCATCCCTCTCTCTCACCCTCTCATTTCTCACCCTTCCCTCACTCCTCCTCCCCTCTCTCTCCCTCCCTACCGTCTCCATCCCTCCCCTCTCTCCCTCCCCTCTCTCTCCCTCCCCTCTCTCTCACCCTCCCCTCTCTCTCTCCCTCCCCTCTCACTCTCCTTCCCCTCTCACTCTCCCTCTCCTCTCTCTCCTTCGCCTCTCTCTCTCCCTCCCCTCGCTCTGGCCCTCCCCTCTCACTGTCCTTCCCCTCTCAAGCTCCCTCCCCTCTCTCCCTCCCCTCTCTCTCCCTCCCCTCTCTCTTTCCCTCCATCTCTCACTCTCCTTCCCCTCTCACTCTCCCTCCCCTCTCTCTCCTTCGCCTCTCTCTCTCCCTCCCCTCGCTCTGGCCCTTCCCTCTCACTGTCCTTCCCCTCTCAATCTCCCTCCCCTCACACTCTCTCTCCCCTCGCTCTTGCCCTCCCATCTCACCCTCCCTCCCCTCTGTCTCCCTTCCCTCTCACTCTCCATCCCTCTCTCTCACCCTCTCATTGATCACCCTCCCCTCTCTCTCCCTCCCCTCTCTCTCCCTCCCTACCGTCTCCATTCCTCCCCTCTCTCCCTCCCCTCTCTCTCCCTCCCCTCTCTCTCTCCCTCCATCTCTCTCGCCCTCCCCTCTCTCTTTCCCTCCATCTCTCACTCTCCTTCCCCTCTCACTCTCCCTCTCCTCTCTCTCCTTCGCCTCTCTCTCTCCCTCCCCTCGCTCTGGCCCTCCCCTCTCACTGTCCTTCCCCTCTCACTCTCCCTCCCTCTCTCTCACCCTCTCATCTCTCACCCTCCCCTCACTCTTCCTCCCCTCTCTCTCACTCCTGTCTCCATCCCTACCCTCTCTCCCTCCCCTCTCACTTTCCCTCCCCTCTGTCTCCCACCCGTCTCCCTCCCACCCATCTCTCACTCTCCCGCTCATTATCCCTCCCCTCTCTCACCCTCCCTTCTCACTCTCCTTCCCCTCTCACTCTCCCTCCCCTCTCTTGCCCTCCCCTCTCACTCTCTCTCTCCTCGCTCTTGCCCTCCCATCTCACCCTCCCTCCCCTCTCTCTCCCTTCCCTCTCACTCTCCCTCCATCTCTCTCACCCTCTCATTGATCACCCTCCCCTCACTCCTCCTCCCCTCTCTCTCCCGCCCGTCTCCATCCCTCCCCTCTCTCCCTCCCCTCTCACTCTCCCTCCCCTCTTACTCTGCCTCCCCTCTCACTCTCCCTCTCCTCTCTCTCCTTCCCGTCTCTCTCCCTCCCCTCTCCCTCCCCTCTCACTCTCCCTCCCCTCTTACTCTGCCTCCCCCTCACTCTCCCTCTCCTGTCACTCTCTCATCCCTCTCTTTCTCCCTCCGCTCTGTCGACCTCCCCTCTCTCTCTCCTTGCATCTCTCTCGCCCTCCCCTCTCACTCTCCCTCCCCTCTCACTCTTCTTCCCCTCTCACTCTCCCTCTCCTCTCTCTCCTTCCCCTCTCTCTCCCTCCCCTCTCTCTCCCTCCCCTCTCTCTCTCCTTGCATCTCTCTCGCCCTCCCCTCTCACTCTCCCTCCCCTCTCACTCTCCCTCCCCTCTCACTCTTCTTCCCCTCTCACTCTCCCTCCCCTCTCACTCTTCTTCCCCTCTCACTCTCCCTCCCCTCTCTCTCCCTCCCCTCTCACTCTTCTTCCCCTCTCACTCTCCCTCCCCTCTCACTCTTCTTCCCCTCTCACTCTCCCTCCCCTCTCACTCTTCTTCCCCTCTCACTCTCCCTCTCCTCTCTCTCCCTCCCGTCTCTCTCCCTCCCCTCTCTCTCCCTCCCCTCTCTCGCCCTCCCCACTCTCACCATCTGCTCTACCACCCTCCCCTCTCTGGCCCTCACCTCTCTCCATCCCCTCTCACTCTCCCTCCAATCTCTCTCACCCTCCCCTCCATTCTCTCGCTCTCCCCTCTCACTCACCCTCCCCTCTCTCACCCTCCTCTCACTCTCCCCCCTCTCCTTCCCGTCTCCATCCCACCCCCTCTCTCCCCTCTCACTCTCGCTCTCCACTCTCTACCTCCCTCCTCCCTCCCTCCTGTCTCTCACCCTCTCCTCTCACTCTCCCTCCCTCTCTCCCTCCCCTCTCACTCTCCCTCCACTCTCTCTCCCTCCCCTCTCACTCTCCCTCCCCCTCACTCACCCTCCCCCTCACTGTCCTTCCCCTTTCTCTCGCCCTCTCCTCACCTCTCTCGCCCTCCCCCGACCTCCCCCCTCGCTCTCCCCCTCTCTCTCTATCGCCTCTCCCTCACGCTCCCCTCTCACTCTCCCTCCCCTCTTACTCACCCTCCCCTCTCATTCTCCCTCCCCTCTCACTCTCCCTCCCCTCTCACTCTCCCTCCCCTCTCTCTCCCTCCCCCTCACTGTCCTTCCCCTCTCTCTCGCCCTCCCCTCCCCCCTCTCGCCCTCCCCCTCTCTCACCCTCCCCTCATTCTCCCTCCCCTCTCACTCTCCTTCCCCTCTCACTCTCCCTCCCCTCTCTCTCCCTCCCCCTCACTGTCCTTCCCCTCTCTCTCGCCCTCCCCTCCCCCCTCTCGCCCTCCCCCTCTCTCGCCCTCCCCTCTCACTCTCTCTCCCCTCTCACACTCCCTTCCCTCTTACTCACACTCCCCTCTCTTTCTCCATCCCCTCTCACTCTCCCTACCCTGTCACTCTCCCTCCACTCTCTCCCACTCCCCTCTCTCTCCATCCCCTCTCTCGCCCTCCCCTCTTAATCTCTCTCCCCTCTTACTCTCCCTCCCCCTCACCCTCCCTCTCCTCTCACTCTCTCTCCCCTCTCTTTCTCGCTCTTCTCTCACTCTCCCTCCCCTCTCTCACCCTCCCGTCTCCCTCTCCCTCCCCTCTCACTCTTCCTTCCCTTACTCTCCCTTCCCTCTTACTCTCCCTCCCCTCTCACTCTCCCTCCCCTCTCTCTCACCCTCCGCTCTCTTTCTCCCTCCCCCTCTCTCGCCCTCCCCCCTCTCACCCTCACCCCTGCCCTCCCCTCTATCTCGCCGTCCCCTCTCTCTTTCGCCTCCCCTCACTCTCGCCTTCCCCTCCACTCTCTCTCCCTCCTTTCTCTCTCCCTCTCCTCTCTCCTGCCCTCCCCTCTCACTCTCTCTCCCCTCTCACTCTTCCTCCCCTCTCACCCACTCCCCTCTCTCTCCCTCCCCTCTTTCGCCCTCCACTCTCACTCTCCATCCCCTCTCACTCTCCCTCCCCTTAATCTCCCTCCCCTCTCACTCTCCCTCCCCTCTCCCTGTCCTTCCCCTCTCTCTCCATCCCCTCTCTCGCCCTCCCCTCTTACTCTCCCTCCCATCTTACTCTCCCTCCCCCTCTCTCTCCCGCCCCCTCTCTCACCCTCCACTCCCTCGGCCTCCCCTCTCTCTCTCCCACCCTCTCTCTCTCCCCCATCCTCTCCCTCCCCTGTCTCTCTCCCCAGCCCTCTCTCTGCCCATCTCACTCTCTCCCCCCGTCTTCTCCCTTCTCTCTACACCCTCTCTCTATGCCCCTCCCTCTATGCCCCTTTCTCTACCCCACTCTCTCCTCACCCTCTCTCTAACCCCCTCTCTCTACCCTCTTCTCTCTACCCCCACTCCTCTCTCACGCCCTCCTGTCCCCTCCACTCTCCCCCTCCTCTCTCCTTCCTCCTCTCTTTCTTCCTCTCTGTCCCCCCTCTCTCTCCCCTCCTCTTTCTTCCCTCCTCTCTCTCCCACTCTCACTCCCCTCTCGCTCATTTCCCTCTCCCTTTATCTGCTCTCTCTTCCCTCTCTCTCTCCGCGCTCTCTCCCCTTTCTCTCTCCCCTCTCTCTCCTTCCCCTCTTTCTCTCCCCCACTTTCTCTCTCCGCACTCTCTCTACCCACTCTCTCTGGCCACTCTCTCTCCCCTGCTCTCTCTCCCCTCTCTCCCCCTCTCTTCCACCCTTTTCCCCTCTCTCTCACCCTCACTCTCTCGCCCCTCTCTCTCGCCCCTCTTTATTATCTCTTCCCCTGTCTCTCTCTCTCTCTCTCTCCCCCTCTCACCCTATTTCTCTCTTGCTCTCTCTCTCCCTGTTCCATCACTCTTTCTCCAACTTCTCTTACTCTCGATCCCCTGAATTCCGTTTCTCTCTCTCTCCCCACCTCCCATCGTTTCTCTTTGACTGAATCTCTCTCCCACCCTTCCTCTAGATCTGACATAGTCCGATCTCCCAGGTCCTTCCCTCTTACTCTGACCCAGAGACTGGGGGTGGTGTTGAGGCTGCGTGTGGGGGTTGGGGGTGAGACGATAGAGAGATGCGGGATGTAGGAGTTCGGGGAAAATGGGGGTAGAGACGGAATTGCAGGAGGGAGACAGAGACGGCAGGAGAGAGAGAGAGTGAGGGTGAGGGGGAGAGAGAAGAATGGAGGCAGGTGGAGAAATTCATGTTGGGGGTGTGAGAGAGAGGGGAGAGTGAGGCAGAAAGAATAGTGGAGGCAGGTGGAGAAACCGGGGTTGGGGGGGATGTCTGAGAGGGGACCAGGGAGAGTGAAAGGGAGAGGTGGTGAGAAAGAGAGAGTGTGCAGAAAGAGAGGGAGAGAATTGAGGAGGAAAAGTGGGGGTGAGGAAATGGGGAGGCCAGGCTGCAGTGTGGGGGGGGACAGAGGGAGTTAAACCCAGCTCCTGAGCTCAGGGCGCGGTGCCCTCCCCTTCACTGAGGACCAGGACTTGGGGCTGAGTCTGTCTCTCTCCAGCTCAGCTTCTCCAACACAAAGACACACAACAACATCGGTCACTCTGCTGCTCGGCACGATTTAATCAACATTGTTATTGGTTACAAATGGAAGTGATGGATACAGTCAGTGGGATGGTGCCTTTTCTCACTGGCCCCTGAGTTGTGAGAAACATTGAAATGTTTCCCTGTAACCCCCCTGGGGGATAAGGATGGACAAACCAGCGCTCCCCTCAGTCTGTTACCATAGCGACAGGCTGCTCCATCGCTGAAACACTGAACTGAAATGAGAAAATCCCGGATTGATTGATTAATGAGGGAATTTGATGGATGGATGGATTTGGGTGAAGGGATATTTCAGCACATTCTTCAGCTGCTGCCTGAACTTAGTCTGGGTCACGGCATAAATCGCGGTGTTTGTGCAGCAACTGAGGAGCTGCAGCATGAAGCCCAATTCCTGCACAAAGTAATGGAGATACACAGACCGATACCCAATCCACCACATCCGTCTCCATATAGAAAACAGCATTAACGTTGACCATAACAGGATGAAATTGGCCGAGATCACAAACAGTAAAATGATGGATTTTTTTCGGTTTCTCATTTCAGTGTCAGACTGAGCGTCCCCATTGGTGTGAGCGCGGAGTCTCCTGCGGGCTCTGCTGGTCACTAAAATGTGTCTGACGGTGAGAACATTGAGCAGCAGAATCAGGAGAAATGGGACACCCGGGGTTAGAATGTGGTGGAGGGACTCGATTGTGACCCAGACAATGGAGGATTGAACAGCCTCTGTTACATAACAAAACCAGGGGGCGTTCATCAGCCAATACCGAGCCTTGAGCATAAAATACCAGGAAATGTTCTTTAAACAGCTCAGCACAGTCACTGCTCCCAGAACCACAGCCGCCGTTTTCTCTCTGCAATATTTACTTTTCAGCTTCTGGCAACAAATGGCCACAAACCGATCAAAGGTGAAAGTAACGGTGAACCAGACAGAGCAGTCAGTGGCTGCATAAAGCAGGACGGCGTGGATATTACACACGGGGACGGAGTCCCTCAGGAAATAAAACTGTTCCTCATAAACAATGGGAATGTGTCTCAGGATCAGGTCAAGGATAATGACCAGGAGATCCGCCGCTGCCATGGCCCCCAGGTAACGTCTGACACATGGAGACAATCCACAATCTTTATAAAGCAGGACGTAGATGGTCACTACGTTAACTGTGAGGAAGGAAAACAAACCCATTATCCATCAGCCTGGAGGCAAAGGGACCCGTTTGATTGGGGACCCAGTGAGATTTTCAAATGTGTCCCTGTATTCAGGGATTTATTAAAATAATTGGAGCTGGAATAACAAATGGGAAGGTCGGAATTACTTACAAAAATGTGACATCTACCACAAGAAACCCTCCCTCCCCAAACACACAGAGACACATCCATAAGGACAGATGGTTTCTAGAATATTCCCACATACTCGATCACTCGAGAGCAGACACAGGTCACTCCTTCCCAGTTCCTAATACGGAGGGTGGGAACGTTGCTGTCCTGGAGGATTCTCTCCCAGTTTCCTGAAGACAAACGGAGTTTGGGAATTCCTGTATTTTGGTCTAAATTGTGGTCGATCCTGTGTCGGGGAGAAATGTAAACGCAGGGAAAATGTATTCACCCCTTTAACTGCCTGAGGGGCCTTCGGAACAGTGTCTCCTTCTCCCTGGAACGGGATCTCTTCCCTCGGGATCTTATCGTTTGTTCAATTCACTGACGTCCGGCCGTTCGCAAACAATGTCAGGGACAGAACGTTCCAGGGAATGTCAGTTATAGAATGTCAGGGACAGAACGTTCCGGGGAATGTCAGTTATAGAATGTCAGGGACAGAACGTTCCGGGGGATGTCAGTTATAGAATGTCAGGGACAGAACGTTCCGGGGAATGTCAGTTATAGAATGTCAGGGACAGAACGTTCCGGGAAATGTTAGTTATAGAATGTCAGGGACAGAACGTTCCGGGGAATGTCAGTTATAGAACGTCGGGACAGAACGTTCCGGGGAATGTCAGTTATAGAATGTCAGGGACAGAACGTTCCGGGGAATGGCAGTTATAGAATGTCAGGGACAGAACGTTCCGGGGAATGTCAGTTATAGAATGTCGGGGGCAGAACGTTCCGGGAAATGTCAGTTATAGAATGTCAGGGACAGAACGTTCCGGGGGATGTCAGTTATAGAATGTCAGGGACAGAACCTTCCGGGGAATGTCAGTTATAGAATGTCAGGGACAGAACGTTCCGGGAAATGTTAGTTATAGAATGTCAGGGACAGAACGTTCCGGGGAATGTCAGTTATAGAACGTCGGGACAGAACGTTCCGGGGAATGTCAGTTATAGAATGTCAGGGACAGAACGTTCCGGGGAATGGCAGTTATAGAATGTCAGGGACAGAACGTTCCGGGAAATGTCAGTTATAGAATGTTGGGGACAGAACGTTCCGGGTAACCCCTTGACCTGTCCATGACCTTTCCCCCCTACCCACCCCACCAACATGAGGTACTGTTCCTGGACACACTGTAACATTAATGAGGTGAGAGAAGGAGAGTCCAATCACAGGAATGGGAACTAAAGGCATTCCCAGATCAGCTGAAATGGTTAGATATACCACATTCTCAATCCACCTCCCAGAACCAGCCCAGACACCATACACCCAGAGGAGATATCTGTTCACCGTGGTTCACTGTACAGACCAGGCCAGTGTCCTGCTCAGTACAACCCAGCAATCTGTCCAGATTCATCCATTACACTGGTCAATACAATCCAGCAATCTGTCCAGAGTGGAACACTGCACACAGATCATGTCAGGGCACTTATCTTCAAACGCAGGCTCGACATCTGTCCAGTTTGGGAAGCTGTGATAGAGAGAGAAAAGCTGCAGATGCTGCAGTCCAAAGAAGACAGTCAGGAAGGTGGGAGAACACAGCAATCCTGCCAGCATCAGGAGGTGTAACCATTCTGTAAGGATCCTGAAGGAGGGCTACACCTGAAACATCAAATTCTATACCTCCTGATGCTGCCTGGATTGCGGTGTTCCTCCAGCGAGTATTCAGCATGGGAAGCAATGCAGACCACAGCAGTGCATTGATCTATAAACCCGGACTAGATATCTGTCCAGGACGGGGAGCTGTGGAGACCACAGCAGTGCATTGATCTATAAACACGGACTAGATATCTGTCCAGGACGGGGAGCTGTGCAGACCACAGCAGAGCATTGATCTATAAAACCGGACTAGATATCTGTCCAGGACGGGGAGCTGTGTAGACCACAGCAGTGCATTGATCTATAAACCCGGACTAGATATCTGTCCAGGACAGGGAGCTGTGTAGACCACAGCAGTGCATTGATCTATAAACCCGGACTAGATATCTGTCCAGGGCGGGGAGCTGTGCAGACCATAGCAGTGCATTGATCTATAAACCCGGACTAGATATCTGCCCAGGACGGGAAGCAACGCAGACCACAGCAGTGCATTGATCTATAAACCCGGACTAGATATCTGTCCAGGACGGGGAGCTGTGGAGACCACAGCAGTGCATTGATCTATAAACCCGGACTAGATATCTGTCCAGGACGGGGAGCTGTGCAGACCACAGCAGTGCATTGATCTATAAACCCGGACTAGATATCTGTCCAGGACGGGGAGCTGTGCAGACCACAGCAGTGCATTGATCTATAAACCCGGACTAGATATCTGTCCAGGACGGGGAGCTGTGCAGACCACAGCAGTGCATTGATCTATAAACCCGGACTAGATATCTGTCCAGGACGGGGAGCTGTGCAGACCACAGCAGTGCATTGATATATAAACACGGACTCGATATCTGTCCAGGACAGGGAGCTGTGGAGACCACAGCAGTGCATTGATCCATAAACCCAGACTAGATATCTGTCCAGGACGGGGAGCTGTGCAGAACAGAACAGGACACTGATGTCTAAACCTAAAACAAATATCCATCCAGCATTGGGAGCTGCACAAACCACATCATTGTATTATCTATAAACCTCAACTAGATAGTCTGACCAGCACAGGGACCTGTGCAGTGATCACCCATGGATTCATCTGTAAACCAGGAGCAGCTCCCCTCCCAGAATGTAGGATTATGTACACCACCGCATTGCATTAATCTGTAACCCAGGAGCAGTTACCCTCCCAGCATGTAGGGCTGTGTACCCCACCCCAGTGCATTGATCTGTAACCCAGGAGCAGTTACCCCCCCAGCATGTAGGGCTGTGTACACCACCCCAGTACATTGATCTGTAACCCAGGAGCAGTTACCCTCCCAGCATGTAGGACTGTGTACCCCACCCCAGTGCATTGATCTGTAACCCAGGAGCAGTTGCCCTCCCAGCATGTGGAGCTCTGTACCCCACCCCAGGGCATTCCTCTGTAACACTGTGTTAGATCCCTGCCCAGTGTGGGGAAACTTGCAGCCCGTTCTGTAACTGACAGGATGTACAGCTCCCACCCATTTCCAGCTCCATATCCCCATTGTTGCCATGACAAGGGGGTGTTGTGGGTATGAACCTCACTGCCACAGAGACCAGGCGGGGAATCAGTTTAAATATCACCACATGGGAGGGGTTTGGGGTATAGACAGAGAGGGGGAGACTGAGAGACAGTGTCATGGAAGGATGTGTTCCCAGGTTTCAGAATGCTGAAATGTAGACACTTCGATAACATCCTGTAACATGAGCCTGTCTTCCCAGGAAAGATGGGAAAAAGGGATTTTGGTGTGAGGTCAGATGGAACAACAGCTGCTGTGTGGGTTTGAAATTACGTTTATGTAATTTTAATAAGTGTCTTTTTGAAACAGTACATTACTGTAGAGTTGGAGTAGGGTAATAAGCAGTTAAAGAAAGGGGCTCTCAGAGTTGTGAATAGTTGATGTAAAATGTTCACTTTCAGAGTTAAAAATAAATTGATATTTTTGTTTAAACAGTGGAATTTGGGAGTTCTCTGTCACTCATATTTTAACAGTTTACAAGACAAATTGAGCGTTTCTTTATGTTTCGTTTATATTACCAGATGAGCTCAATGTTGTGTCCTAACAATTGCTGTGTGTATCTGTGTGTCTGTGTGTGGGGCAGGTCTGGCAGTCTCTGTGGTGCTTAAAGTGATGCAATGCCACCCTCTGCTAGCCTCCACACGCCAATGCACAGGCATTTGCAGAGGGTGAAAACCAACAGGGATACTTTCAGAGAGGGGGAGGGAGAGGGCAGCTGCTCACCGCACCATCCAAACTGATGTCTTATCCATGGACTGATCTAAATGTCCTCAAAACATTGTAACTGTCCCTGCTTTCACCACTTCCTCTAGAAGTTCATTCCACACCCAAGCCAGATTCTGTCTTACATAATTACCTCTCCTGACTTTTGTAAATCTTTTTCCTCACATCTTAAAATATCCCTCAGTTTTGAATCCCCAACTCTAGGGAAAAGACATCAGCCCTTGTGTAAAGTTACCGCAGAATCTCATATGCTTCAGTGAAAACAGTCCCAGCCTATCCAGCCTCTCCTTGTAGCTCACTCCCTCCTTTCCCAGCAACATCCAGGTTAATCTCTTCTGAATCCTCTCCAGTTTAATAATATCAAGGTCAATAATATTAAAGTGAAGAGTCAAGGTATTTTCTTAGGGCACGGGGAGTCCAAAACTAGAGGACATAGACTTAAGGTGAGAGGGGAAACATTTAAAAGTGACCTAAGGGGCAGCTTTTTCACCCAGAGGGTGGTGTGCCTATGGAGTGAGCGGGCAGGATGACCAGACCAGACACAGTATTCCAGAAGAGGTCTCACCAATGTCCTGTACATCCTCAACATGATATCCCAATTCCGATACTCAAAGGGTCTGACCAATGAAGACAAGTGTGTTAAACACCTTCTTTACCACAATATCTATATGAGATGCAAATTTTAAAGAATTAAACCTGACGGCCTAGGTCTCTGTTCTACAACACTGACAAAGACCCTACTTTTAATTGTATAGGTCCTGTTCTTGTTTGATTTACCAAATCCAATGCCTCGCATTAATCCAAACTAAACTCCATCTGCCACCCCTCAGCCCAGTGTGTGATATGACTGTCACCTCCCCCTCACCCTTCAATTTTAAAATGCCCATCTCCCTCTCCAGGAGGCCTGCACACTCCGGCCTTGATTATCACAAAGACCCTGAGCTTGGTTTGCCTTGTGTGGTTAGGGAGAGGAGGGACAGATTGCAGACACAGTCAGTGGGGAGGAGAGGCTGGACAGTAATCAGCGGCCTGGTGTCACTTCATGGTTTTAGGAAGAGGGCAGTCGCACGTTAGAGGTGGGTAAGAGTGATCGGTGTTTTGGAGTCAGAAATTAAGCTCTTCCTTCGTCTCTGGTGTTCAGTAATAAATATCTATTTAAGACTCTTCATTGGGCAGAGTGTGTTTGCAGGATTTCTTTCCTTAATATTGCAGACTACAGATAATAGCAATTAAAGATGTTTATAGTTAACTTTGATAGCATAGCAAGTACACTCAATATCCTACAGTTGAGACAAATATCTTGTATTTGTTTAACAATACAAAGTGTTTTGTGTAGTTCAGTAATGGGAACCTGATTATAATAAATCCACACTGAGCTGAAAGTGGGCACTAAAATTTGACCCAAGTCTGGGTATGGTAGTGTAGTGGGTAGTGTCCCTGACTCTGAACCAGAGGGGAAAAGTTTTGATGAGGCCTAAAGGGCACATTTTCACACAGAGGGTGGTGTGCGTATGGAATGAGCTGCCAGAGGAAGTGATGGAGGCTGGTCCAACTACTGCATGTAAAAGGCATCTGGATGCTGACAGACCTGCTGAGCTTTTCCAGCAAATTTCTGTATTTGTTACAAAATGCATGCATTTTAACACAGGTATTCTGAATACATTAATTATTTTATTTTTTATTGACGCAAGGCCATGTAAACATATTTCAAATCGGCCGAGACCATTTTCTGCTAAGGATATGGCTCGGTGTATGACAGTAGCAATGATGTACCTACATGGAACAGGGAATGTGATGGAGACATAGTTTGGACAATGTACAAGGAGACCTCACATGGTCCAGTTTGGGAGAGGATGACATTACTGTGTGATTCAACTCAGAGAGGGAGAAACTGTAATCTGCCCGAAAAAGAATGGCCTCTTGCACTCTCTCCTTTGTGGTTCCTCATCACAGCAACGTGCGCGAGCTAAAAAAAAATCTGCAGTCATCGTTACCATTCTTATTTTTATAGAATCCCTGCAGTGTTGAAACAGGCCCTTCGGCCCAACAACTCCATACCAACCTTCACAACCCATAGCCCTATATTTACCCCTGACTAATGAAGCTAACCTAAAAATCCCTGAACACTACAGACAATTTAGCGTGACCAATCCACCGAACCTACACAGTTTGTGGTAGGAAACTGGATCACCCATTAGAAGCTCACACAGATAAGGGGGGAATGTGCAAACTCCACAGAGACAGTCACCCAAGGCTGGAATTGAACCCAAGTTCCTAGTGCTCGGAGGCAGCAGTGCTAACCACCGTGCTACCCTTTGGGTGCTCCCTGAGCCGAATTCACTGGAATCTCCTCACTGCCTAAACCAAAGGGAATTCAGCCAAATTCAACTCTCCCAGGATGAAATCCCATTGCTAGCAGCTGTGTGAGTACAATATCTTCAGAAGCAGAATAACGTTTTGGACAATCTCAATTTTTACTTTTATCAGGAGTTACAATAATATCTGGACAAAGTTGTTTCAAGTTAAAATTGCGGAAATTTTGTTAATCTGTGTGTGTGTGTGTATGCATGTGTTTGTATGCATGTGTTTGTGTGTGTGTGTGTCTGTGTGTGTGTGTGTGTGTGTGTGTGTGTGTGTGTGTGTCTGTGTGTGTGTGTGTGTGTGTGTGTGTGTGTCTGTGTCTGTGTATGTGTGTTTAGAAAGGGAAATATTAGACCATAAGATATAGGAGGGGAAGTAAGGCCATCGGACCCATCGAGTCCACTCTGCCATTTAATCAGGGCTGATGGGCATTTCAACTCCACTTACCTGCATTCTCCCCGTAGCCCTTAATACCTTGTGACATCAAGAATTTAGCAGTCTCTTCCTTGAAGACATTTAGCATCCCTGCCTCCACTGCACTCCGCAGCAATGAATGCCACAGGCCCCACCACTCTCTGGCGGAAGAAATGTCTCCGCATTTCTGTTCTGAATTGACCCCCTCTGATTCTAAGGCTGTATCCATGGGTCCTAGTCTCCTCGCCTAACGGAAACAATTTCTTAGCATCCATCCTTTCTAAGCCATTGATTATATATTTGCAATACCCAAACACTTTGCCATTAATCTTTCCACCATAGTTGGAGTAACATTGCTCTCGATCATAAACGTGTTGTTTGAGCAGATTAAAGAAACTAGCCTGACTTGTTCCTAAAACTGACCCTGACCCAGTCTGAGACCGATATCATCAGCCATATCACCAAACTGGTTACATTTAACATTTGTTGTGAGCAGTGGAGGAGTGGGACTAGAAAAGGAAACAGTGACCCCAAAAAGCCGGGGAACTCTAGACGGGTGAGCCTGATGTCAGTGGTGGGTAAGTTGTTGGAGGGGATTCTGAGGAATAGCATTTACATACATTTGGGAAGGAAAGGGCTGTTCAGAGTAGACAACATGGCTTTCTGCATGGGAAATCATGTCTCATTAATTTGGTTGAGTTTTTTGAAGAGGTGACAAAGAAGATTGATGAAGGCAGTTTGGTAGGCATTGACTATATGGGCTTCAGCAAGGTGTTCATTTAAAGAACAAAGACCAAAGAAAATTTACAGCCGAGGAACAGGCCCTTCGCCCTCCAAGCCTGAGCCGATCCAAATGTACTGTCTAAACCTGTCGGTCAATTCCTAACCATCTGTATCCCTCTGCTCCCCACCTACTCCTGCATCTGTCCAGACGCATCTTAAATGAATCTACCGCGCCTGCCTCCACCACCTCTGCTAGCGTTCCAAATGCCCACCACCCTCTGTGTGAAGTACTTACCACGTGTATCCCCCTTAAACTTTCCACCTCTCACTTTGAAAGCACGACCTCTCGTTACTGAATCCTTCACTCTGGGAAAAAGCCCCTCTCTATCCACCCTGGCTATACCCTTCATGATTTTGTAAACCTGAATCAGGTACCCCCCACCCCATCTCCTTTTTTCCAGTGAAAATAAACCTAACCTATTCAGCCTCTCTTAATAGCTAGTATTTCATTCCGATTGGTAGACAGATCAGTAACTTTCTGTCACATGGGATACAGAGGAAGCTCGTCACAATTGGCTTGAAGGAAGAGGGATATTTTTCAGACTGGAGGCTTGTGAGCAGCAGTGTGCTGTTAGAATCAATACTGAGTTCACTGCATTTCATCATTTATGTAATGGATTTAGATGTGAATATTGGGGCCATAGTTCGAAAGGTTAGAGATGACATCAGAAAGGTGGTGTAGTAGATTATCTCAGATTACAACAAGACCACAATTAGATGGAACAAAGGGGCATGGATGGACAGATGAAGTTTAATTTAGATAAATACGAGGTTTTGCATTTTGTAAATGCAAACCAGGGCAGGAATTATACAATTGTTGGTCAGGTCCTGGGGCATGTTGTGAAACAACGGGGCATAGGGCTGCAGGTGCATAGTTCCTTGAAAGTGGAGTCGCAGATAGACAGTGTGGTGCAGAACACATTTGGCACATTTGCCTTAATCAGTCAGAGGATTGAATATAGGAGTTGTGGTGGTATGGTGCATCTGTACAGGATGTTGGTGAGGCCACTTTAAGAATACTGCGTACAACTTGGTTGTCTGCAGAAATGACTGACACACAGATGTTCCAGGACTGGAGGTTTGAGCTGTAGGGAGAGGCTGGCTAGGTTGAGGTGCTTTCTCCTGGAGTGTCAGAGGCTGAAGGGTGACATTATAGAGGTTTATAAAACCATCAGGGGCATGGATATTCTGAACAGCCACGTTCTGCTCCCCAGGATTGGGGAGTCCAGAACAAGAGGGCATAGGTTGGAGGGGAGAGGGCGAATGATTTAGAAGGGACCTGAAGATAAATGTTTCACACAGAGAGTGGTGTGTGTACATAAAGTGCTGTCAGAGGAAGTTCTGAAGGCGGTTACAATCACACATTTAAAAAGTATCTGAAAGAAGAGGGATATTGGTCAAATGCTGGCAAATGGGACTGGATCAGATTTGATATCTGATCGGAGAGAACAGATTGGACTAACGGGTCTGTTTCCATTCTGCATGACTCTCTGATTCTATAAGAAGGATGACGAAAAATTCTGAAAGGACCTTTCAAGTGGGAATTATCTTCACTGGAAGTTTATCGTGCCTCTATGTTCACATTGATTGAAAGCTGCATTAGTTAAATATTTGACAGAGAAGTGAGTCACAGATAATGGGACACAGACAGGAAAGTGGGGCTGAGACCCCAACCTGATCAGCCACAATCTTACTGCCAGGTGGAGAAGGCTCAAAGTATCTAATGACTCACTCCTGCTCCTCAGTCCAATGTTCCTGTGTTCCATTCAGCCCCTCAAACCTGCTAGACAGGAGCAGTTGGAGGCTACTTACTCCTATAACCTGGTGCACAGAAATAGAGGAGACCATTCATCCTCTCAATACTGTCCCACATGCTTTGAAGTGATTTGGGAAGTGTAATTGGAAAATCCAGGCACGGGTATGAAAGAGGCCCCTCATCTCTCTTTACAGAGCTTCCCCTCTCTGCAACTTGTGCTTCATTTGTTGGTCATGGTTAGACCCAGATTCACTGTGAATACAGCCCCCATACCTCAACCAGAGTTGGCTCACAAAATCATCTGGTCTCCCTGACTGCAATATTTAGTAATTGCACATTCATGAAAATAACACCCACTAACACTCCAATAACAGAATGTAAGAACATCAGAAACAGGGGCAGGTCATTCACTCCCCAAACCTGCCTTGCCCTTCACTAAGATCGTGACTGATCTGCTCTTGGTCTCAAATCCTCTTTCATATCCAATTCCTCATAGCCCTCACCTCTCTGACAGATCAATATCCATCTCCCTCCTCTTCAAATACTTTCAGACATCTCGCTCCCCGAACACTCTTGAGAAGAGAAATCCTGACATTCAATCCCACCTGTTTGAAGAAAACACTTGCTGCTCCTATATCATGGTTTATTGATGTGCACAAAAGAGGTTGAGACAAGGGTTCAGGTAAAAATGACAGACCCTGATATCAAGACAGTGGTTGAGTCTGTTGACATAAAGGAGCTTAACAAAACGGGACTTAATGGGAATCAGAGTAAACTCTCCAGTGTTTGGTGTCAAACATGGCACAAAGGAAGATGGTCATCATCTCAGTCCTGGGTCACCTCTGTGGGAGATCCTCAGGGTAGCTTCCTCTTCACAAACATCTTCAGCTGCTTCATCAATGTCTCCCCAACCTCACCCTGCTCAACATAAGAACAGAAGTGGGGATAGTCACTGAAGATTCCACAATGTTCAGAACATTTTGTTCCCCTCTCAGCTCCTGAACTGATCTGTGTTCATGTGCAACAAGACCCAGACTCCATTGAGACTTGTGCTGTTAAAGTATCAGTAACATTCATGTAACAGCACTGCCTGACACTGCACATTGCCCCAGTAAAAATAGAGTTCATTCAGCACCTCACGCTGGTTTCACAGGAATATGAGGAAGCCATTCAGCCCATTGACACTATTGGAGAAGAACAGGGACAGCCCATTCAGTGCCTCCAGCCTATTACTCAGGAAGAGAAGGAGTCTAGTGTGATGGACCACACCAGAGCCCCTCGAAAATATTGGAAGGCAGTCTCCTAGACTCTAATGTTTTCTTATTTTAAAGGGAATGTAAATTGTCTGTTCCAGATGCAATGTGACTGGTCAAAATACTCGGTGTGAAGCTAAACACTATTTAAACACGAAAGATAAAATGAAACCAAAGAAAAAGGAAATTAGAATAACTTAATTCTATTGGACAAGTTATCAGAATAATATAGCGTGGAGATATTACTAATGAACTGTTCCGATATACGAAAATCCCATAAAGACAGCCTTTGGCAAAACTGAATATTCCGTCACAGATTGCCACAAACTCAAAGATCCTAATCTGTGAGAGCTGGTCACACCCATTCAGGCTGCATTAAAATAAACCTAAGGCCTCCCTCGCTGTTTACTCAAGTGGTCTTAACTAACCAGCTTGGTAACGATCATTCAATCTCTCTCTTAAAAGAAACCAGGACAAAATAACCTCTTAAAGCTGCAGCATTATCACACTTGTCAGTACATCGAGCTTTCAAACAGGAACCAGGGGTAAAAGGTCAGGCCCTTGGCCCTGTCCAATTGGACAAGGAAGAAGTCATTCAGTCCCCTGAGTCAATTACACAGAAACGGAACGAGGCCATTCAGCCCCTTGAGTTACTTACACATGAACAAGAGGAGGCCATTCAGCCAGTTGAGCCATTTATATAGGAACAGTAGAAGGCCATTTCCACCTCAATGCACTTACACGGGGGCAGAATAAGGTAATTGATGCTGATCCTGATGAATGTCTTATGCCCAAAATGTCGACTCTCCTGCTGTGCTTTTCCAGCAAACCACTCTCTACTCTGATCTCCAGCATGGGCAGTTCTCACTGTCTCCTAATTGATGCTCTAACGTGATGAACAATTGGAGCAGAGGCTGCACAAACAGACTGCTCCACGTTGTACCTCGTGGCTCCAACGCGCATGATACACATGTGGGACTTTAACGTGGGTTACTCACGGTGAGCAGGGAAATCATATGTGTTGTGTGAAATCTCAAGAAGGCATGTACCATCTCCGAGAAGGCTGCCTGGTGTTCTCTATGTAGGGTGGAAGCTGGTGGGAATGGCTACCTGTTTCAGATGGAAGGTATTGTGGCTGCTGTTAGGGATTGTGAATAACCTGATGTTCAGTACAGGGTTCACACGCCGACTGCACAATAACGTGGGGAGAGTTAATTTAGGCAAATAAACTATTAGGAAAGTCACGATAGACTGATGAATGGACTCTCTAAGTTCAAATAATGGTGATCTTGTTCATATTGACCTTGTCTAGTGCATGTCCTGTTCAGTGTAACCTGTATGCCTTACTCTGTCCAAGTCTATTTCCACCCTATGATTTGTCTGGCCTTGCTTAATATGATCTTCCCCCACTGCTCATAAACAACGTGTTTCCCTGTACTGAGGTACACGTGACAATAAATCAAACCAATCAATCCTGGGTAAAGTATGGAATTTCTCTCCCTATCAATGTCTCTTTTGGAAATAAGTGATCGCTGCCACTCCTCGTGTTTCAGCATCACAATTTCTTCGTCTCTCACAGCTCTACAGATTAAACACTCAGCTTATTCACTCTATCCTCATGTTACCATCACCAGTGTCTGTGGTAAGGAGATCATTCCTTACAAAGAGCATCAAATCTGTACAGAGTGCCCCGAATGCTCTCTCAGCAAGGCTCTACAACAGCAGGAAGATGGCTTTACTTATGTACTCGAATCATCTTACAATGAAGACAGCATACCATTGACTGCACCCATTAGTTACACAGGGTTTGATTCGGAGCAGTCAGCATAGACTTGTGAGTGGGAGATCATGCTTCCCAAATTTCTTAGAGTTCTTTGGTGAAGTGACCAGGAAGGTTGATGAGGACAGAGCAGTCGACGTAGTCTCTATGGATTTCAGTATGGCCTTTGAGAAGGTTCCACATGGCAGGCTGCTCAGGAAGGTTCCATCACGTGGAATGCTGGGGGAACTGTCCAATTGGATACACAGTTGGGTTGATGGTCGGAAGCAGAGGATTGAGTGGAAGGTTGTTTGTCAGACCGGAGGCTGGGTCCATTGCTGTTTGTTATCTATGATTTGGTTGAGAATGTACAAGGTATGATTAGTAAGTTTGCAGATGACACTAAAATAAGTGGTAACGTGATCAGTGAGGAAGTTTATCAGAAATTGCAGCAGGACCTTAATCAAGTGGGGAAGTGGGCCGAGAAATGGCAAATGGAATTTAATAGAGATGGGTGATGTCTTACATTTTGGGAACTCAAATCAAGGTAGGAGATTCATGGTGCATGGAAAGATCTTCAAGAGTGTAGTGGGCAGAGAGACCTTGGAGTTCAGGTGCACGGTTCTCTAAGAGTGGAGTCACAGGTAGACAGGGCAGTGAAGAAGGCTTTTTGCACAGTGGCCTTCATCAGGGAGGACATTGAGTACAGAGAAGCTGGGAAGTTATGTTGCAGTTATACTGGACTTTGGTCAGGCTGCACTGAGAGTATTGTGTTCAGTTTTGTCACATTGTTATAGGGAGGATGCTCTTAAATTAGAAAGAGTGCAGAAGAAATTTTCAAGGACGTTGCCAGGACCCATTGGTCTGAGTTATAGGGAGAGTTTGGACAAGCGAGCACCCTTTCTTTAGCGTGAAGGAGACTGAGGGAGTCCTTTTAGAGCTGAATAAGATCACGATGGTAGGGTTAATGCTCTCAGTCTTTTTCCAAGGTGTAGAGAATCGAGGATTAGAGGGGATCAGTTTAAGGTTAAAGGGGAAGGAATAAAAGGGAACCTGAGGGGCCACTTCTTTACCCAGAGGCTGGTACGTGGATGAGCTGCCAGCAGATGTGGTTGAGGGGGGTACATTAACAACATTTCAAAAGCATTTGGATAAATATGTGGATAGGAAAAGTCTAGGATGATATTGGCCAACTGCAGGGAATTGGGGTTAGCGTGGATGGACATTTACAAGGTGGACTCGAACCCCTCTGTTAATTAAAACCAAACACCCAGAAAAGCTCGCCTCACCTCGTAATCTGTTAAAATATGAGCGACAGCGATCTCCTACATTCCACTATTTAAACAAAAATTAACAAGTTAAGTTCGAAACTTTAATAGTGAACACTAGAGGGGCTTCACAAATACAAGCCCCTCTTTTCTTAGCTACTTACTATCTGACTCTGACTCTGTCAAAATCTGCTGTTCCAACAACCCACATATGAAACATAACAATCTCAAGACCACACAGTCTCTATCTTCCCTGCTGTGTTCACTCTTCCAGCTGCTGATCTCCCTGGGTCATGTTTTTATTGCAAGTAGGTTTACATGAACATGTATCTTTGATAGAGAGTGTTTGAGATGGTCAGTTACCACTCCTGCTCTGCAGCAGTTACTCTGCTGTTGGATGGCAGCGGCTCTCCCTCTAGTGTTCAAAATGCTGGATATATATACTTCCAATGATACAATAATTCTCACATTTGATTGCTTTCCAGGTACCCAAACAATAATATTTGTGACATATGGAACAATCAGACATTTAGCTGGCATCTGTGCTGTACTTTGTATTCAACAAAACCCGTTCTGTCTTAAAGTGACCTGACATGCTTTCGGCTTCATAACACCACCCCCCTTCAGAAAAAAAAGAACCATCAGAATGAAAAGATGGCTTCGTTTCCTTTCCTCTAATTCTTAATCCCATTATTATGAAATACAAAAGTATTAATCTCAGTTATATCATTCATATTAATTTTGCACACATATAAAACACTGGGATAAGTCAAATCTTATCAACACCTGTTCCTTTAAATCCGCAAAAACACATCTGCTATCACATTTTAGGACCCACAGCATGTACATTGTGTAAGTTTAAAGTCAGCGTGATAAGACTCCAATGAAATATTCTCATATTCTGGTCTTTAAATATTCCAAAAAACGCGAGATGTTTGCCGTTGTCCACAACCATCTCCAACAATTTATTTGTCACATAAACATTAAAATATTGTCAGGCCAGTGCGAAACCTAATCATTCTTTTTCAGTAATGGAGATGTTGTATTTTGGTTCTGGTGGATATTGAGTTTTTTTGACAAGTAGCCAATTGGCCATTCAATCCCATCATCATATTTCTGTATCAATACATCTCCGACCCCGATATCCCGAGGGTTTCAGAATATTTGGTATGGCTAAAACTGGTGCGGTGATTAATCCTGCTTTAAAATTCTCAAATGCCTCCTGGCATTGTTCTGTCCACCACAATTCGGTGTTCTTCTTTACTAAGTCCATCAGTGGTGCTCATAAGCTGCTGAAGTTTGGAACAAACTTCCAATAGAATCCACTCAGTTCCAAAAATCGAAGCACCTCTTTCTTCGAGGTTGGTTGTGGAAATTCCTCAAAGCCCTTCGTCTTTGTGTTCCATGGGGTCAATCTTCCATGTCTAATGTAATGTCCCAAGAACGGCACCTCTGCCTTCGTGAATGCTGTTTTCTTTAAGTTTATTACCAAGTTTGCTTCTTGTAATCGTTCAACATGCTCTGCCAACTGTAACGTGTGAGCTTTAAATCACTTGCTAAAGGTCACTACATCATACAGTTAAACTGCACAATTTGTTCATCTGACTGTAACTCTGTTCCTGAGTCACTAAACCTGGCTGTGAAGGGAATTCCTATCACTGGTGACAATACAATACGTCATCCCCACAGGAAATCGTCAAAATTTCCGAGTTTTTATCTGCCACTTGCTTCATTCTATGCTGTGCCCTTCAGGTGCTGTTTAGCGAACTCACCTACTCCATCTAATCTCTCCCTCACCTCAGATACATAATCCGAGTGTGAGATCTCTGACTTCGGTCCTGTTAATTTATATTCAATTAATTTCAAAGGACCTCTCACTTCATGTACATATATTAACTCAAAGGAAGTAAACTGAGTAGATTTATTTGGGGCAAATAATTTTTGTCCAATGGCAAACAATTCAATGAGACACCTTCATTCCAATCATTCCGGTAATCCTGACAGTACACTGTTAATATGGTCTTCAGCGTCTGATGCTAACTTTCCAAGGCTCCCTGGGATTCAGGATGGGACGCCCTTGATTTAAACTGCTGTATGCCTAAGCTATCCATGACTTCCTTAAACAGCTGAGCGGTAACATGAGACCTTGGTCTGACTGAATCTCTCTGCGGAGCCCACAGTGAGTAAAGAAAGATACCAACTCCTCCACCTCCCTTTTTACCTTAACACTCCATAATAGAATTGCCTCTGGAAATCTGGTAGACACATCCATTATGGCTAGCAAATAATGGTTTCCACCTTTTTTTTAGATAGGGGAGCGACACAAGTAATCATAACCTACGTGAAATGTTCTTCGAATGCAGGAATTGGTAACAAAGGTGCTGGTTTTATTACTGCCTGTGACTGACCTATCGTTTAGAATGTTTGACATGTGCAACAAAAAAAAACCACGTACTTGTGCATTCCAGGCCACTAGAAATGCCTCTGTACCTTAACCTGATTCTTCTGTCCACCTAGGTGACCCCCTGCAGTTAGTTTATGTGCTACCCGTAACACTGTACGTTACTGCTAACACAATATCGTGCACTTCAGCCCATTTCCCTTCTGCAGTAACCTATCGGGGTCTCCATTTTAATTTTATGATTCTATCTTTAAGTTAATAATGTTCGACAATATATTCTGATTCCTTTTCTGTGTGTGTGCATGTGTATGTGTTTGTGAATGTGTGTGTATATATCTGTTGTAAGTCCATGAGCCTTTCTGGACTAAACCCCTCTGCCTGACCCTCTGCCTGTTCAGGTTTTTCCTGCAAACAGGGGGTCAGTTAACTGCACATCAACTCCTTTGGCTTTTTATTTCGGTTTTCCTTCCTGCTCTAACTGATGACAGTGGAATCTTGTTACTATACAGTCTGGAAAAATCCTGGGTATTTTTCTTTTAACTCCCCAATTCCCTAGTTTTCCTTTTGCCTTCTCCAATACAAGGGGTGCCACTCCCACCTTGGATCCTGTTAAATCGTTCACAAGAATAAACTGTACTCCTGGAACTGACACTCTGTTACTCACTGTCACTGTTACTGCCCCAACCTTGATTTGGCATTCCATCCTGATATTACACAAGGGAATACTTAATTTCTAACCCCATTCCACAAATTGTCACGATCTTGATTAATATGACAGAAAGAGTGAAAATACGTTCATCTCTCACTATTCGAGGCCGAGAGAAAGTGAGGGCTGCAGATGCTGGAGGTGAGAGTTGAAAAGTGTGGGGCTGGAAAAGCATAGCCAACCAGGCAGCATCTGAGGAGCAGAAGAGTTGACGTTTCAGGCATAAATTCTTCATCAGGAAAGTGGGAGGTGGGGTAAGGGAGGGGGAAGGGGGCCAAGAAATAAATAGGAGAGTGGGAGTGGAGCTGGGTGTAAGATAGCTTGGAAGGCGATAGGTAGACGCAGGTGGGGTGTGATGGTGATAGCTCGGAGAGGAGGGTGTTGTGGATAGGTGGTAGGACAACTAGAACCCTCAAACTAGAACCATCATCAACGTTGACTTCACCAAATTCCAAATCTCCCCTCCACCAACCTCTTCCATATCCAACCGTTCAACCTAGCACTGCCCTCTTGAACTGCCCAGCTTCCTTCCCACCTACCGACTCCACCCTCCAAACCGATATATCACTATTACTCCAACCTACATCTTCTTATCGCCTTCCCAGTGACCCTCCCACCAGCCCAGCTACTACCCTCGTATTTATCTTTCAGCCCCCTTGTCTCCGCCCCCCCCCCCCAAATTCCTGACGATGGGTTTCTGCCTGATATTAAATTGTCTTGCTGTCTGGATGCTGCCTGATCTTTTGTGCTTTTCCAGCGTCTCTCTTCTCAACTATTAGAGACTGAGCAGATCCCACATCTCACAAAATTATAACTTCTTGTCCTTCTCCCCCGATCTTTCTAAGTAAACTTTATCTACAGAGGTGAATTCTTTCAGAGATCAGGTACCGACTCCATACCCAGACCCTGCCTCGGCTGTGCACTCTCCTGCAGCTCCTCGGCTCTACTTGGGGTCTCCTTTACCAGTTTCACTAATGCCACTGGCTTAGCCTCTTCTACCGCATCTTTCCCCAAAGTGCCTTCCTTCAACGACCATCACAGTGTGTCCCAGCTTACTTCAATGAAAACACCTTTTCCCAGTGCCCTCCCTAAACCATCAGCACTGTCATTTTCTGTGTTCCACTCCCTTATACTGAGAACACCTGAGGCCTTTCACCTCCTTTCAACCCCTTTGGGCTTCTTTTTTCACCTGTGGTAAACTATTGTGCGCTACTGTTTGCTTTGTAATGTGTGAACTTCCCTTCTCCCAATTTCTATCCCTCATTGCATGTAAATTCTCCCGGAAGCTAAATTTCATCTCATGCACCAATGCATATTTACCTGCCATTTCTGCCGCGCTTCTCGCTTCTTGAACTTTCTGTTCGTGCACATGAATTCTTACCATCTCTGGAAGTGAGTCTTTAAACATCTCCAGCAGAATAATCTCCCTTCGAGCCTCACAGGTCTTATCTATTTTTAAGTCCAGCACACAACTATCAAAATGACTGCAGTTAATTCTTTCAGACTTAACATAAGTCTGACCTGGTTCCGTCTCTATTTTAATGAACCTCTGTCTACATGCTTCTGGTACCAATTCATAACCAATCAAAATAGCCAATTTGACACCTGCATAATCTCTTGATCCCTCATCTGACAGCGCTACACATACCTCACCAGCTGTGCCCACCAGCTTAGTCTGAACGAGCATTCCCCACAAGTTCACTGGACACGTCATCTGCCGAGTCATTTTTTTCAAATGAAATAAAAAAAGTTTTGACATTTTTCTCACCGAAATATGGCAAGGTACTAATATATTTGTATACATCCCGACGTTCTCCCTTCATCTCCATCCTGTTAATTCAACTTTCTTGTCTAATTCCCAACTTCTGAATCTCAAATTCTCTCTCTCTTTCTTTTTCCTCTCCTCTTTTTTCTCTCTCTGTTTCGGTCTCTTTCTTTATCTTCTAACTTCAGTTGCCATATTTGCAATTTAAGTTTTTTCTAACTCGACTGCACTTGTCTGTTTCTTTGATACATCAAATTGCTTGACCAAATCCATTACAATTTCAGCTTTCCTTTTGTCCCTGGTTAAACCCAATTCCAACCTATTTGCTAATTCTAAAAAATGTCCTGCTTCTGTCTTTCTAAACTTTCTTGGCAAATTTGGGAACCTCTTTAGTAATTTTAAAAGCCTTTTCCCTCACTTTTAATTTAAACAACCACCAGTAAACAAAATTAAACAGATTTTCAGACCGGTTTTATTTGAAGATCTAGGTCACTAATTGCAACGTGTTGGAATTTGCTGGGACATTTTGTACCTGAAATCTGTTCAAATCTGTCCCAGTCCATTACGGCATGGCCCCAAACTGTGGAGACATCTATGTCGAGCACTTCTGTTAATTAAAACCACAAACCCAAGAAAGCTCACCTCACCTCGTAATCTGTTAATACATGAGTGACAAAGAACTCCCAAATTCCACTAATAAAAGAAAAATAACAGTTTGTATGTATGCAAGTTAGCCCGCTGTGCTTGAAGGTTTGTTTTCTGATGATTCGATACTATGACTAGGTAACATCATCAGTGAGAGTCTCTGCTGAAGTGCTGGTGGTATGTTGCGCCTCTCTATTTTTAGGTCTTGGGTTCTTAAGATGGGTGATGTCATTTCCAGTTCTTTTGTTTTACAAGAGTAGGTAGATAGGATCTAAATTGATGCGTTTATTGATGGACTTCTGGTCAGAATGCCTTTCCTCTCAGAATGTCCTTGCGTGTCTTAGTATATGTGTACTTTGTCTCAGTCAAAGTGGTGCCCTTCTTTGTCTGTATGTATGGAACATAGTGATAGTGCGTCCTGTCTTTTGGTGGCTAGTTGGTGTTCGTGTATCCGCGTAACACAACAACAGGACAGTTTCAATGGTGGAACAATGATTTTATATGCACTGTTTAATCAATGTGTGTGTGCAGATAAGTAACATTTTTCATATGTGCACAACACATTCTAAATGAATAACGGAGACACAGTTAACAAAAAGTGATGCATATGATGTAAAGAATTTATAAAACATTAAAACATCATTTGATTCTCATCTAAAATGATATGTTCCCTTTCTCTCAACGATCCCTCCTTTTCTGGAATTCTCCACTCCAATCTCTCCTTCTTATCAGGATGTGTTATAAATGCTTGCTTCTGGTGTCCCAACTTATTTCAGTTAATCCCCTTTCTACCAGAATTCAATATGTTGGCCTGTTGGATATTTTCCAAAGCTAGTGTCTGTCATATTATTGGAAATAAAAATTCTGGCATCAGAGCCAGCATTTGAACACATTGCTCTGTTGTCCATGCACTATACAAATGACCACAGCGCACAGGAATTGCCAAAACATTGAGGGATATGCATCTATTTCTTTCGATGATCTAGTTTTCTCATTTTTCACATTTCCTCATCTATGTTGTCTCGCTCTTTCTCTCTTTGTATCTAGTTAAGAAATGTACCAATTATTCTTTGCGTCTCTTCTCTCAAAGCTCCTTCTTTCGGTTTATATCTATTGCTCTCTTCTTGATGTAATGTGATTATAAATGTGCAATGTAACTTCAAAGGCATGTGGGAGGAGCTGGCCAGAGTTAATTGGAAGGGGAGCTGAGCAGGGCAGACCATGGAACAGCAAAAGCAGGAATTTCTGGGGATATTTCGGAGGATATCAGAAATTCATCCCAAAGGAGATGAAACATACTCATGGCAGGACAAGGCAACCATGAGTAATAAGGCATCAAACCAAAAAAAGAAACATACAATGTGGTGAAGATGATTGGGAATCCAGAGAATTCATTGGCTCTGAAACTCCATAAGGCTGGCATCACTGACACAACAGAGCTCTTAATCATGGTCAGGGAGAGAAACAGAGGAAACTCATTCACTTTAAACACAGAAAATGGTATTACTCAAGAAAAAAGATTCAGATGAATTAAACAATTGATTAAAATCAGTTAATTGTTTTGCAGAATGTGTCAGATTGAAAGCATGACCCGGGAAGAGACCCTCAGCAGAATGAGAGTATGAAAATGGAAGTGTTACCACATCAGAAACCAGAGTAGGTCACTGAGTACATGACTGATGGGTGAATGGGTCTCGATGTGAACTAAGGGACAGACAGCAGAATTGCATTGCAGATATTGCAGCTCAAAACTGCGTATTTATGTAGTGCTGTAGACTACAGCAGGAGAAGCAAAACAGCATTCAACCACAACCTGTAACTTTTAGCCTCGAATAATTTCCTCAGTCTGCCATTACCATCAATACGATCTATGTTTCAGTAATGACTGTGAGTGAACATGACAGGGTCAGAACCACGTGAACCTAAACCTGATGCTCACCCATTAAAGCTACCACATTTGACCAACAGATCTGATCGAAGCTCCGCAATCCTGTCACATTCTGTCATAAATGGTGATGGATGATTAAACAAATGACTGGAGCAAAGGACTCCACAAATATCCCCATCCTAAATAATTGAACAGTCCTGTACATCAGTGTAAAAGACCAGGATGTGGTATCTGCACCACCCTCAGCCAGAAGTGTGGAGTTGATGATCCACCTCACCCTCGCCATGATACCCACAGAATCACAGATGCCCGTCTTCAACCAATTCAATTTGCTGTTCGTGACATGAAAAAACAGCTGAACACAGTACGTACGAAAAAGGCAATGGTCCCTGACCCCATTCCTGTAATAGGACTGAAGACTTGTGCTGCACAACAAGCCGTGTCCCTGGGGAAACTGTTTCATTCCAGCTCCAACTCTGACATCTCCCTGGTAATGTGGAAAATTACTCAACTATGTCCAGTTCCTAAGAGGATTATAATTACAATCTGACCAGTTACCTCCCCCTCAGACCCACCTCGACAGTCAAATTGGTGGGAGTTCTTTTTGACAGAGTTATCAAACAGCACAGAAATAACCTGCTCAGTATGATTTCAGATAGGTCCCCATGTAGAGATGGTGCTGCTGTGGAAAGGTCACTGGATTACTAATCCAGACCAGGCTAATGCACTGGCAGCTGGTGGAAGTTAAACACAATTGACAAAATATTAGGATGCAAAATCTGGTGTCCGTAAATAGTGACCTTCAAGCCAATGTCGATTGTTCACACCAATTTGCTTCACAAATGTCCTTTTAGAAAATGAATCTCCCGTGCTTTCCTGGTCTGGCCTAAACGTGACTGCAGACACACAGACATGTGATAAACTCTTCAATGGTCTCTGAATCCGCCAAACAAGACATTCTATTGTATCAAACTGTTCCGAGGTCTAAAGGATAAAACCAGACAGAACACCCGGCCCCAGCCTCAGTATCGGAATAATTGAATGAGAAACACAGTCCTGTTGACCCTGCAGAGACCTCCTTCCTAACATCTGAGAGCTTGTGACAACATTTACAGACTACATAGAAACATCGGGAATGGAGTAGGTCATACAACACATTGAGCCTTCCCCATTCCAGTTCATGTTCAAATATATACACACTGCACTTTTCCCACACACTGTACACATCCCTTAATGTGATTAACTGTGGGAAGCTATAAAGTAGGAAGTGCAGTAGTCCATTTGGTCTGTCGAGTTTGCTACCCAATTCAATATAATGATACCTGACCCTTTATTTCCATATCGTTCTCGTTCTCTCCCACCATTCCTTTACTATCTCTAAATCCTTATTTATATTCAGTGTCTTGGCTTCCAGGTTCGAGCGCATTCCCCACGTTCACCAGTCGCTGAGTGCAGACATTTATTGTCATCTCATTGCAGAATGGTCTGTCTGTACCTAATACTGTGGGCCCTTGTTTTAGACACCACAGCCAGGGGAATTATAATCCCTGCTTCCAATCCATCTCACCCTGTCAGATCTTTATATATCTCACTGAGATCTCCACCCATTTTCCTAAACCCCATGGAATACAGGCCCAGTCGCCCCAAACTCTGCTCCCACAACAAGCCTGTCATCCTAGAGATCGGTCTGGTCATCCTTCACTGCTCTCCCTCAATGTCAGGTTTGTCCGTTATTATGTACTCAGACCAAATCAGCAGAATACTGCACAGTGTTTGAGATAGGGTCTCACCAAAGCTCTCTACAGCTGCAGTAAGACACGCTTACTCCTGGACTCAAATCCCCCTGAAATGAAGGTCAGCACATCATTGATCTTCCTATCTGGTTCTTGCTCCTGCAATATTGCTTTCAGTGACTGGTCTACAGGGAGATCCAGATCCTTTGCAATGTTACAGCTCCCCACTTGGTAGGTCTATGTACACTGGGCAGCGTGTGAATGCCAATCCCAGTGTTGCCTTGTGGGTTCAGACCTCACTGTGCTGCAGGGACCTCAGAGGGGCGCGCAGAAGGAAACAACAAAAAGGCCCATACGTCGCTTTTCAGATCAACATGTTTCAAACAATCCTTTTTCAAACGAAAAGCTGCCAATCTCTTGTTCCAACCAAAGGGCACACTGTCACCTCAACCCACCTTGCTCTCCATCTGCCACGTATTTGCCCATTCACTCCACTTGTCTTAGTCACCTTGAAGCTTTTTTACAACCTCCTCACCCACTCGCAATCCAACATCCTTTAGTTCTATCAGCAGGTTGGGATATATTGTGTTTGATTCCTGCAACTAAATGTTTAATGGGTATTGTGAACAACTGGGACCTGAGCACCGATCTCTGTGATATCCCAGAAAACTTCCTCTGTTATTCTTTTTAAAAATGATATTTATTTCCTGAATCTGGGTGTGACTGGCTGGGCCGGCATTTATTGCCTGTCCCTGGTTGCCCCTTGAGAAGGTGGTGGTGAGCTGCCTTGTTGAACCGCCGCAGTCCACTGTGGATTCAGTGACAGTAACACCATTGAATGCCAAGGGGCAGGTTAGATTGTATTTTAGTCGTGATGTTCACGGTCTGGCATTTGTGTGACGTGAATATTACTTGCCACTTGTCAGCCTGGATACTGTCCAGGTCTTGTATTTGAACATGGACTGCTTCAGTATCTGAGGAGCGACAAATGTTGCAGAAGATTGTGCAATCATTGGCAAACATCTCCACTTCTGACCTTAAAATGGAGGGAAGGTCATTGATGAAGCAGCCCTGAAGATGTTTGGGCCTAGGCCACTGCCCGAGGGACTCCGACAGATTTATCCTGGAGCTGAGTTGACTGAACTTTATCAACCATGACCATCTTCCTACGTGTCAGGTATGATTCTAACCAGCGGGGAGTTTGCTCCTGATACCCATTGATTCCAGTGTTGCTAAGACCCCTTGATACCTCACTTGGGCGAAGGCAGCCTTGATTTAAAGGGCTATCACTCTCACCCCACCTCTGGAATTCAGCTCTTTTGTCCATGTTTGAACCACGGTAATGAGGTCAGGAGCTGAGTGGCCCTGGTGGAGCCCAAACTGGGCGTCATTAACCAGGGTATTGTTGAGCAGGTGCTGCTTGAAAGCACTGAGACCTTCCACCACTTTACTGATGATCGAGAGTATACTGATGCGGTGGTATTGGCCGGATTGGATTTGGTCTGCTTTTTTATATACAGGAGATACATGGGGTAATTTTCCATGTAATCGGGGAAATGTTCTTGTAACGGTATTGGAACAGCTTGGTGAGGGCAGTGACAAGGCCTGGAGAACAACTTTTCAGTACTATTGCCAGAATGTTGTCAGGTTATGTACCCTCTGAGGTATCCAGTGTCTCCAACTGAATCTGGATATCTTGTGGAGTGAATCAAATTGGCTGATGACTGGTAACTGAATGGTTGAGGGCCACTGGAGGAGGCCGAGATGGATCATCCACTCAGCACTTCTGACTGAAGATTGTTGCGAATGCATGAACGTTATCTTTTGCACTGAAGTGCTAGGCTCTTCCATCATTAAGGATGGGGATACTTGTGGAATGTCCTCCTCCGATTACTTGTTTCATTGTCCATAATTATTCTCTACTAGAAGTAGAAGGACTGCAGAGCTGAGATCTGCACCGTTGCTTGTGGGATCACTTAGCTCTGTCTATGACGAACTGCTTATGCTGTTTGGCACGCAGGTAGTCATGGTTGGTGACTTCATCAGGCAGACACCTCATTTTCAGGTATTCCCAGTGCTGCTCCTGCCCTCCTGCACACTCCATTGAATCAAGGTTGATCCTCTGGCTTGATGGTAATTGTTGTGAGGAGGATATGCTAGGCCATGAGGTTGTGCTGGAGCACAATTCTGCTGCTTTTGATGACCCACAACATATTATCGAAACCCAGACTTGAGCTGCTAGATCTGTTCAAAGTCTGTCCTATTTAGCATGGTGACAGTGCCACCTAAAATGGTGGAGGTTATTCTCAATATGCAAGTGTGACTTTATCTCCACAATGACTATGCAGTGGTCACTTTTACACGATACTGCCATGGACAGATACTTCTGCAGCTGGCAGATTAGTAAGGCTGTAGTCAAATATGGCTTTTCCCTCTTGTGGGTTCCTTCACCACCTGCCGCAGACCGAGTCGAGAAGTTATATCCTTTCGGACCCAACCAGCTCAATCAGTAATGCTGCTGTGAACCACTCTTTTTGTGGACATTGACGTCCCTAACCCAGAGTACATTTTGTGCCTTTGCCACCCTCAGAGCTTCCTCCAAGTGTTGGTCAGCTTGGAGGAGTACTGACTCATCAGTTGGAAGAGGCTGGTACATGGTAATCAGCAGGAGGTTTCCTTTCCCATGTGTAAACTAACGCCATGAGAGTTCATGGGATACAGAGTCACTGTTGAGGACTCCCAGAACAATTCCCTTCAAACTGTATCCCACGGTGCCACCACTTCTGCTTTGTCTGTCCTGCTGGTGAGAGAGGAGATATCCGGGGAAGGTGATGGGGTGTCAGGGGTATAGTCATACTCACAGAATCAGACCTTAAATACAATGTCAGGCTGTTGCTTCACAAGTCTGTTTATTTCTATTCACTGTTTCCTGCCAGCTGTCCCATTCTAGAAGGATGGCCATATATTCACCCCAATCCACGAAGATTTGATTTTGCAAACTAGGCTTGGAGCTTTACCAAAATCTTTCTGAAAATCCACATGTTTTACATCCATTGCTTCTCTTTCATTTCTCTCCCAGTCTGTTTCTCAAACATAATTCCCATTTCATAAACCTGTGTTAGTGTTGTCTATGACCATTACTTTCAGTCCCAATCATTTCTCCCAAACGATTTACTTACTATGTTCTATGTTCCATGTACTATTTCGTTTTCCACGCCAGACTTGGTTTTCCTGGTATTGTCTGTGTACTGTGAAGACAGAACTGAAGCAGTGGATTCATAGTTTTGCCATTTCCCTGTTTCCCATTCTCCATTCTCTGGTTTCAAACTGGAAAAAACCTCCACTTCTTTTTCATACTTCTCACATTGACATAATTTGACAAGCTATAACAGTTCACTCTTATAACCTTTGTGAACATTATCTTCAGAAACCCATCAATTCTTGTGTAAAGCGGCTCAATCATTGACCTTCCACATCATATACTCACAGGAGCATAGTCTCTGTGCCAACAGAAATACAGCACGATCTATATTAGTCCCACATTCCGACAAAAGGCTGATAGCCTGGAATGTTATGGCACTTCCAAGTGCTTGGCCAAGTACTTTTAACAGTTGAGAGGTTAACCTTGATAACCCCCCTCTCAGAATTTACTTTCCAGACCCCAACACCCTCTGGGTGAAGAAAACGTCATCTTTAAATCCTCTCTGAACCTCAAACCCTTCACTTTAAACGTGATGTCCCTTGTTCTTGACCCTCTGTCTAGAAGGAACAGTTGCTGTCTGTCCACCCTGTCGATGCCCCTTGTTAACTTATCCTTCTGAATCACATCCCCCTAAGCCTCTCTGTCCAAAGTAAACAACCCGAGCTTATCCAGCTTCTCTCCATAGCTGATATGCTCCATCCCAGGGAACATCCTGGTGAATCTCCTCTGCAACCCCCTCCAGTACAATCACATCCTTCCTGTAATGAGGGTCCCAGACCGACATACAGTACTCCATCATGGACTAAACCAAGCCCTGTATAGCACTTATAATCTTCTCCATGATTAATAAACGCTCCACCCACGGTTCAATTCTTAACTAGTCCATTACCCTGTTCAGTCACATTCAGGGATGTGTGGAGAAATACCCTCTGAGCTCCCTAGTGTGCTGCCAATCATTGTGTACACCCCATGTCTAGTTCCTCCTTCCAAAGTACATCACCTCATATTTATCAGGATCACATTCCATCTGCCATTGATCTGCCCATCTGATCATTCCACTTGTATTTTCCTGCAAAATCAGAACTTCCTCCTCACTACCAACCACCCGGCCAATCTTTGTGTCAAACACAAACTTACTTAGCACAACTCCCACCCCTCCCCCCACTCCCCCTCCAGATTCACATCTATATCATTTATGAATGCTACAAACAATAAGGGACACAGCACTGATCCCTGTGGTACACCAGGGGACTCTGGTCTCCAATCACACAAACAGCCTTCTCCCACCACCCTCTGCCTCCTGACACTAAGACAATTTTCGCTGTAACTTTTCAAGTTATCCTTGATACTCTGAGATTTAACTTTATTTTTTTTTCAGTTTCCCATGTGGAACTTTGTCAAAGGCATTGCATCAAAACTAAATAAGCGACCTCCTCAAACTAATTGAATCAACTCCATTAGTGTGACTTCACTCTGATAAAGTCATGATGATTATCCCTGATCAAGCCATGCCATTCTGATTGGAGTTCAATTTTCTCCTTCTCTATTTTCTCCAGTAGTTTCCCGAACAGTGATTTAATACTCGCTCGTCTATAGTTTCCTGGTCTATCTCTACCACCCTTACTGTGAAGTGCAATCATAATAGCTGTTCTCCAGTCCTCTGGCACCTCCCCTATTGTCAGATTCTAATTAAAATTTCCAGTCAGCGTCTTTCCTCCCTTGACTCCAACAGTATCCAGACCTGCAGATTGGTCCAATTTTATACCAGACAAAGCCTCAAACCGCCGCTCGTATTTTACATCAATCTCTTTCCAAGAGCTTTCCAGTCCATCTTCCTGAATTCTGTACCTGCATCCTCCTTCTCCCAAGTAAAACAGCTGTGATGTTTACATGTAACAATCTATCAATGTTCTCCGGGTTGACACACAGATTGCCCCTTTGGTTTCTAATGGATACTAACTGTTTGCTGATTATTCTGTTCTACTTGTCCGTGTAGAATATCATGGGATTCTCCCTCATCTCTCCTGCTTGCACTTCTCCATGTCCCTCGGTTGTTCTCTCCCCTCTATGTTTCTAAGTTTCACTAAAATCACCTCTCATCTTTTAAAACTCGAGATCACAGGCTGAGTTTCCACATCAGACAATCTTGCCATTTTAGGGATTAATCTGGAGAATACCTTTTGCAGTTCGTCTGTAGTATATTCTATCTTAGATTGGGACTCCAAACGGGACACAATACTCTCAGTTTAGTCTCAGCAACACTCTGTGCAGCTGGCGCATGGCATCTTCTATATTTCAATTACATTCACATGAATGTAAACCTAATTTTTCATTTCCTATTTGCTTGTGTTTAGATTACATTGCATTACAGTGTGGAAACAGGCCCTTCGGCCCAACAAGTCCAAACCGACCCGCCGAAGCGCAACCCACCCATACACCTACATTTACCCCTTACCGAACACTACGGGCAATTTAGCATGGCCAATTCACCTGACCTGCACATCTTTGGACTGTGGGAGGAAACCGGAGCACCCGGAGGAAACCCACGCAGACACGGGGAGAATGTGCAAACGCCACACAGTCAGTCACCTGAGGCGAGAGTTGAACCTGTGTCTCTGGCGCTGTGAGGTAGCAGTGCTAACCACTGTGCCACCTAATTCTTCCCAATTCCTTTTACTTTAACTTTTCTTATGATGTTAGTGGGAGAGTTCTTAAAAAAGGTCCTATTGAATATCCAAAGATACGTTATCCATTAGCTCCTCATTGCCTATGTCCACAAGAATCATCTTCAAACCATTCCAAAAAATGTTTGCTGCTTATGGTTTTCGTTTCATCGATGCATTATCATCCTCCCCAGTTTTCCCATTACCTTCTATATATCCAGTAACACGTTCTTTATAATCGAGCCCAACAGACACCCGACCGCGGATGACAAGTTACTGATCTGTAGTTCACCACTCTCCATCTTCATCTTTTCTTAAACTGTTGGATAATATTTGTAACCTTTGCCTTATCCAGATTGGCTAAATATCTTTCGGGAATGTATTGGAAAACAACGTGATAATCTGCGATGCTATCAATATGCCTATTGCTGCTTCCTCTGAAATTCTTGTATCAAGTACATCTGATCTGTCAGATTTATAAATACTCAATCCAGCTTTCTTTTAAAACATGACCTCAACACTTATAAGAATAATCTTAGACTTTACTTACACAAGCCCCATGGTCACTTGGTATTTCTGGGAGAATTTCTGGATATTCTGCCTTGAAGATAGACACAAAGAAACTGTTTCTTTTCCCTGCGATTTCTCTGTTGTCTTCAATAAATTATTCTGTCCGCACACCCATGTTCCATATTTGACCTTGTTTTTATTTTTGTTTCATACACTGATGTACTTTTTTTTAGCAGTCTTTATGTTTTTCTTTTGTTTTTATGCTTTTTCGCTTTTTGATTTTCTTTTCTTGGTCATCCATTACTGGGTCCTATATTTCTCCGAATCCCCTGGCTTACTACGGTACTTGGCATTTTTCGAAGCTAATTCCTGTGATCTACTAGATAGTGGAAGATGAGGCTGAAAGGGTTAGGTCGGGGAGGTGGGTGGACCAGATTGATCGGAAGGAAGATGAACACATAGGAACGTTCAAAAGGGGGGAGGATGCTGAGTTGGAAGATTGGACTGGGAAAAGGTGGAGTTAGGGTGAATGGGGAAACCGGTGAAACCTACATTAATCCTCTGTGGTTGGAGGGTCCCAAGGTAGAAGAAGAGCCTTTCTTCATCTGTGCTTCGGGTGGTTAGGGTTTGGCGATGGAGGAGGCCCAGGACTCTCACGTCCTTGGCAGAGTGGAAAGGGGAGTTAATGTGCTCAGCCACAAGGCGGTGGAGTTGGTCAATGTGGCTATCCCAGATATGTTCTCTGAAATGATCCACCTGCCTTACCAATGTAGAGAAGACCACATTGGCTTTAATGTATGTAGTAGATGAGGCGTTCTGTCTCCCTTCATCACCTATCACTTTCAACCCCACCTTCATCTACCTATCGCATTCCTAGCTACCTCCCTCCTGCCACACAGCCTTCTCATTTATCTCTCAGCCCCCCTTCATCCATAAGCCTCATTCCTGATGAAGGGCTTATGCCCAGAACGTCAATTCTCCTTCTCCTAGTACGCTGCCTGACTGTACTTTTCCAGGACCACACTCTTCGACTCTGATCTTCCAGCACCACAGTCTTCGACTCTGATCTTCCAGCACCACACTCTTCGACTCTGATCTCCTGCATCTGCAGTCCCCAATTTCTCCTCACACCTTCAGGGCTTGCATGATTCAGATTTATAACAGTTACTTCAAATAAAACAAAAACTACCGTGTACTCAAACAGCATAAAAGAAAATCAATGCATTGTGTTCACTGTTCCCAAAAGGTCCTTTACAGCAAAGTTTTCAATTAGTTCTTTTGATCATTCAACATCAATTTCTAAATAACCTGATCTCTAGCTCAGTGCTCGACAAAATGTTAATGCCAGCTATCAAACACATGCTCATGAAATCCATTTTTCCCAGCATTAGCATTCAGTTGGGTTAACACAGTTTAGATATAATGTCAACAGTACGTTATTACTGCAGTAGCCACAAATGTGTATATCTCATTTCCCGTTTTATAACATGTCCAGCATTTGTATTGCAGCTTTCACTTTGATATATAACTCCCATCAATGTTTCCTTCTCCTTGCTGTTTTTGCACTCCACCTTACTAGATTCTGGAGAATCTGAGCGATGTGGGATTTGGGGAGATTAATGGTAGAGATCATCTCGCCACATCATTTATGATCTTCTTAAGCATCATTGTGACATTTTCTCCAGATCTCCCGTTATGCTAGTGAAGTAGAGAAGGACAATGATCGTTCATAAATGCTCTATATTTGCCCCAGCGTGCTGAAACAGCTCTAACCTGGGTGGGAACCTTACAGCAGGCTGGTAAAGCATTGCTGCTGCTGTACAGGATCTTAGTGAGATCACATCTGGAGTAGTGTGTACAGATTTAACCTCTTCAATGAAGAAAGGATGTTGTTATGTTGGAGGCAGCTCAGAGATGGTTCCCTCAGCTGATTCCTGCTATGAACGTGCTAGCTTATAACGAAAGGATGATCAGGTTCATCCAGTATCCATTGGAGTTTACAAAAATAAAGGATGATCTTATTTCAACATTGATGACAGTAAGGAGCCAAGAACTGAAGAGAATTACACAGATCGTGGGGGAATCCATTCCGTTCTCCAGCCTGTTACACAGGAACAACAGGAGGATATTCAGGCCTTCGAGCCTGTTACACCAGAATAGGACGAGGCTGTTCAGCCCCTCGAGCCTGATGTATATTTATAGGAGGAGGCTAATCAGCCCCTTGAATCTATAACACTGGACCCAGAGTAGGCAATGCTGCACCAGTATCCTGTTACACAGCAACAGGATCAGTCCATTCAGCCTCCTCAAGTCCGTAACAAAGGAACTGGAAGAGGTCACACAATGACTGGAGATTGTTACACTGGGATAACAGGAGGCCATTCAGACCCACCGAATCTTTTGCAAGGGAAATGTGTTAGGATAAAAACTATCTGAGACTTCTTTCATGAGAAAGGAGGAGGTAATTCAGACACGTGCCTGTTGTATGGGAACAAGTGAAGACCAATTGCTCCCTTCGTCCCATCTCTGGGATACATGAGGAGACCGTTTAGTATCTCCACCGATTATGGAGAAATTATGAGAAGACCCATCAGCCCCTCAAAATGTTACACAGCAATGGGAAGATTCCATAATCCCCCACCCCTCTAACGCATCAACAGGAGGTGGTCATTCTGGCCTTCTGGATGACAACATGTGAACCCCAGAAAGACTTCATCCCATTGACTTTGTACACCAGCAGGATGATGAGTCCAGTCAGCCACACATACCGCTTATGCAGCAATTGGAGCACATCTCTTAAAACCCTTTTGCCCATCAAACAGGAATTCAAAGAAAACGTAAAGGTTTTAGAAAGGGAAGAACTTAAAATAGCTGTATACATTAGGGAGTAAAATGTCACAATAAAGTATTGTAATTTAAGGCAAATTATTAGAATCCATTGTTGAGGACATTTGCAAACGTCAACCACAATCCATCGGACTCAACATGGTTTTACAAAAGATAAACTACGATTGAGGTGTTTTCTTGAATTATTAAAGTTGTGACAAACAAGGTGGATAGTGGGAATCCTGGAGATGGAATATATCTGGTCTTTGTGAAGGCATCGGATATGTCGCTTCTCCAAAGAGTGAGTGGTAAGATCAGACAGCATCAGTTTAGGAGTAATTTATTGGCTTGGATGGAGGATTGGTAAACCAACAAAATGCAGTCAGATGAATTAAATGTATCATTTTATATTGGAAAATGCAATTTGTTGGGTGCCATAGATTTCGGTTCTCATGCCTCAACCATTTGGGATCGACATTATTACTCGGTTGACGGGATAGAAAATACTATAGCTACATTTTCAGATGACACTAACATTGGCGGGAAATTACTTCGGAATGATGATGCAAGAGATTTAAAAACTATATGTATAGATTGGATGAATGGGCAAACATTTGGCAATGAAAACTAAAGTGGATAAATATGGGGTTATTCAAGTTGGCCAGTCTAATAAAAAGGCAAATTATTATCTAAATGGAGAGAAACTTCAAAGAGCTTAAGTGCAGAGGGATCTGGGTGCCTGCTTGCATATCACAGAAAACTTGCTTGCGGGTACTTCAAATACTGAGAAATGCAAGTATAACTTCATCGTTTATTTGTAAAAGGATAGAGTAGAAAGGTAGGGAGTGTTGCTGTAGCTATGCAAGGCATTAGTGAGGCTGCAACTGGAGTACAGTTTGGGTGTCCTGCAGAATGAGGTGTTTCCATTGGACGCAATTCAGAAGAGCTTCATTAGAATAATTCCACATTTGAAGTGTTTGTCTTATGAAGAGAAATTGAGCAGTTCAGGCCTATACTCTCGATTTTTTAAGAACGATAGGAGAGCTCATTGAGGTCTGTAAAATGCGAAAGATAATTGAAAGTGCAGATGTGGAGTGGATATTTTTTTCATCAGCCGCAATTTCCAACAAGAGACCAGAGTTTAACGATCGAGAGATAGCAGGGATGTGGAACAGTGGTCGCGATGACATCAGCCAAGATTGTATTCCATGGCGGAGTAGATTCGAGAGTTTGGATTCCTGACTGATTCTCCTCATTCATATTCAGCTTTTCCACTGTGTTACACAGTAATGGGAGAGGACTGTGTATCAAACAGGAAGCAGGTACTCCGGAAAAATCAGTCTAAATCACTTTGACAGAACGTCACCAGTGGAGTCACACAGTGACCAGTGCTGGGTCCTCCACTATTTACAATCTGTATCAATGATCAGGAGGATGGAACAGATATAGAGATACTGAGTTTGGTCATGTTGCTGTGATAAGCAAGAGATTAAATTATCAAGAGATGTAAAGGCAATGGATAATAATTTGGCAGGTGCAATATAACATGATATAACCTGTAATTTCATTTACAGTAATAATGGAAGGCAGTATGTTACTGAAATGGAGAGGGATTACAGGGATTAATGATACTGTGTCCTGGGGGGTTCTCTCAGACCCGTTCAGACATGTGAGGTTTTTCTCCATCTTGATCGTCTGCTCCCAGACACTCCAAGTGACCCCATTGCTCTCCGTACACATGGAATGTTTTGAAGTGTTTGGTTGGTGATGGGGATACTGTTTTCAAGCATGTATTAAGGGGACGGCCTTTATCCAAGATACATTCATTCCTTTCTACATGGAGACCCGAAGACGATGGGATTGCTGTCTGCTTGTGAATGAAGGAACTGTGGCTGCTGTCAGGACAGAGGTATTCACCAACATAGTGTACTGTGCATGGACACACGGTAACATTAACAGAGAGAGAGCTACTTCAGTTCCTCTACCTCTCCCCATTGACATGGGTACTCTGCAGATGCCATGTACACCATCGGGAATCCCATTATACTGGATACACCCAGCAGCTCCCTGATGAGGGTGAAACAATGTATTTACCTCATCCACCATATATATCCTCTGTCACCGAATGGTTACATTGATGGCAACATACTGGGCTATGACTGCTATGTCACCCAGTCCTGTTTGGAAAGTTCCAGAACATAGAAGCTGAATGAAACTGTGACCCGAACAGCCACTGGCAGCACCGTCCTTTCCCCTGGGGTGAAGCTGCAGGACGCGTTAAAGGAGGTGACACTGCTCTGTGACCAGCTCCTTGTTTAATCAGTGTCCCCTCACACTCTGCTCCTGGATTAAGTGTAGCTTGCGAGGCTGTTAATGGAAAACTCGGGTGGTTCCAACAGATCCCTTTCCACACATATACTAACTCTGTGTTTTCAGTGTTTCCCCACTCTGTAACCTTTGCTCCATTTGTTGCTCATGTTACTGACCCAGACGCTGTAACTACAGTCCCCAGGCTCCACCCAAAGATGGGTCAGCAAATCCTCATGTGTCCCTGAATGTCTCAGGCAGCTCACAGCACAAACCTCCAGCAAACCATCCCCAACCCCTCCACTACATTTTCAATAAGAGTCAGTCAGAAACTCCTCAACTATAAGTGTTGTAGACCAGACCAGATCCCTGCAAAATATTTTAAGAAGGTCGCTTAGACCTTTCCTTATTTTTCAAATAGATGTGAAGTTTGCGTTCCAGATATGTTGTGATTGGTCAAACTACTCGACATTAAGCAAAATATAATCTATTGAAATGCTTTAGTTAAAATGCACTTAAAGAAAAGAACATTTTGAAATAGCTTTTCTGTTTGAACACTTACACAAACAATAGATACCGTATCTTCTTGGTATGCACTGCTTGGCACAAAGATATATTCAAATACAGATCCTTACATGCAGTTTTCCGATCGAAGAGATATCGACATCAACAGAGATCTCAGAGAGAAAAGCAGCTGGGGATCAGGTATTGAAACTTCCAACCCTTTCCGGGATCCTCAACAGCTTCTGAATGCTGCAGCTAAAAACAAACCAAGAAAACCTGGTCTGGGAGAGCTGGCCGCTGCCCATCCATTGTTACCAATGTTTTAATAAAACCTAAAGGCTTTCTCAATTATTTACTTAAACTGTTTTCAGACAGCATTTCTGCACCTCTGTCTTTATAACCTCTCTTCAAAAAAAAATCCCTAGATAAAATAACCTTTTTATAGTGATAGTATACTCACAACTCCACCTTTAATAAAATGATCCATCAATATACAAAAAGGGATTCATTTTAGACCTCCTAATCTTCCTCTATGAGTAGAGTGGCAGGAATGGCGGGATTACCTTACACTGAAAAACTGAAGTGACTGGGCTTGTATACCCTTGAGTTTAGAAGACGAAGAGGGGATTTGATTGAGACAAATACGATTATGAAAGGATTGGACACTCTGGCAGCAGGAAACATGTTTCTGCTGATAGGTGAGTGCCGAACCAGAGGTCACAGCTTAATAATACGGGGTAGACCATTTCGGACAGAGATGAGGAGAAACTTCTTCACCCAGAGAGTGGTGGCTGTGTGGAATGCTCTGCCCCAGAGGGCAGTGGAGGCCCAGCCTCTGGATTCATTTAAGAAAGAGATGGATAGATCTCTCAAAGATAGTGGAATCAAGGGTTATGGAAATGAGGCAGGAAGAGGATATTGATTAGGAATGATCAGCCATGATCATATTGAATGGTGGTGCAGGCTCGAAGGGCAGAATGGCCTACTCCTGTACCTATTGTCTATTGTCTATTGACTGCAATGCATATATATTACATTGACTCTGAGCATACAAATGTTCACGAGATTCGATTTCAGTCATTTTACTCCTGCCACAGAATGCCTTTGTCTTTCTTCACTCAAGTTTCTACAACGTGTCAAAACTTAGATTTTCTAACCCTGTCACATGTATAATCTCATATTGAATGGCGGAAATAATAAGCTCAGTCGACACAGACTGGTATTTTTCTCCCAAAACATCTCCAAAAACTTTAAGGGGTCACGATCAGTGAAAACGATTTGTCTCAGATACGTTATTTGCAATTTAAATGCTGAAATGTTGTAACACCAACACCAAGCTCAAGGCCTCCTTCCCCATTGGGGAATCAATCTGTTGGTGTTTCCACTGGACACTCCAACCACACGTTACATAATGGAGCACTTCTCATCTCTCCCATAGTCCTTCTGAATGACATAGCTCCTCATGTCTCAGCATAAAAGAATTACCTCCTTCTTTGCCTCTTAATGCTTTAACCTCTTTACCTGCTACTCCTGGCCTATGCCAGTAAACCTTACTCTCACAGGGATATGTTCTAAGAAAATCTCACACATTCTTCTCAATCTCTCACAGAAACCAAACTTTGATTTCTGAACTCAATCATCATCATCAGCCATTTTAGCTTCTAACCTTCCCATTGTTACTCTCTGCTCTTCCACATGAGTTCTCATGACTGCAGGAAGTAAATTGTTGAACTTCTCCAAAATAAGAATCTCTCTCAGGGTCATAGGTTTGCTCTGTTTTAATACCCTTCCCCACCTTTCAAAATTTGTTTGATCCTTTCAAACACAACGTGCGTTTAACCAGGCATGCTATTTTAGATTCCTGAAATACTGTCTGTCAACTTCTTGCACAAGCTCATATGCACTTCAAATGGCTTTCTTTACCTCCTCATACTCAGCAGATACCTCCTCTGATAGGGATGCAAATGCCTATCCGCTTTGTTTGAATCAACTAAATCCACATGTTCTCTGGCAACTGCATTTGTTTAGCCATTTTCTGAAATGATATTAAAAAGGCTCCCTCCATCATTCTCATCAAATTTAGATAATACCTGGATGTATTTAAACAGATCCCCATCAGTCCTTTTGCTATATAGGGTTGCTCATCCTCACTATCCTCCTTATCCAGCCGACTGTCTGCCTTCATCTCCACCTTCTATGTCAACTTTCCTCTCGAATTACTAACTTTTGAAGTTGAAACTCTCTGCTTTTCTTCTCTCTTTTTCTCTCTTTCGTCTTCATTTCCTTTTTTTTATTTCAACTTTTCATCATAATTCAAACTGTTTCAATTCCTTTTCATGTTCAAGGAGCCTCATTTGAAATTGAATTCTAGCCATTTCCAAAGACTCTGATGGCGTTTCCACCAAATGTAATTGCCGAGCTCTAGCTGTAATTATCTCTCATTTTCGCACAGACAAACACAACCCCAACTCCAGCTTGTCTGCCAATTCCTACAGCTTCCCTTCATTACCTTTTGTAAAACCCCTAACTTTACTTCTTCCACACCCAGAGAACTCTTAGTGACGAAAATTGTCTTTATACTCAACACACTGTTTAAACCATCCGAATTCAACATCCGGAACCAAAGACACTAACAACTACCATACAGGACCTTTGAACCCAATACCCTCCCAGTGCATACTCTCCAGTGTTTGCATGAGCTTATTCTGGATTCTCTAGTTTCCTCCCACAATCCAAAAGTGTGCATGTCAGGTGAATTGGCCATGCTAAATTGTTTGTAGTTTTCAGGGATGTGTGGGATAGGTGCCTTAGTCGGGGTAAATGTGTAATAATAGGATTGAGGAATGGGTCTGAGTAGGTTACTCCTCGGATGGTTGGTGTGGACTTGTTGAGTCGAATGGCCTGTTTGCGGACTGTAGGGATTGTAATTCTAAACCCAATTTGGTGCTACCGATTTAGAACCAGATAAGAGTCTCCAGTTTGCAATAGACCAACCAGACTGACTCAAACTTGTTTAAGGAGCTATCTTGGATGCCAACCTTTCCTTATTTTAAAGGAAGATGTGAAGTGGGTGTTCCAGATGTGATGGTACTCGTCAAATCACTCGCCATTAAACAAAACACAATGTATTTAAACACTGTAATCAAAATCCATACACAATGAAGAGGAATTTAGACTAACTTAACTATTGGAAACCATAACAGAATAATGGATACAGTACCTTCTACAAAAGAACTGTTCCAATATACTACAATCACCTAAACACACCCCTTGGCAAAAAGGAAGATTCAAACATGCATTCTTGCATACAGTTCTCCAATCCAGGAGGAAAGAGCATCAAGTGAGCTTCCAGAGAGAATAGCAGCTAGGGATAATTTACTAAAACTTACACCCGTTCTGGGACCCCAAGCACCTGGTGATTATTATTGCTACAATGAAAAGAAACCTAGAAAGCCTGGTCTATGCGAGCTGGCCATGGTTACTACTATTTATTAAAAACCCTAAAACCCCCATAAGTTATTTACTTGAGCCGTTTTCAGTAGGAAGTTTGGCCTTTAAGACCTCTTACTAAAAATAAGGAGAAAATAACCTTTTATTAAAAAAGTGACAGCATTGTCAGGCAATTTAGATGCCTGGTCCTTTATTCAGTGGTCTTCCTCGTGTTACTGATCGCAAGGTCACCTGAGAGGGACAGCCACAGGTACACACCAAGTTACAAGGATGTGTCTCATAACTTCTGAAATACACCTGTCCATGAACCAGCACATGGGACACACCGGGAAGTGAACAACAGCCTGACACACGCCATTTCATTATTTCGGAGCTACACAATGCCAGCACTCGATACATTAGGGAGACAAAACCCAAGGCCAGGGAAAGATACAAAGGGACAGAGAGATTCACATTAAAGACAGAAACAGGCAGTTAATTAACTGAAAAGATGTTGTGTAAATATGGGGAAAAAGACAGGGCAGTGGGACTAACTGCAGAAGTGAGATCTTCGTGAGTAAAATTACAAGAATGAGAACATTGAATACAGGCATTGTCAGATCAGCTGAAATGGTTTGTTACATCAAATTCTGAATCTGCTTCACCGAACACCACAAACAAACATAAACCGAGACAAGATGACAGCCCAGCATGGAGAGCTGTGCACACCATGCTAGTGTGTTGCTCAGTGAACTGCACTATCTGGAGAGTATTGAAAACTATACTAACATATGCTAACTATACTTGCATCAGATTACTGCCTATAATGGGAAGGTTTGCTCTGTCTGTGTGTTCATCAGAGACTGAGACAGTGTGCGCGATAGGCGTGGTTGAATGCGAAACTCATTTTTGAGAAGGAACGCACATGGAGAAAACAATTTTAAATAAGAAGAGCTGGCAGGCTTTTTGTTTATCAATAGAGAGAACGAGGGAAGTTTCATGGACAGATGAGGTGAAGTGTTTGAGAATGTTAAAATAAAGGCATTGCCAGACAAAACAGCAATATACATCCGCGTGCACATGAATGACAGATGGATGGGAGTTTGGTGTGAGGTCGAATCAGATTTGCTTCGGCAGGTTTGAAGCCGGGACCGTCAGCAGCAGATTATTGGCTTCATTAAGCCTGTACTTCATAGCTCAAGGTTCAAACAGCAGATGGAATAAACCAGTGAGATATATTCTGGAGTAGTGAGTATTTCAAGTTATAAATGTCAGGGAATGGTGTCAAGTATCAGCTCATAGTCAAAGAGATATCCCACAGTTGTGACTTGTCTGCTTCAGCTGCAGATATTGGCCAGGGATGGGATGGAAACAGTGGAAGGAAGTGGAGTTTGTAACCAGAACAGTAGACGGTGACCTCCATGCTCTTAACAGCAAAGGCAATGATACGATGCATTATGATTCTCCCCTGAAACTGAATAGTTCAACATAGAGATCCGTGAGTAACACTGCCAGAGCAGAGAGCGAGACAGTAATTGAACACCTTCATTGATGCAGTTAGCACTGGTCTGTAGAGTGAATATCTAGATTGAGAGATTGGATTGGATTGGAACAATAATAGTGGCAGGAAGTGTAGACGATATGAAATAACTATAATACAGTCATAACTGGTTTATAAAAAAACAAATCTGGATAGTGACACTCACCAATAACACCAACGATAGCCAGGAAGGGATAATAAAAGTATTGAATTATGAGAAGAGCGTAATAGATCCGCAATGATAAGGGCATCCAATCAAATGCAGAAAGATACCAAACATAATTGGCTAAGCTCCTGTCTATTGTTGGAATATTCCTGTCTAATGTTCTCAGATTCTGTTCCATTGTTGGAACATTCCAGTCCCATGTTCTCTGATTCTGATCTCTCCTCCCCTTCTCTCTGGATCTGCTAATCCCTGTCAGTGCTGTCGGTGATGGTTCCGCTCATGTTATGGGTTGACACATTGAACGGAGCCCATTTATCATTAAAAGATGGAAACTCCCCACTGGGATAATTAGAATCCATGGAGATTGGCATTAATCACAGTCACTGAACAAATAGGATCAGTTAACGAGTTCATCACTTTTCATTTACTGGATGCAATGGATGAGGGTTGCTGAGGGATGGACCGTAAATCTTTCAATATTTTATATCTTTTTTTCCTTGTATATGAGAGTATTAACAGAACACTGCAGGGGTCTATGTATGTTCTATTCTGTTTATGAAAGGAGGCAGTTATAAAATAACTGATCGGCTGCATAAAAAAAAAGGGGGGGGGTTTGTGGGCAAGTTTCTAGATACCTGAACACAAAGTACGGTGCTTATTGACCAGTGTGCGGCCAATCCTGGTTTTAATGTCCTGTTATCAAATCCTTTCATAACCTTGAGATAGAGCATTGGGACTGCTGCTCAGGAACAGGCCGAAGAAATTCTCTCCCAATGGGCCTCTTACAGAGGGAGAAGAGAAGACCATTCAGCCCATATTCGCCTGTTGCTACTTGAAAAGGTGGAAAGCTGGAATATTGGCACATTTTGTCAACAGAATCATTCAGAACAAAGAGATGTGTTGCTGCAGCTGCATAAAGTGTAACTGAGAGAGCACCTGCAGTACATTGTGTTGTCTGTGTTTCTGTATCTGAGAAAGGATGGACCTCCATCAGATACAGTTTAACGGCTGCTCACAATCCATGGGTTGCTGTGTCTCGGATCTGTTACACAGGGACAGGAGGAGGCCGTGCAGCCTCTCGAGTGTGTTTAGAACAACTGGAGGAGGCCATTAAGCCTCTTGAGTCTATTACAGAGGGACAGGAGGAGCCTAGTCAGACTTTCGAGCCCATTATAGAGGGGCAGGAAGTGTTGATTTAACTTTCAAGTCTGTTTCGCATAAATATTAGTTTTCAATTAGTTGTGGAATAGGAAATACCTGATGTCAACATTAAAGTTCTAACTTTGAACAAGGCCAATTTTGAAAGTGTTAGGTGAGCCCTGTGAAAGGCTGATTGGAATACCCTATTCACAGGTAAAGGGATGGTTGGTAAATGCAAGGCCAACAAAACGTGGTTTCAGAGAGTCCAGAGCCAACGTGTTCCCATTAGTGTGATGGGCAAGGCTGGTGAGTGCAGGGAGTGCTGGATGGTTAGATATATTGATGTTATGGTCAAGGTAAGGAAGGAGGCATATGTCAGGTAAACAGAGCTGAGATCAAGTGAATCCCGATAGGTATATAAGGGCAATAAGTGTATAGTCAACGGGGAATTCGGGCCAAAAAATGTGGACACGAGATGGCTTTAGAAATAGGGTTAACGAGGCATTGAAGAAATTCTACAAATCCTTTAATGGTAAAAGATTAACTAGGGGGAGAACTGGGCCCCTTAAAGATCAGTAAGACTACCTATGTGTGGAACCACCCGAGATTGGAGGGATATGACACAAAAATTCTCCTCAGTATTTAATGAGGAGGAGATTACAAGAGCGAGAGAATGAATAAATATACAGTGAAACATTGAAAGGTGTCTATATTACAAGGAGGTGTTTGACATTTTAAAACACATAAAGGTGAATTGATCAGTTGTATCCCAAATGTTTGTGAGAAGCAAGGAAAGAAATTGGTCAGCATTTTGCTGATATATTTGTATCATTGATTTACACAGGTGAGGTGTCAAAAGACTGGAGGGCTGCTAACATAGTGCATTATTTAAGAAGTAAGGGAAAAAAAAAGGTAACCATAGATCGCTGAGCCTGACGTCAATGGAGACTAAATTGTTGGAGGGGATTTTGTGGGAAAGGATGTAAATGCATTTGAAAAGACAAGGACTGAAGAGGGCTTTGTACATTGGAGATCACGTCTCACTGACTCGGTGTAATCTTTTGAGGAAGTGATGAAGGTGATTGATGAAGACAGGCCAGTGGATGTTGTCTTTATGGAATTCAGTAAGATTACCAAAATGTTCTACATGGTAGACTGGTTAGCAAGGTTAGACTGGCTGGGATCCAGGGAGAACTCGCCATTTGGATCCGAAATTTTCTTGAATATTGGAGACAGGGCGTGACAATGGACATTTGTTCATTAAACGTGGAGACCTGTGACCAGTGGCGTGCCGCAAAGATCAATAGTGGGTCCACTGCCTTTTGTCACTGATACAAATCATTTACATTTGATTATATGAAGTATGGTCAGTAAGTTTGTAGATAATTCCAAAATTGGTGGTGTGGTCGATAGTAAGGAATGATCTCTCAGACTATAATGAGACTTTGCTGAGGTGAACCGAGGAGTGGCAGATAGAGTATATTTTAGTTACATATGAGGTGTTGCATTTGGGCAAGACAAATCAAGGTAAGACTTACAGGTAGTGTCCTATCGAAAGCTGCCAGTGAAGGAGAACTCCATTGAAATTATCGAATCCCTACAGTGGGGAAACAGGCTTTTCGGCCCATCGAGGGCACACCGAACCTCTAAACAGTATCCCACTGGACAAACACCTGCCCTATCCCTCTGAGCCTGCATTTCCCAATTTAGCATGGCCAATCTATCCTTATCTGTATATGTTAATACAGTTGGAGTAAAACATAGCACCCGAAGGAAACTCATGCAGAAACGGGGAGAATGTACAAACTCCACACAGCGAGTCATTCAAGGATGGAATTAAACCCAGGTCACTGCCCTGTGAGGCAGCAAAGCTAGACTCGTGGTGTAGGTTCTCTGTTCCTTGAAAGTGCCGTCACAGGTAGACAGCGCAGTGATGAAGGCATTTGGTGATCTTCCCTTTATTGGTGCGTGCTTTGAGTCGAAGCATTTGCATGACATGTTAAATCTGTACAGGACATTGGGTTGGCCACTTTTGTAATATTGCCTTTAATTCTGGTCTCCCTACTGTCGGAAAGATGTTGTCAAACTTGAAAGGGTGCTGAAGAGATTTAAAAGAATATTGTAGGTGTTGGAGGGTTAGAGTTACAGGGAGAGTTTTAATAGGCTGGGGCTATTTTCAAGTGTTGAGGCTGGGGGGGGGGGGATCCTTAAAGGGGTTTATAAAATCATGAGGGGCATAGATAAGGAAAACAGTCAATATCTTCCCAGGATAGACGAGTCCAAAATTAGAAAACAAAAGTTTAAGGTGAGAGGAGAAAGATTTAAAAAGGGACATGAGGGACAACATTTTCACACAGAGACCGCTGTGTGTATGGATTGAACAGACAAAAGAGGTGGTGGGGCCAGGTACAGTTACACCATTTAAAAGGCATTTGGATGGATATATGCATGGGAAGTGTGTAGAGGGAGATGGGCCAAGTGCTGGCAAGGGGGACGAGATTAATTTAGGATATTTGGCGGTATGGATGACCAGACCGAACGATCTTTTTCCGTGCTGTACATCTCTGAGAGTCTATTGACTCTTCAGTCTATAACACAGGAACAGGAGGAGACTATTCAGCTTCTGAATTTTGCCAATCGGCTTGTTTGCTCAATTACAGAGAGTCAAATACAAAAATACATCATTCAGAATTTGATGGTGTTTTACAGAAACAGGGGAAAGGTCTTTCGTCAAGAAAAAGCTGTAAAGAATGTGAAGAGGCCATTCAGTCCCTCACCTCCATTCCACAGGAGCAGCAGGTGAGCACAGAGCTATTGGAGCCTGTTACTCAGGAGCAGGAGGAGGACATCGACTTTCACAAACTTGGGATCAGGAGGGAGTCATTCAACTGCTTGAAACTGGGGCAGAGGGACAGGAGACAGTTACTCAACTGTTCGAGACTGGGACACATGAACAGGAGCCAGTCACTCAACTGCTCAAAACTGGGGCACAGGGAAATCTGGAGGATAGTGAGGCTCAAGGATCCTATTACGCAGGGACAGGAGGAGGTGACTCACTCCCCAATAGTATGGGACACTGGGAGAGAAGGGGAGTTTGCTTGGAACAAACAGAAATATATGAATATGTTGCATCAGTGGTCCATTCAATTCTGCCCCACCATTCACTAGGACCACGGCTGATCTGATGGTGATTCCCTCATTCCATTTTACGGAGACTGTCCTCTCTGCAGCCTCTGCTCCATTTGTTGGTCATGTTGCAGACCCAGATGCTGTAACAACAGTTACCATGACTCATCCAGAGGGTCGGGTCTAACTGGATGAGTCAGGATTTGAAGAGTCCAATCACAAGAATTAAAACAAAAATAAAGACATAGCCGGATGTTTAGTTCTCTCACATTCGCAATCTAACTCACATATTCAGGATGGAGCACTGTGTAGATCCGGCTAGTGTCTGCTGAATCCAACCCAGCTATGTGCAGAGTGAAACTCTGTGCAGCCCACACCAATGCTGGATCTATAATCCTGGGCTTAATGTCGAGCGTGGGGGGCTGTGCAATCCGCACTGGTTCATTCATATATAAACCCAGATTGTTGCATTGTTTGGTAACACTGTGTTAGATCGCAGCTCAGTGTGGGAAACTTGCAACCAATGTTGGAATTGACAGGATGTGCAGCTCCCATCCATTTACAGCTCCATATCTCCACTGTGCCTTGACAAGGGATGCTGCGAATGTGAAAGTCACTCCGAGGAAGAGATGTAAATGGAAACAATTTAAATACCAATAGTTCTGATCAAGGCACGTATCACTCTAGTATTTAAAGATGAAATAACTGAGATAATAACCAATGAGATTTTGTAAATGATGCAAACAATAAGAGGGGTTGGTGACGTTATAGTGGTTGCACTATAAGCCTTCAAATAATCAATGGGAAATAGAGGAACAAATATGCAGGAAGATTGGCGAGACTTGCAGGAGCAATAGGGTTGTCATAATAGGTGATTTTAATTATCCTAACATAGACTGGGACTTCCAGAGGGTTAAGAACTTAGGTGGAACGTAATTTGTTAAGTGTGTTCAGGAAAGCTTCCACAAGCAGCATATACAGGGTCCTACTCGGGAAGGGACAAACTCGACCTGCTGTTGGGAAACAGGGCAGGATAGGTAACGGAGATAAAGTGGGGGAGCATTTTGGGAAAAGTGACCAGAGATGTATTAATGTTAAAATAGGTATGGTAGGGAAATAAAATTGGCCCACAGATTCAAGTTCTAAATTGGGGCAAGGCGAATTTTGTTGACATTAGACAGGGGATTTCATGGCTTGATTGGAGTAGTGTGTTTCCAGATAAAAGGATCCCGGGAAAGTGGGAGGGCTTCAAAAGTGAGGTAGCTCGAGTTCAAGGTCTGCATGTTCCTGTGAGGGTGAAGGGAAAGTGAGGCTGGAAGAGAGAACCCTGGATAACAAGAGATATTGCGGCTCTGAGCAGAAAGAAAGGAGGCATCGCTCAGGTACAGGCAGCTGGTTCCAAGGGAATCTCTGGAGGTACACATGGGTTAAAGGAGTTTACTGAAGAAGGAAATCAGCAGGGCTAAAATGGGGTATGAGATAGCCTTGGCTGAGCAGATGAAGATGAATCCAGATTCAGTATAGGAAATAAAAAGAACAACTAGAGAGAGATAGGACGCCTTAAAATCCAAAATGGGCATGCATGTGCAAAACCTCAAGAGATGGGTGAGGTCCTCAATTTCCCCTCTGTGTTTATCATGAAGAAAGACATGAAGACCTGTGACCTTTGGGAGGTTAGTTGCGATATCTTGGTACAGTCAATATCACAGTAGAGGTGTTGTTGGAAATATTAGAATGCATAAAGTCAGATAAATCTCTTGGTCCTGACCAGATATATCTAATAGCACTGCACAAGGCGAGAGAAGGTAGTTCAGGGGCAAGGTCCCGGAAGACTGGGCAGTAGCAAATGTAGTGCCCTTATTCAGAAGGGCTGCAAAGAAAAGCCTGGGAAATATAGACCAGTAAGCTTCACATCTGTATTCGGTAAACCGCTTGAGAAGGTTCGGAGATATAAGATATGGATGCATTTGGGAAGACAGAGTTTGACTTGGAGCAGTCAGCATAGCTTTGTGCGTGGCAGATCATGCCTGACAAAGTTTGATAGAGATTTTTGAGGAAGTGACCTGGAATGTAGATGAGGAAAGATGGTGGACATCGTCTATATGGATTTCAGTAAGGTCTTTGATAAGGTTCCACATGGTAGGCCGCTCGAGAAGGTTAGATCGCATGGACTCCAATGTAAACTGGCAAATTGGCGACACAATTGGCTTAATGTTCTGAAACAAATGGCTTTGGTGGAGGTATGCTTGTCAGACTGGAGGCCTGTAACTAGTGGAGTGCCTTAGTGGTCGGTCCTGGGCCCATTGCTGTTTGTTATCTATATCAATGATTTGGACCAGAGTGCACAACGCAACGTTAGTAGGTTTGCAGATGACACTAAATTAGGAGACATCATTTGCAGTGAGGAACGTTATCAGAAATTGCAGCAGTACCTTGATCAGCTGGGGAAGTGGGCTGAGAAATAGCAAATGGAGTTTAATTTAGATAAGTGTGACGTCTTGCATTTTGGAAAGTCAAATCCAGGGAGGAGTTTAATGACGAATGATAGTGCCTTAAGACGTGTAGTGGAACAAAAGGTCGTTGGAGATCAGGTGCACGGTTGTCTGAAATTTGAGTCACAGATACACAGGACAGTGAAGAAAGCTGTTGGCACATTGGCCTTCATCAACGCATTGAGTATAGAAGTTGGGACGTTATGCTGCAATTGTACAGGATGTTGGTAAGGCTGCAGTTGGAGTATTGTGTTCAGTTTTGTTCATCTTGCTCTAGAATGGATATTATTGAACTAGAAAGTATGCAGAACAAATTTCCAGTGATGTTTCCTGGGCTATAAGCTCTAAGTTATAGGCAGAGATTGGAGAGGTTAGAACTTATTTCTTTACAGCTTAGGAAACTGAGGGGGTTCTTATAGAAGTGTAGCCCTTATAAAATCATGAGAGGCATGCATGGAGTGAATACTTCAAACTTCTTTCTCAAGTTTGGTGAATCGATGACTAGAGGACATCCATTAATGTTTGGAAAGGATAAAAAATATAAAAAGGAAACTGAGGGGCAACTTTTTTACATAGAGTGTGGTACACATATGGACTGAGCTGTCAGTGGAAGTGATTGAGGTGGGTACAATAACAACATTGAAAAGGCAGTTGGACAAATACACAGATAGGAAAGGATTAGAGGGATACAGAACAAGGGCAGGGAAATGGGGTGAGTCTGGATGTACATTTTGGTTGCCATGGACCAGCTAGGCCAAATGACCAGTCATACTGGCAGTCTCGTGCAATATGACTGTAAATGAGTGTGTTTTGGGGTGGAGATAGGATGCGGGGGGGCGGGGGTGTGGTGGAGAGACTGAGATAAAATGTCATGGAAGGATATGTTCACAGGTTTCAGAATGAAGACATTTCGATAGTATCATGCAACACGGGTCTGTATTTTGAAGAATTATGAGTGAAAGGGATATTGCTGTGAGTTCAGGCGATGGAGAGTTTTGGATGAGCATTTGTTCTGCAGCTTTGTAACTGGGAGTGAGGACAGCAGAGTCTTCACCTCACTGGGCTGAATCTAACAAAAAACTGTCGCAGTGACATTTAAATTAGGTGTGACAGAGGGGTTGTCTGCACGAGGCCGAGCTAGTTTCCTGGTGCTATCTTACCAAACTCATCTCATTAACTACACATCCCACTCCATAGTGTCCCTCTCATTCAATGCCAGCCCGATTCTGCCACCCATCATGACTGGAGGTACTCACAATCGTCTGGATGCCCCTGGATATTCTGTGATCACTGACACTGGTGCCATCTTGAAAAGGCCGATGGGCACACGGTTGCGCTTTCTCACTTTGGAGCTGCCCTGCACATTTTCCCCAAACATGGAAGCGAAGGGGAAATTACACCACGGTTTGTCGACAGCAACATGGAGGTCCTGGTGGATGGGCAAGTACAAAAGTGGACCATTCTCTTCCCAGAGGGGGCCACACTACCAGACCCACCGAGCATAGTCTGCTCTCTCCACCCAGCTCAGTGCAGTATCTATGGTCTGAAGAAATGTCCAGCAATACAGGAAAAGCATCAATAACCTTCCCCACTCTGGAGGGTTAAGGGTCACCGTGTTCTCTCTGTTCCCTCACACTCACTGTATGTCTGTTATAGCACCGACCCCCGAACAAGGCTCATGCTCCACCACTCTCACTACTGCATGCTGCACCTTCTCTCTCTGTCTCTCTTGCCTTTCTAATGCCACCCACATAGTTATAGAATAGTCCTGGGAATGCCAATTATGGAATTTTCCAGGTATTGTTCCAACTTATTCCCAGTTTCAGGAAAACGGCAGTGCCCCAGTGTGTAACATGTAAGAGGAATGGAGTAGAGATGCACGTTTTTCAAATCACACACAATTAAAATCCATCATGAGACCATTCAGTACTTCAAATATGCTCCAACATTCAATACGTTTGGGGGTGATCTGATGGTTTTCTCAGCTCCATGTTACAGGAACTTCCAGTCATTCAACCCCCAGGTTTCTGTTACCGAGCAGACGATTCTCAGACACTTCATACCCCGGGTTTCTTCTAGCATGTGTTCAGAAGGCATTTCTCATGGGGACGGACGCTGCTTACAATATATTTCATCTGATTTATAAATTCATGCAACAGTCAGCAAGCTTTCCACAGACCAATCAAAAACATGGACTTATTTTATAGTTATCGATATCCAATCACAATTAGTCATTCTGGTTATTTCACTTGTCTCACCTTATTGTATTCAGCCAAAGACAGCTTCCAAACACTTGTCTCATTATAAAATGCAATTTCTAGCAGAGAACATTTTTGTATCAAATACACCTTTTTCCTTGTCACTAAAATTTCTCTTGCCCTTTTTCTGCGGCTGATTCTGTGTGTAGCAGTTACACAGTCTCCCACTCAGTTGGTTGGATGGTTGGTTTGTGATGCAGAGGGAGGCCACCAGCGCAGGTTCAATTCCCCAGAGGTTATCATGAAGGGGATCCTCTCTCAACCTTACCCTATCACCCGTGTGGTGACCTTCAACGTAAACCACCACGAGTGGTCTCTCTAATGTGAGTTATTTGGGACTCTAATCTATCCATATTAGCATTTTAATTTTTAGCAAACTTTTTTATTGAAAAAGATATTTTTATTATTATATTAAACCAATAACAAAACAACTCAAATAACTGAACAAAATTACACCCATGTGCATGTATATACAAAATAAGTTAAAGTCTCTAAACGGACAGAAGAAAACAAAAATAAACAATAAATAATAAATAAATAATAACAAAGTGATAAATCTCGTTCTTCGAGAGCATCAACTGATACACATTCATACGTTCATAGTTCCTAATATGTGATTCATTAGACAATATCGTCATGGCTATATAATAGTCCTTTTTAGAGTGGCAAATAAGCCTGCATCGCGGTAATCCAGAAAGGGTTGCCATATGTTACATAAATCTCTGCTTTTCGGTGCACCATACTAATGAGAACGTCCAAAGGGATATTCTCCATGACGGGCTTACAACGACCCAATAGACCCAATCGGGTTTTCAGACATCCAACACAACAGAATATTCTTCCTAGCACATGAAGTATGGGGGAGATACTAAACGAGTATTGTGCATCAGTATTTACTGTGGAAAATGATATGGAAGATATAAATTGTAGTGAAATAGATGGTGACACCTTGCAAAATGTCGATATTACAGACGAGGAAGTACTGGATGTCTTGAAGCGGGTAAAGGTGGATAAATCCCCAGGACCTGATCAGGTGACCCCAGAACTCTGTGGGAAGCTAGAGAAGTGATTGCTGGGCGTCTTGCTGAGATATTTGTAATATGGATAGTCACAGGTGAGGTGCTGGAAGACTGGAGGTTCGCTAACGTTGTGCTATTGTATAAGAAGGGTGTTAAGGACAAGCCATGGAACTATAGGCCAGTGAGCCTGACGTTGGTGATGGGCAAGTTGTTGGAGGGAATCGTGAGGGCCAGGATGTGCTTGTATTTGTTAAGGCAAGGACTGATTAGGGATAGTCAACATGGCTTTGTGCGTGAGAAATCATGTCTCACAAACTTGATTTAGTTTCTTGAGGAAGTAACAAAGAGGATTGAGGAGGGCAGAGGGGTAAATGTGATCTATATGGACTTCAGTAAGGGATTTGATGAGGTTCCCCATGGGAGACTGAATGGCATGGTTAGATCTCATGGAATACATGGAGAACGAGCCATTTGGATACAGGACTGGCTCAAAGGTAGAAAACATAGGGTGATGCTGAAGGGTTGTTTTTCAGACTGGAGGCCTGTGACAAATTCAGTGCCACAAGGATTGGTGCAGAATTCACTACATTTTGTCATTGACATAAATGATTTGGATGCAGACATAAGAGGTACAATTAGTAAGTTTGCAGATGACACCAAAATTGGAGGTGTAGTGGAGAGCGGAGAGGGTCACCTCTGATTGACCAAATTGCCAATGGGCTGAGAAGTGGCAGATGAAGTTTAATTCAGATAAATGCGAGGTGCTGCATTTTGGGAAAGAAAATCTTAGAAGGACTTTTACACTTAATGGTAAGGTCGCAGGGAGTGTTGCTGAACAAAGAGACCTTGGAGTGCAGGTTCAAATCTCCTTGAAAGGGGAGTTGCAGGTAGATAGGATAGTGATGAACGCGTTTCCTTTATTGGTCAGAGTTTAGAGTACAGGAGTTGTAAGATCATGTTGCAGCTGTACAGAACATTAGTTTGGCCAGTGTTGGAATAGTGCATGCAATTCTGGTCTCCTTCCTATCGGAAAGATGTTGTGAAACTTGAAAGGGTTCAGAAAAGATTTCAAGGATGTTGCCAGCGTTGGAGGATTTGAGCTACAGGGAGAGGCTGAACAGACTGGGACTGTTTTTCCTGGAGCGTCGGAGGCTGAGTGCTGACATAATAGAGTTTTACAAAGTTATGAGGGGCATGGATAGGATAAATAGGTAAAGTCTTTTCCCAGGGGTCGGGGCGTCAGAACGAGAGGGTATAAATTTAGAGTGAGAGGGGAAAGATATAATAGAGAACAACAGAGCAACTATTTCATACAGAGAATGGTACATGTATGGAATGAACTGCCAGGTGATGTCGGGGAGGCTGATACAAGTGTAACATTTAAGAGGCATTTGGATGGGTAAATGAATAAGAAGGTTTTGGAGGGATATGGGCCGGGTGCTGGCAGGTGGGTTTAGATTGGTTTGGGATATCTGGCCGGCATGGTCGGGTTGGACCAAAGGGTCTGTTTCCATGCTTTACATCTCTATGACTCTATGACTCTATGACTTATATTAATCTCTGTTTTTTTGTTGCACCATGCTGGTGTGAAAGTCCAAAGGGATATTCTCCATGATGAGTTTACAAAGTCCCAACAGATCCGTGGAGTTTTCAGACATACAACACAACATAATATTTTCCCTAGCCCAGAAAGTAAGGATATATTTTTTTCCCATGTGCATCTGTGTAAGATACTCTGGGCAGGCCCAGGAAAAGACAAACCGGGTCCATCTCCAATTCGGTCCCAATGACCCACTCTACCACACCTACCGCAGAGCTCCAATATATACGAAGCCTGCAGCAGGACCACATGCAATGAGTCAGAGTGCCTGTAGTCATTCTGTATTTAGGACACGCTGAAGATAATCCAACTTTGAATTTTGACAGAAAATCTAGGGTCAGATAGACCCTGTGAAGAATTTTCAACTGTATGGAATGGGTCCTATTTCAGATCAAAATCCTTAGAGCATTTTCACAAATATCCTCCCATGTCTCCGAAGAGATCTAAACCCCAACTCTCTCGCACAGACGTCACGAAGCTTCACAGTCTTGTCTGAGCGGACACTATCCAACTAATGATAAAGGGTACTGACAGAGAGTGTATTCTTCGCAGTAAGAACCCACTTCTCTATGTCGGATCTATAAGTGTCTGTTCAAAGTAATTTTTTAATCAAATCTCTAATTTCGAAAATAACAGAAGGAGTCTCTACTAGGTAGCCCATACTTACGAATTATTTGACCAAATGATATAATTGTTTCTCCCTCAAGTAACACGTGGTGGCTCAGTGGTTTGCACTGCTGACTCACAACACCAAGGTCATGGGTTTGGTTCCAGCCTTGGGTGACTCGCTGTCCGAAGTTAGTATATTCTCAACTGTGTCTGCGTAGGTTTCCTCCCACAGTCACGCGGATGTGCAGGTTAGATAAATTGGTCATTGCTAAATCGCTCATCGTGTTCCAGGATCTGTAAGTTGGGGCATTAACCAGGGTAAATATAGCATGTTAGGGGAATGGGTCTGAGTGGGTCACTCTTCAGAGGGTCGAAGTGGACTTGCTGGGCCCAAGGACCTGAGTCCACTCTGCAGGGCTTCTACTAATTCTAAATCACCCAAGCAAGGTATCCCCCTTGCTGCCCACAGTTTACACCTGGAATCCATTATCCTTGGTTGACAACCTGGTCTTCCAATTATAGGGGTTAAGAAACATGGTTTTGGCTGTATTGCCCTCAATCTGACGGATTGTCCTTCATGCTTTAACAGAATTGATCATCATTAGTTTCTGACAATACTCCATAAACGTTGTCAATTTCTCTAAGAACGACAGACTAAAAGGGTTCACTTTGTCTGAGAGGGCTCAATGTCTAGCCATAGTGACGCCAAGACCACAGCGGCCCAGGCACTCAAATACGTTGAAAAAAAACTTAATTGATTGCGATTAATCGGGTGATCAACTCCCCACAATCTTTGGGGCAGTTACAATTTTGTTTGCTTGATAAAGAATCGCTTATGGTGCCAGATAAAAGAGCTAAACCAGCCATTTTTTAAAAAAAATCCTTTGATTAGATTACTTACAGTGTGGAAACAGGCCCTTTGGCCCAACAAGTCCACACCGACCCGCCGAAGCACAACCCACCCACACCCATTCCCCTACATTTACCCCTTCACCTAACACTATGGGCAATTTAGCATGGCCAATTCACCTAACCTGCACATTTTTCTACTGTGGGAGGAAACCGGAGCACCCAGAGAAAACCCACGCAGACACGGGGAGAATGTGCAAACTCCATGCAGCCAGTCGCCTGAGGTGGGAAGTGAACCGGATCACTGGCAGTATGAGGTAGCAGTGCTAACCACTGTGCCACAGTGCAGCCCACATGCCTCATCTGTCTGGGAAACATCAAAAAAAGCATTCACACGGGGTGAAGGAAATGAGGAAGGACATTCATTTTAATAACAGCTATCCGACCTAGCCAGGATTTTGGAAATGTCTCCTATCTTTGAAGGTCTTGTTTAATTTTGTCCAACAAATAGATATAGTTCACATTAACTAAATGATCAAAGACAGATGCAATGAATATACTGAAATAGGAAAACCACCCCAGTGACCATTTAAAAGGAAACCAGGATTTCCCCACAGTATCAAGTATTTCCCTAAGACCTTCCATAGGCATGGCCTCCAACTTTGTAAAATTAATCTTATCGCCCGGAAAGGCAGCAAGCAAATTAATGCATTGCATCACACGACCGAACGAAATTGCGGGATTTGACAAAAAAAAACACCCTCATCTGCATATAATGTAATCTTTCGTGACTGATATCCCACCTCTGGGACAGATATGTTGACATCCCTACAGATGGCCTCCGCCAGTGGCTCAGTCCCCAACGTAAACAACAATGGTGAAAGGTGTCAATCTTGTCGGCTGCCTGGAGAAATATTAATATTACTGGTTGGCACACCATTAGTGAGAACTGCAGCCAGAGAATCACGGTAAATGACCCTCACCCACTTGATAAAAACTTTGCGTAGACCAAACTGTTCTAATGTACAGAAGAGATCCGGCCACTGAACCCAATCAAATGCCTTCCCTCATCTAAAGAGATCAATAATCCCTGGACAAATTGATGTTGACACTCTTGGATCATATTGAGTAACCACTTAACATTGTAGAAAAATCTGCCGCCCTTTATAAAGCCTGTTTGGTCCTCTTTGGTAAGGGAAGGCAGCAAAGTTTCCAGCCTTAATGCACGGGTTTCAGACGGGATTTTGAGACCAACATTTTAAAGTGAGATTGGCGTGTAAGAAGCACAATCCTCCGGGGTCTTCATTCCTTCAGCATCAGAGAGATATGAGTCTCTCTTAAGGATGGAGGGATGGGTTCGTGACTGTATGAGTGACAGAACATGTTAAACATCAGCCCTGACAATAGGTTTATAAATCATTTATAAAATTCACTCAGAAATCCGTCAGGAACGTGCACCTTTACATTCTGAAGTTGCTTCACAACTTCCTGCGCTGACAATGGTGCATTAAGGCACAACACTTATTCAGGGGTTACTCCTGGAAGACCCAGGTTCTTGAAAAATGATTCCATCTTAATCCACCTATCCTCAAAATGTTCAGGCTGAAATAATTTGGTGAAAAATCTCGGACAGGGGGCATCAATCTTTTTGGAATTGAAGGGAAGGATCCCAGTACCTTCCCTAATTGAGGTAATGGCTTAAGAGGGGCGATCGTTTTCCTGGCAAGATAGAATAAATACCTGCCTGGCTTATCACCATGTTCAAACAGCCTTTGGTTTGCAAAAGTAAGTACCTTCTTGGCTGTCTGTGTGAGCGTGGAATTCACCGTAGACCGAAGCATTGTGATTCTCTGCAGCTTAGCCACTGAGGGTCTATCACAGTATGCCCTCTTGGCTGGCCTCAGCTCTGCCTCAAACCAGCGTTCCTGCTCACCCTTCTGCGACATCCTAAGGATTAATTAATCCCTCGGCAGAAGCCTTAGCAACTTCCCATCGAATGGATGGTTTACTGGTTAAATCTGAATTAATGGCTAAGTAAGATCTGAATTCATTGCAGTGGGCGGCACGGTGGCACAGTGGTTAGCACTGCTGCCTCACAGCGCCAGAGACCCCACTTCAATTCCTGCCTTAGGTGACAGTTTGTGTGGAGTTTACACATTACGCCTGTGTCTGCGTGGGTTTTCCCCGGGTGCTCCGGTTTCCTCCCACAGTCCAAACATGTGCACGTCAGGTGAATTGGCCATGCTAAATTGCCCGTAGTGTTAGGTGAAGGGGTAAATGTCAGCGAATGGGTCTGTGTGGGTTGCTCTTCGGCGGGTCGGTGTGGACTTGTTGGGCCGAAGGGCCTGTTTCTACACTGTAAGTAATCTAATCTAAATACTCAATTAACCAACTAGTCTTAATACTAAAGAGATTGATTCGCTAGTGTCTCGAATCTATTATATTGCCCTTAATCTTCATCAATAAGTATACTGCTTCATGGTCAGAAATGGTAATATTCCTAATTGTGCAGGATGCCACCGAATCTAAGATTGTTGCAGGAATGTGGAAGATATCAACCCTCGTGTGGCATTTATGCCGGTTAAAGAAGAAAATTAAATCCTTACTTGTGATGTGGATCTGCCTCCAGATATCCACCAGCTCTCTTTCTGCACACAAATTCACTAATTGCTTACAATATAACGAGGGTATTGGGGCACCTTAAGACATTCTGTTCACCGTGGGGTCCATAAGACAGTTGAAATCTTCTACAATAATGTGCCATGATGCAAGATAACTGAATTTGGAAAATGCATCTACCAGGATTTTAAGAGAGTGCGCCGGGGGTGGGGTGGGTGGGGAGTGCGGGGGGGATGGTGTGGGAAGGGGGTGCAATGAACATTCAGAATACTGTATTATTTACCATAGTTCAAGGCTTTGGGGATTATTAGTAGGTTAAATGGAAGATTCTTTTTATCCATTATGGCTTCTCCCCAACTCGTAATATTAAAAGAGGAGAAATAAACCCGATCAAACGCGACCTGCTGGAAAGTCAAATGTTCTTTGTCATCAAGGTGCATCTCCTGCAACAGGACAACATCCATCCTCTCTTTTTAAGACTAGAAAGTAAATTTTTCATCTTTTCTGGCTAATGGCTCCCCTTAATGCTCCAGGTAGACTATTTAAGCACATCATTACCCAGAACACACTGTAGCAACATTTGAACTCGAGAGATGAAGAACTCGAATTACTGATCATTAATAAACAAAGTCTCATAGATCTTAAAAAGTACACAAACTAAAACTACTACAATTGCCAAATCTCAAATCTTTCCAAAATTAAGCATTTTAAGTAAGTTCCTGGGATGGAGTGGGTTAGGGAAGCACTTTGGCCGTGCTGTGATGCAGAGCCCAACAAAGCAGACCTTCCAGATCGCCACCATCTTGAATTTCCCCTTAACATTTTATCGATATTATCATTTCATTTTGCATTATATTCCTGGATGTTCTGGAGCAATGTGATTTTTTACCACTGTCAGCATTTCCCCAACACTGCACATTCCTGCCATTCCTCGATAATCCTTGACTCCGTTATTATTTATGAACCTTCTGTGTGTGCCTCAAACATATTCAATATCTCTGCCTCCAATGCTCTGCCAGGAAGAGATTTCCAAATACTCTCACCACTGAGAAAACTAAAATTAACTTCATCTGTGTATGAGATTATTTTTGTCTCCTTACCTGAGAAAGGATATAATTAAATTGGAAGCAGTTCATAGATATTTCACTTCATGTATTCCAGGGATGAGGGTCTTATATTATGAAGGCTTTAACAGGTTACTCTTGGAATGAGAGGTGATCTTATTGAAACATACAAAGCCTCGAGGAGAGTGATCAGATAGATACCCACTGGGTGTTTGTACAGCAAAACTCCTTGTTGTTTTTATAGAATCTCGACATTGTAGAAGCAGGACATTCCGTCCATCAAGTCCACATTGACCCTCGTAAAAGTATCCACTATCCCCCGCCCCCCCCGGACCTGCCCCCCTACTCTATCCATGTAACCCTGCATTTCCCATGACTAACCTATCTAACCATCACATCCCTTGGCGCTATAGGCAATTTAGCATAGCCAATCCGCTCTAAGCTGGATACCTTTGGACAGTGGGAGGAAACTGGAACACTGGGAGAAAACCCACACAGACATGGGGAGAATGTTCAAAATCCACATGGAGGGTTGCCCGAGGTTGGAATTGAACGCAGTTACTTGGTGATGGGAGGTAGCAGTGCTAACCACAGATCCACCATGCACATCCGTAAGTTATATTAGTTACTTGTGGCTGACTAAAGAAATCTTCCTGACTTGTTCCTGTCACTGAACCTGACTCAGTCTGAGAACTTTATCATCTGCCATATCACCAACCTGGTTACATTTAAAATTATGTGTCAGCAGTGGAGGAATGGGATGAGAAAAGGAAACAGTGATACCCTCCAACCTCCATCAGAGCAGGAATTAGGAGAAATACACAAAGTAGGATTTCAGTCAAGTGGGAATTCTCTTACCCAGAAGTTTGGGATGGCTAGATCTTTAAATTATATCTAAGCTGGCTTTGTCTGATTTTCCATGGACAGGTGAATCAGGGATAATGGTGCATGGAAAGAAAAGTGCAGCTGGGATCACAATGAGATGAGCCATGACCTTATTTATTAGTGGAGTAGTGTCAAAGGGCCGAATGGCCCACTTGTGTCCCTCAGCCCTATGTTCTGATGTTCCATTCAGCCCTCAGACATGCTAAACAGGGGCAGATCGAAGCCACTCCGATGGTTAGGTGCAGTTTTGGAAATGTACTTGGAAAATCCAGACTGGATCAGGAAGTGACCACCACCCCCACCCCCAATCCCTGTTTCCAGGCTTCCCCCCTTTGTAACTTCTGCTCCAGATGTGGGTCATGTTGCAGACCCAGATACGCTGGGAATACAGCTACATATCCCACCTAGGGTTAAAACAACAAATCCTCTGCTCTCCCTGAATGCAACATTGTACAACACGATTTCCAGCAAAATAACCCGTTACTTTCCAAAAGCATAACATGTGAAATTAATAAATAGGAACAGGAGTAGGTCAATCGGCCCCTCAAGCTAACCCTGTCATTTCATAAGAACATGGCTGATCTACTCCAGGGCTCAACTCCACTCTCTTGCCGACTCCTTGTATCCCTCCACACCTCTCCGGGTCAGGGAATTCCAGACATTCACTACCTTCGGAGAGAAGACATTACTATGCATCTCAGATTGAAATCGATGTTCCTTATTCGGTATCTATGTCCTCGAGTTCGACACTTTGCCCAAGAATGGAAACAACTTCTCAACATCTACCTTCTCCAACCCCTTCTGTGTCTTGTATGTTTCAGCAGTAGCACTCTTCATTCATTTAAACCCAAATGAATTATCGCCTCACCATTTTAGAGATTCTCAATAACTCAACCCTTTCATCCCAGGAAACCGCCGACTGAACCAACCGAGTTACTTGCTGCACCAGCATGCTGACTTTATGTTTCATACACAGGAAAACTCCAATGCCTTTACTGTTCCTTTTCTGGAAGTCCTCTCCATTAAATAACAGCCTGCCTTTTGATTCTCAGTGTCATCCTCAAACTTGGATGTGCGTTGCACTCAGCTCCCTCCTTCAGGCTGTCAGTATAGATTGCAAATAACTGATGCCATCAGACTGATATTTGTGGTACTCCAGCTGATACACCTTTACCATTTAGATCCATTAATCCTGACTCTCCGATTTCTGTGTTAGACAATCATCATCCCACGTTAATACAGTATCCGACGTTCTAGAGCTTCTGTTTTGTGTAAGAACGTTTGTTTTGTAATACCTTGTGGAAAATCTCTGGAAAGCCTCGTGTCCACCAGATCCCCTTTATCAAGTCCACTTGTTACATTTACAGGCATCTCCAGAAATACTTTGCATGATTTAACAGGGCAAAATATCATTTCCCTTTCACAAAACCACTCTGACTCTGCGAGAAGCTTTTCTGAATGTCCATGCTGGGCAGGTTTTCCAAAGTATACTAGTCCCATCTGCTTTCATTTGGTCCATATGCCTCTAAATGTTTCCCATTCATATGTTTGTCCAAATGAGTTTTAAATGTTGTAGCTGTCCTTGCATTTCCCACTCTTCCTCTGGAAGCTCATTCCATACCCACACCGCCCTCTGTGTAAAACTGCTGCCCTTTAGTCCCTTTTAAATCTACCCTCTTTCACCTTAAACCTATTCCCTCTATGTTTGGATTCCTCTATCCTGTGGAAAAGACCTTGGCTATTCACCCTATCCATACCTCTCATGATTTTATATGTTTCTATAATGCCACCCCTCAACATCCTACACTCCATCTGATACTAACTTCAAGAACAAGTGTTTAAAGATAAGCACTGCAAAATTAATCAATATTAAAAATGACAGGTAACCAACACTCAGCCCAAACGTCAAAGTGTGATTTGTTTTTCTCCATGTTACAATACTAAGACAGCATGAAACGCTTACTAGTGCCAATAAGAAGTCAAGCACCTGAATTCCTTTGTCTAAAAGGGGTAATGATCACGACAGTGAAAACGAATCTGTGGCCAGATCTATATATTACCACATGGTCAACATTCTCCCTCCTGGCCTCCGTATGACTTTGTCTGGTTGTGTCTTCTTTATCTTGCATTCAATAAAGAGAACCCCCTTCCCCCAGTAACCCTTAATTTCGACCCGTTATACGGAATCTTCTCATTCCCCACTGCTAAAAGTCCATTTATCTTTTGCCACACCCACTTTTCCCTGCCACCCATCCTCTACATCTGGCAAGGGATTAAAATACCATTTTGCAATTGTATTCAGTTTTGAAGAATTGTCACACTGGACTGGAAACGCTAACTCTGTTTCTCTTTCGCTGCAGATGTTGACAGACCTGCTGAGTTTCTCCAGAAATGAATAGGCACAGAACAATTTTTCAATTAAACAAATGACTATGGATACTGGAAATAAAAATACAAAAAGCTTTATAGAAGGTTCACTGGAACTGGAAGTTTAGCTCTGCATTCATTCCAGAAAATTCTGCAACATCTTTAGCCATTTCGTCAGCAATTTCTGTTTGTTGAACAATTTCCAACGACATATTGTCAAAGATGCCCAAACATCCTGTCCAACATGGAGTGTTGTACACTGGGAACTGAACACCAACACATGGTGACAAGTTCCTTGACTCTGAAACTGCATAAGGCTGGCATCACTGACACTGCAGAGCTCTGATTCATGGTCAGGGAGAAAAACAGAAGGAAACATATTCACTTCAAATACAGAAGATGGCATTACTGAAAGGAAAAGATTCAGATTGTTACCTTAAATGGATATAGTTTATGTAACAAATTGCAGGCGTCACACAAGGAAAAAAATCCATCAGAATGAGAATATGAAAATGGAAATATTTCCGCATCAGAAACCAGAGTAGGTCACTGAGTTCAGGGCTGATGGGTGAATGGGTCTCGGTGTGAACTGGGGCCAGTCAGTAGTATTGAATTGTAGATATTGCAGCTAAAACTGGGTTATCATCTGTTGCTGGAGATTTCAATGACAATCTGTAACTTTTCCCCCAGGATAGTCCATTCGTCTACCATTTCCATCAAGCCGATCCATGGGTCAGTGACGAGTGTAGGTGAACATGGTCGGATCGCAATCACGTGCACCTAAACCTGACGACAGCCCATTGAAGCTACCGCACTTGACTGGGTACACTATGAACAGCAGGACTAACATCTGATACAGAGAGAGAGAGAGATGAGCCCAAGGCTAACAAATCAGATCTAAGCTCTGTCGTCCTGTCAATTCCATGGATAAAAGTCGATGAACCATTAAACAACTTACTGGAGGAGAGGACTCCACAAATATCCCCATCCTAAATGATAGAACAGCCCTGTGCATCCATGTAGACGATGCAGTATCTGCACCATCCTCAGCCAAAAGTGTTGAGTCGATTACCCACCTCACCCTCACTATGATGCCCTCAGAATCACAGATGCCCGTCTTCAACCAATTCAATTCACTGCACGTGACATGAAGAAACAGCTGGACACTGTAAATACGACAAAGGCATTTGGCCCTGACACCATTCCTGCAATAGGACTGAGGACTTTTGCTACACAGTAAGCCGTTTACCTGAGGAAGCTGTTTCATTCCAGCTCCAACTCTGACAACTCCCTGGCAATGTGGGTAATTAGCAACTGCAGTCCTCACTTTCTCCTAATGTGGGTAATTACTCAACTATGTCCCATCCCCTAAGAATGGAATAATTACAATCAGACCAATTACCACGCCCTCAGTCCCATCACGATAATCAAATTGGTTGGGGCTATTTTTGACAGAGCTGTCAAACAGCACAGAAATAATCGGTTCAGTGTGGTTTTACGATAGGCCCCCATGGGGAGATGGTGCTGTTGTGTAATTGTCATTGGATTGCTAATCCAGATCAGGATAATTCTCTGGCAACTGGTGCAAGTTAAAAAAACAATTAATAAAATATGGAGATCTAATACCTGGTGTAAGTAATAGTGATCATTTGTTCAATGTCGATTATAGACGACGATCTCCTTCCCCAGTATACGTTCAGGAAGTGAATCTCCCGTGCTTTCCTGGTCTGACGTAAAAGTGACTCCAGACAGACATGTTATAAACTCTTCAATGGTCTCTGAAACGGCCAAGCAAGGCACTCAATTGTATCAACCTGCTCCAAGATCTTAATGGATAAACCCGGAGAGAACAGCCGGCACCAGCCTCGTTATCAGAAAAGGGAATGGGAAACACAATCCTGTCGACCCTGCAGAGACCTCCTTCCTAACAGCTGAGATCTTGTGACAACATTTACATAGCTTTCCCACACACTGCACAGAAGCATCGGGAAAGGAATACGTCATACAACTCATTCAGCTTTCCCTATTCTAGTTAATGGCCGAATATCTCCTCAACGCAGTTTTCCCCATACAATAATCATATCCCTTAATGTGTTTAAACGTTGTGAACCATAAAATGAGAACTGCTGTAGTCCATTCAGCCCATCAGTTTTGCGTCTCCATTCTATGTACCGGCCGTTCACCAATAACACGTGGTGATTAAATAAAATTTGGCTGCAATGCAATTAATGAACCTTTTTCTATAAAGTGAACTCGTGTTCACTGTGATGCGATTCCTTTCCAGACACCAGCTGAACAGAAAATCCTGCCTCAGAAACCCTCTGTCTATAAAAGGTACAATCAATGTGTTCAGCTAAAACAGGAATGCAATCCGCTCTGCAGGCCTTGAAATTGAGCCTGAAACTGGGAATTGTAGTTTATATTTAGAAACAACTTTATTTCAAATTGTGGCGAGAACCTTGGGGAGAACTGGAATTCCCCATCGGCATCACGTGGTCAGTCAGCTCCCGTTCACTTTCTGGTGAAGATTGTGGTGAAAGGTACAGTGCTCTTGTGAGTGACTGTCGTGTGAAAGCGTTACATTTACAGCACTGTTCCATTACAACATGCAATTTAAAGATTTATTTAGACTGTCCGAATGTGAGTTAGACCAAGTTTAATTTTTGGTTTTTACTGATATTTTTCGGGGTTTGACACTTACCCTCTTTTATCCATAGACCCCATTATTAATATTACACGACTTTCTACAACACAGTGTTGTACAGGAACACAGTTACTGCATTATTAGAGAACAACTTGGAATGATAGCTGATTTTCTATCTTCACACCATACTCCTGCTCTCTACCTATCCCTTTAGTTTCCAGAAAGCCTTATTTATATTCAGCCCCTTGACTTCCACAGCCTGATCTGGGAGAGAGTACCCCTGGTTCGCCAGTCTCTGAGTGCAGACATTTATTCTCATCTCAATGCAAAGTGGCCTGTCTGTACCTAGTATTGTGGCCCCTTGTTTTAGACGTCCCAGCCACGGGAATTACCATCCCTGCTTCTAATCTGTCTCGCCCTGTCAGAGTGTTATATATTTCACTGAGATCTCCACTCATTTTCCTAAAGCCCATGGAATACAGGTCCAGTCGCTCCAAACTCTGCTCCCACAACAAGTCTGTCATCCCAGCGATCACACTGGTCATCCTTTGCTGCTCTCCCTCAATGTCAGGTTTGTCCTCTGTTAGGAAAACAGACTAAAACTGCACACAATACTGCACAATGTTCGAGATGGGGTCTCACCAAGGCCCTGTACAGCTGCATAAGATACACTTAGTCCTGTACTCAAATCCCCCTGAAATGAAAGTGAATACAGCATTTATCTTCCGACCCGCTTTCTGCTCCTGCGATATTGCTGTCAGTGACTGGTGTACAGGGAGATCCAGAATCCTTTCAAAGTTACAGTTCTCCACTTGCTGGGCCAATATACAATTGTCAGCGTGCCAATGCCATTCCCAGTATTGACTTCTGGCTTCAGAACTCACTGCCCTACATGGACTCGGAGGGCTATACAGAAATGAACAAAAATGCAGCTTAAGTTCATTCATAGAGCAACATTTTTCAACCACTCCTTTTTCAAATGAGAGGCCGCCATTCTATTGTTCCCATCAAAGTACACAACATTTCAGCTCCTTCATTACTCTCCATCTGCCACGTATTTGCCCAGTTACTCCACTTGTCTCAATCACCTTGGAATTTTTTTACATCCTCCTCATCCACTCACAAGCTGACATCGTTTAGTGCTGTCAGCAGACTTGGGAATATTGCAGTTGCGCTGCACACCCAAGATATGATGTGTATTGGGAATAGCTTGAGCCCAAGCCACGATCGTTTCTATATCCTCACAGCCTTCCATTTAAAAAAAACATTGTTTAATTCCTACTCACTGTTTCCTGCCAGCTCTCCCATTCTAAATCTATGACCATATATTAGCCTGAGTTACACAGGATTCGAATTTGCAGAATAGGCTTGGGTTTGAGATTCCATTCGTATGGCATTGATACCTTCTACATAATTCTACTAAAAGCCACTTTCTCAAATATGGTTTCCATTTCATAAATCTCTGTTGACTTTGTCTAAAGCCCATTAATTTCAGTCGAATACTTTCTCGAAACTGTTTAGCTGCTAATTTCATTCTATCCCTTTTTCTCACCAGAATAAAGTTCCCTCGTATTACAAGGAAGTTTTCTTTTTTGTTTTATTTTCTTCTGTGAAGGCATAACTGAAGTATTTGCTCCATCATTCTGCTATTTTCCTGTCCTCAATTATCTGCTATCAGATGGTAAGAAATCTGCACCTTTTTGCTCTTAATTTTGCCCTTGACATATTTTCAGAAAATATTTCAAGTTCTCTCTTATCAACTATGTTACGATATTCTTCAGAAACCCATCAATTCCTACCTTAAGCTACTCAATGATTGACCTTCCACAGCCATACAATCACAGAAGCAAAGTCTACATTTGGGCCACTTTCCAACACAAGACCGTAGCCGTGAATCTTAAAGTATTTGAAGTGCAGAGCCGTGTCGTTTCTAATGGGTTGAGGTTACCATGTGTGAGAAACAAAGCCCACTCACTTCAATAATTTCAGTCCGAGACAAGATCTGAATCAGTAGTGCCATTTATTTTACACTTGCAAGTGGGTGTGTGATGTCCCTTTCTCAAGGCAAGGGACATACACACACTAAATTCAATTCATACATAACATTTATATGATTTGATGTCTATTGTTTTACACTGCTCCTCCCCTGCTTACATCGTCCACTTCCCTAAGACCGGCCCCCATTACCCCTGTTTGCCTCTTGCCTTATCCGGCCTTGTCTGTGATAAAATGCTTATTTCTGGTCTCACAAGGCCGGATAAGGTTATAGGTCATTGTTAGGCATATCCCTTCTTCATCATTATCTACCCCCTTCATCTGTGTCTTTCCCGAGGCCGTTCTGATCCCTATGACCCTTTTAATTGGGGTTTGTTCCTGTGTTTTTGTAAAAGTGGGAAGCACATGTTTCTACCCACTGTTTGTACAGGCGTATCTAGCTTAACTTCATCCCCTCACAACATCTTATCTACTTGCCCATAATGTATACCTTCTGACATAGAGTTTTAGCTAATACAAAAACAATTATATATTTCCTCCACATTGTTTCCATTCTTGTTGACTCAGCTCTTGGCTAAAACAATTACACACTGGTGTGAGTTCACCTCCTTTGTAAGATGGAATTGCATAATTGCAGAAGTAACATTAATCCACCATATCCCACAATTCCCCCTCTTTCTTTAATTACCATTTGTTATCTTCTGCAAATATTTTATTTCTAAGCATCGCTCCCGAAATTCGCAAGCATCATCCCGGAGATTTCATCCATCTTGATCTCACTCATCTGCTCATTATTTAGTCGATAAAGTCCTTCAGCCTGATTCCCTTTTAGGGGCATCTGTTTCATCAAGGCTGTTTCAATCAGCCTTTGGGTGAGCCCTCGTATACAGGGTATGATCATTTTTATTAATTGTTACCCACCAAAAGAGAGCTGGCACAAAGCCTGCTGCAATCTGGTTACGAGCCTTGAATTCATCAGGTAGCCCCCTAGGGACTCCTACCGAATCAAGATAAATCCTGTCATCGAAAGAAGTGTCTAACAGTAATCTCTTACCCCTTCCCTTTTTCCCTCCTTTGTTTTCCTTCTCAAATGCCAGGGTAAATGGAATTACCAATTGTACAATTGCACATATCCCTCTCCAATCTGGAGATAGCGTGGGTCTCAATATTTTGCCTCCACAGTACCACCACAGATCCGCTCGGGGAAACTTTAATGCTGAGTAGTTCCCTCCCTTCTCCGTTTCGGTGACATTCTTAATCTCTGTACATAGTTTCAGCTCCCCCAAATCTTTCGACTGACTTGTACCTCGTCTACACACACAATGTGTGATTTCCAACTGCGGCAGAAAACAGGGGGGGATCTTTTACATCTTTCTTCTCCAAGGGAGGGAACATCAGAGATAGGGAGGTACAATTCCTATCATTCCATGCAGTCTCATCCTGATACAGGGCTATCATACATTTCATGCCCTTCCTGTCTCGCTTCCACCCGAGCGGAAAGGGAACCACCTGGGCCACTGGCCGACTGGAGGCACATGCATAGCAATTGCTCTTGTTCAGACTTTTCACAGTATACTTTACCCATTCAACCCAGGCATTTGCATCCCCGTACCCAGTTTCTATTTCAATGGTCTGTTTCAAGTCCTTTACCTCTATAAATTTTACTACTTTAGGATCATCGGGAGGGGTGAAAGATTGTATCTTATTACCCAGTAGTTCTACCCGTTTTCCCCGTCCTACACTAATTCAAAAACAATAGCCCAAGAAATCCTTCCCATTTGCTTTCATTTCTATCCTAAGCATTTCATTTCATTGTATCTCATAGGTGCCCCCCCCCCCCCCACCAGGATTGTTTCGTGCCATGTGGTTTTCCTTATCATTAGGTATATTGGGTTACACTTTTTATCAGGACAATCACGAGCTGGTCGGAAGGGGGTCTGGTGTACTGTGACGAGACCATTATACTAAGTACCATCCCCAAGGCTATCCCCATAGGACTTAAGATGTATCTCAGAGCTGCGGTACTGTCTCTGATTATCTACATCCCCACAATTTACTAAGCTACATACATCAGCGTCTATTACTTGTGGATTATCAGATTCAGGAACCGTTAATAATACATATGAAAATGATATTTGATGAAATGCCAATACTAAGAGAGCTAGCATCATATCTCTAGCAGCATTCCCAGTATTCTAAACATCATGCTGAAGCACAAAAAGACTTAATATACAATCTTACAGAAATAATCCCGCGCTCGCGTCGCCACTGTATAATCAGTTACTCAAAGTCTCTTTAGTCTGAGTTTCAGCGGATCTTGCGTTGATTCGGCTGTCCAGACTTCTTCCCCAACTGGAGATTCCACTGGCCCTTTGATCCGAGTGTAGTGAGTCCAGCCTTTCCCCCACCATCCTTATTACCGTTTCGGTCGTCAAAAGAGCCTGGTACGGCCCTTCCCAGTCCGGCTGTAATTTAGTCTCTGTCCATGATTTTACTAAGATCCAATCGCCCGGCCGGATGGGATGAACGGTGAATTCAAGGGGTGGAGTCTGTGCCAATAAACCCTGTTTCCTGAGGAAAGACAAAGAGGAGGACAAACCCAGTATATACTTCTTTAAAAACAAATCTTTAGTTTCGGGAATTGGCAATTCTCCATTCGTTCCCAAGTAAGGTAATCCAAATAAGATTTCATAGGGGGATAGTCCCAAATCTTTCCTTGGGGCTGTTCGTACTCGCAAGAGAGCTATAGGTAAACATTTGATCCAAGGGAGTCTGGTTCCTATTATCAGTTTAGAGAGCTGTCGTTTGAGTGTTTGGTTCATTCTCTCAACCCTTCTCGATGATGGCGGGTGCCATTGAGTATGGAACTCCCAGGAAATTCCCAACCCTTTCATTACCCCCCCCCCCGTAACACTTTAGAGGTAAAGTCAGTTCCTTGGTCGGAGTCTATACGGTTCACTAGCCCATATCGGGGAATTATGTGGTCCAATATTGTTTTAGACACTCCACTCGCAGTGACGGTAGCTAGGGGGTATGCCTCAACCCAACCAGATAAATGATCTACTATGACCAGCATATATTTTAGTCTGCCTACCCTGGGTAGTTCAGTATAATCTACTTGTATACTCTGGAAAGATCTCAGTTCTGGGTCTCTTCCTCCCGGGGTCTGCTTTCTCAAGACTTTCTTATTTACCTTTTTGCATATGATACATCCCTCACATATTTGTTTAGCAATTGTTTACATTCCTTTACATCCATATTCCCTAAGAACTAAATCACACATTGCTTGTACTCCCCAATGCCTTGGTGTAGGACGGCCATAATCTCTCGCATCATCATTTTGTTTAACATTTCCCTTCCATCAGGTAACCTCCAAGGCCCGTCTGCTGTTTTTACAGACCCTAAATCTCTCAATTCTTTTTCTCCACTTTCAGTAAATATAGGAGCTTCCCGAGGACCTGGGACAGTAGGTATTAGGGAATGAATCGCCACTTCTTGTGGGTTCAGGGCTGCTTCCTTAGCCACCTCATCGGCTAATCTATTCCCCCTAACTTCTAGTTCATTTCCTTTCTGATGACCATTTACATGCACTACTGCTATTTCTCGGGGAAGTAATAGGGACTCCAAGACCCGTTTAATCAATTCTTCATGTACTAATCCCTTCCCCCACCTCTGGGTTAATACTCCCAAAACCACTCCCTTATCCACGGTAGCAAAGAGGTGGAAAGGTTTATCTAGGGAAGGTAGGGCTAACACAGGGGCATGGATCAAATCTCTTTTGAGTTTCTCAACTAGTTCTTTTTCCTCCTCATCCCAACTTAGACATTTGGGTTCCCCCCTCTAATAGTTTGAGATATAATTTCTTAGTCTCCAGTGCATAGGAATCAATCCACAATCTGCAATAACCCGTTAGACCTAAAAATTTGCGTAACTCCCTTTTAGTGCTGGGCAGTGGCATTCCCACTATTCCCTCTATCCGTTCCGGGCTTATCTTTCGCTTTCCCTCACTAACTAAATGTCCCAAGTACTTCACTTCTTGCTCCACATATTGTAGTTTGTTTTTAGATACTCGCAGTCCCTGCTGGCCCAGGAAATTCAATAATTTATTAGTGGCTTCTACTACTCTTTCTCTTCTTTTTCCTGTTACTAAGAGGTCGTCTACATACTGCAACAGGGTAGTCCCCTTGGGGCTGCTAAATTTCTCTGATACTTGTTCTAACATCTGTCCAAATAAATCTGGGGATTCCGTAAACCCCTGGGGAAGCACAGTACACTGGTATTGCTGTTGCTGTCCTGTCTTAGGGTCTTCCCACTCAAAGGCAAACAAATGCCTATCTTCCTCTGCCAAGGGACAAGCCCAAAAGGCATCCTTTAAATCTATCACACTAAACCATTTGTGGTCATGAGGGATCTCACTTAATAACGTAGAGGGGTTTGGCACCACTGGGTGCCTGATCTGTACTGTTCGATTTAATGTTCTCAAATCCTGCACCAATCGATAAGTTCCATCGGATTTCCGCACTGGTAGTATTGGGGTATTATAAGGAGACATACATGGCTCCAACAATCCATCTCTAATCAATCCCTCAATTACTGGCTGCAGTCCTCGTTTACCTTCTATGGAAATGGGATATTGTCGCTCACAGACAATGTCCCCTTTCCTTTTTAAATTTATTTCAAGGGGGGGGATCTGTAATTTTCCACGATTCCCTTCTCTAGCCCATACAATAGGGTCTATCTCTCTCTCCATATCCTCTGTCAACATTGCCATTTGGACAACTAATTCTTTTTCCTGAATTCCAATCTCCAGTCCTAAGAGGATAATTAAATCTCTCCCTAGTAAGTTACTTCCTATATCAGGGATATACAACAATTCCCCTTTGACCCTATCCTTAGGACCTTCTATCATCATAGGTTCAAATACTGGAACAGTAAATCCCTCCCCTTTAACCCCTGAAACAGTAATTGACCGTGTCGACATTTCTACTTTCTTTGGTTTAAAATTCAGTGATGACCGTGCTGCCCCCGTATCTACTAGGAAGACTACCTCTTCCTTATAGGGTCCCAGCTTCAGGTTTATCAAGGGATCCTGGTGGGCCCCCGAGGGCAGGAACCCCTGACACCCCTATTCTTCATCAAAATTCATAAGCGGAATTGCCCTCTCTTCCCTTTTCAGAGCCGGACATTCCCGCTTAAAATGCCCTATCTTTCCGCAATAATAGCATCCTGCCTGTGGAGACCTCCAGCTCTGCCCCTGTCGCTCGAACCCTCTATCAAATACTCCCCCTTGTCCTCTCCCTCTCTCTCTCCCTTTCCCCCTTGTCCTCTCTGTCCTAATGCTGCCACCCACCGCTCCGGTTGGTCACTATTGGTTCCATTCTTTTCTTAACTCCCTCACCAACCGTAGCTACCATCATTTTCACCTTCTGTTTCTGTCTCTCATCCTCTCTCTTTACAAACACTTTCTCTGCCTCTCTTAACAATTCATCTCATGGCTTTTCACTCCACCCTTCTATTTGCTGTATCTTTCTCTGTATGTCTGGCCATGCCTTTGTCACAAAATGTACTTTCAAAAGACCCTGTGCCACTGGGTCCTCAGGGTTCATTCCAGAATATTTCCGCATTGAGTCTCTTAATCTTTGCAAGAAAGCTGAGGGAGTCTCATCTTTCTCCTGTCTAACTTCAAAGGCTTTAGTCAAATTCTGTGACTTCGGAGCTGCCTCTCTTATTCCTTTTAGAATCAGGTCTTTCAATTCCCTCATTTCTTCTCTATGCTCCGGATTTTGATTTTCCCACTGGGGGTCTCTGAGGGGAAACTTCACCTCTCCCTGTCCAGCATCTCCATCTCCAATCGGATGTTCCCTGTCCCATATTTTAATGGCTGCTCCCCATATAAGTCCCCTTTCTTCCCCAGTAAATAGTATATTCAAAATAGACATTAACTCAGCCCAGGTATACAGACTGCGCCCCAAAAATTGATCAGTTTGTTCAGACAACCCTACCAGATCCTCAACCAGGACCTTCATTTCTTTTTTAAATATTCTGACCTCCCCACTGCTGAGGGGGACACTTACAAACCCAATCTTTGTCCCCTATTGTTACCTCCCGAAGGGGATAAGTCATTACGTTCTTCCCCTCTTTCTTTTTTTTAATGAAATATTGCAATATTTCTAGCTCCCCATAACTTCAAACACCAATTCATCAATTCATGCTTGACTAACTTTAAAGCCTGTTCCAAATTTGTAAATATATTTATATATTTACGTTCATTTATTCAGTATTTAATATTCAAAATGTAAAATGCATACAGTTCTCAATTTTGAAATCCACTGTAATCACCCAGTTTTAGTCCCTTAATTTAAATCCAAAATTAGTTTTCTTAAGTAGTACTGACCAATCATTGCTCAATTACAATACTATAGGTCGTGAAATAATCAGAGCTGCCTTAAAATTATTTGTCTATTCAAGTTTAAAGAAAAAAACTTCTAATGCATGAACAATGGCCGAATCCAAGGTCACAGATATTAACCATAGGATCTTGTTTTTACTACAATCTAATGTTGAACTGAAACTTCAACTGTCCTCCATAAATCGCTTTCATGTAAAGATAGAAGAGATTAGTTAGAAACTGATAGTAAGGCAGTCATGACCTGTAAGAAGAACAGGAGTTATTATTCTTTTTTTTCATAATCTCTATAGAATCCTTAACCTTAAAAGAAATCATGTTAAGTTTCCATAATAAGAATCAGATTCAAAACAGCCCCGGAACTCAAGCTCCAGGGAATAAAACGCAAACATTCAATCACCAACAAACAAATGTGTATTCAAACCAAATCACAAAGGGTTAAACTTTCGACCAGCTGTACAGCTCTCTTCATTCTCTCTCTCTCTCTCTCTCACTCATTGACAAATAAATTCAGATATTTACAAACCCAGTCTTTGTCCGACCTGAATTTTGGCCAAAAGAGGCGGGACGAAGAATGGATTCCTTAGTCCATATGAAGCAACAATATTTAATCATCTTTTTCCCCTGTACAAGTATTATTTTGCCAATTCCACAACATCCTCCCCAAAGAACTTTCTGGAGGTATGTTGTAAGGGACCCCGCCTCCAATTCCATTGCTTTTTCCTTCTTTTGTTTTCCCGGAGGCTTTTTCCTTACCCACGGCACAACCCATATTGAGTTCCTTCGTTGGTCCCTTATTAACTACTAAAACTCAATCCCGGCCACCAAGGCAATACTTAAAAGTTAGGTTTCTTACCTTGGTCTGTGCACAGAGTTGCCTGGCCCCTTTGTGCCGTATTGTCTATCGAGCTCCTATCACTGTCTGATTCAGATGTCTCTCTTGTGGGATTCGTACCAGTCGCCCAAGGGAGCAGACCAAACCAGGACACGAGACCGCTCCTCAATGGGGAACGGGACGCGTCTTCCCAGTGTCCAAGGCCAGCCACTCCCCCCGGTGATGGAAGAAAATCCCGGACGAGCCCCCAATTGTGAGAAACAAAGCCCACTCACTAAAATAATTTCAGTCCGAGACAAGATCTGAATCAGTAGTGCCATTTATTTTACACTTGCAAGTGGGTGTGTGATGTCCCTTTCTCAAGGCAAGGGACATACACACACTAAATTCAATTCATACATAACATTTATATGATTTGATGTCTATTGTTTTACACTGCTCCTCCCCTGCTTACATCGTCCACTTCCCTAAGACCGGCCCCCATTACCCCTGTTTGCCTCTTGCCTTATCCGGCCTTGTCTGTGATAAAATGCTTATTTCTGGTCTCACAAGGCTGTTTGACCTTACCCTGTTATAGGTCATTGTTAGGCATATCCCTTCTTCATCATTATCTACCCCCTTCATCTGTGTCTTTCCCGAGGCCGTTCTGATCCCTATGACCCTTTTAATTGGGGTTTGTTCCTGTGTTTTTGTAAAAGTGGGAAGCACATGTTTCTACCCACTGTTTGTACAGGCGTATCTAGCTTAACTTCATCCCCTCACAACATCTTATCTACTTGCCCATAATGTATACCTTCTGACATAGAGTTTTAGCTAATACAAAAACAATTATATATTTCCTCCACATTGTTTCCATTTTTGTTGACTCAGCTCTTGGCTAAAACAATTACACACTGGTGTGAGTTCACCTCCTTTGTAAGATGGAATTGCATAATTGCAGAAGTAACATTAATCCACCATATCCCACACATGACAACTGCACTCTCAAGAAGTGCATTCCAGACCCCAACACCCTCTGGTTGAAAAACAATTCTCAAATCTTCACTGAACCGCAAACCCTTCACTTTAAAAGTGGGGCCCTTTGACTAAAAGCAGCAGCTGCTGTCTATCCACACTGTCCATGTACCTCGTAATCCTATTCTTCTGAATCACAGACCTTTCAGCCTTCTCTCCTCCAAACTAAACAACCTGAGCTTATCCAGTCTCTCTCCATAGCTGATATGCTTCATCCCAGGCAGCATCCTGGTGAATATCTCTGTACCCTCTCCAGTACAATCACATACTTCCTGTAATGTTGTTCCCAGAACTGCACACAGAATTCCATCTTGCCCTCATCAAAGTTCTGCATAGTTCTTATCGTTCTTCCTAGATGAATAAAGGCTATGTTTATATTCCCCTATCCATCCCCAAATTGTGTATTGACCTGTTCAATCACATTCAGCGATATGTGGAGAAGCACCCTCTGAGCTTCCTAGTGTGCTGCCATTCATTGAGTACTCCCCTGTCTGGTTCCTTCTCCCAAAGTGTATCATCTCATAGTTATCAGAGTTACATTCCATCTGCCATTGATCCACCCATCTGACCATTCCATCTGTATCACCCTGTAACATAAGGCCTTCCTCCTCACTGCCAATCACCCGGCCAATCTCTGTATCAAACACAAACTTATTTATTACATACCCCACCCCTCATCCATTTTCACAGCTGCATCATTTATGAATACCACAAATAATAAGGTTAAAAATCTCTCAACATCAGTTACATCACGTGGTTGTGCACATTGATGAAGAAGCAGTGTTTCGAAAGCTTGTGCTGCCGGATAGATCCGTTAGACTACAGTCTGGTGTTCTGCTATTTTTACATTTGTCCACCCCAGCCCAACACTAGTACCGCCGAATCACAAATAATAAGGGAACCAGCACTGATGCCTGTGGTACACTGGCCTCCAGTCACACAAACAGCCTTCTACACACCCCTCTTTCTCCTACTACTAAAGTTGATTTAGATGCAACTTGGCAAGTCACTAATGAGGCCTACCTATTTACTGGTTATTCTGTTCCACTTGACACACTTATAGATTGTCTGTGGATTCTCCGTAATCTTGCCCTGTTTTGCCCCTGTGTTAGTCAGTCTCTTCCACGTGCAGAATTTCCTACTTATTTCAGTCTTCAATGTTCTGTCCTTATCCTGCCATTATTTGCCTTGAATGTGGATTAGACAGCCTGATAAACATCTGTTAATTTCCAACTTGTCGTATGTTTTGTGAGTTTTATAAAGTTGACAGTGACCCAACTCTAATTCTTTGAAACTCAAAGAACACAGGCGGAGTTTCCTAATCACGCAATCTCGCCATCTGAGGGATTTATCTGGATAATGTCCATTTCACTTCCTCTGTGCTCAGTATATTCTTTCTCAGATTTGGTCACCAAAACTGTCCTCAATATTCCAGGTACAGTCTCACCAACACTCTGTGAAACTGCTTCAACATGTCTTTACATCTATATTCTGACTCCCTTAAAGGAAGGCAAACCAAACTTTAAGTTTCTATTTACATATATTCCTCCAAATACCCTTCACATCATTGCATTTTGGAACTCACTGTGTGAGTTCTTATAGAAAGCCTTCTGATAATCTAAAATATGCCAATTCTACTGGATCCCCATTATCTATGCTGTTAGAATCAACTTCAAACAATTCCAAAGTTTGTCAAGTATGATTTCCCTTTCAGAAATGCATACTGAGTCTCTCCATTATTGCTGTTAATGTCTAAGTATCCAATATCACATCCTATATAATAGATTCCAATAGTTTCCCGACAAATGTAAAGTTAATTTGTCAGCAGTTCTCCACACTATCTCTTCTTCCCTTTGTAGATGCTAGGATCCCTACCATTCATCTATCGTGCTTGGAAGATGTTTACTTATGTACATTTATCTACACCAGCTTCCAGACTCTGCAGAATGTAAAGGAAAATTATTTCTGAAGATTTTGGTACGAAGTACATCTGGTTTGTCAAGATTAGCAATGCTCAATCCAGCTGCATGTTTAATATTGCCTTGTTACTGATATGAATTGACTTTATGTCTTTACTTCCGCAAGTCTTATACTTTCCCTTCGAATTTTTTTAGATTAGATTACTTACAGTGTGGAAACAGGCACATCTACATCTACATCTACCCCTTACCTAACACTACAGGCAATTTAGCATGGCCAATTCACCTGACCTGCACATCTTTGTGATGTGGGAGGAAACCGGAGCACCCGGAGGAAACCCACGCAGACACGAGAATGTGCAAACTCCACACAGTCAGTCGCCTGAGGCGGGAATTGAACCCGGGTCTCTGGCGCTGTGATGCAGCAGTGCTAACCACTGTGCCACCGTGCCGCCCATTTCTGGGTGATTTTCTGGATCTTACTCCATTAAGACAGATGTAAAATAACTGGTCATTTGTTTTGCCATTTCCCTGTTATCAACCATAAACTCATCTCTCCCGATTGCAAATTTCCACATTTGACTATGTTTTTCATTCCTTTGAAATATAGATCGTAGATTTTTGCAGTCTTTGTGTTCCTGTTTGTTTGCATGCATGTTCGCTTATTGATTTCGTGATCAGTTTCATGACCCTCCTTTTCTGTATTGCAATTTTCTGAGAATTATCAGGATTCTACGAAGTCTGGAATTCTTCTGAAGTCACTTCCTGTGATTAATATCTTCTTTAAATTGTTAATTTAATCATCATTAAGTCACTTTCTCACTCTTTGGTAATTCCACCTGAAATAAGTAGACACATCAGTATTTCTATAAACCTCCTGGTCCTGACCCGATATATTCAGGAACACTGCAGGAGGACAGAGAAGTAATAGCGGGGGCCTTGGTTGGTACTTTTGTATCATAGGTAGCCAACGGGTGAGGTCCAACGGTAGCGAATGTTGTGCCCTTATTCAAGAAGAGCTACAAAGAAAAACCTGGTACCTATAAACCAGTAAACCTGACATCTCTAGTAGGTAGGTTTCTTGATAAGGTTCTGAGAGAGAAGATATACATGGATTTGGAAAGGCAGGGTGTGATTATGAGCAGTCAGCATGGCTTTGTGCATGGGGAATCATGGCTCAAAAATTTCTTAGAGTGCTTTGGTGAAATGACAAGTAACTTGGTGGTATATCTTGTGTATATGGATTTCAGTAAGGCCTTTGGTAAGGTTCCACATGGTATGCTGCTCTGGAAGTTTAGATCACATGGAATTGAGGGGGAGCTGGCAAATCAAATCCAAAATTTGCTTGATGGTAGAAAACATTGAGTAATAGTGGAAGCATGCTTGTCGGACTCGAGGCCTGTGATGAGTGGAATGCCTCAGGGGTCAGTTCTGGGACTATTACTGTTTGATTTATGCATGTATATTATATATATATATATATATATATTTACATATTACACACATCTATGATTTAGATGAGAATGTACAGGCATGAATTATAAGTTTCAAGGTGACACGAAAATAGACGGTGTCGTGGACAGTGAGGAAGACTATCAGGAATTTCAGAAATTACAGCAGTGCCTTGATCAGGTGAGGAAGTGGGCCGAGAAATGGCAAATGGAGTTTAATACAGATAAGTGTAAGTTCTTGCATTTTAGAAAGTCAAATCAAGGTAGGAGTTTCATGGTGAATAGCAGGGTCTTTAGGACTGTATTGAAACAAAGGGACCTTGGAATTCAGGTTCAAAGTCCTCTGAAAGTGGAGTCACAGGTAGATAGGGCAGTGAAAAAGGCATTTGGCAGACTGGCCTTCATCAGTCAGAGCAATGAGTATCGAAATTAGGGAGTTATGTTGCAGTTATACAGGATGGTGGTGATGCAATACTGGTCGTGTTATGTTCAGTGTTGTTCACTTTCCTATAGGAAGGATGTTATTAAACTGGAAATATTGCAGATGAAACTTACAAGGATGTTGCCCGGACTCAATGGTCTGAGTTATTGTGAGAGGTTGGGCAAGCTAGGAGTTTTTACTTTAGAGTGCGAGACTGAGGGCGGATCTGATAGAAGTGTATAAGATCATGGGAAGCATGGATAGAGTGAATGCACTCTGTCTTTTTTCCCCAGGGTTGAGCAACCATGGACCAGAGGGCATTAATTTAAGTTCCGAGGGGAAAGAGTAAAAGGGAACCTGAGGGGCAATTTCTTTTACACACAGGGTGGTATGCACATGGAACGAGCTGCCAGTAGAAGTGTTTGAGGCGGGTACATTCACAAAATTTAAAATGCATTTGGACAAATACACGGATAGGAAAGAATAAGAAGGATATGGGGCAAGTGCATGGAAATGGGGTTAATGTGAATGGACATTTCGTTCGGAATGGACCAGTTTGGGCTGAAGGGCCTTTCTCTGAGCTGTCGGACTCTATGACTCTCACAATCATTGCTTGTCCCATTGAATGTTATATCATACTTCCCCAATTCATTGGAGCGTACTTGACCCTCCAGCCTCCGGGCTTCCATGATGATTGACCAGAACGTTCGAACATTCGATGTTGTATTCAGACGCCGTGTAAAAATGCAACATATTGATGTCACTATTCCTCCAAAGCTGCTTCAGAGCAAGGTTATTAATTAGTCCTCCTGACCACACAACACCAAATTTGAAATAACCTGCTCTCCAGTTTGGTTCACAACATACTGTTCAACCGACCTGATACACACTTACGGAAGTTATTCTTCACAGTATTGGTAGTCACTTAGTTAATGCAGTTTCGGTGCAACTTGAGACAATCCAGTATTACTGCAGCACCCATGATTATTTGCTACTCATTCACAGGATAAGGGCGTCACTGGATAACCAGCATTTATTGCCCATGCCAGAGGGCAGTCAAGAGTCAGCTGCGTTGTCTTGAGTCTGGAGTCACATGCAGGCCACACCAAGTAAGGACAGTAGTATCCTTCCCTCAAGAACATCAGTGAACCAGATGAGATTTTCCAACAATCGACAATGGATTCCTCGTCATCATAAACCCTTGATTCCAGATACATATTGAATTCAAATTCCACCATCTGCCATGGCAGGATTTGAAATCATATCCCCAGAATATTACCTGGGTCTCTGGGTTAAGAGCCCATCGATAATGTCACTATGTCATTGCTTTCCCTTGCATTAACTTACATACCTAATTTCCAGAACGTATGATGTAAAGTATTTGCGTGATAGATTGGGTTAGATATATAACACACTAATATTTGCTTCACCTTGCTCTTTGGAAGATCCACCCAAACTGATTCTTTTCGATGTAATGGAAAAGGTTTGTGGCGTTATTAGCGATAGACTTGGACAAGACGTTCAGGGAGACTCACCTCAACGCTGAGATGATCTGAAGAATTGGTCAGCAATACAGGACAAGCATCAATATTCTTTCCCCCCACTTTGCCAGGATAAGTGTCACCATATTCTTCTGCTCCCTCACACTCACCGTATATCTGTTATAACACCTACCCCCGACCAAGGCTCACACTCTACCTCCAAATAAGGCTCAAGCACGACCACACTCATTGTTGAATTCGCACCTTCCCTCCCCGACGTTTTCTGTCACTGACACAATAGCCGCGCACACGAATACCACTGCATGGATACAACACTGTGGTCAGACGTCCTGCGGACATCTCACCCTTCCCCCTTCCACTACACCAGCACTAATAGTAGGGGTAGCCACTCCCACCCTCGTTCCATCCCTCCTCTTCACCAATTCCAGGAGAAACAGCCTGGAATAGGACATAAAGGGCCAAGCCGGGTTTTAGAGTGCCCGATATTCGTTCCCTCACCCTCTACCTCGACATGTGGGGAGGATCCTGGAAAGAGCCACAGAGGACCAGGACCCCTTGTGTGGAGATTGTGAAACATCGACATCCCACCAACCAAGTAAGCAGCAATGTTCAGGAAAGAGCGATTCTCAATTTAAACTTGCTGGCAGTTCCAATCTCATCTCTCTCACTTTTCAGGCTTAGTTAAAAGCATTAATGAAATACTAAAAATAAAAAATAATGTTTATTCTCTTCAGTAAAAATGTTAAAAAGAAAAAAAGTAAATGGAATAAGTTCATTAAGAAAAATCTAAAATATGACGTTCATTCAAAATTATGGGCATTCCCTCATAAATACTCGACATCATTTCTCTCACGAAAACTTCTTACGAGTGTTTGTATTCTTGTGTAATTTCAATGGAATATCGTGCCCTGCTATCAGATGCTCATAGTAAATGTCCCTTCCTCTCTGACCTTTTCGTAAACTGTCAATATATTTCCAAATAACTGGATGTTTCACATCAAATTCGCATTGTCATCTCCTGTGGTCAGCTTCTGCATTATTGTTTGTTTTGTCCTCATGGTTTAAAGTCCTTTCATATAAATTCCACATTCCAACTTTAAAAAGTGGTGGACACCGACCATTTCCTCTGCGTAATCTTCTACCTCCATAGTTATCCTCGAACCAGTCCAGCAGCGGTTGTAGTTCATCTGGAAGCGCATCAGACAAATGTTCAATAGCTTCATGAATGTTTTCAATCTGAATAAATGCAAGACCAACTATCATTTTAGCTCTGAAATAAAACTCTGAGTCAATGTTACACTTACTCAAGTGTATTTTTAACATTTTTACTAAATGGAATAAAGATTATTTTTATTTTTCTTGCTTAGATTAATGCTTTTTTCGAAACCTGAAAAGGAATAAATATGAGCTGCGATGAAATAGTTCTGCGTCTATAAGTGCGTGCGGCAAAATGGGCTGCACCAAACAGACCCCACCAAACAGAATGAAGTATTCAGTAAATTACACAGCACAGGGGGACGCCCTATAATCATCCCAGTCTGTTATGCAGAAGCAGGGGCGCCCTGGGTGGCTGTCAGGAAATGCAGAGTAGAGATCATTACTCATTTTGTGTTTGGAAAGCTGTAATGAGTGGAATTCTTCAGGGATCTGCATGAAGTCATCAACAAATTACAATCTATTCTAATGAACTGGATGAAGGAGATGGAGCTCAGTTTGATCATGCACCAGGATAGTCATTCAATAAGATGTCAAATGGAGACAGAGCGTCTGCAATGGGATACAGACAGGGGGAGGGCAGAGCGTCTGCAATGGGATACAGACAGGGGGGAGGGCAGAGCGTCTGCAATGGGATACAGACGGGGGAGATCAGAGCGTCTGCAATGGGATACTTTCAGGGGGGAGGGCAGAGCGTCTGCAATGAGATACAGACAGCGGAGGGCAGAGCAACGGCAGTGCGTCTACAATGGGATACAGACAGGGGGAGGGCAGAGCGTTTGCAATGGGAGACAGATAGGGGAGGGATGCACCTCTGCAATGGGCTGCAGATAGGGGAAGGGAAGAGCGTCTGCAACGGGATACTGATGGGTGAGGGCAGAGGGTCTGCTATTGGATACAGACGGGGAGGCAGAGCATCTGCAATGTGATACTGACGGGGTAGAGCAGTGCTTCTGCAATGGGATACTGACAGGAGGAGGGCAGAACGTTTGCAATGGGACACAGACTGGGGCAGGGAAGAGCATCTGCGGTGGGATACAGACAGGGGGAGGACATAGCGTCTGCAATGCGATACAGACGGGGGGAGGGCATAGCGTCTGCAATGGGATACAGACGGGGGGAGGGCAGAGCATCTGCGATAGGAGACAGACTGGGGGCGGGCAGAGGGTCTGGAATGGGACGCAGTCAGAGAGAGGACAGATCATCTGCAATGGGATAAAGATGAAGGAGGGCAGAGTGTCTGCAATGCGATATGGATGGGGAAGGGCAGAGCATCTGCAGTGGGATATAGACAGTGGAGGGAACACTGTCTACAGTGGCATACAGACGGGGGGAGGGCAATGCGTCTGCAATGGGATACAGACAGCGGAGGGCAGAGCGAAGGCAGTGCGTCTACACTGGGATACAGACAGGGGAAGGCCAGAGCATCTGAAATGGAGACAGACTGGGGAAGGGATGCACGCCTGCAATGGGATACAGGCAGGGGGAGGGAAGAGTGTCTGCAATGGGATACTGATGGGTGAGGGCAGAGTGTCTAGAATGGGATCCAGACAGGGGGAGGGCAAAGCGTCTGCAATGGGATACAGACAGGGGAGGGCACAGCGTCTACAATGGGATACAGACAGGGGAAGGCAAAACATCTGCAATGGGATACTGATGGGTGAGGGCAGAGTGTCTGCATTGGGATCCAAACAGGGGAAGGCAAAGCATCTACAATGGGTTACAGACAGCGGAGGACAGACGGAAGGCAATGCATCTACAATGGGATACAGACAGGGGAAAGGCAAAGTGTCTGCAATGGGATACTGATGGGTGAGGGCAGTGCATCTGCAATGGGATACAGATGGGGAGACAGAGCATCGGCAATGGGATACTGACGGAGGAGGGCAGATTGTCTGCTATCGGATACAGACAGTGGGAGTGCAGAACGTCTGCAATGGGACACAGATTGGGGGAGGGCACAGCAACAAGCAATGGCATACAGACAGAGGATGGCTGTGAGCAAAGTTTCAGCAGAAAAAAAGCAGTTCAATATATATGATGGAAATTTTCTGATTTGGGGAAAGGACGAAACAGCAGAAATTTATTTAAATGCAAGGAGAATGCAGAACTCAGTGTTACAGAGGGATTTGTGTGTCTTAGTACATGAATCCCATCAAATTAACCTGAAGATGTAGCAAGTGATTTGGAAGGTAAATGTCGTGATTCTGTTTCATGCAAGGGGTGTTGGGTATGATCTTAGTGATGTTTTCTGCATCGGTACAGGGCATTGCTGAGATTACATCTGTTGTATTATGTGTAGTTATAACTGTTTAAACTGAAAATAAAAAAAAATGTTTTCGAAATGTCTCAAAGATATTTCTCTTTACACATTCTTGGGATGAAGACATTACGTTATGAAGAATTAACAGCTAGACCTGAGAATGAGGGATGTTTTCTTGACCATATAAGATCTTGAGAAGAGAGCAGTTGGTAAATACCGGATGGATATTTCTTCTTGAGTGGGAGAATAAAACTGGGGAAATTCTTTAAGAATAAGTCAGTTTCAAAGGAAAGGTCTCTGGACAGAAAAATTGAACTGTGAATTCTCTTCCTACATGCTGACAGACAAGCTTAGCTTTTCCAGCAATTATTGTATATGTTTAAGCATATTCATTTTAACACAGATATTGTGAAGACATGAAACGCTTATTTTTACATTATGCAAGCACATATTAACACATCTTCAAAACAATCATGACCATTTATTGTTAATGAATTGATTCTGCAATGACGCACTAACCTGGAGTCAAGAATGTGATGGAGTCATACAGTTCAGACAATGTTCAAGAAGAGATCATGGAGTCCAGTGTGGGATTGATAACGTTACTGATTTAACTGACAGATGGAAAATGTAGCCTAACTGTGGAGAGACATTCTATTGCTCCCTTTCCGTTTCCCTATCACTCATCACAGCAATGTGTGGAGTGAAAAAAAACCCAGTCGTCTTTCCCACCGATGGAGGATTCCTGATGAGGATTCATTGGAATCTCCCCATTGCCTGAAGCAAAACAGTTCAGCCGAATTCAATTGTTTCATGAAGAAATCCCATTGTCAGAAGGCTGTGCAAGCAGAATAACTGCAGAGTAATTATCCGACTCGATAGTGAGGGGAATAGACTGGAGATTCTTTAGCTGCAAATGGGAATTCGGAATGGTGTGCAACCTCCCACATGCCAGGGTCCAGGATGTCTCAGAGCGGCTGCAGAACGTTCTCACCTGGGGTGGGGTGGGGGGGGGGGGGTGGTGGTAGCGGGAAGCAGCCAGAAGTCATTGTGCACATTGGTACAAAGGACAGAGTGATACAGGTAGAAATAGTGATGACATCCTGTAGAGTGATTGTAGAGAGCTAGGGAAAAGGAGAAAAGACAGGACCATGACAGTCGTAATATCCAGTTTATTTCCAGTGCTCCGTGCTAGTGAAGGTAAGAACAGGAGGATATGGCAGATGAAGAAGTGGCTAAAGAATTGGTGCAGGGGGCAGAGATTTTTGGATTACTGGTATCTTTTGTGGGGCAAGGAGACGTGTTCAGGAAGGACGGGTTGTACCTGAGCTGGAAGGGGACCATTATCCTGGCAGGCAGGTTTGCAACTGCTGCAAGGGAGGATTTCAACTAGATTTGCTGGGGTTGGGGTCGGGTGCGTGTGGGATCCTCAACAGCATGGAGGCAATTGCGAGGTTGGAAGGAGATACAGTAATCAGAAACAGCAAAATGAAAAGACAGGTCTGGCGAGAAAACGACAGGGAGCAAGGAATGCCTGTTGGATTAAATTGCAACTGTTTCAATGCAGGATGGCTGATAGGTAAGGCCGATGAACTCAGGGCATGGATAGCTGCGTGGGACTGGGATATTATAGCCATTACTGAAACATGGCTAAGGGAGGGACAGCACTGGCAGCTGAATGTACCAAGGTATAGGTGTTTTATGCGGGACAGAGATTGTGGAAGGAGGGGACAAGGAGTTTCATTGTTGATTAAGGCGAGTATCACAGCAGTAAACAGAGATAAAATAACTGATGAATCATCCTGCGAGGATTTGTCTGGGGAGCTAATAAATAAGAAGGGAATGGTGATAGGATTTGGATTGTACTATAGGCCCCCAAATAGTAAACGTGGAATTAGGGGAATAAAAATATGCAGACAGACTGGGGAGACTTGCATGGCCAATAGGATTGCATTAGTAGGAGATTTTAATTTTCCTAACATAGACTGGGAATGACATAGAATTAAGGACTGAGATGGGGTGAATTTATTAAGTGTGTTCAGAATAGTTTCCTCAAGCAGTAAGTAGAGGATGCAACTCGGGAAGGGACAAAACATGACCTACTCTAAGATCTAGGGCAGGACAGTTGACTGAGGTGACAGTGGGGGAGCATTCTGGGACCCGTGACCATAGTTCTGTTAATTTTTAAATAGTTACGGAGAAGGACAAAACTGCTCCACATGTAGAAGTTCAAACTTGGGGCAAAGCGAATTTTGATGGAATTAGACAGGAGCTTGTAGGGGTTGTTTGGAGGAGTTGGTCTGCAGGCGAAGGGACCTCCTGCAAGTGGGAGGCCTTTAAAAGTGAAATGTCTACAATTCAAGGTCTATATATTCCTGTGAGTGTAACAGGCAAGGTTGGTAGGAAGAGGGAACCTCGGACGTCAGGAGATATTGAGGCTTTGACCAGCAGAAAAGGAGGCGTGGCTCAGGTCCAGGCAGCTGGGATCGAGGGAATACCTGGAGGTATACAGGGGATACAGTAGTTTACTGAAGAAGGAAATCAGGAGGACGAAAAGGGGGCACAGGATAGCTTTGGCTGAGAAGTTTAGGGTGAATTCAAAGAGGTTCTTTAAGTATATTAAAGAAAAAGGAATAACTAAATGAGAATATGACGCCTCGAGTTCCAAAGTGGACATGCAGGTCTAGAACCGTAGGAGATTTGCGAGATTCTCAATGAATATTTCTCCTCTGCCTTTACCGCGGAGAAAAACATGAAGGCTAGGGAGGTTAACAAAGGTAGTAGTGTTATCTTGGGGTGAGTCAATATCACAGGAGAAGATGTGTTGGATGCATTAGAATGTATGAAGTTGGATAAATCTCCTGGTCCTAAACAGATGCATCCAAGAACACTACAAGACACTACAGAAGAAACTACGGGGACCCTGGTTGATGTTTTTGCATCATCGTTAGCTACAGTTTAGGTTCCAGAGATTATCAAATGTTGTGCCATTATTCAAGAAGGGAAGCAAAGAAAAATCTGGGATCCTCAGACCAGTAAACCTAACAACTGTGGTAGGTAGGTTATTTGAGAAGACTCTGAGGAATGAGATATGCATGCATTTAGGAAGATAAGGTTTGTTTAGAAATAGTTTTTTGACAGATTCCCTACGTATGGAAACAGGCCATTTGGCCCAAAAAGATCACACCGACCCTCCAAACAGTAACCCACCCAGTGCCATTCCCCTACCCCATATTTACCCCTGACGAATGCTCATAACACTCTGGGTAATTTAGCATGGCGAATTCACCTGACCTATGCATCTTTGCATTGTAGAAGGAAAATGGAGCACCCAGAGGAAACCCACACAAATACAGTGATAATGTGCAAACTCCACAAAGAGAGTCACCCGAAGCTGGAACGAAACCCGGATCCATGGCACTATGAGGCAGCAGTACTAACCACTGAACCACCATGCCACCCTTGCCTTTTGCAACACAGTTCAATGACACAGGTACAAAATCTATTCTGCCCTTCATCCATGATGCACGTTCCAATATCACATACCATGGATAATTTATTCTCCACTGAAAATGTCATATTATTATTATTTACTAATTTGTATGTTATTATTAACTTTAATAATAGATGTTTTTAACCGGAAATATTGAATGGCTTTGTGAGTGGGAGATCATGCCTCTCAAATTTGTTTGAGTTCATTGATGAAGTGACCAGAAATGTTGAAGAGGGTGGGGCGGTATACGTCATCTGTATGGTTTTCACTAAAGCCTTTGACAAGGTTACCATTGATAGGCTGTTCTGTAAGGTTAGAATCGCAGGGAATCCAGAGCGAGCTGGCAAATTGTACACATAATTGGCTGTTGGTAGTAAGCAGAGGGTAATAGTGGAAGGATGCTCTCGGACTGGAGGTCTGTGATACATGACGTGCCTCAGGGGTCGCTGCTGGGCCCATTGCTGTTTGTTATCTGTATCAATAATATTCCTGCGAATGCACAAGGCATGGCTAGGAAACTTGAAGATGACACGAAAATAGGTGGTATCGTGGACAATGAGGAAGTATATCAGAAATTGCAGCAGGACCTTGATCAAACTGGAGAAGTGGGCCGAGGAATATTTTGGCAACGTTAGATCAAGGTAGGAGTTTCATGTTGATTGGTAGGACCTTAAGGAGTGTAGTTGAGCAGAGGGACCATGGAGTTTAGGTCCACCGTTCTCTGAAAGTGGGGCCATAGTTAGACATGGTAGTGAAGAAGGCTTTTGCCACACTAGCAAGCATCGGTCAGGACATGGAGGTGAGCAGTTGGGAAGTTATGTTGCAGTTATACAGGATGTTGGTGAGGCTGCACTTGTCGTGCTGTGTTCAGTTTTAGTCAATTTGTGATCGGAAGGATGTTTTTTAATTTGGAAAGTGTGCAGACGGAATTTATAAAAATATTGCCAGGTCTCAACAGTATGAATTACAGGGAGAGGTTGGACAAGCGAGGACGTTTTTCTTTAGAGAATAGAGGACTGAAAGGGATCTTATAGAAGTTTACATGGATAGGATAGATCCAGCCTTTTTTTCCTAGAGTTGGGGAACCGAGGAGGAGAGGGCATCAGTTTAAGGTGAGAGGGGAATGAATAAAAGGGAAACTGATGGAAACTGTCTTACACAGAGAGTGGTACACAAAAAGAATGAGCTGCCAACGGAAGTGGTTGAAGCATTTATATTAACGATATTTAAACAGCATTTGTGCAAGTACATGGACAGGAAAGGACGAGAATGCTATGGGCCAAGTGCTGGGAAATGAGGTTAGTATGGTTGAATATTTGGATCAGCATGGACTGGTTTGGGCCAATGGGCCAATGGGCCATGGAGTGTGCGTGTGTGTGTGCGTGCGAGTGTGTTTGTGTGTGTGTGTGTGAGAGACTGTGTGTGTTTCTCAGCATTTTTCAAAGTATAATATCAATGTACATATTTGCAATATACTCTCGTCATTCCTCTTTCCATCATAGTTTGAGTCACTTCATTATTGGTCATAAACGTGTTGTTTTTGTAGATTAAAGAAATCTGCCTCACTTGTTCCTAACACTGACCCTGACACACTCTGAGAACTACATCATTGGCCATATCATCAACCTCGTTATAATTATTTTTGTGGCCAGTTGGGGAGTGGGACTAGAAAAGGGAGCAATGAGCCAAAACAACACAGGGAATTATCAACTCAATCAGCCAACGTTAGTGCCGAGGAGTTCGTTGGAGAGGATTCTGAGGGATAGGATTTACATCTATTTAGAAAGACAAGGACTGATTAGAGATAATGAATATGGATTTGTGTGATGCAAATCATGTCTAATTAATGTGATTGAGTATTATGAAGAGGTGACAAAGAAGATTGAAGAAGACACTGTGGTGTACAATTTTTACACAGACTTCAGCAAGGCATATAATAAGGTTCCCCATCGTAGACAGATTACTAAAATTAGGTTATATGTAATCGAGGAAAAACTTACCAATTTGGATACAAAATTGGATTGAAGGTAATGGATTGTTTTCCAGACTGACGATCTGTGGCCAGCGGTGTTCTGAAAGGATCAGTGCTGAGCTCACTGCTTTTTAATCACGGCTATAAACAACTTTGATGTGATTATCGGAGGCATCGTTAGTACGTTTACAGATAACATCACCAAAGGGGTGCAGTCAACAGTAAAGAAGATTATCTCAGAATATAACGGGATCCTTTACCATCAATGAGCCAAGAACTGGCCGATGGAGTTTAATGTTGGTGAACAAAGAGAACTACGGGTGACGATTCATAGTTCCTTGAAAGTGGAGTTTAGGTCGATTGAGTGGTGAGGAATGTAGTTGGCATGCTTGCCTTAATCGGTCAGAACATTGAGTATAGGAGTAGGGGTAGGGTGTTGCGCTTGTACAGGACGTAGGTGAGGCCACTTTAAGAATACTGTGTACATGTCAGTTGACTCTGCTAAAGGATGGATGTTGTTAAGCTTGAACGGGTGCAGAAAAGATTTGCAAGAATTTTCTGGAATCTGAGGGTTTGAGCTACAGGGAGATGATGAACAGGATGAGGCTTTTTCCCCTGGGCTGTCAGAGGCTGAATGGAGATATGACAGATGTTTTAAAAAGTCCTGAGGGGCATGGATAGTCTGAATGGGCAAGATCGTTTTCCCAGTGCAGGGGCCGTCCAGAACTAGCTGGCATAGGGTGAAGGTGTCAAGGCAAAGGCTTAGAAGGGACCTGAGGTGAAAATATTTCATACAGAGGCTGATGGGTGTACTGTCAGAGGATATGGTGAAAGTGGGTACAATTACACGTTTAAAATGTATCTGGATAGGTACGTAAATAGGAATGGTTCAGAGGGATGTGGGCCAAATGCTGGTTAGTGGTACGACATCTGATTAAGATGCCTGATTGGCGTGGACAATTTGGACAAAAGGATCCGTTTCCACTCTGTACGACACTCTTATTCTCACAGCGAAAAGAGGAAAAATTCTAAAAGTGCCATTCGAATTGGGAATTCTCTTCCCCGGAAGTTTGTGATGGTTCTCTGATTACAAGTATTCACAGCTGAGTTGATTAAAGATTTGACAGAGAAGTGAATCACGGATAATGGGACACAGACAGGAAGATGAGGCTGAGACCAGAATCTGATCAGCCACAATCTTAATGCCTGCTGGAGAAGGCTCAAATTCTCTTATGACCCACTCCTGCTCCTCAATCCCATGTTTCCGTGTTCCATTCAACCCCTCTAGCCTGATAGACAGGAGCAGTTGGAGTCTCCTTACTGTTATAGCATGGTGCACAGAAACAGAGGAGACCATTTCGTCCCTCAAGACTGTCCCACAAGGTTTGGGAGATTTGGAAAATGTAAATAGAAGACCCAGGCTGGATATAAAGAGGCCCCTCATCTCTTCTGACAGAGCTTCCTCTCTCTGTAACTTGTTCTTCATTTGTTGATCATGTTTGAGACCCAGATTCACTGTGAATACAGCCCCCAAATCTCACCCAACAGTGGCTCATAAAATCCACTGGTCTCCATAATTGCAACATTCCATAAAAGACCTTCGAGGAAAATAACACCAACTAACTTTCCAATAACAGAATGGGAGAACATCAAAACAGGGGCAGGTCATTCACATCTGAAGTCTGACTTGCCCTTCACTAAGATCAAGGCTGACCTGCTCCAATTCTCAAATCTTCTTAATGTCCAAGTCTTCTTGAGCACTTCCATAGAACACAGAACAAAGAACAGTACTGATTTGGTGATGCCGGTTTTGGACTGGGCTGTACAAAGTTAAAAATCACACAACACCAGGTTATCGTCCGACAAGTTTAATTATAAGCACACGAGCATTTGGAGTGACCGACGCTCCTTCATCAGGTGATAGTGGAGGGCTCAATCCTAACACAGAATTTATCGTAGAAATTTACAGTGTGATTTAACCGAAATTATACATTGAAAAATTAATTGTCTGTTAAGACTTTCATCTGTTCGAATGCCATGATAGTTTCACTTCTTTCATATGTAAATTACAAAACTTTTCCTTAAAGTTGCATTCTCAGGTTAGCTGTTAACAATAGTGATAGCTGGACAATATGTTGAGGATTTTGCCCCCCTGTGTTCTCTGTCTAGGCCGTGATGATTAGATTGATTCTAATCTAAAAAGTGAGGTAACGGAGTTTTACATGAATTCATGCAGTTTTTGAGTTCAGCGCTCTACATGAATGCATGCAGTTCAGATCTTCACCCCTCGCTGTTGTGCCGTTTATCCTATTCAAAGATCAGACTAACCTACATGCTTCCGTTCACTTTGTTCCATGTGCCTATCCAAGAGTCTCTTATGTGTCCCTCACGTATTTGACTCTACTACCACCGCTGACAATGCATTCGACACACCCACCACTCTCTGCGTAAATAATCTACCGCTGATATCTCCCCAAAACTTCCTCCAATTACTTTAAAATTATGCTACCTTGTGATAGACATTTCAGGGAAAATGTTTCTGGCTATTCACTCTCTCTATGCCTCTCATCACCTTGTACACTTCTATCAAGTCACCTCTCATCTATTTTTCCTCCAGTGAGAAAAGCCCTCGATCGCTCACGGTTTCTTCATAAGACCTGCCCTCCAGTCTAGGCAGCATCCTCGTAAATCTCCTCTTTACCCTCTTTAAAGTTTCCTCACCCTTCCTAGAATGAGGAGAGCAGAACTGAAAACAATATTCCCTGTGCGGTCTGAGCAGGGCTCTATCGAGCTGCAGCATAACCTCGCAGCTCAATCCCCCTGCAACTGATAGCCAACACACCATATGTCTTCTTAACAACCCGACCAACTTGGGTAGCAACTTTGAGGGATCTGTTGTCACGGACCCCAATATCCCTCTGTTCCTCCACACTGCCAAGAATTAACCATGTATTCTACGTTCATATTCGAGCTTGCAAAGTGAATCACTTCAGTTTGAACTCCATCTGCCACTTCTTAGCCCAGCTCTGCATCCTGTCAATGTCCCGTTGCAACTTACAATAGCCCTCCACATATTATACCACTCCAACCACCTTTGTGTCATCGGCAGACTTACTAACCCACTCTTCAAAGTAACAAACAGCAGAGGTCCCAGGACTGATCCCTGCTGGACACCACTGGTCCCTTTCAGTGATCTAGCTCCCCTAACTCTCTGTGTAAGAGAATTCCTGACATTCACTACCCTCCGTTTGAAGAAAACGTTCTCTGCTTCTACACCATGACCTATTGATATGAAGAAAAGAGGTAACACAGGTGCTCAGGTAATAGAGACTGGCCCTGAACTCAAGGCAATATTTGACTGAGGATGACATCAAGCAGCCTGAACAAAATCGCACTTAATGAGAATTAATTATGAAGTCTACACTTTTTGGAGTCATTCCCGACACAAGGGAAGGTGATTAACATAGGGGGGCATCAATCATCTCAGCTGTGGGACACATCTGCAGGACATCCTCAGCATAGCTTCCTCAGCTCTGGCATCTCCAATTTGTCTTCATAGAATCCCTACAGTGTGGGGAAGGAGGCTATTCACCCCATTGAGTTCAAACTGAGCAGATTAGATTCCACTCAGTGTGGAAACAGGCCTTTCGTCCCAACCAGTCCACACCAACCCTCCGAAGTGTAACCCACCCAGACACATTTCCCTCTGACTAATGCACCTAACATAATGGACAATTTAGCATGGCCAATTCACCTGATCTGCACATCTTTGGATGTGGGACGAAACCGGAGCACTCAGACGAAACTCATGCAGACAAGTGGGGAATGTGGAAACTCCACGCAGACAGTTGCCCAAGGCTGGAATCGAACCTGGGACCCTGGTGCTGTGAGGCAGCTGTGTAAGCTACTGAGTCACCGCGCCAGCAGAAGAGGGGGCATTCACTGAAGTTTACAAAATTTTCAGAACAAGTTGTCCCTCTTCCGCTCTTGAAACAGTTTGTGACCATGTGCTGCAAGACCTGGACAACATTCAAGATCGTGCTGTTAAAGTCTGGGTAACATTTATGTAACAGCACTGTACATTTCCACAGTAAAAGGAGGAGTTCATTCAGCACCTCAATCTGGTTTCACAAGAATATGGGGAAGCCATTCATCCCATCAAAACTACAAGGCAAGAAGAGGGATAGCTCGATCAGTCCCTCCTGCGTGTTGCACATGAAGACAGGGAGTCTGCTGAATCCCACATTTGACTTACATGGGATCAGAACGAACCATTTCACACCCGGAGTCACTTACAAAGGAACAGGAAGAGGTTATTCAGTTTGTGAAGCTACTAACACAGGAACAGGAAGGTGTCAGAGATGCTCCAACATCACAAACAAATGGAGCCGGGGCTAGACAGACAGACTGCTCCAAATTGATCCACATGGCTTAATTACTCATGATACATATGTGTTACTTTAACATGGGTTTCTGGCAGTCGGAATGAAGCCAACGTTTTTAGCCATTTTTCAAGTTATCTTCCATCTCCAAGAAGGCAGACCCATGGTCTCCGTGGAGTTCAGAAGCCGTTGGGGAATAACTAACTGTTTCAGAATGAAATATTTTGGATGCTGATAGGATTGTGTACAAAGTGACATTCAATGCAGTGTCACACAGTAACTGTCCAATTAAGTGTTCAGAGTTCATTCAGAGCCTGTACCTCGCTGTCGATCGACATTGGGGGCTCTGCAGATGCATGTGAACTGTCTTAAATCAAACATCCAATGAAAAGTATGAAATTTTCACCCTATTAGCTGTTCGGGACATAAGAATTTTCTGTCCATACCCATCAAACTTCAACTTCTTAATCTCTCACAGCGCTACAGATTAAACATAGTTACTGCACTCTCTCCTCATGGTAACATCATGCCAGTGTCTAGTTTGGTAAAACTACTTTGTTCTCTCTCAATGACAAAAGGATTGTTGTTTATAAAGCAGACCAACCCTTTACACAATGCACCAAATACTCTCACAACAAAACACGATCAGTTGGAAAGATATTCTAACTTTTGTACTTCAATCATTTTGCCTGAAGAGCCACATATGATTTCCTTCCTGCCCCTGTATGAATTCTGTCAGTGACTTATGACCAAGGACATCCAGGTCCTTTTCAACAAAAGCACTCGCCAACCTCTCTACCATTTAATAAATATAAATGTACATGATGATATTTGTTGTTCACATCTGAATCATTTTTATACCTTGTGAACAGCTGTTGCCCAAACACTGATCCTGTTGCCACCCAACAATCCTTCAGTCCAGAGAAAAACAGCATTCTTCTCGTATCTCCATTACCCAATTTTTAATCCATGTGCTATATATTCCAGCCCTACCTACCTATGGACTCTAACATTCACCATTCACCTGTATTCAAACTTGTCAAGCGTCTTCTAAAAATACAAATACACCACTCCCAATGGTTCTCATCTGTCGATGTCACAACGGACAATCTCCACGAACAGGTTTATCAATGAACATTTCCCTTTCCTGAATCTAGGCCGAATGTACCAAATCATACCATTATTGTCCAAGTATCTAGTTGTCACGTTCCTTATAAAAGGTTCCACTATTTTTTTTTCTCACGGTTGATATCAAGCTAGTTAGTTTTCTGTTTTCCCTCTCCATCCTGTTTTAAATATTTGTGTTTACAATAGCTGATGTCCACTCTGCAGCATCCTTTCCAGAATCTAGCTAGCTTTGAAGAACAAACAGTAATTCTTTCATTAGCTCTGCTCTCATCTCAATCACTCTGGGATGGAGCTCATCAGATGCAGCAACTTATGAAACTTCAATTCAATTAGATTTTCATTAACATACTCTTCATTAATTCTGATTTTCAGCAGTTTCCCATTTCTACCAGTCACTCTGTTCCCTAATATTTCTGGAAATTAGTTTCTATACCTTCCTCTGTGGAGATGGAACCAATGCATTCCTCTCAGATACTTTCAGTCAGCTGGTGAATACATTGGTTGTTTGCACTTAAGAGATAGTGGATATATTACTCACTGCTGCCTGTAAAGTTCCAGAACCAATCCAGTTTCATTCATTGTGAGTGACAGCACAGTCCTGTCCCTGATATGAGACTACAGGTTATACTGAAGGAGGGGATACAGCTCAATGACCACCTCGATTTTGAGACAAGCTGGTTTTACACTTTACACCTGAATGGGTACAGCTTAGACAAATGTTCCTGAATATCCCAGAGAGTATCGTAGAGTGCTGTGCTCCTCCCTGTTCACACAGCTTCCCTTCTTTGTTGTCTCAGTTCCATTTGTTTACCATGGACCCAAACACACTGTAAATGCAGTATTCAGAGTGGGGTCCCCAGACCCTCGGGGCTCCCTGAATGAACCCAGTAGCTGACATCACTATTCTGAGAACACCATCCACAGAGCCTCCACTGACTTTCTAGATGACAGCAGCAAGTCAATTCCCCACACCCAAAGTGCATCCATTCCGAGTTGAAAATGCCTCGGTCTCCTCAGTTTCTCTTCCTGGCTGAGATAGCTGTTCCATCTCCCCACAGTCGCACAGTAACAGTTGCTCTTTCCAAAGAAGCAGTTGACAATGTAACATTATGTTTCTTTACATCTCAGCAACTATAAGTATTGCTGATGGAGTTGATCATCACACGAAGACACGACAGATAGAGGGAACGTAACTCACGTTAAGCAGGAACATTCCGTAATAGCTATGATATTCAGGAATATGTGAAAAGGGGAAATGTTCAAATAACTTCCCATTCTATTTTCTTTCTAGTCTATCATCAGCAATCCTTTTGATTGCTTTGCATTTCTCTCCCTCTCTCGCTTTCTCTCTCCCTTGCTGCACATGATCCACTCAACACAAACCTCCCGCTCACCCTTCCGATCATTCTTGATATAATAATATTATTTCCCAGTTGCATTCAGTTTTGATAGGGTCACTGAACTCGAAATGTTATCTGTGTTTCTCCCGACAGACTGCCATACCTGCTGAGATTCTCCAACATTCTTTCAGACGGTGGAGAATTTCATTTCAAATCTCCAAATTCCACATTTCCTTTTTTCTTTCACCTTTCATGTTGTTGTTTCCCAGGATGCCAGCCTCACTGGCAAGGGCAGTATTTGTTGTCCGTCCTAACTGCCCTTGACCACGCGGCCATTTGTCATTGCAATATGGAACCAACCACATTGTTGTGGGTCTGACGTGACACTTAGTCCAAATCGGGCAAAAATATTAGGTTTCTTTCGCAAAGGTTTTCCATAAAACAAGAAAAGAAATCCTGATGGCTTATGGTTGCCATGAGTGAAATTAGGTTTCATTCCAATTTTTAGTCACTGGAATTTAAATTTTATCATCGGCATTGGTGAGATTTCAAACAATGCTTTTAGAGTCATAACCTGTGCCTCTGCGTTACACGGTCAGTGACATTATTACTCTGATACAGAGTCCCTGTCGTTAAGTAACTATAGAGCAAGTTTGTGGGCAAACTATTTGTATCTGGAAGAGAAGTCAGAAGAGTACTGGAGCCACATAAACTGTCATTAATGAAGGGGTAGATGATGGCGAAATCAGCAACAGAACTCAGGCAGAGTTGGAAACGGGATATTATGTAGGTGGGTGTCGGCAGGTTTGATGACAAAGATAATATGGAGACATAAAACAGTTCACGGTAAAAAGGAGACTCAAGATTCTGAACAGTCTTATTCCTGCTCAGATGTTTACGAGTAAGTAGATTGGAAATACATGAAAAGGAAGTGACGTTTGTGACTGAAATTTTATGTATTTGTGAAATATTATTAACCAGAATAACAATAACATTCAGCATCATTTATAGAATTGACAGAGATAAGCTTACCAGGAACACCAACAATAGCGAGAATGGGATAGTAACCCGCTTGAATAATCATCAGTCCAGCTTGTATCCGCCACTCTAAGCCTACCCTATTCCGAGAAATCCAGTAAAGACCCCAAGATAAACTCCTGTCCAGTGTTGTAACATTCCAGTCTAATGTTCTCAGATTCTGATCCATTGTTGGAACATTCTAATGTTCTCACATTCAGGTCTCTCTTTCTTTCTCTCTAACTGCTGATCTCAGTTTTGTTGAGGATGACGCTGCGCCTGATACATGGCGTAACAGGTTGAAAGAATCCCCTAATTATGGAAGAGGGAAACTCTCCAGTGACCAAGTTAGGTCCAGGGAGACTGGTATTAATCACAGTCACTGAACAAACAACTCCAGTTAACCCCTCTCGCGGGAACTCTGACATATCACAATAATACTTGGCCTGGGTGGGATTTTGATATCACTGATTTTTGGGCTAATGGCATATCTCCATCTGTAAACATAGAGGTGAAGGAGAGAGATAATGCTTTTCTTCAGAAGTTCAAATATTCTACTGTGTTTTGGCAGGGTAGGAATTGCTGAGCTCCCGAGGCCATTTGTACCTGATCACCAGGCCCGCTGCAGCTTTTTGTTTTATATATTTATGTTTAACTTTGACTTTTATCTGTTCAGCAATAAACGGCTGAGTTGGGTTTAGGCATTTTTCAGAAACACTTACAGTGCCATAGATGGTGTAGATGCAGTCATTTCCTTGTGGTCCTTGAAGCTGCGGCCTGTTCCTGTGGAGTGATGGTCAAACTCTCACAGAACCAGGATTCTTAGTTTTACCTTTTGCCAGTTATTGCTTGGGTTTCAGAAGGGTTGGAAGGCAGGAAAGCTATCGCCGGTGCTACACACTCTCTCTGTGATTTCTCTCGGAACTGCCTTTTGATGTTCTTTCCGCCTAGATTGGAGAATTGCATGTCAGACAATCTGTTTCATGAATTTGTTTTTGACATGTGTGTATTTATTGGATGCTACCACATTGGAGCATGTACTGTATAGTAGTTAAATAACCTATTATTCTGCTAAGTTTTCCAACAGAATTAAGTTATTACAAGCTCCTCTTCCTTTTGTGTTCTTTTGTGTTTGAATAAATTGTGTTTTGCTTAATGTCGAATATTTTGACCAAGTAAATTCTATCTGAAACACAACTCCTCATATTTTCCAGCGGAATGGGCTGAGCTGGAGGAGTGATAATTCTGTCAGAAATTATATCGGATACTCAATCCACCTCACAGATCTAGCCCAGGCATGTATAAGCCCAGATGTGATACCTGCTCAGCATGAAGCACTGCGTAGACCAGGCTCATGTACTGCTCAGCAATCCAACCAGGATTGAACACTGTTTAAAGCTCACCAGTCCACTACTTATTTGTCCAACAGTGCACTGTGTCCAGGTATGATGAATGAACATGCTATTGGTGTAAGTTAAGATGATGGAGAGGTTTGAATAAGCATTTGGCCTGCAGATTTGTGACTGGGAGTAGGGTTAGCAGAGTCTTCGCCTCATTAGGATGAACCTAACAATAATTTGTCTTAGTGCCATTTCCATTGAGTGTGACAGAGGGAACGTCGGCACGAGGACGAGCTAGTTTTCTGGTGCTATCTTATCGAACTCACCTCATTAACTACCTACCACACTCCATGGTGTCGCTCTCATTCAATGCCAGCCCTATTCTCCTACCCATCATGGCTGGAGGTACTCGCCATCATCCGTATGACCATGGATATTCCGTGATCCCTGGCATTGGTGCCGTCTTGAAAAGGCCAATGGGTATACGGTTGAGCTTTCTCAGTTTCGGGCTATCCTGCGCAGTTTACCCGAGCATGGCAGAAGAGGGGAAATTACACCACAGCTTGTCGACAGGGGCATGGAAGTCCTGGTGAATGAGCTAGTGCAGAGGGGAACCATTCTCTTCCCAAAGGGGTCGCACCACCAGACCCACCGAGCATGGTCTGAGCTCACCATCCAGCTTAGTGCAGTATCTGCGGTCTGAAGAAATTTCCAGCAATATAGGACAAGCATCAATAACCTTCCATGTTATCTGTCAGGATAAGGGTCACTGTATTCTCTCTGCTCCATCACGCTCACTGTATATCTGTAATAGCACCTACCCACCAAATAAGGCTCCATCGTTTTCACTGCTGGATGCAGCACCTCCTCTCACTGTCACCTGCGCAATACCTCCATATGGTGATGAAATGTTATCATGAATGCTGTTTCTAGAATTCTCCGAATGATGTCATTTGTACACTGTTCCAGATAATTTCAAAATAATTCCCAACTTTAGCAAAGTGTTCATCCCCCAGTATGTATGGCATCAGAGGAAGGAGCAGAGTTTTACATTTTTTAAATCACTCAGGATGAAAGTGCATTATGAGGCCATTAATCCTCTCAAATATGCTCCACTGTTCAGACAAAGGGAGCACCGACTCATTCTGTTCTTGAAGACAGGTGCCACATTGGTGGGTCTCCAGTTTCGCGAGAACACTCCTGTAAACCAGAGAGTTATAGAACATTTCACACAATGCCACCAAACCCTCTGTAACCACTTCTATTAAGACCAGCTATGAATGGCTGATGACCTGTTTACCCTTGGTCTTTTCTGTTTGAGGAAATCCTTGTTCGTTTCGATACAGACAGTGCAAGAACTTTCATCCGACTACAATTTTGTTTATATTATTGAACGATTTTGCGCCTTCCCCTGTGAGGAACGATGAAAAATACTGTTTTAAATTCTTTGCTTGTTCCCTGAAACCAAATCCCCAGTCACATCCTCCAGGTGTCCCACATATCCACTCCTGCCTTTCTTCCAAGGGTCCCACACACATCATAAACGTGATTTATTCGATAGGGGAAATCTCTTGCGGTTAGTTTTTTTTATATTTCTTGCCAGTTTTGGGATATTTTTCTTTGTATTTTGTTTTATACAATCTGCTTCTGGTTCCAAAAATAATCTTCCCAAAGCTGGCTGACACTAGTGCTTGCCAATCTGAATTCTTCAGTTTGTGAGTGATTAGTATCCTTCACATCCTTTGTGCATCATGGGTGGTTCGCCTTCACATCTTCATATAATCTTCTTGATGACCAGAGACCAACATTTCTGAGCGTTATTAAGCAGGATATGCTAAATGTCTCCCCCATACATTTACTGACCTTAACCTGAGTCTATTTTCACATTCTGTTTTAGACCAAATATAAGACATAAATCGGCAATTGAAATACCTGTACTGGATTAGTGGTGCTGGAAGAGCACAGCAGTTCAGGCAGCATCCAACGAGCAGCGAAATCGACGTTTCGGGCAAAGAAGGGCTTTTGCCCGAAACGTCGATTTCGCTGCTCGTTGGATGCTGCCTGAACTGCTGTGGTCTTCCAGCACCACTAATCCAGTATTTGCTTTCCAGCATCTGCAGTCATTGTTTTTACCTAATTGAAATACCTGCCTCTTTTCCACCATTTGGGGGAACCTCTGTATGTGGATGAGCACATTATCAGCTGAGAGTGACTCCATTCTCCCAGTTTCTCTGTGATTTCTGTTCGATGATGCCACATTCCAGTGGGAAGCTTCCTACGTGAGCAACTTTTCTCTCAAACAAGAAATCCTCTAACTCTGATGGACTGATCCTTCTGCTGTGTCTGTCCCATCTCCCTCACTTCTGCCCTCATTTTGTCCCCTCCTTCCCAGAAAAATGATATATCTCCCCTTGTCCTAACTTTCTACTGCACTAGAATCCACATTCACAGAATCATCCTCCGCCAATCCTACCACCTCCAGCAGGACAGCACCATCAAACACATCTTCACTTCCCATCCACTGTCAGTATTTCACAGGGACCATTCCCTCTGTGACACCCTCCACCACCCCGAACACTTCCACACTGACCCCCCATGGCCCTTTCCCATGCAATTACAGAAGCTGCAACACTTGCCCATTGACCTCATCCTTCCTCACACTCCAAGGCCCCAGTCACAACTTTCAAGTGAAGCAGCATTTCACTTGCACTCTTTCAATCCAGTCTCCTGTCTTTGCTGCTCACAATGCAGTCTCCTTCACATTAGTAGGCCTATCAGCTGCTTTGAGGAACATCTCTACTCTGTCTGTAGGAATGACCCCAAACCTCTGATTGCTCTCCATTTCAATAATCTACCTTGCTCTGAAGCTAATGAGAATGCTTTGAAGAGGTAACAAGCAGTTAGATAAAGGAGAGTCAATGTGAGTTAACTATGTGCACTATCAGAAGGCATCTAATAAAGTCCCACACAGGAGGCTGCAAAGTTAGACAAGGGCCAGTGGTGTAATTAGCCAGGTATTAACATGGATAAAAGGTTGGCTGTCTGGCAGGAGGCACAGTGGAGATAAAATGGTCCTTCTCAACGTAGCAGCCGGTGACTAGTAGTGTTCCACAAGGTTCAGTGTTAGGTCCACAACATTTCACTTTAGAGGTTAATGATCTGGATGGCAGAACTGAGGGCATTCTGGCTACGTTTGCAGATGATGCAAAGATAGTGGAGGAGCGTGTATTATTCAGGAGGCAGGAAGACTGCAGAAATATTTCGACAGTTCAGGAGAGTGTGAAAAGGAGTGGCAGATGAAATACAATGTGGGAGACTGTGAGGTCATGCATTTTGTTATGAAGAATGCAGGCATGGACTATTTCCTAAATGGGAAGAAAATTCAGAAATCTGAAGTGTAAAGGGACTTAAGATTCCAAGTCCAGGATTCACTTAAGAGAAACTTGCAGATTGAGTCAGTAGTGAAGAAGGCTATTATGAAGTTCTCATCCAACTCGAGAGTACTATAACATAAAGGTGAGGATTTGGATGCTTTCTACGTCTCTGGTCAGACAACATCGCCAGCATTTTGTACCTCATACCTTAGGAAGGATGTATTAAACTTGGTGCGTTTCGAGAGAAGGTTCAGCAGAAATGAAAAGCTTAACACAGGAGGAATGTTTGCGGACTCTAGTTTATATTCGATGGAGATAAGAAGGATGGGGGGATCTGATTGAAACTCACAGAATACTGAATGTTATGGACAGAGAGGACATTGGGAGGACGCTTGCACTGACATGAGAGACAAGGACATGAGGGCTCAAGCTTAGAGCAAAGGCAAGACTCTTTCAAAAGGAGACAAGATGAAACTTCTTAAAGCAGAGAGTGGTGATACTGGAATTCCTTACCACCGAAGGCTGTGGAAAACAGATCGTTGAATATATTTAAAACAGAGAAGATAAGTTCTTGATTGCCAACGGGATCAAAGGTTACGGAGCGATAGCAGGGAAATGGGGTTGGAAATATGACAGTCATAATTGAATGGTGGAGCCGACTTCATGGACCGAATGTGTACTTTTCTGCTCCTATAGTCTTGTGGGCTTATACAATTTCAGTCCTGGAAGGAGCGCTGGCTCAGTAGTTTGCAGATGTGCTCCACATGTGTTCCATTACAGCCTTGGGTGACTGCCTGCATGGAGACTACACATTGTCTGTGTGGATTTCCTCTGGGTGCTTCGGTTTTCTCACACAGTTCAAGGATGTGCAGGTTAGGCGAACTGGCCATGCGAAATTGCCCATACTGTTCACGAATGTGGAGGTTAGGTGCAATAGTCAAGGGCCAATGCATAGTAATAGGGTAGAGAATGGGTTTAGTTAGGATACCATTTAGATAGTCAGCATAGACACGTTGGGCCGAAGGTCTTGTTTCCACACTGTAGGGATGCTAAGAAAGTGCAGACTGCTGCAATTTTCCAATGAAGCTTAACCCAAGCTCGAGTAATACCTCACTTTACACTTGGGTACGTTCCAGCCTGAAGGGGTTAATATTCAGTTCCATAAATTCACAGCACGACCCCATTATGGCTGTTCTTCATTTTTCATAAACTCTCCCTCCTGGGCTCTGTACGATTGTGTCTTGTTTATCTTGCACTCAACAGAAAAAATCCATTTCTAATACTTGCACATTAATTTGCACCCATTGTCCATCTGTGTCTCTTTCACCACAATTTAAAGCCCATTTGTCTTTTGCACTGGGCCTCCAAACACTCTTTCCCACCTCTACCAAGGTGCTAAAACGCTCAATTTCCAACCCTTTCTGAAGCAGTTTTCAACTGGACTTGAAAGTTTAACATTGTTTCGTTGTCTCGGCAGACGTTGCCAGACTCACTGAGTTCGTTCAAAAATGAAAGGTCACAGAACTTATTTTCAATATAGCAAAGACTAGTGGACACTGGAAATACGAAACAAAAACAAAAATTGTTTCAGACACCAAGACCGTTGAAGAACAGTCACAGGACCCGAAAGATTATCTCTGCTTTCACTCCACAGATGCTCCCACACCTGTTTAGTGTTCTTGAGCAAGATTCAAACGCGTGTGTCAAAAGTGCTCAAACACCTTGTCCAACATGAAGTTCCATACACCAGGAAGTGAACAATAGTGCAAAGTGCACAAATTCATTTGTTTTGAAACGACATAAGGCTGAGTTCTGAATCATGGTGAGGGAGAGAGACACATTCACTTTCAATAGATGAATGCACCATTGGAAGGGAAACGATTCAGATTCAGATGAAAATGTTAAATGCGTTTGAAGAATGTAAAATTGGAGGCATGACATCATGAAGGGACCCTAACAGGACAAGAATTAATAAAAAGCGTTCCCACATCAGGAATCAGGATAGGTCATGGAGTACAGTGGTGATGGGTGAATGGGTCCCGGTGTGAATTGAGGACTGGCAGCAGAATTGTATTGCAGAAATTGCAGTTAATGTTGGGAATTCATGTGATGCTGCAAATCATAGCAGCAGCAGTAGTAGCAGTAGCAGCAGCAGAACCAGAATTATATTCCACCACAATCTGTAACTTTTTCCCCAGGATAATCCCTCAGTCTAACATCACCATGAAGCTGATCTATGGGACAGTGATGCGTGTGGGAGAACATGCCAGGGCCAGAAACCTATGTACCTGAATCTGATGACAATGCATTAAAGCTACTGCACTTACTGCTTACATTAACGAACAATAGAAATAATATCTGATAGAGACGGCGCAATGATCCCAAGACTATGACCACTTATTTTCAAACCAACTAAGAATTGCTGCTGATTGGTCTACCTTTGTTCTTATCTGATTGTTAGAAACCTCGTTCCTTCTGTTCGAGACGGTTCAAGAACTTCCCTCCTATTACAGTTTTGTTGTATCACTGAAATACTTACAGTGCCTTTCCCTGTGAGGAATGATGTAAAATACTGGGGTAAATTATCTGCCTGTGTCCTTTCGCCAGTTCCTCCGTCACACTCTCCAAACGGACTCAATATGCGTTCCTGACATCATTCCTACCTAAGGTCAAACAGTCATCTTGAACATTATTTATATACATGGAAAAGTTTGTGATCCTTGTTTTTATATTTCTTGCTAGTTTGCTTACACCATAGCTTTTCTTCCCTTTACCTCGCTTTCTCGATTCATACAGTCATATCGCGCACCCTTTGGTCCAATTTGTCCATGCTGACCAGGTTTTCCAATGTAAATTAGTCCCATCTGATTGCATTTTGTCCATGTGTCTCTGAACGTTTCCTATTCCTATGCTTGTACTAACGCCTTATAAATGTTGTAGCTGGACTTGCATTTACCATTCTTCCTCTGACAGCTCTTTCCATACACATAACATCTTCTATGTGAAAACGTCCTTTTTTAATCTTCTGCCTTTCACCTTAAAGCTATATCCTCTCTGTTTGGACTCCTCTATCCTGTGGAAAAGACCTTGGCTATTCACGCTATCCATGCCTCTCATGATTTTATAAACTTCTATAATGCCACCCCTCAACCTCCTACACTCCATCTGATACTAACTTCAAGAACAAACATTTATAGATAAGCACAGTAAATTTGAAACAATGTTCAAAATGACAGGTAAACAACACTCAGACCAAAACTTCATACTGTGATTTGTTTTTCTCCATGTTACAATACTAAGGCAGAATGAAACTCTTGCTTGTACCAATAGGAAGTCAAACACCTGAGTTTCTTTGTCTAAAGGGGGTGGCGATCTCTCCAGTGAAAACGTATCTATCGCCAGATCTATGTAAGAAAGGAATTCTAAGACCACACGGTCAGAGTGCGTTTGCCTTTAGCAGAGTGAGATGAAGTCTGAGTATACACTTTGAAATTTGGATTACAGTGTGAATTCAGTGCAAAAATGGAGAGGTGTTTTCAATAAGGTTTACTCCAAGAAGGAAACTTTCTGAAATCAGATGTGAATGGAGAGGCCGTGCCACATTGAGACCAGAGGCAAAGTTGCAGCACAAAACACAGCTTGATGCTAGTGCAGGGAAAGTAGACTCGATCAAAGAGCTTCAAGTGAAGTGGGGAGAGACCATAATGTAAGAGAATATACTCAGTAATTTGTGATGGAGAACCTGGAATCAGGAAGGGGAGAGGAGCAGGGAAGAGAATGGAGAAGCAATGGCAGGGATTTCTGGGGATAATTCAGAAAGCACAACTTAAAGTCATGCCCAGCATCTGCTTATGGTCCCGAGAAGAAACATTCTAATTCTGGCACTCCAGGAATGCTAATCAATAGTATCGTTCCCAACCTTTGTCAACCATGGGTGCTACATCCTCTTATCGAGTCTTTCTTTTTGAACAGAGACAATAATTGCTTAGAATTATGGGATATCTGCTTGAATGTCTGCCCACGTATACGCAGGAACTTCTTCGCGGTCTATATCTACATCTCACTTCAGACAAGATGTGAGACATAGATCCTCAATTTAAGTACCTGGTTCTTTTAAATAATTCAGGGGGATCTTCTTCATGTAGCTAAACACATGATCAGCGGAGCCTGACTGCATTCTCCAAGTTTCTCCATCCATCTTGTGTCTGTTTGATGATGCCGCATTCCAGTGAGCTTCCACTGACGTGACCTCCTTTTCCTTCAAACCAGAAATCCCCTAACTATGGTGGACGGGGCCTTCAGCTGTGACTGCCCTTTCTCTCAACCTTCTGCCCTCACTCCATTCCCTCCTTACCAGAACAATGATAGACCTCCCTTGTCGTCACTTCCTACTGCATTAGAATCCACATTCACTGACTCATCTTCCGCCACTTCCACCACCTCCAGCAGACAGCAACAATAAACACATCTTCCACTCTCGTCCACTGCCAGCATTTCACAGGGACCATTCCCTCTGTGACACCTACTATCACCCCAAAAACTTCCGCACTCCCTATGACACTTTCCCATGCAATTACAGAAGCTACATCACTAGACCATTCACCTCTTCCCTCCTCACTGTCCAAGGTCCCAATCACACCTCCCAGATGAAGTAGCATTTTACTCTTACTCTTTCAATCCGGTCTCCTGTCACAATGCAGTCTCCTTTACATTGGGGAGACCAAACAGAGACTGCATTGAGAAACACTCTGTCTGTCGGAATAACCCTGACCCTCTCATTGTTTCCCATTTCAATAAGCTACCTTGCCCCCTTCCTCGCATTTCGGGCCTGAGCTGCTGCAATGTTATAATGAAGCACAACCCAAGCTCGAGTAACATCTCACTTTACACTATGATGTGTTACAGCCTGTAGGTATTAATATACAATTTCAAATTCACAGACTGACCCGATTATGGCTGTTCTCCATTTTTCATGCATTCTGCTTCCTGGTCTCCCAATGATCTAATCTGTTTATCCTGCACTCAATAGAGGCCACCTATTTCTCCCATCCACACTTTAATTTACACCCATTTTACATCTGTTTCTATTTCACCACAATTAAAAGCCCATTCCTCTGTGCCATTGCACTTCCACATGCACTATTTCCCATCATCCCTCATCCACCTTTGCGAAAGCAATAAGGAGCCCTTTTCAGTTCTGAACAAGGGCCACGCTGGACTTGAAACGCTATCTCTGTTTCTCCGTCTCCACAGATGCTGCCAGACCTGCTGAGATTCTCCAGAAATTTCTGGTTTTGAACATGTTCAAACATGTGTATCAAAGCTGCTCAAATGTCCAGACCCACATGGAGTGCCGAACACTTGGAAGCGAAAAATAACACAAGGTGCACAAATACCTTGGTTCTGAAACTACATAAGACTGGAATCATTGACACTTCAGAGTTCTTAATGAAAGTCATGGAAAGAAACAGAGGGAAGCACATTCAAGTTAAACACCGAAAGTGGAAAGACTGGAAGGGAAAATATTCAGATGAATGTCAGAATTAGAATCGTTGCTGTGTGGAAACAGGCCCTTCAGCTTAACATGTCCACACCGATTCTCTGAAGAGTAAACCAACCAGACCCATTCTCCTATTTATATTTACCCCTTCCTAATGCACCTAGCCTACACATCCCTGAACATTACTATTCACCTAACCTTCCCCTTTTTTGTTTGTGGTAGAGAACCAAAGCACCCAGAAGAAACCCACGGGAGAATGTGCAAGCTCCACACAGACAGTCGCCAGAGGATGGAATCGAACCTGGGTCCCTAGTGCTGTGAGGCAGCAACACTATCCACTGAGCCATGGTGCTGCCTCACGGAATATGTTTATGAGTTTTGAAAAAAAAATGACAAGTAAGAGGTGTGACGTCTTGGACAGACGCTCAGAGGAATGACAGTATTGAAATGGAAGTGTTGCTACATCAGAAACCAGAGTAGGTCAAGGAGTGATGGGTGAATAGGTCTCGGTGTGAATTGGGGGACAGACAGAAGAATTGCATTGCAGAAATTGCAGCTGAAAACTGGAAATTCTCGTGGTACTCTCGACGACAGCTGAACAGAAGGAGCATTGCATTGAATCACAATCTGTAACTGTTTGCCCAGTTAAATCCTTCAGTTTATCATCCCCATTAAGATGTTCAATGTTTCAGTAACGAATATGGCTGTATATACAGGGTCAGAACCATGTGTCGCTAAAACTGATGATAACCCATTTAAAGCTACCGCACTTGACCCTGCATTTACATGCCAAACAATAGGACTAATATCTGATAGAGAGGGAAAAATGATCATAAAGCAAACAGATCAGATCCAAGTTCTGCAATCCTGCCACATCCAGTCAGAAATGAAGTTGAAATATGAAACAACTGACGAGAAAAGAGGTCTCCACGAATATTATTTTTTGTTTAAAAAATGTTCAATGGGTTAAGGCGTCGCAGGCTAGGTCATCATTTATTGCCCAGAAGGCAGTTAAGAGTCAACCACATTGCTGTGGGCCTGGATTTACATGTGGGCAAAAGCAGGTATTGGTGGCAGTTTCCTTCCCTCAGGATATTAGTGAAACAGATGGGCCCTTTCCCACAATAAGCAATTGATTCATGATCATCATTAGACTTTTAATTCCAAACCTTTGTTGATTTAAATTCCACCATCTGCTGTGACAGGAGTCGAACTCAGGTCACCAGAACATTACTGAGGTTGTCAGACTATTAGCTATTGCTGAGGCTATTGCTCTACCATCCCTTGACAGAATAGATCTTGAGTTGCGAGACTAATAGCCCAGTACCAACACCACTCGGTGTTTCCATCCCCCAAAGAGGGTAACCATGCCGCACATCGGTGTAAAAGACAAGGATGCAGTGTCTGCAATATTCTCAGCCAGAAGTGATGCTTGGGTAATGCCCACAGAATCTCGGATGCCAGTCTTCAACCAAATCGATTCGCTATACGTGACATGAAGAAACAGCTGAGCCCCGTTGATACGACAATGGTAATGGGTCCTGACACCATTCCTGCAATAGGACTGATGATTTGTGCTGCACAACAAGCCGAGTCCCTGGGGAAGCTGTGCCGCTCCAGCTCCAAACTTGAGATCTCCCTGGAAACGTGGAAAAATACTCAACTATGTCCAGTCCCTTAAGAGGAGAATAATTACAATCTGACCAATTACCTGCCCCTCAGTCCCATTACGACAGTCAAATTAGTGGGAATTCTTTTTGGTAGAGATGTCAAGCAGCACAGAAATAACCTCTTTAGTGTGCATTCCGATAGATTCTCAATTGGAGATGGTGCTGCTATGGAAATATCACTGTAATACTAATCCATACCAGGCTAATTCTCTGACTGCTGGTGTAAGCTAATAATAATTAATAAACTATCGAGATGTAAAACCTGTTGTCTGTAATAGTGACCTTGAAGCCAATGTTGATTGTAAGCAACAATTTCCTTCCCTAGTGTACTTTCAGGAAGTGAATCTCCTGTGCTTCTCTGGTATGGACTAAAAGTGACTCCAGACACACAGACATGTGATAAACTCTTCAGTGGTCTCTGAAACGGCCAAGCAAGACATTCGGTTGTATGAAGCTGTTCCGAGGTCTTAAAGGATAAATCTGGACAGAACAGCCGGCCCCAGCCTCGGTATTGGAAAATAGAATGGGAAGCACAGTCATGTTGACCCTGCAGAGCCCTCCTTCCTAACATCTGAGAGCTTGTGATGACATTTACAGTGCTTTCCCACATATTGCACAGAAACATTCGAGAAAGGAGATGGTCATTCAAGACATTGAGCCTTCCCCATTCTAGTTCATATAGAAAATCTCCTCAACGCACTTTTAGCCACACAGTGTTCATTTTCCTTAATACCTTTAAAAATTGTGAAATATAAAGTAATAATTGCTGTAGTCCCTTCGGCCGATCAATTTTGCTTCTCCATTCAATATACTGTCAGTTCTCAGATAGTGAATGTTTCTTAAATGTGATTTGGCTACATTGCATTTCGTGAATTGTGCCCCTTTTTCTATAAAGTGAACTCCCATTCACTGTGACACAATTCCTTGCCCGGCACCAGCTGAACAGCAAAACGCAGCCTCTGGATCCTCTCTCTTTAAAATGCACCTTCTGTGTGTTCAGCGAAAACAGGAATGCAATTCGCTCTGCAAGCATTGAAACTGAGCCTTAAATTGGAAATTGTAGTCTACATTTAGAAGGAATTTTGTTTCAACCCGGCTTAGAGAACCTTGGGGACAACTGAAATTCCACGTCGGCATCATGTGGTCAGTTGTCTCACGCGCTTTCTGGTGAAGTGATTGCAGAGTGCTGGAGTCAGTGACTGTATTGTTAAAGTGTTACATTCACTGAACTGTTTTATTATAATATATCAATGAAAGATTTACTTAGACTGTGCTAGTGTGTGTGTTAGACTAAATTTAGTTTTTGCTTTTTACTGATATTTGGAGCGGTTCGCCCCTTACCCTCTTTTTCCCACAGGCCCTGTCATTAATATTGCACGATTTCCTGCAACACATGAATACAGCTACCGCGTTATTGGAGCATAATCTGTAATGGTATCTGATCCTCTATCTTCACACGACACTCCTGCTCTCTCCCTATCCCTTTAGTGTATCGAAGTCCTTATTTATATTCAGTGTCTTGGCTTCCACTGGCTGATCTGGGAGAGAATTCCCCAGGTTCACCAGTCTCTGAGTGCAGACAATTTTTCTCATCTCAATGCAGTGTGACATGCCTGTATCTAATAATGTGGCCCCTTGTTTTAGACGTCTCAGCCAGAGGAATTATCATCCCTGCTTCTAATCTGTCTCAGCCTGTCAGAGTTTTATATATTTCACTGAGATCACCACTCATTTTCCTAAAGCCCATGGAATACAGGTCCAGTCGCCCCAAACTCTGCTCTCACAACAAGCCTGTCATTCCAGAGATCATCTGGTCATCTTTCGCTGATCTCCCTCAATGTCAGGTTTGTCCATTATTAGATAAGGAGAACAAAACTGCACAAAATGCTGCACAATGTTTGGGATGATGTCTCGCCAAGGCCTTGTACAGCTGCAGTAAGACACCCTTACCCCTGCACTCAAATTCTTGTGAAATGAAGGTGAATAAGCATTTATGTTCCGAACTGCTTTCTGCTCGTGCAATATTTCTTTCAGTGATTGGTGTACAGGGAAATCCTATCCTTTTCAATGTTACAGCTACCCACTTGGTGGGTCTGTGTACACTGGTCAGTGTGTCAGTGCTATTCCCAACATTGACTTTTGCTTTCAGAACTCACAGCCCTGCATGGCCTTCACAGGTCTGCGTCGAAGGAAACAAAAACGCAGCTTAAGTTCCTTGAAAGATCAACATTTTTCAACCAATCCCTTTTCAATTCTAAGGCTGCCATTCTAAAGTTCCCACCAAAGTGCACAACGTCACATCCCCTCCCGATTGCTCTCCATCTGCAACGTATTTTCCGATTCACTGCACTTGTCTCAATCACCTTGAAGCTTTTTTTACATTCTGCTCAGCCACTCACAATGCAACATGGTTTCGTGCCATCAGCAGATTTGGAAAATTTCATTTGAGCCCCTCAACCAAAGGTTTGGTGTGTATTAGGGATAGTTGGGTCCCAAGCCCCAATCCCTGCTATAATCCCCAAGCCTTGCACGCTAAAAAAAACATTGTTTTATTCTTACTCTGTTAGCTGTCTCACTCTAATACCATGTCTAATATTGGCCCCTGTCCCAAACGATTCGAGTTTGCACAATAGACTTGGGGCTTTATCAAAAATCTTTCCAAAAATCCAATTCTATTGCATTGATTGTGTCTCCATTTTTTTTTTCTAAAAGTCCGTTTTTTTCCAAAATTGATTCCCATTTGATAAATTTCTGTTGACTTTGTCTATATCTATTACTTTCAATTCCAATACTTGCTCTAAAACGATTTAGTTGCTTATTTCATTCTAGTCCCTTTTTGTCACGAGACTCACATTCCTTAGTATTGCTGGGGAGATTTCTGTTTTGTTTTCTTTTCTTCTGTGAAGACATAACTGAAGTATTTGCTTCATAGTTCTGCCATTTTCCTGTTCTCCATTCTCCGGTTTCAGACTGTTTGGAAGCTGCACATTTTCCCCTTAATTTTACGATCGACATACATTTAGAACCTATTATCAGTTCACTTCTATAACCCTCGTAAATAAACTGTTCAAAACCCAATCAATTCCTGTCTTAAGCTGCTCAATGATTGACATTCCACAGCGATACAATCACAGGAGGATAGACTCTCTACCGTCACAAATACAGCACGGTGTTCATTCGTCTCAGTTTCCTCACAAGGACAATAGTCATGTATGTTATGTCCCTTCAAGTGCACGACCGTGTAATTATTACGGTTGTGAGGTTAGGTCAGCCAACTGCTCTCTCAGGAAATGCATTCCAGACCTGAACACCCTGTAGATTAAAAAAGAAACCTCTCAAATTCTCACTAAACCACCAACCCTTCACTTTAAGAGTGTGCTCTTTGTTGTTGACCCTTTGATAAAAAGGAACAGCTGCTGTCTATCTACCCTATCCATGGTCCTCGTAATCTTATCCTTCTGAATCAGGCCCCCCTCAGCCTTCTCTGCTCCAAACTAAACAACCCGAATTTATCCAGCCTCTCTCCATAGCTGATCTGCTCCATCCCAGCGAACGTCCTCGTGAACCTTCTCTACACCCACTCCAGTATTATCGCATACTTCCTGTAATGTTTCCCAGAACTACACACAGTACTCCAATATTCCGCATAGCTCTTATAATCTATACCTCGATTAAGAAATGCTATGTTTATAGTCCGCTATGCTTTCTCAACTTGTGCATTCACCTGTTTAGCCACATTCAGGGATGTGTGGAGAAGCATCCTCTGAGCTTCCTAGTGTACTGCCATTCATTGAGTCCTCGGTAAAAACAATAACTGCAGATGCTGGAAACCAGATTTTGGATGAGTGGTGCTGGACGAGTGCATCCGGTCAGCAGCATCCGAGGAGCATTAAATTCGACGTTTCGGGCAAAAGCCCTTCATCAGGAATACAGGCAGAGAGCCTGAATGGTGGAGAGATAATTGAGAGGAGGGTGGGAGTGGGGGTATTGTACTCTATGCTACATTATCCCCACCCTCACCCTCCTCTCACTTATCTCTCCATCATTCAGGCTCCCTGCCTGTATTCCTGATGAAGGGATTTTGCCTGAAACGTCCATTTTACTGCTCCTCGGATGCTTCCTGAACTGCTGCGCTCTCCGTTCATTGAGTCTCCCCTGTCTGGTTCGTTTTGCCAAAGTTCATCACCTCAGAGTTAGCAGGATTATATTCCATCAGCCATGGATCCACCCATTTGACCATTACATCTGCATCTTCCTGAAACTTAAGGCAGACTCCTTCACTGCCAATGACTCGGTCAATCATTTTTAAGGTTAAAATTGCCACACCACCAGGTTATAGTCCAATAGATGTATTCGGAGGCACTCGCTTTCGAAGCGCTTCTTCTTCATCACGTGACTATGCGCTCAGAAATCGAATGCCTCCGAAAAACCTGTTGGACTGGAACCTGGTGTTTTCTGACATTTAACTTTTTCCACCCCAGTCCAACACTGGCACATTCGAATCACAAATAATAATGGACACAGCATTGATCCCCGTGGTGCACCATTGGACACTGGTCTCCAGTCACAAAAACAGCTGTCTACCACCACCTTCTGTCACCTATCACTCAGTTGATTTGTCTGCAACTTGGCAAGTCACTAATAAAAGCTAACTGCTCCCTAGTTATTCTGTTCCACTTGCCACACTTGTATATTATCTGGGGATTCTCTATAATCTTACCCTGCCAGCAGGTTTCCATGTCTTTGTGTTAGTCAGTCACCACTGAGTGAAGAATTTCCACCTTATTGCTGTCTTAAATGGCCTGTCCCTTATCCTGCCATTATTTGCCTTAAACGTAGAGTAGACAGCCAGAGAAACATTCTGTTTATTTCCACTTTGTTATATGTTTAGTGAATTTTATAAATTTCTCTGTGGCCCACCTCTTATTCTTTCAAAGTGTAGAGATCACAGGCCACGTTTCCTCATCAGTCAATCTCGCCATTTGAGGGATTAATCTGGAGAATGTACATTGCACTTCCTCTGTGGTCAGTATATTCTTTCTCAGATTGGGTCACCAAAACTGTACACAATACCTCAATACAAGCTCACCAACACACTGTAAAACTGCTTCAACATGTCATTCCATCTATATTATTATTCACTAAAATGAAGGTGAGCCTGACTTTAACTTTCCACTTACATTTAATCCTCCACCTACCCTACACATTAACTTACTTATGAACTCATTGCATGAGTTCTGATAGAAAACCTTCTGAAAATCCAAATATGCCATTTCTCCTGGTTCCTGATTATCTATGGTGAAAGAAACAAGTTCAAATAATTCCAAAGTTTGTCAAGTATGATTTCCCTCTCAGAAATGCATGCTGCTTCTCTCCAATGTTGTTGTTAATTTCTTAATATCCAATATCACATCCTATGTAAGAGATTCCAACAGTTTCCCTACAGATGCCAAGTTAATTGTTCTACAGTTCTCAACTCTATATCTTCTTCCATTTGGACATGCTTGGATCCCGTTTACTACCTTCCATGCATCTACAATAGCTTCCGGTCTCTGAAAAATATACAGGGAAATAAAACACTGTCATCGATAGCATAATTAATATTTCTGTTGCTAATTTATTTGTAATATTTTGATGTGAAGTACATCAGGTTCATAAGACTTAGCATCCCTCAGTCCAGCCGCATGTTCAAGTACACTCTGTCACTGATATAAATTGACTTTATGTCTTCAGTTTCTGCATAAGTTCTGCAGAATCATTTCGCATTTCTGGATGATTGTCTCGATCTTCCTCCATGAAGATGGATTCAAAGTAACTGGTTAATTTCTCGGCCATTTCAATGTTCCCAACAATACATTCTCCTCTCCCGATTACAAATTTCCACATTTGAACTTACTTTATTTTGTTTTCTTTGAAATACTGATTGTAGATTTATGTAATTGTTTGTGCTTTTAGATTGCCTACAGTGTGGAAAAGGTCCTTGGGCCCAACAGGTCCACACTGCCCCTCCAAACAGTGGTCCACGTAAACCCATTCCACTTCGACTCTACATTTAGCCCAGACTAATGCACCTTATTTACACATCCTTTAGATTATGGCACAATTTAGCATGGTTAATTTACTTAACCTGCAGATCTTTGGTTTGTGGGAGGAACCTGGAGCACCCGGAGTAAGCCCACAGAGATATGGGGAGAATGTGCAAACTCCACACAGACAAATTTCTGAGAATTCTCAAGTTTCAACCATGTCTGGAATTCTTCTGAAGTCACATTCTCTGATTAATATAAAATTTAATTTTTTCTGTTCACCATCATTAAGTCACTTTCTCCTTTCCTTTGTGATTGTGCCTTAATAAAATAGATGTATTTTTCAGAATTTGCAGCATTTCTATAGATCTCCTGGTCCAGACGAGATATATCCAATAACACTGCAATCGGCAACAGAAAAAAAAACTGCTGGGAACTTGTCTGATACTTTTGCATAATTGTTAGCCATGGATGAAGTCCCAGAAGACTGGTGGGGAACGAATGTTGTGCCTGGATTTAAGAAGGGCTGCAACAAAGAACCTGCAAACTATAAACCAGTTAGATTAACAACTGTGATAGGTCTGTTGCTTGAGAAGACTCTGAGAGATAAGGGAGGCATGCATTTGGAAAGACAGACTTAGATTAGGAACAGTCTGCACAGCTGTGTGTGTGGGATTTCATGACTTGAAAATGTTTTAGAGTCCTTTGATTAAGTGACCTGGAATGTTGGCGAAGGTAGGGTGGTAGACATAGTCTATATCGATATCAGAAATGCCTTTGATAAGATTCCACATGATAGGCTACTCTGAAAGTTTTGATCGCGTGGAATCCCGAAGAATCTGGCAAACTGAACACCCAATTGGCTCGATAGTAGGAAGCAGAGTGTAATAGTGGAAGGATGCATGTCGGACTGGAGGCCTGTGACAAGTGGAGTGCCTCAGCGATCGGTGCTGGGACGACTGCTGTTACCTATATCAATGATTTTGCTTAGAATGTACAAGGCATGATTCGTAATTTTGCTGATGACACTAAAGCAGGCAGTATCGTGGACATTGAGGAAGGTTATAAGAAATTGCAGCAGGAACTTGGTGAGCTGAGGAAGAGTGCCGAGAAATGGCAAATGGAATTTAATATAGATAAGTGCGAGGTCTTGCATTTTGGAAAATCAAGTCAAGGTAGTGGTTTCATGGTGAATGAGAGGGCCTTAATGAGTGTAATGGAACAGAGGGTCCTTGAAATTCAGGTGACGATTCTCTCAAAGTAGAGTCACAGTGAGACGGGAAATAATAAGTCTTTTGGCCTGGATCAGTCAGGGAGTTGAACATCGAAGTTGGGGAGTTATTTTGCAGTTATACAGGACGCTGGTGAGACTGCACTTGGAGTATTGTGTTCGGCTTTTGTCAATTTGCTCCAGGAGGGATGTGATTAAACTGGAAAGCGTGCAGAAGAAATTCAAAAGGATGTTGCCAGTACTCAGTGGTCTGAGTTGTAGGAAGAGTTTGGACAGGCCAAGTCATTTTTCTTTAGACTGTAAGACTCTGAGGGGAAATCTTATAGAAAGTGTATAAGATCATGGGAGGCATGGACAGTGTAAATGCACTCAGTCTTTTTCCCAGGGTAGGGCAATCAAGGACTAGAGGGCATCAGCTTAAGGTTAGAGAGTTAGACGGGAACGAACAAAAGGGAACCTGCGGGAAAACTTTTTTTAATACATAGCTGGTACACATATGGAATGAGCTGGCAGCGGAAGTGGTTGAGGCGAGTATATTAACAACATTTCAAAGGCATTTGGACAAATACATGGATAGGAAAGGATTCGAATGATACTAGGCAATAGCAGGGAAATGGGGTTAGTGTGGATGGGCATTTTGATAGGAATGGACGAAAGGGTCTGTCTCCATGCTTTAGGACTTTATGACTCTAACAACCATTGCTTGTCTCCCATAATGTTATATCGTATTTTCCCAATTCACTGGAGCGAACTTGACTCTCTAGCCTCCAGGCTTCCATGATGCTTGACCATAATGTTTAAACATTCGATATTGTATGCCGACAACCATTTGAAATGCAACATAGTAATGTCACTATTCCTCAGAACAAGGTTATTAATTAGTCCTTCTGACCACACAACACCAAATCCAAACTAACGTTGTCTCTAGTTTGGATCAGAACATACTCTTCAAACTGTCTAATACACACTTCTGGAATTTATTTTGTACAGCATGAGCAGTCTTGAAGATAAAGCAGTTTCGATGCAACTTGAGATATTTCAGTATGACTGCAGCACTCACAACATCTAATTTCCAGAGCATAAGATGCACAAAATTTGCACGAGGGTTTTGCACGACATAACACGCCAATATTTGTTTCTCGTTGCTAAGATCCTTCCAAATTGATTCTGTGGAATCTGAGGGACAGGGTCTGTGGCGTTATTAGTGATAGACTTGGACAAGAAATTCAGGGAGGCTCACTTCGACGCTGAAATAATCTGAAGAAATGTCCAGCAACACAGGGCATTCTGCATCCCCGTTCTGTCAGGATAAGTGTCACCATATTCTGCCTGCTGTCTCACACTTACTGTATATCTGCTATAGCACCTACCCCCGAACAAAACTCATGCTCTATCTCCAAATAGGTTTCATGCACTATGACTCTCACTATTGAATTCAGCACCTTCCTTCCATCATTTTGCCTGTCGCATACTCATTACCCCCACACTAACAACACCTTATGGATTCTGCAATGTGGAGTGACTCCCTCTGGACACCTCACCATTCACCACCACCCCCATCACCACCTACAACATTACTAACAGCTTATTGCCCCCTACACTTTCTCCCATTCTAGGATGAACAGTCTGGAATAGGACAGAAAGGGCCAAACCGGGTGGTCGAGTGTCCTATATCTGTTCCCAACCCCCTCCCCCCCGCCCCGCCATGTTGGGAGGACCCTCGCACAAACAGGAGAAGACCGGAGTGAATAGTGTGGAGATTCCGTAATATCCACAATCCAACAACTGAGTAAGAAACAATATTCAATGGAGGGAAATACCGCTCTGTCTGTTCCACTATTTCCCTCCCTCCCAAAACAACAAATTGCAGAACGATACAGACAAAGAAATGTTCAGAGAAATATGTAAACACCCCAATATCCAAACACTTACAGCACATACACAGAAATGGACCCGCACACGTGTAGAGGCATAAAGAGACATATACAGTTACGCACAAACTGGCATAAACACAGATAAAACACAGAGGCCAAGACACGGAAGGATAAATGTATACACACAATCATACAGACACACAAATGCATGAACAAACACACATACACGCTTGCAGACACACAGGGACACAGATATGTGTGTCTATAAGACAGAGATAGATAGGTTTTTGATGAATAAGGGTATCACGTCTTACAGAGAGAAGTCAGTAGAATGACGTTGAGAAACCTCTAATCCATTATGAAATGGCATTCAGACTCGATGTGCTGAATGACCTAATTCTGCTCCTTTTCTAGTGCTCGTGTGGTGTTATGTAATCAGGTATTCTTTTCCTGGGACAGAAGCGGAGAATGAGTTTAATACATATTTGATTGGAAAGCGTCGGTGATACTTTTGGACAGGTTTAGTGGGCTGAATGGATTATGTCTGTCCCTAACTATTCTGTTCTTATTTTTCAAGAAAGGTGGCGATTTGTTGTTTGGTTAATACAGTTTTCTAATAACGGGTCCTGCAATGAAATAACGATGTCCCTTTCACTTTAGTGTTGTGTTATCTGTGGTGTCCTCATCCTCAGGGAGCAGAGAAGACTCGGTTATTGAAGATATTCAAGGCTGAGCTCGACTGATCTTTGCTGGACAGGAGAGTCAATGCTTATTGGGAACAGACAGGAGACGGATTGTCGTACACACTCGGATCAGCCATGAGCATTCTGAATGGTGCAACCGAATGGCCAACTGCTGCCCCTAACCCATGGAGTTAGTCTGCAGATGCAGCAAGTAGTTTGGAAAGTTGTTGTTTCTGGGAAATAGTATCGGGTTTAATTATAGGAATGTTTAACTGCATTTGCACAGGGATACTGCAGATGCTGGAGGTCAGAGTCAAATGTATGCCTCTGGAAAAGCACAGCAAGTCAGGCAGCATCCGAGGAGCAGGAAAGTCAATGTTTCAAGCATAACCCCTTCATCAAGAATATGCCCGCAACATGACTCTCCTGCTCTCTATACACACGTTCCTGGAAGGTCTTTTGATACGAAGCATGATCAGTTTCAGTATTGGATGAGAAATCTTTTTGAACCATCTACGATTTTGAGAACAATCAGCTGTGTACATATTTTCTCTTGTCAGGGTGTTTAAAACTACGGAATAAACTTTAAGAATAATTGTGTTAATTGTTATAAATGCATAGGCGTGTACTGAACCTTTTAAAGAGAGTGAAAGCTGGCAAGGACTTAACAAGCACAGAGTGTGCTGAAAAGTTTTTAAAAAGTAACATTTGGCTGAAACAAATTGCTGAGGTGAGTGCTATGGTAGACAATAAATTCGACTTTGCCCAATCAGTTTAACTTACGCCCCAAGAAATCAAAATCCAAACGAATTAGAATTTTAACAATATGAAACCAATGAGGCAATCCGATGTTTTGGGGTATAAAATCGGGCATTTTGAAAAGTTAGCCACAGCGACAAAGAGCACTAACAGACGCAGACTGCCTTCAGAATTGTTCTCTGAAAGCTACCTGTATCTATGAAATCTGTGCAGAAGAAGACCGAAGAAAAGTCCCAGGAAACCCTGCTGAGGAAGATTCACAGGAAGATCGACATAACTCGCTTGGGGTTTTGAAATTCAACTTTTTTAAAAAAATCTCAATCGAGTGGTTTTATCAGATCAGTATATTGCTGTAGAGTGGGAAGTAGATAAATTGATCAGACAAGGATGATTACAGTGCAGAAGGTTGTTGCTTAATGTTCTGATTTTTCGTGGAGTTAAAGAAGGAACAATAAATAGTTGGATTTGTTCGATCTTTGTCACTCACACTTTTATAGACTATGAGGCGCGGTGATGTTTTTCTGTGTGTCTGGTTTAAATTCGCAGGCCTTCACACTGTGCCCTAACATTGATTTTAACGCAGATATAATGACAATATCCACCGATTTCTTAAAATTATGCAGACACATACAAACATTCCAGCAAATTGTAAAGTTGGGATTTTTTTTTTGCTAATGAAAGGCACTGTGTACAACAGCAGTAATGATGCACTTGCACATAGCCCATTTTCATCCATTCAAGAGAAATTTCAAGCAAATCACACATGGTCTCTTTTGGTGTTCATTTAACATTATTGCATATATTAAAACAGGGAGGGAGAAAAACGTTACCTACTGCTTCGTCTCTCTCTCATTTTGTTCGGCCTGACAAGAGAAAAAAAACGTGCATCATCTTTACCAATCGTGGAGGTTTCGTGATGAAAGATTTTTTGGCATTTTTCCACTCTCTGACGCAAAGCAAATTGAACCAAATCCAATTGTTCCAGGGATATACCTTATTCCGAGCAGCTTGTGTGAGCGGAAGAACTTCAGAGGACAGAATAACATTTGGGACACTCTGTCATCTTTCCATTTGTTAAGGGTTCAGCTATTATGAAACTCTGGAAAGCTTTCATTTTTCTGTTTTGTCTTAAAATATGTGTGTTCATGTGTGCATGCAGGTGCATGTTTGTGTGTGTCTCACATTTTTCTTGAAGATGAGCCAGGCTTACAATTATATCATTGGTTTTATCAGTAAACTTTGAAATTCGTTGTAACCAGTGGAGGAATGTGACTGCAAAAGGTATCAGTGACTCTGTAACATTGGTTGGAACACGAATGAGAAATTCTGAAAGAGATGTACAAATGAGAATTCCCTTTCTCCAAAGTTTGTGATGTTTGGGTGTTTGCATTTATTCAAAGTTGTATCTGTTAAATATTTGACAGACAAGTGAATGAAGGAAAATTGTGCCCCTTGAGAAAAGTGCTGCTAAAACCACAATCAGATCAATCATGAACTTAGTGCCTGGTACAGCAGTGACAGAGTGGCGAATGACCCACTCCTGCTCCTCACTCAAATGTTCCAATGTTCTATTTAGCCCCCTCACAAATGCAGGTGGAGGCCACTTGCTCCAAATACATTGTCCACAGTAACATAGGGATATAATTCAGTCCCTCCAGACTGATATACGCAGTGGGTTGGAAAATGTTATTGGGAAATGCAAGCTGGGTTCGAAAGACGCCTCTGATCTCCTTACACAGTGTTTCCTCTCTGCAACTTGTGGTTCGTTTGTTGGTCATGTTGTGGACCCAGATTCACTGTCAATACAGCCCACAGACATTACTCAGAGATGATACACAAAATACTTTGCTCTCTCTGACTGCAACATTCAATGACAGAACATTCAGGAAAATTACAAACATTAACTTAGCAGTTACAGAATACGAGAACATAAGGAACAGGGTCAAGTAATTCAGACAGCAAATCCTGCTGTGCCATTGTATACCATCATGGCGGATCCACTGTTGGCGTTAACCCCATTCAATTCTCAATTCCTCACACCTTCAACTCAATGATTGAAGGCAAAAATCAATCTACCTCCTCTGTAAATACTTTCAGTGATCTAGCTTCCTGAACTCTCTAGTCCAGATAGTTCCTGACATTCACTAGCCTTTGTGAGAAGAAAACACTCCCGTCACAGATGCAATAACCTATTGATATGTTCAATAGAGTTGAACACAGGAGCAAAGCTAAGAGTGACAGACCCTGATATCAAGGCAGGAGTTGACTCAGGATGGTATCAAGGAAGGCTGACTCAATTAAATTTAATGGGAATCAACCACAATATCTCCTCTGGTTTGGGCCATCCATAGCACAAAGGAAGATGTTCATGGTTTGTGGACATCAATCATTTCACTCCCAGGACATCCCTTCAGGAGGTCTCCAGGGTAGATCCCTTAACACAAACGTCTCCAGCTGCTGCATCAATGTCTTTCCTCCACCATCAGATCATAAGTAGTGATGGTTACTGAAAATCAGACAATTTTCAGAACATTTTGTCTCCTGTCAGCTCCTGAAACAGTCTGTATCCATGAGCAGCAAAACCCGGAAAACATTCATGCTTGTGCTATTAAAGTGCCGGTAACATTCAATTACAGCACAGCCAGACACTGCACATTTCCACCGTTAAAAGAGGAGCTCATTCAGCATCTCAAGCTGGTTGCACCTGGATATGAGGAAGTAATTCAGGCCATCGAAACGAATTAACAAGAAGAGGGACAAACTATTCAACCCTTCTGCCTGTTCTACAGGAAAAGAAGCAGTCTGGTCAGTGCATCTAACTGCTAAACAGAAAGGTGCTAAGTCCAATCAGACGTTTGTACGTGTTACATGCGACCAGGACGAGAACATTCAGCCCCTCAAGGGTTTATGCAGGAATAGGAGGATGTAATTGATGCTTCAAACCAAGGGAGCAGAGACTACACACAGAGACGGCTCCATGATGTTCCTCGTGGCCCCATTGCATGTGGAACGCGTGCTATGTTAACATGGTTTCCTGGTAGTGAGGAGAGAAGTTAAATATTTTGTTCAAAGTCTCAAGGAGGCATTTGCACCTCCGAGAAGACAGACCCATGTTCTCCATTGAGGACAGAGGCTGTTGGTAATAGTTAACTGTTTTAAATTGAAAGTATTGTGACTGTGGTCGAGATTGTGGATAAAATGACGTTTAATGCAGAATCACACACACCGAATGCACAGTATTAATTTGCGGAGACTGTATGCAAAGCCTGAACCTGTCCCTGTCAATCAACATGGAGAATGGGGCTGAAGTAGGGGAAACGTTCTCAGAGGCACTTAAACTATCGAGAATTATAATCCGAGTAAAAATAAACAAACTATGGAATTTACCACGTTCATAGTGTCTGTTTAGAACATAATGAGTGATTGTCCATTCCCCTCAAGTTTCAATGCAATCATCTCTTATTCTCTCAAAGCGCTAGAGATTAATCTTCACTCACTCCTCATGGTCCCATGGTCCCTGTGATTAGTCTGTTGATACTCTTTCACACTTTCTCTGTGACGAGGAGATCATTCCTTATAAAGGAGTGAAAATCTGCCCACAATACCCTAAATGCCTCAACAACACTCTCAGGGATGATCACAATAATTCCCTTCCCTCACTTTGCCGTCTCTGTTTCTTTCCGGTGGTGTTTAAAAGCCATTCCTTCTCTATGCCCTGAGACCGACGTGAAATTTACAAGTTCCTTACGTCTGTACATCAACATCAATAAAGCCACCACCAGAGATGGAGATGAACATCACTCTTGTGGAGAATTTCAAAGAGATAGAATACACCTAAAACAAGGAATGGGAATGAGCTGTCGGAATATGGTAAACAGGCAGAGGAAGGAGCTATCTTTCCTTTGTTGTTCCCTCGCGGGATGTGTGCAGCCCTGGTCAGACCAGCATGTTATACCGATCTAAAACTGAGTGGCTCTTTCAGCTGTTCAACAGGACAGTTAACAGTAAACTACTTTGCTGTGAGTTTTCAGTCACACAGAGACTGAACCAGGCAAGGATGACCCATTGCCTTCTCTTAAGGACATGAGACAAGCAGATGGGCTTTTTCTCACAAATGATAATGGTTTCAGTATAATTACATCGATTTCCTTCATTAGATATCAATGGAGTATTATTCGACGGCAGTGGATTATGAGTCAATGACTTGAGCACGATACACTGTTTCACATCTGACAGATTCTGTGCAGAGAACAAGTTAAACACCTCAAGTGCAATTATTTTGTAACGGACACGTGGTTTGAAGAGACTTGAAACAGCTGTATCGGATTTAACAAAAGCAAAAACATGGTTCATTCAGCAGTTGCACTGAGGCTGAGGAGAAGACTGGGATATCATAATGGTGGTATTGGACAGGATTGGTATGTGGGGATGTTATGGAAAATGCAAATCTGTGCAGGACAGAAAGGATATGGAGTTTGAGAGCAGTCTGGTTCCTTCTCGCATGTCAGTGAGTAATTTGTAAATAGTAATTTGCTTTATGTAATTTACAAGGAAAGGAGTTTTTGATTGGAAGTGAAGACATTAATATCCATTTTCTAAATTTAACATATCATGAGCAGAAATTCAGTTTAACCCAGTTTATCAGTCAAAGGGAATGACTTACTAGGAACATCAACTATAGCGAGGATGGGATAATAACCACCTTGAATAATCCATAGGATACCATGGATCCGCCATGCTAATGATATCCAAGGCTGAGAAAGATAGTAAAGACCAAAGGATAAACTCCTGTCCATTGTTGGAACATTCAAGTCTAATGTTCTCAGATTCTGATCCATTGTTGGAACTTTCGAGTCTAATGTTCTCAGATTCTGATCTCTCCACCCCTTCTGTCGGTGATGCTGCCTCTCACACTATGGGATAACACATTGACAGAGCCCATTTATCGTTTATCGATGGAAACCTCCACTGGGATAATTAGGATCCACAGAGATTAACAGTAATCACAGTCGATGAACAAATAGCTCCAGTTAACCGCTTTCAATTCAATATTGATTTTACTAAAATTCAAAATGATGTTTAAAATTTATACATTCAGCAAGGGATATATGGGAGTGACTGAGGGAATGGATGTTGGAAATAGCAGATTTCTTGTGTGTAATCATTCAGTCTGCCTTGGATATGGGAGTTAGGACAGAGGACTGTTGGAACATAAACCAGTTTCGCCATTTATAAATGGAAACGTAAAGCCTGAAACTATTGATCAGTGATTATAATGTTCACTTAACTTTTATAGTCCATAATCTGGTGGGAAAAGGTGCTCAAAGCAACATGGATTATAACAGGCAAACTGCATGGATGTGAAAACAGAGAATTGTACGTGACAAATACAATTCAGATTATTATTCGGGGATCAGAAGGGACAAGTGAGGGTCATGCTGTTGATGTTATTGATGTCAATGAACTATGATGAAGTATCACTTTTTAATTACTATGTGATTATGACATTGTGGAGGGGTCAGAAATCAGAGAGAATTGGAGGAAATTGCTGATGAGACTGGAGGAAGAGATAATGATATTGCCAGTTATCAGTATTGGAACGTGTCTCTTTATAAATCGTAAGGTCAGATTCAGGACGCATCGTTAGTGAGGGATGTGGGCAGCAACATTAGCTGTAAAATCAGAAGACATAGAAGCAAAAATTTGGCCTTTCAGCCCATTGAGTCTGCTCCGCCATTTGATCATGATTGTTAAGCTTCTCGACGCCACTCTCCCGCTTTTTCTACATAACCCTTGATCTCCTTGACAATCAAGAACCTATCGACCTCAGTCTTAAATATACTTAATGACCAGGTCTCGACAGCTTCTGTGGCCTTGAATACCACAGATTCCCCACTCTCTGGCTGAAGAAGTTTCTCATTATCTCTGTTCTAAAAGGTCTTCCCTTTATGCTGGGACCTTGGGTCTTGGTCTCTCCTATCAATAGAAACATCTTTCCAACATCCTCTCTGTTCACGTCATTCAGCATTTTGTAAGTTTCAATTAGATCCCCACATATCCTTCTAAACTCTACCAAATATTGACCCAGAGTTCTTAAATGTTCCACATATGTTAAGCTTTTCATTTCTGGAAGCATTCTTATGAATCTTCTCTGAACATCCTCCAGTGCCAGTTCCTGTGATACGGGGCTGTGCACAAAACTGCGCACAATACTCCAAATGTAGTCTGACCAGAGCCTTATATAGCCTCAGAAGTATATTCCTGCTTTTATATTCACACGCCTTTGAAATGAATAGCATCATTGTATTTGCCTTCCTAACTACTGACAACCTGCCAGTCTACCTTGAGAGATTCCTGGACTCGAACTCCCAAGTCTCTTTGCACTTCAGACTTCTGATTTTAATTTTAATATTGAAAATAGTCCATGCCTCTTGTCTTTCTGTCAAAGAGCACGACCACACACTTTCGCACACTGTACTCTGTTGAGATGTTTTTTACTCAATCTCCCAACGTGCCCACATCCTTCTGCAGGCGAAGGGGAGGACTGCAGATGCAAGAGATCACAGCCCAAAAGTGTGGTTGTGGAAAATCACAACCAGTCAGGCAGCATCCAAGGAGCAGGAGGTGAAACATTTCAGGCATAAGCTCTTTGTCAGGAGCGAGGGGAGTGGGTGGAAGAAAACTGAAAGATAAATAGGACAGGGTGAGGCCGGGGGGATGGTAGCGTGGAAGGCGATAGTTAGACGAAGGTGGGTTGTGATTGTGAAGGTCAGAGTAGCTGGAGAGATTGGACAGTTCAAAGCGACAGTGCGAAGTTGGAGTGTTAGATCCGAGATAAGCTGGGGAAGGTGAGTTGAGGAACCTGGTGAAATTGACATTGATACAGTATGGTTGGACGGTCCCAAAGTGGAGGATGAGATGTTGTTCCTCCAGATGTTGGTTGTCTTGAGTTTGACAGTGAAGCAGCCCCAGGACTAGCATGTCCTTGGCGGCTTGGGAGGGAGAGTTGCAGTGTTCGGCCTGAGGGTGGTGGGGTGATTGTGTGTGTGTGTGTGTGAGTGTGTGTGTGCGCGTCTGTGTGTGTGTGTGTGTTTGTATATCCCAGATATATTCCCTGAAACGTTCCAAAAGTTGACATCCTGTCTCCTCAATGTACAGGCGACAGGGAACAATGGACGCAGTACAATGTCTATGAGGTGATGGCCCGTAGACATTTGGGGCCTTGGATGGAGGTGCGGGGGAAGGTGAAGGTGCGCGTTTTACACAACTTGGGATGCCAAGGGAAAGTGTTAGGAGTGGATTATGGCTTGGTGGAGGGTGGGGACGTGGGCCTAATGAGGGAGTCATGGAGGGAATGGTCTCTGCAGAATGCTGATGGGCTGGGAAGGGAAATATATCTCTAGTGGTGGGGTCTGACTGGAGGTGGCAGAAATGATGGATGATGATGACTTGTATCTGGCGGTTTGGGAGGTGCAAGTTGAGGACCATGGAGGTCTATCTTTGTTGTGGTCTGCAGGGTTGGTTTCAAGTACCGAAGTGTGGGAAGTTGAGGAGATTCAGTGGATCACGTTTCTGCAAGCTCTCCACCTCTTCAATGCTAGCTTACCCTCTTCATATCTTTATATTTTCTGACGATCTGGCTGTCTGTGTCATGGTGGCATAGTGGTTACTGCGATTGCTGCACAGTGATAGGAACCCAGCTCGGGTCACTGCCAGTTTGGAATTTGCACGATTTCCCCATATCTGCATGTGCTCTGTTTTCCTCCTGCATGAGTTGATTAGGTTAAATGAGTATGTTAAATTGCCCATACAGTAAGTTATTAGTCAGTGGAGAATGAGTCTGGTTGGGTTTCTGTTTGGAGGGTTGGTGTGGACTTACTTTGCCAAAAGGCCTGTTTCCGCACTCTAGTGATTCTAATACTAAAAATTCGCCAAAGTGCCCTCAGATCCTTCATCTAAATCGTTTACTGTACAATGTGAAATTTGGTGCTCCCCACACTGAGTCTTGAGGATCAATGCTTGTCACTGACTGCCATCGTGAGAAAGCATATTTTATCCTTACTTTCTGCTAGCTTTTATCGATGCTAGCACGTTGCCTCTGACACCAGTGGTCCCCTTTCTCAATAACCTCCAGCGTAGCAATTTGTCAAAGGACGTCTTGAGGTGCAGGTAGATAATAACCGTTGGTTCTCCTAATCTGCTCAGTACTTCCTCAAAACATTCTAGTGGGTTTGTCAGGTCTGACCACTCCTCGATGAAACCATGCTAACTCTGCCCTATTTTACTATCTACATCAAGTATTCAGAAATACCATCCTTAACGATGGATTTCAGGGTCTTACCCACAACTGAGGTTAGGTTAATCAGTCTGTAATTTTCCGTCTTCTGCTTTACTCCCTTGTTAAACGGGGTGTCAAGTTAGAGATTTTCCAGTCCACTTTGCCCTTTCCTGATTCTAGTCATTCCTGTAAGATCACATGCACTACATCTTCAGCTATCTCCCTTACAAGGCTGGGGTGTAGTCCATCTGGTCCAGATGATTTATCAATATTCTGGCTCTTCAGTTTTATAACCCATTCACTTTGGTGCTGACCACCATACTCCGTTCTTCCCCTCACTCTGTTGAATTTTTGGGAAATTAATGGAATCTTCCAATGTGAAGACTGAGGCAAAGTTCCTCAGCCATCCTTTTGTTCCCCACCAGGACCTCTCTGGCATCATTTCCAATATCTACGTTTGCCTCTCTTTTGGACTTTAAATATCTTAATAGCTAGCTTACACCCTTATTTAATTTTCTCCCTCTGTATACATTTTTGTTGTCCTCTGTTGGTCTTTGTAAACTTCCAATCCTTTGCTTTCACACTGTCCTTCACCACATTCCATACTTCTCTGTTTTGCTTTGATACTATCCCTAACTTCCCGCGTTCAGCCATGGTTGCCTCATCCTCCCTGTACCATGCCTCTTTCTCCTTGCAATGAATCTCTGCTGTGTCTCCTAAATTACTCTTCGAGCCTACTGCCATTGCTATTCTACTGTCTTTTCTGCTAGGCTACTCTTCCAGTCAATTCTACCCAGTTTCTCCCTTATGCCTCTGCAGTTGCCTTTATTCAGCTGAAGTACTTTTGCCTCTAATTCTATCTTCTGCCTCTCAAATTGCAGAATAAATTCACCCATGTTATGATGGCTGCTCCCGATGGATTCCTTCAACTGAAGCTCCTTATCTAGTCTGCCCCTTTGCACAACACTAAAACCAGTATTGCCTGTTCCCTCGTGGACTGCACCACAAGCTACGCAAAAAAAAAAATACCTTGTAGACATTCCATGAATTGCTTTTCTTACAATCCACTAAAAGTCTGATTTTCCCATTCCCCCTATTGAAATACCCCATGATCACTCTAACCATGATTTCCTACACATCTTTTCTATCACCGGATTTATCTGATGGCCCAGCTCCTCACTATTATTTGCAGGCCTGTATAAGACTTCAACTGTAGTTGCTTTAATGATGTACTTCCTCAATTTTATCCACGCAGATGCTAAACCATCTGACCCTATGTTTTTTTTTACTGTTAATGTAACTTTATTTCGCATTAATAAGACAACCCCACCTCGTCTGCCCAGCTGCATATCTTTTGGATAAGGTTTATATCCTTGAATATTTAGCTCCCAATCCTGATCCCCTTGCAGCCATGTCTCTGTGATGCCCATCACGTCATACCTGCCAATTTCGATGTGGGTTACGAGTTCATTTACGCTATTCCTCATACTGCATGCATTCAGACATAACACTGTCAGTACTGTATTAACCATCCGTCTTCTCATTGTCATTCTTTTCTAGTGTACTTGAAGTTTGTTTGTTAACCATTTCTAGACACTCTATCCTGTTAATGTCTGTGGTGGCGATTTTAATAATCTATCCTGAATTCTGCACTCTTACTTCCTCTTTTAATTCAAGTATCTAATTACCCCGTAACTGATTCACGTTCCCCCACTCACACCACCTCTCCTATTCCACTTACATCCCTATCTACCACCCTAGTTATGAGATTCATTCGGACTCTGGTCCCAACATGGATCCGATGAAGGCTGTCCCATTGGAACAGGTCCTTTCTTCCCCAGAAATGAAATGCCTTTATTCAACACAAAATACAGCGACAAAATGATTTTCTGGACAAACCAGAATATGAAATGTACAAAGAGATAAGATTGTTCAAATACCCTCATGATATCGAGCTCTATGAAGTGAAATGTGGATTACTAAACCATGGAAGTTGGGTGCAAACTTTTTTCAGTCATTTCTTGACCCACAGCTGAGATGCTGATTTCCCCTCTGACAGTGATCCCCCTCACTGAGATTCTCTGGCTCAATCACTCGCACAGATTCTCAGGGGGTTATAGTTCCTTCTATCGTTGGCACAATCTATTTAAATTAATCCACCTTCTCTCTGAAGCCATTCAATTGGTCTATTGGATTCTGTTTAGCTGTCAGCCACTCAACTCTGTGATATTATAGGAGATAAATGATCTAGGATCACAACCAGAATCAGCATGGTGCTCCCAGGGTATGGCTCCCAGACAAAGAGTTTGTGGTTCAGTGGAATTTTTAAATAAAACTTCTATGTTCTGTCTATTTCTCCTCATGCTGTCTCTTGATCTATCCAATTTCATCCCCGTTTCACACCCCTTCATTTCTCACTCACTCTGTCACTCCGTTTTCTCTCCTGTCGGTTTATCTCCCTCCATATTCTTTCTTTCTGTTGCATTCTCTCTCTCTCTCTCTCTCTCTCTCTGTCTATCTCCAATAACTCTTTCTGCTTTCAGATAGCGGAGTTGGAGAGCTCGTGGGTGTACGAAGGACTGAATGGCTTCCGTCTGTGCTCTATTATTTCTGAGGTTCTCTGACCCACAATAACAACGTTAGGTGCCTATAGAGACAAGCTGGTTCAGTGCAGGACACAGGGCACAATCATCCATCATCTCTTGCTGTTCCCTGGTATACAACGACCCCGAAATATCTGTTCAAACAAAATAGATTGAAATTCGAACAGTTAGGGGGACGTTCGGCGGATGGTATATCAATGAGGTATTAATAAACAGTTGCCACACACAAAATGTGGATTTGCCTGATAGGTACTCCTTCCATTTAACACTCCATAACTCCTGCCTGTACTGACGTAACTTGCCTTACTCCAATTCCATAGCTTCTCAAAAGGTCCTGACGTATACACGTTCTTAGCTATCTTAAAACTGAAAGAGTTTCCAAAATGATTCCAAAATGCTGGCCCCCTGAAATGTCAGTCACCTGTCCTGACTCATTAGTCCAGTATGGCCCTTCCTGTCGTGGACTATCCACATACCGTTTCCAGTAACTGTGCTAATTATAATGTGAGGAGTATGACAGGCATTTCGGGTGAACTTGGAGCTTGGGTGAGTTTAACTGCTATGTTAATATTATAGAGATTTGTTTGACAGAGGGATTCTGGAATCCCAATGATACACATATCGGAAATGTTGCCTCCTCTACCAGTTCTTTGCCCATATATTTAACTCTACTACCATCCTATTCCTGAACTCATTGGCACATGGAAGAGTCTTGTCGCACCAAAATTTAAATATCATTTCAGCACAACTCCGGCAAGAATTCTTTCTTTAAAAAGGACAGACCTGGCAATAAATACTTAAGTATGAGTACATTAACTGGGAAGGAGGAGTCCTCTGAATCAGTCCAGTGATGACAGGATCTGATATCTATCACATCTGGAAGGTATAGGGGAGATGTCAGGGGTGGGTTCTTCACCCAGAGAGTGGTGGGGGCATGGAATGCGCTGCCCGTGGGAGTGGTAGAGTCAGATTCATTGGCGACCTTTAAGCGGCATTTGGATAGGTACATGGATGGGTGCTTAATCTAGGATAGAAGTTCGGCACAACATCGTGGGCCGAAGGGCCTGTTCTGTGCTGTATTGTTCTATGTTCTATGTTCTATGTTCTATGTTCTATCTGCCAAACCTGCTTGACAACGAACATCATTTTTCCAGAGCGGAGAGGAGAGGAGGACGAGTGAGGGCTGCAGGGAAGGTTAGGGCTTAATTTGTATCTGGGCAGTGGCTATACCGAGGTACTACACGGATATCTCCCTAACGCCCACCTCCTCTAACCAGAAGAAAAAAGATCCTGTAAGGTGAGGCTTTTATTTCTAATCCATCTTTTTCATTTATTTATGTGCATTGTTATGTTTTAGTTAGTTGATAAAAAGTTAAGCTTACAATGGGAGGGGACCTCAGATCCATGGCATATGACTATTCCTTGATATGGGAGCTTAGGAACGTGTCTGTCGTTCCTGACTCTTACACTTGCAAGAAGTGTGTCCAGCTGCAGCTCTTGTTGACCGCATGATGGCTCTGAAGCTGCGGATGGACTCACTGTGTAGCATCAGCGATGCTGAGGAGGTTGTGGATAGCACATTTAGTGAACTGGTCACACCGCAGATTAGGATTGCTGAGCGAGACAGTGAATGTCTCCAGCTACCACATAATTCAGAAACAACACATCACCAGACCTGCCATCGTTATTCTATTTAGCTCGAGCTGAATTTGTTTTTTTTTGTTTACTTTTAGCTGTTTTTATATCTCTGCTCATGCAACTTGTAACCAATAGATGGACAAAATTCAATTTAAGGCAGATTCATATTTCGTAGAGTCCCAATTAGCCAATCAAATCACATGCTTCCTTCGTCAAACTTGCACATTATCATCTGAAAGAATTCTGGCAGACTTGTCAGCGAGTCCTCTCCTTGACGAACTCATGCTGACTCAACCCTATTTTACTATGCACCTCTAAGTACTGCATTACAAGGGCCCAGTTCTTCAGCGAAATATCCCAGGCCAAGCCATCCCCAGCTGCTTCATCAATGTCCATGCCTCCATCATCAGTTCAAATGTGGGAATGTTCAATGACAAATGTGCAAAGAATACCACCCATAACTCCTCAGTTGAAATTTAACATAGCACAATCAATTAGAGATTGGGCTCCTTTAGATTTAGTCCTATGCAATGAGAAAGTCTAACTAATAATGTTACTACAACGGACCCTGTGAGATCTGACTGTGGTGTAGTTCGTTCTGAAACTAGAGATTATAGCAAAGGAAACTAAGAGGGTATGAGTGGCAAGTTGGTGGCTTGGGCAAATCACCAAAAGCTTTGCCAGGAGACAGTCAATAGCTAGTATTTGAAACGATGCATCATTTATAACACATATACATTCTTTGAATACATAACATTCTAATGACGCTGGTACAATTGCAACATTTAAAAGGCATCTGGATGAGTATATGATTAAAAAGGGTTTAGAGGGACATGGGCCGGGTGTTGGCAAATGGGAGGATATGAGATTGGGATATCTGGTTCGTCATGGACGAGATGGACCAAACGGTCTGTTTCCGACTTGTACATCTCTATGACTCTATTCTGCGGCCTCATTGTTAATAGTGGGCTGGAAAACTCGATTAATGACCAATGTCAGGCGACCTTCCTTATGGTTTCTTGTCTTCTGCCTCCCTTCCTTCATTGCATAGAGATTTTACATTCTGATTTTCCAGTTCTCTGCGACACTCCCTGAGGACATTTATTTCTGAAAATCCACAATTTTCTCCTCTATTTCCTTCAGTAATTTGTGTTGTTATCCTTCCATCTGTGTCATCTATCCATCTTCAAACATGACAGCTTCCACAGCACATGCTCATCAGCACTGACCACTACAGTAATCTCTCGCCCTTTACTGTCTTGAAGTTCTGGAATGCTGCTAGTTGTCAACCATTGTGAGGACTGCTGCAAAGCACCTATTCAGTTCATCCTCCAGTTCTTTTTTCTCTGTTTCTCTCTAACCAGCCTCGTTTTCAAGTTGCCCAATGTTCACTCTTGCATTTCTTCCTTTTGTAGATCTTAACTAAACTCGTGAAGTCTCCTTTTATATGGGGAGCAAGCTTATACATTCCATATTCTCCACTTTATTGTTCTTTTTTTAATTATCCTCTGCTGCTTTAAAAACGCCTCCCAATCTTACCGAGACTGAGGGAGAGTATGCCAGGGGATTAACTGCAGAAGGCAACATGTAACTATACTAATTCTGTTAGCCATCATTGGGTGTCATGATGACACAGCTCTACTGCCTCATAGTGCTAGGGACTCGGGTTAAGTTCCAAGCTCTGGAGCCTATTTGTGTGTCGTTTGTACAATCTCCCTGTGTTTGCTTTAAGAGCATTATCTCCTTTCATCTCTCCACTGTCTGTCTCTGTGTTTATGCCATCACCATTAATTTTGCTTTAGGTTGGCGATGAAATGCGGCAAATGCCACCGGTTTTTGGAAAAGCACCCCTGGTGTTAAGGCTGCCCTGGCTGTTCAGGAAACTTGCCTGGCCACTGGTTCCCAAGCTATCCCTCTCAGTTCCTCAGTCCATCCATTACTGCATACAGCCTTTCCTCGAGTCACTCCTGTGACTTCGCAGAAGTAATTGACTGGCACTGAATGGTCCCGAAGGAGGGCTGTGTACACAAAGACACTGGGCACTTTCTGACCCACTAGGGATGCTGGGTAAAGACCCTGCCATTGAAAGTAACAGAATAACTAAAATCCAATTGAATAGCAAAACCGTGCTTGGACCAGAGTACGAGGGGATAGCACATCCAAGGCTGTAGACAGGGCTTTAAATTAAATGGAGCGATGGTAGGCAAGAACAGATATTGGCGGAATTAGAAAACCCGAGTTAAAGGAGGAGGTAAGAGTGCAGGGGTCAGGAGAAGTTAATAAAATCTCCAACAGACATAAATATGACAGAGCGTATGGAGAGAGTTAGCAATCAAACTTCAAGCACATTGGACAAATGAATGACAATGTGAAGAGTAACGGTTAATACAGGACTGAAGGCGTTATATCCGAATGTATGCAGTATAAGGAATAGAATAAATGAGCTTGTGGCGCAGATCGAAATTGGCAGTTATGACGGAGACATGGCTGCAAGGGTATCAGGATAGGGAGCTAAATATTCAAGGATATACATCTTATTTAAAACATAGGCAGGTGGGCGGAGGAGGTGGGGTTGCCTTATTCGTAAGAAATAAAACTAAATCAATAGAAAGAAATTAAGTAGGGTCAGATGATGGGGATTATGTGCGGGTAGAATTGAGGCCTCGAAAACGTGAAAACAAAATAGTTGGAGTCTTGTACAGGCCTCCAAGTCGTAGTCAGGAACTAGGGCACAAGAAACACCAGAAGAGGGAAAAAGATTGGTAGGAAAGACAAAGTTAGAGTGATCATGCAGATGTTAATAAGAAAGGTTGTTGAGAGTGAGGACGAGCTCAGCCAGTTGGAGGATGGTGGTGGTGTTTGGGTGCAGTTCATGCCTTTGTTCCGAAAAGAAGCAGAGAGTCCTGAGACCATTCTAATGGGGGTGGGGGTGGGGAGGGGTGTGGTGGATGTGTAATGGGATGTTACATCCATGGAAAAGAAGAGATGGATGGAGCCTGCAAAATTGAAATTCTTAAATTGGTGTAAAGTGTCACATGAATCACGGATGTACATGGGCAGGGACTGGATCAGGAGGGATTGCTGAGTCAAAGTAGGAAGCGATGCGTTGTTTGTAGCAAATGCAGACTGAAGCAATGTGTCTGCCTGGGCCACCCTGTTTGTGGATGTCTGGAGGAGATGGAAGCAAACTGTGCTTTCAGAGGCCCATCAGCTTGGAGCCATTGGCTTGGGTTTGGGAATGCAATGTGGTGGGAGGGGATCACCAGTAGAAAATCGATCAGTTATCGCAGTTGATACAATGGCCTGATGTGCATTGGTGGGCGTCATGTTCTAAGAAAATACCTGTTATATGTTTTTTTTCTATCATTTGATTCTTGTTCAGATTGTGCAGCTATTCTGAATTTCTGCATCTCCATCAAGTGCAGACGACATGTTTTTTTTTCGCCGAGTGTGGCTCCTCAACATTTTTTTGACTTTTTTATACAGTATGTACAAAAATGGGCGTTGTGTTCTAATAATTTGCTTCCACTTCAAGGAAAACGTGAGGATGTGATTTGTACTCGGGCAGTGTGTCCATTACGTGCAATTTAATTGAATCTTTATTCTCATCACACTCACTCTTTCAAACAAACAATGAATGAATCCGTAAATTCTGTAGATTTGTTTCAGCTCTGACGATTGCTGGGAATGTTACAAAGGACATACTTCAGTGTCACAGAAAATACAAATGTGCAAGGTGCCAAATCCTAGTCCATACAAAATTATTCACAAGCTTTATAAATCAAACATGCAGAGGTGGAAGAGTGTACGTAAAAGGAGAGTTCAGCTCTGTGTTCAAAATGCTATTTCTGGCTCCCTCACGAAAGACCTTAACACACTCTGTAAATTCCCCAAAATAAGAACAGCAAGAGACTTTACCACTATTTTAATCGCTGTGAGAATCATGTGGTGAGGAATACAATCTCCAACGTTGCACAGCATCCTGGCTTGAATCAATATCATTGTCCCTTTATTGTCACTTGTTCAGAATCCTGTGGCTCTCTTTGAAACATATCTGTTCGTGTCCCTGCACCACGAGGGTCACTGCGGTTCACCACCATGTTCGGAATGGAAATTAGACACAGGCAATAAATGCTGGTCTTGCTAACGGAATTCACTTCACAAGAACAACTGACAGGAATCTGATCTATTAAAGGCATCCATTCTAACCGATTTGATTTCTAACGTAGTTTTAGTGAGGCTTTTACTTTGACCTAAGCATCTGATCTTTCTGTAACTCCATGAAACTTCCAGCAGTGCATTCGGAGTGCGGTTGAAAAATTACATTTGCAAGTTGTGTTCATCATTCTGAAAGTGAGAGCCTTTCTGCGCTGGAGAATGCTTTCATTATTTGTCAGTATCGAAAGGCAATAGCAACGTAGAAACTAAGATCAACTTGAACCAAGTCTGCCATGTGATAAGATCATGGATGATATGACTGTGGCCTGAAACACGCATTCCTGCCATGCCTTATAACGTTAATGCATCATTCTTAGGCGATAAACTGTCTACCTGTGTCTTAAGAGTATTCAATGTCTTACCTTCCATCACTCGGTGGGAGGGAAGTTCCCACATTCGCAGAACCCTTTGAGATGGTTAAAACAGTCATCAACTCCTTCACTGGGATATTCCCCAGTTTCCAGGAGTCCATCCATTTCTGGAAATCTCTCGCACAAATTGAAATATTGTTTCAGCATTCAACTTGAATAGACTACTCAGAATATTATGGTTTAAACGGTATCATACGTAGTTTTCCTAAACTCCAACTGATCCAAGGCCAGTCTGGCAATGTTTCCTTCAGAGATAAATGCTCCTCACAGGAATCAGTTGAGTAAATTTTCTCTCGACTGCTTTTCATGTCATTATGCCCTCACCTCTCCTGGTGTGCTCTCACCATTACTCTGCGAAACGGTAGAAAGTCTTCCCTACTTCTGGATATATTTTCTTTCAAAAGGTATGAAAATTTATATTGCCTCCCTATGAATTGCAAGCAATGTGTTTTTGTTTGTGATCCAGATGCCTGATTTCTCTGTGCCACAGCTTTGCAATCGCTTCATTGGAATAATACACTGTTTTTCCATTCATTCCACCACTCTATTCAAACACAGATACATGTTTCCTGCTATGCTCCATATACCAATTCACCTGACCAATTCGAGCATCTCTATAATATTATGAAGTGGAGGTCAACATCCATCTGACAATTAAAACCAATGCAACCAGCGAAGATCTCCTTGCCTTATAATATGGTAAGGAAGTGTGATAAGTGATGTAACTCATCTCTTTTTCGACACGCAATTTGTTATAAAGGAGTGGTTCAGTGAAATGGAATCTTCTCTTGTACTCTGTAATTAACAAGTAACTAGTTCCCTGTCTAGGTTAACACTGCTGCCTCACAGCGCCAGAGTACCCAGGTTCGATTCTAGCCTCGGGCAACTGTGTGGAGTTAACACATTCTCATCGTGTCTGCGTGGGCTTCAACCCGGGTGCTCCCGTTTCCTCTCTCAATCGAAAGATATGCAGGTTTACTAAATTGCCCATAGCGTTCGTAGATGTGTAAGTTAGGTGCGTTAGTCAGGGGTAAATGCAGTTAATAGGGTAGAGTAATGCATTTGAGTGGTTTACTCTTCGGATGGTCAATATGGTCCTTGTTTGGCTGAAGGGCCTGTTTCTCCACTGTAGGGATTCTAACTCTAACAGTGAACAAACTGAATAATCACTTTGTAACTAGCTATCTATTCTGGAATAAACCAAGATTTTCTTGATTATGCTGTATCAATAATGCAGATTCCACTCGTAAATCCATTATTAGTAAGAACAATAAATTAAAACTTAGTTTCTCAAAGTTCATGCAGAATGAATTCACTTGAGATTTCGGTATCTTATCCTCTCGTCTTTCTCTGTCTGAAGTGCCTTCTCAGTTGTTTTCTGGTTTCAAGACTATTTGCTCAGCGTGTTGTGCGCCTTTATTGATGGATAGAGCTTTTTAGATAGAGCATGGAGATTTTTTGTGAAACCCCAATACTTCTTTCACAGATGACATTTCCCTTTTATCATCTTTTCAGATGGTAGTTGACTCTCCCCTTCCGTTCAATTGCCTCTCTGTTGTATATCCCTCCTTGATACAAGAAATTCTTATATAATGATTTGTTTCAGATTATTAACTCTAAAATGGACTCTTAGTCTCCAAGTGCCTTTTTAACTTAATTGGCAGAATTTGAAATGTTGCCTGGGTAAAAGTGCTGCTTGGGTCCGATAACTGAATGGTTTTGCTCCATTCTGTCAACTGGGCACATGCAAACTGCTAACCTCCAGACGTTCACTTTTCTATTTAATCACCGAAAAGCACCTTACCTTTTCAAAGGTCATCATGGTATTGTCCAAAATTTTATAAGTTCGCCATTTTTACGCACCAATACACTAATATCCACTTCACATCTTCCTTTCTTAGCTTTTCAATCATTATATTCTTCCATATTACAGTCAGACGTTTTTGCCAAAAAATATAGATTGTGGCCACATTCCAATGTGTTGACAAGGTAATATTTTTGCACCATGTCCAAACTGTCAGTTTGGAGCAATGCTAACATGTTTTGTGGCTCTATCATAGACAGGCAGGAGGCTGGAAGAATACAGCAAGCCAAGCAGCATCAGGTGGTGGATAATGGTTTAACCACGAAACGTCGACTTCTCCAGCTCCTGATGTTGCCTTGTCTGCTGTGTCCTTCCAGCCTTCTGTCTGTCTATTTTGAATTCCAGCATCTGTAGTTTTTTGACTCTTGCAGCCTCGTTTCCCAGTTTCCAGCCTGGAGTTGCAGAAAAAAATCTTTAAGTCGCACAAGAATGCTCAACACTCTTTACTTCCAATCTAAATGGTTATTTCCCATTCCATACACTTGAAATATTGACTTCTCCACCTCCCAATTCTCTACCTTCCTTCAGTCAACCTCTATCTAAGCCAATACTCTACCCGTAACCACATGGGAACTAACCTACTAGATCAGTCTTTTATGTAGCACCTTGCCAAATGCCTCTGAAAGTCTCCATATACTATATCCACTGGATCCCCAATATCCAACTTCCTCTTTGCATCCTCAGTGAACCCCAGAAGATTTGTCCAACATGACCTACCCTTCATGAAACTACTGAAACTGGTGACATGATCTTTGTTTTGCCACGGGTTCAGCTATTTCCTTCTTTATGATTGATTCCAGCAACCTCACAACACAGAGGTCAAGCTCATTGGTATGCATTGCCCCACCTTTTGCCTATCTCCCTTGTGAATAAGAATGTCATATTATTACGTTTCCAATGCATTGGCACCTTTCTACAATCCAAGTAATTTTTCAATCTCACAACCAATGCATCTATCATCCCTGCTGCTAGCTCCTTTAATACACTTGAGACTTATCTACCTTTAATCCCATTGGTTTACTTCATACATTTGTTCCTGGTCATAGTAATCATAGAACATAACAGCACAGTTCTGACCCAGCGGACCTCGATGTTGTGCAGACCTGTGGAACCAATCTGAAGCCTATCTATTCGACACTACTCCATTTTCATCCATACGTTTATCAAATGACCATTTAAATGCCTTTGAAGCTGGTGAGTTCACTACTGTTTCAGGGCAGGTGTTCCATGCCCCAACTATTCTCTGAGTAAAGAAACTATCTCTGACATCTGTCCTATATCTATCACCCACCCCCACCCCCATCAATTCAAATCTATGCCCCTCGAGCAACCAACACCATCCGAGGAAAAAGGCTCTCACTGTTGTTACGACCAGGGGTAATCACCTCTGCGAATTTAAACCAACAACACAGAAAACATTCACCCCGTGCTGTAATCTGTTCAAATTCCAGAGGCAAAGAACTATCCAGAAATTACTATTTAAAGTAAAAATTAACAACTTTCTTATTTAAGTCTAACAGAGAATAATATTTAACAACTACTTACAACTCCTTAACCTTAAAACTATCTTTTACCTCCACCTCTATAATACTACTCCGATCAAAAATTCTAGATTAAGATTTCAAAATAATCTTATCTCAAAACCAGGCAGCTGTCGATTTTTCTCCATATTTCTGCCATCCTTTCTTATTCTTGAGAAATCTGCTTCCCAGATCTTTCGTTGGTAAAAGTATCTGTTGGGGAGCATGATCTTTCTGCTGCCAGGCTGGACTTGTTGGCGGCTTGCTCCGCTTTGCCCTTCTGGCTAACTGTTCAAAACGTTTAATATTTATACCCCAAAAATGGTTTGTTTCATTAGTTTAAATATTGTGAAAATACTAAATACAAACTTGATTGGCATTTGGTATCTTGGGACACCATTTAAACTGATTGGCTAAATTTGAATTTGTTTGTGTCTCATAGCAACCTAGATACTGCTAGCTGTTTCAGCAAATATTACATTTTTAATTTTCCCAGTACTCAGTGCGCTTGCTAAGCCCTTGGCCAACCTTTCAACTCTCTTAATGGTATAGCACACTTAAAACTTCATAACACTGTCTACCCTATCTCACCCTCTGATTATCATATATAGATTAATTTAGTCACCTCTCAACCTTCTTCTCTCGAACAAAAACCGCCGTAACTACCTTAGACCTTCCTTATAAGACCTTCCCTCCAAATCAGGCAACATCCTTGTAAATCTCTTTTGAACCCTTTCCAAACCTTCCACGTCCTTCCTATGATGCAGCAAACAGAACTATGTGCAGTACTCCAAGTACAGCGACACCGGAGTTTTGTGCACCTGCAGTGTGATTGTGTGCCTCCAAAATTCAAACCCATCACCAATAAAAGTTAACATACCATACGCCTTCTCAACGAGCTTATTAAACTGGGTAGCAACTTTCAGCGATCTCTCTGCTCATCAACACCGCCAAGAATCTTACCATTGGCCCAGTATTCTTCATTCCTGTTGCTCTTTCCAAAGTGAATCACGTCTCACTCTTCCACATTAAACTCAAGTTACTACCTCTCAGCCCAGCTCTGCAACTTATCTATGTTCCTCTGTAACCTGCAACATCCTTCAGCACGATCCACACTTCACTCACCTTAGTACCATCCATAAATTTACTAACACAGCATTCTGTGCCCTCATCTAGGTCATCTATAAAAATGATAAACAGCAGTAATCCCAACTAGATCCTCTGTAGGAACTATAGTTTTTGTGCAGTCTGTGAAAACAGAAAGCATTAGTTTTGTGCCGCTGCCATTTTTGAGTTTCTCATTGTTATCATGTCAGTTTCATCCTGAAAAAAAGCCATCACTAAGTTTCACTATGCGCTTCCTTTTTCTATACTAGTGAAAGCTTCTGAAATCAGTGTTTATATTTCCACTCGTTTCCTGTCATAGCTTCATTTAATGATGTGTGTTAACACGTTGCTGAAATTTATTTCTTTTGTTGTTTTCATTAATTCACCGCAAGAAGGCATTGATGCGTTGGCCATTTATTGTCCATCCTTGATTACCCATAGGACAGTTAGGAGTTATTTACATTACTGTGGGTCTGGAGTCACGTGTAGGTCAGACCAGGAAAGGATGACAGTTTCCTTCCCATAGAAAATTAGTTAAACAGGTGAGCTTCTCATGACAATCTATTCACGTTCACCACCAGTTTGTTAATTCCAAATTTGAATTCAAATTCCACCAACTGCCATAGCAGGAATCGAACCCAACTCCCCAGAACATTATCTGCGTCACTCGATGAACAGTTCGGCAATAACACACTAGGCCACTACCTTACTCAATCCCCGGGAGCGTGACTAACTTGTGCAGTATGATTTGCTCAAGTTTTTGCCCTCATGCTGTCATTGACTTCCTTATCTAGGCATGGATGATTTTTCTCTGTCATGCAATTCCTCTTCTCTCCCGAATATACTTGAATTGAGAGGTATTTAATATCCCCTTAAGTACTTGCCAAATTTCTTCATCTGGCCTGCTTTTGACTGCTCCCCCCACCCCTAATCAACCCCTTCCTTAGATAACTGTAAGTATCATTGCCCAACACTAAGGCTCTTGTATGTGACTCTGTCCTCACTCTTTCAATCAGTAAGTTGTGGTCCTTCGTTCCCAGAGGATCCTTAACAGCAAGATAATTTTTCATTCCTTCCTTATAACGAATCTAAAGTAGCCTGCTCTCTGGTTGGTTCCATGACATGTGCTCGCAGAAACAATCCTTCATATAATCTATGAATTGTACTTGGAGCCTACCCTTTGCCAAGTTGATTAATGGATTCAATATGCACGTTCATCCCACCATTGTTATCTTGTCACGAGCCCTCATTATTTCCGACCTCTGAAGTACTTTGGGGAGATGGTGGCTGAAAATTATTTTTCCAAAGAGGTATCTTCCTTTGCTTCTTATTTGCACCTATACTGATTTTCATTTTGTTCCCTAGTACCAATATCATTTCTTAATCTCGTCTTGATATCATCCTTAACCAATACATCAATTCCACCTCCTTTACCTTCATGTCTATCCTTTCGGAATACCGAGTACCCATGGACAGTTCACTGTCCAGTCCTGAGCATCCTGTAACCATGTTACAATCATCCTTACAAGGTCATACCTATTGATCTCTGTATCTACTGCCAGCTCATCAATTTTATTCCAATTACTGTGTGCTTTTAGGCATAAGGTTTTTAAATAAGTTCTTTTGATTTGGCTTTCTCCTTTAATATTTTCTTAAGTCCGAGCTTCCTGATCTCACATACATCACTCCTTCACGTTACCCACACTTTCCATGTTTATTTTTTTAATCTCTGATAAACACCTCTATCATTTATTCTAACCTAACCTCCAACTCACATTTTGGACTGATTTGATTCCTTCTCGCAGCATGGTCATGAGACTGGCCGTGACTGATGTCCTACTCACCTCTACCTTCTGCTCCGTTCCTGACCTGCTGCTTTGTTTCCCAGCCTCCTGGTTTATGAGTTTAATCCAACTAATTTGCACCAGAAAACCTCCCCACCAGGATGTTGGTGCTCCTACGGGTAAGATGATATCTGTCCATTCTTTAAAGCTCCTACCTGTCTTGGAAGAAGTCCCAATGATCCAGAAGTCTGAAACCCTCATCCCCGAACTCGCTCTTTAACCATGTGTTTACTTTCTCTCTCTCTCTCTCTCCCTCTTTCACACACACAGCTCACACACACACACACAGAAACAGACACATACACAGACACAGAGATACGTACAAACACAGAGACACAGATACACAGACACAGACACACAAAAAGACAGACACACGCACACACACAGACACAGACACAAACACACACGCACGCAGCGCATTACTTTGTAGAAGAATGCCACTAGACAATAGACAATATACAATAGATGCAGGAGTAGGCCATTCAGCCCTTCGAGCCTGCATCGCCATTCAATATGATCATGGCTGATCATTCCCAATCAGTATCCTGTTCCAGCCTTATCTCCATAACCCTTGACTCCACTATCTTTAAGAGATCTATCCAATTATTTCTTAAATGAATCCAGAGACTGGGCCTCCACTGCCCTCTGGGGCAGAGCATTCCATACAGAGCATTCCACACTAACCTTATAAATAATCAGAATGATAACTGGAATGAAGGATTCAGTTAAAGTAGGGTGGGAAAAGTTAGACTTACTCTTAATTGATTAGAATAGACAAAGATGTGAACTTATTGCAGTGCTCAAAATTATGAACAAAAAGGGTAAAATGAAAATACCCAGTTTCTCTTCTCTGGTATTACAGCATCTAGGTGTCCCAGTTCCAAGATTGTCAGCACAAGACTCGGAGTGAGATAAAGAAAAAAATAACTTTATTGAGAGAGTTGTTCGGATTTAGAATGACCTGCCTGGGAGGTTTGTGGATGAAGATTCAAGAGGGAACTGGATATATATTTGAAATTTTCGACTTTAAAGGACTACAGTGATAGAGGTGGCGAATGGGAGGATCTTGGTTGACATTTCAAAAGCTGATGCATTCATAGTGGCCCAATAGCCCCTTGTGTACATTAAAGTTCTGTACTCTATCATGAACAGATGCAAGTCAAAGCCAGTATCAGATTATTTCCTGTTGTAAATGCTGGCAAATATCTGATCGCATTTGCTGCAGCATAACCATTCAAAATGCAAGTATTGCAAGGTCAGCTTGATGATGAGCTCTAATTAGTACTCTGCACATGAATACTTTAAATCTTGTATTCCAATTACTAAAACAAATATTTCCTTTGCTTTGGCACGAAATTCTTTGAAAATGTCTGACTGTTCAATCACATGAATATATGTTCATCGTTCTTTTTAACATTTTACGTTAAATACCATTCATTCTAAAAATTGCAAGGTTTCAAATTATTGTTCACTTCAATTTAATAAGAAAATCATTTATTTAAACTAATATTCACAGTGCATGTTGAATTATTGTCATTTCTGAACTGTTGGTAAATAGCTGAAACTCGCATGTTTCGATGAGAAATTAAACTGATTGATTATCTATAAATGTATAAGAACAATATTTCTATATGATGTTCAATCATTTTCTCACTCTGATAATATAATCATTCAGAAGCCAACCACGTTCCAAATGTTGGAGCGACAATGTGTTCATTTGACAACTGACAATGAATATGTAATTGTGATCACGACTATAGTCAGATATCTGTTCATTGTTCGATATTAAATAAAATATACATTCTTTATTTTTGTATCGTATAATTTTGACAGCATTTTATATTTTAGTACCATAAATATAACATCAACCTAATTGTTTTCAGAGATGATGTAATTATTGTTTGGTTGAGTAATCAAATTTCACATTTTTGCCCAATTCACGAATATAGCAAATATCTGATTATTTTTCAGATCAGTAAACTCCTCAGCTTGCAATCATAACCTACGTTGAAAATGGATTTTGAAAGATTGGAATTCAGTCACAGCTGTCTGTGATATTTAGTAAGACATTAGTCTGCTCTTAAAAGTATTCAGAGAGCTTCCACCTGGGTCAGGGCAGTCATTCAAACGTTATTTCACAACAAATTCTTTAGACTCCAGCTTAGGAAGGGGGGAACCAACCAACAGGCTATCATTAGTCTCTGTGTAGGCATAAATGCTGTGCAAATTAGTTCAAAGACTATCCAGCAACCATGCCTTACAAATTCATCTTCAGTCTGAGCCTGGCCCGGGGGTGATGAATGGAGACGGAGTGTCAAAATCACATCGCACAAGTTACTTATGGTGATGACATCTGGCCTGCCTCCCAGACTCCATGCATCTTCAACCTGGACCAGACACTGGGTGAAGACGTTAGCAAGTTTACAGTCTTCTGTAGCACATTGTGTCTCACAAAGAAACCTTTACAAGCATATCCAATAAGTGTCACCTTCACATTCACCAGTATCAAAATAAAATTGTACATTTTTGTGGATCGCCAGAGATTAATACAATTGTGACCCAACAGAATGTATTTGAAGAAAACAGCAGGAAGTGGCAAGTCAAGAATCACGTTAATAACTGAACTTGACGGATTCTGTCTGCTGTTGGTCGTCACACATATATTGAACTGTTTTTCAGGTGACTGTAACAATGCACACCATAACTGGAGATCTTGGCCTAACGCCCCTCCAAAGCTTCCTGATCTCACACACACCACTCCCTCACACATTCAACAATTGATAAGAATCCACAAGCTGGGTGAAACAGAAAGCATAGAATGGGACTATTCGTCACAGCAGATTCGCCGCCGACGATTAACCACTGCCCTTTGACCACCGAGAATGCTTAGCCACCACCCATTGGCCACTGAAGACGACTCGACACCGCAAGTAAGTAGTATATTTTGAATATTCGTGGTTTATAAAATTGTCGTTATATTGGTTAAGGTAGTGTTTGTGTTGTTTCAGTATCAACTTATTTTCGTTACAGGAGTTTATTTTTACAACTTGTATTTTTGGAACGGCAATTTTTAGTATGGAAATAGAAATTATTAGTAAACGTGGAAATAAGTAGATTTACCACGATGGTTTTATATATATTTTGATAAACTATCCAAGAGTGATTCAAGTATTAAATTTTGCTGATGTGAACAAAGAGACCGATGTGACGAACGGATCCACATGAAGAGTGGCACGAGGATAAAAACAATAAATGGACACACACATTCTCCTTCTGCAGCAAGTGTCCAAGTTGCGAATGTGAAAACAAGTTTAAAGCATCTTGCAGAAGAATCGCAGGAAGTACCTAGTGGTCTTATTAACGAATGTTAGCTAATGTCCCTCAGTCAGTCCTAGCATCTTTACCGATGACAAGCAGCATGAAGAAAATGATTCGATGATACAGGAATGATATTATTTTAGCGTCACCACGCCCGACTGATCTTCAGCATTTGGTAATTCCAATTCGATACAAATTATATAAGCCAGATAACGGAGCAGAAAAATAATTTCTTTTGCGGATAGTGGTCAAGGAAGTAATCAGATAATCATATTTGGTAGGGAATCTTGAATACATCATTTAGCAGAATCGACGTAGTTGGTGGATGGCACGTTCAACATTTCCCCTATTTTATTCTCTCAGGTAGACTGTATTTTAGCAAAAAGATTTGATGGGGTCATCCAATAAGCAGCGGTCAATGTATGTATGAATTTTTGAAATGGTGAAGTCTTTGGCACCTAATCCCAGACCACAGTATATCCATTTTGACTTTGAGCCGGCAGCTATCAGTGCTTTGAGAGAATGTTTTCCTGAAATTAGAATTAGGGGCTGTTTCTTTCATTTGGAACAAAATATGCATAGACATCCTGTTGCAGTTGGAACAACTCGTCAATAAAACACCGATCTAGATAATGCTTTAAAAGCAAAAATGGTAATTGCTTTGGCTTTTATGTCACTTGCTGACCTTGATAACTACGTAGAAGCACTCGCAGAGTTTCTGCTTCGTGAACGACAACCAACGCTAGATTGGTTTGAATTTAACTATATTGGACTCTACAATCGACATGGCACTAGCCCTTGTTTCCCCACGATATGTGGTCGGTCTATGAGACAATAATAAATGGTGAAGATCGCACAAATAATCATGCTGAAACTGCTCATCAGTGTATTGCTTCTGAACTCGGAGCTCACCACCCAACCATATGGAAATGTATTGGAACGTTAATGAAAGAGCAAAAGGGGCGTGATTTATATATGGAACAGCTGATAGCGGGTTTCCCACCACAAATCAAGCTAAAAGAATCGAGACGCAGACGATAGAATAAAAAATTTTTCTTGAATACGGCGAAAGAGATTGCTTGGAATATCTTAGTGGAATAGCACATAACGATCAAATTAACTGAAATTTCATTGTTTAATATTAATGTGAGACTTTACTACTATAATAAAGATTTTTAAATATATTTCCTTTTTCTGGTTAAAGTTATTAACTCATTCTTATATATAAACCAATAAAATGATATTCATTTTAACGCTTTTTTAATCAATATGTAGTATGTTGTTGTATAAATAAAGGGGACTGAGAAGTATGAAAGAACAGGCTGGAGGGAAAACAATCACTACACACATATACATTTCCAATCGCGAATAGTCTCCAGAGGTCAAACGACCCCAGTGGATAAACGCTGGTGGAGAACAGGCAGTACCTGATCATCAGCGGCGAATCTGCCAAGGCGAATTGTCACCAACCCCAGTACAGCACAGAACTAACGTTTTGCCCCTTGACGTCAAGCCAACCTTTTATCCTACTCTAGGATCATACTAACCTACATACTCTTCATTATATAGTCATTTATTTGCCTATCCAATAGTCGCTTAACTATCGCTAATGCAGCTGACTCTACCATACTTGCCAGCAGTGCATTCCACCCATCCACCATTCTCTGATTAAGGAACCTATCTCTGATATCTACATTAAATCTCCCTCCAATTACCTTAAAATTGTTATGCCTCATGATAGGCATTTCCGCCATGGGGAAAACTCTCAGGCTATCTACTCTATCTATGCCTCTCATCATCTTGTACAACTCTGTCAAGGCACATTCCATTCCTCTTCGTTCCAATTAGAAAGAAAACATAGCTACCCCAACTCTTCTTTGTAAGACATGCCGTCCAGTCCAGGCAGCATCCTGATAAATCTCCTCACCACCGTCACCAAACCTTTCACATTTTTCCTATAATGAGGTGACCAGAACTGATCACAATATTCTAAGTGTGATCTCACCAGGGTTCTATCGAGCTGCAGCATAACTTCAAGCGCTTAAACTCAATCCCCCGGCTACTAAAAACATCATCCTCCTTCTTAACAATCTTGGCAACCTGGGTGGCAACTCTGAGGGAGTTATGGTATGAGCCACAAGATGCCCCTGTTGCTCCACAATATAAGAATACTGCCGTTATTCTGAATTCAAATTCGACCTTCCAAAATGAATCGCTTCACACATTTTCACGTTGAATCTCATCTGCCACTTCTCAGCCCAGTTCTGCAACCTGTCAATGTCTCATTGCAAACTACAATAGCCCTCCACATTATCCACAACTCCACCAACCTGGGTTATATTGACCAACTTACCAACGTACCCTTCCAATTCCTCATCCAAGTCATTTATAAAAATCACAAACATTAAAGGTCCCAGAATCGATCCCTACGGAACACCACTGATCACCGAGCTCCAGACTGAATACTTCCCATTTACCACCACATTGTGTCTTCTAAGGGCCAGCCAATTCCGTATCCAGACAGACAGGTTTTCTTATATCCAGTGCCACCTCACTTTCTGAATGAACCTACCATGGGGAATTTTATCAAACGCCTGGTTAAAATCCATGGACTTCACATCCACTACTCTCGTTTCTTCAATGTGTTTGATCCCATCCACAAATAATTCAATCAGGTTTTGATCATGACCTGCCCCTCACAAAGCCATGCTGACTATTTTCTAATCAAACTATGGTTTTACAAATAATCATAAATTCTGTCTCGCAGAATCTTCTCCAATACTTTGCCCAATACTGATGTAAGGTTGATTGGTCTGTAATTCTCACGACTACCTTTCTTGAATAATTTAGTAACATTTACCACCCACCAATTATCTGGCACTACTCCAGTCGACAGTGAGGATGCAAAGACCATCGCCAAAGGTGGATAAATCTCTTCCCTCTCTTCCTGTAGTAACCCAGAGTGTATCTCGTCTGGTTAAGGGGACTGCACTCCTCTTATATTTGTACTTCAATCAATCTGTACTTTACTTCAACTTATTTACTCTCTGTCCAACAAAATGATTGACTGCTTTCCATTTCAGGGCTATATACCGTGCTGTCTTCCTGAGCACGTATGGTTCTCAATATCCTGTGTATTAAGTAATGGAAAACATAGAAAAGCACCAATGCATTCCTGATGAAGGGCTGATGCCCAAAAGCTTTGAATTTCCTGTTCCTCAGATGCTGCCTGACAAGCCGTGCTTTACCAGCACCACATGTTCCGACACGAATCCCCAGTACCTGCAGTGCTCACTTTCCCCATTAGACCTAAGGATCTGTTTCTGCTGTACATCTCTATGACTCTATGACTATGACTCTGAAGCTGTTCTCTGCTCACTGAGCCTGGAATTAGTCAGCAGAAACTAATTGTATGTGGAGCTGATTGTTCAATTCTGGAATGTTGCATTTGAATAATGCATTAATCAAATCATTAATTCATCAAATATTCATTCAGTTCCAGATTTGCAGTTATGGTTCATGAATTGGTTGGCTTGATAACAAACATTAAACGATTGAAGAAGTCCGAAGTATAGAGTACACCAGGTGTGATATCCCAGGCTGGGATCCTTTGCCTTAATGCTGGGAATATTATTAGAGACAAATGTGATAAGGGAACAAGGTGAAATGGGGAACTGTGACATTTGTGCCATCACAGAGATATGTTTGAGGGTGGTCAGGGCTGATAACTCAATATCCTGTGGTACAAGAACTGGGAGAGGGGTTAAAAGAGGAGATGGTACTGCATTATTAATTATGGAGTCAGTTACTGCTGTAAGGTTGAAGGATATCTGGGAAGGACCTTCTAATGAGGCTTGGTGGTTATAGCTTGGGATCAAAACCATGACAGACGCACTGCTTGGAATATATTATAGATCTACAGGTAAAAAATAATGTACAGGAGCAGATATGTAACCAATTTTCTGAGGTGTGTAAAAACAATAAGAGGATCATTATATTCAGGCATTTCAAATCTAAACCTTCATGAGGGCAATGATAACCTTTTAAGAGGGGGCAGATGCCTTGAAATTTATTCAAGAGAGCCTCTTATATCAACACGTAGCAGATACAACAATGGGCGGGCAGTGCTTGGTCTCAATGTGGGGAAAGAAGGCAGTCAGGTGTTCCAGGCAGGATTGGGAGAGCATTGTAGGACCAATGAATGTGACATCACACATTTAGAGTTTGCAAAGGAAAAGAATCAAAAAGTGTTTGAAAAAATAAAATGTTTAGTACTGGGAAGACAGATTCTATGAAAAAAAAATGGCAGGATCCGGTCAAAGTGCAATTGCTTCTGGATGAAACTGTAGCAGAACAGCGTGTGGCGGGGTGGGGGTCGCGGGAGGAGGTTGGGCCTCATTGGATCAAAATGGAATTGATGAGAGTGTCGGCCAAACATGTTACACCGAAGATGCGATTTAGGAAAACAAGCCCAGAGAACCTCAAATGTCGGCAAATATTCCGAACAGAATTAAAAAGGAAGGAGAAGTTGAAAGCAGGTACAAAGTGAGCAGATTAATGGAAGTCCTAAAAGAATGGAGGAAGTGTAGGGCTAAACTTAAAAAGTCAGTAGAAGAGCAGAAGGAGGGGTGATAAAACATTAGCAGGAGAGATTAGCAAGAATCCAAAGCCATTTCATCAGTTTAATAAGGGGGAGACAATAACGCGGGAAAGTTTGTGGAGTATTAGGGACCAAGGTCGAAGCTTGTGCATGGAGCCTGATAACATGGTAAACTTTTACTTCATACCAGTCTTCAGTTTGGAGAAGCAGTTCCTGGATTCAGAGAGAGTGACCATGTGATCCTTGAGTGAATTGATACAGAAGCTGAGGAAGAATTGGAAGTTCATGCAGGATAGAGTGGGCAAGTCCCCAGGTTAGGAAGGCCTGTATCTTAGGCTGACGTAGAAGATGAGGGAGGAGATTACAGGGTCTTAACCTTTTACTTTTGTTTTGCATCTGGCCACAGAGGAGGTGTGACAGGACAGCACAACATCTAATGTTGGTACAAATTTCAAACAGAGTTCCAGAAATACTGCATGGGATTAAAGACCGCCAAGTCTCATATCAGTAAGAGGGAAACAATTGAAGTAACTTCGGAGGGCTGTTGTGGCAGGAACATTAATTATCTTCAAGTCTGAGGCAGGTTGAGTTTAAACTAGTTTTATGGGGAAAATGCAGACAAGTGGAATGGTGGATTATCAAAATAAGTATAACCTAGTTGAGTGGAAAAGCAGACTCAGATAGTGGATCGGCATACTGTTGCTGCTATGTCTAATGTATCCTTATTCCAATAGCCCTTCACTAAATGGAACATTAACCTCTCTCACTACGGAGTGAGACATGGTTTGGAATGCAATCGACTGATTCAAGTAATTAATGAATGCAGTACTATTAGACAGAAAGGCCAAGAGGACTGTGACAACAAGGATTGGATGTCAGGGTGAGGATTTGCATCAGTGAAGTCACCACTAACAGAAGGAAGACCTCAGCAAGCCACCCTCCAACACCAAGCAATGTCCTGCATTTGAGAGCAAGTTGTCATGGGCTTAGTGTCAAGGAGTGCTTAAGGTTTTAACACTGCAGCAACTCCTAGGTGATCGTGTTAGAGAGCTGGAAAAAGTGCTTTAGTGTGGTGGGCACACCCAAGAACCGTCCCTGGCCATGTTTCTGTAATGATTATCATATCCCAGTCACACATAAAGATCCACACCCAGAGTTCATCAGGCTTACCTGTAAGGCCTGTTGAATTTAAATGAATACAATTTAATCCATCAGGCGTTCCTAGCTTCCTGTCCTATTCCAGGCAGAGAGTAGCTGGGCGGTCAGGAGGAATGGCAAAGGCAGTAGGTAGAGAGTGCAAGAATCACCTGCGGCCATTCTCCTTGAAAACAAGTATAACATTTTGAATAATGTTGGGGGCAAAGACTGTTCAGGGGAAAACAGCAGTAGCAGGTTAGTGGCACTACCATTAGCTTTGGGAGACAGCAGTAAAGGGTAAAGGTAAGCAGGGTTTTAGAGATAGGAGTGTTGATTGTTAGAGGGACAGATTGGGAGATTCTGTGGCCTCAAACTGAATCCAGGATGGTGTGTTACCTCCCAGGTGCCCAGGTCCAGGATGTCTCTGAGCAGCTGCAGAACATTCTCAAGGGGGAGGGTGAGCAGCCAGAAAACATTATGCCCATTGGCACAAATGATACCTGTAGTAATAGGGATGAGGTCCTGCAGAGTGATTACAGATAGCTAGGAGAAGCATTTTAAAAAATCTTGACAGTGCTAATCTCCTAAAATGGAGATTACCATCCATGACCGATGGCACATACAATGGAGGAGGCACCAATATCATGGCGGCCAGGTTTGCTCATCCTACAAGAGAGGGTTTAGACGAGATTGGCAGTGGGTGGTATGCTCTAGAGCAGGGAGGCAAATGAGAGCCTGGAAGGAGATTCAGCAATCAGAAATAATAAGTTGAAGAGATAGGTTAGGCTCGAACATGACAGAGAGAAATTAATGCCTTTTGGATTAAATTGCATTTATTTCAATGCAAGAGGGCTGACAGGTAAGGCCGATGAACTGAGAGTGTGTATAGGTACGTGGGACTGGTATAGTCCAGCTATTACTGAAACATGGCTAAGGGAGGACAGGACTGGCAACTTAATGGGCCAGGGTACAGGCGCTTTAGAGAGGACAGGGACGATGGAAAGAGGGAGCGGGAATTGCATTTCTGTTTAAGGAGAATACCACAGCAGTAATCAGAGATGAAATAACTGAAGGATCATCCAGTGAGGCTTTGTGGGTGGAGCTAAGAAATAGGAAGGGGAGGGTGACGTGATTGTGGCTGTACTATCGGCCCCCAAATAGACAATAGGAATGAGAGGAGCAAATATGTAGGGAGAGAGGGGAGACCTGCAGGAGCAATCGGGTTATCATAATTGGGGATATTTATTTTTCTAATATAGACTGGGACTACCAAAGTGTTGAGGGATTTGAATAAGTAGAATCTGTAAAATGTGTCAGGAAAGTTTCCTCAAGCAGTATATGGGGTGTCATACACGGGAAGGGTCAATACTCGAAATACTCTTAGGAAGTTGGGCAGGACAGGTGACTGAGTTAACAGTGGAGTAGCATCTTGGGATCAGTGACCACTGTTCTATTAAGTTTCAAATAGTTATGGAGAGGGACAAAACTGGTCCACAGATTCAAGTTCGAACTTGGGGCGTGGCTCAGGTGCAGGCATTTGGTACCATATATGGTATATAAGGGATACAGGAATCTACAGAAGAAGGAAATCAATAGGGTGAAAAAGGGGCCAAGAAAGAGCCTTGACTGAGAAGATTAAGATGAATCCAAAAAGGTACTTTAAATATATTAAAGAAAAATAAGCAGTAACTATAGAGGAAATAGGACCCCTCGAAGACCAAAGTGGACATGTATGTGTGGAACCATAAGAGATGGGCGAAGTCCTCAATGATTATATCTACTCTATGTTTACCATGGAGAAAGACATGATGACTTGAGAACTTGACGAAGTTAGTGGTGATATCTTAGGGACAGTCCATGTCATAGTAGAGAAAGTTTTGGCCGTACTAGAATGTTTGGAAGTGGATACATCTCACGGTCATTACCAGATATACCCAAGAACACTGCAAGGGGCGACAGAAGAATTTGCTTGGACCCTGGCTGACAACTTTGTTCATCATTAACCACTGGAGGATAGCAGATTTTGTGCCCTTATTCAAGAAGGACAGAACAAAAAAGTCTGGGAACCACAGACCAGGAGGTTTAACATCTGTGGTAGGAAAGTTACTTGAGAAGGTTCTGTGGAATAAGATGTACATGCATTTGGAAACATAGGCTTTAATTAAAAATAGTAAGTGTAGTTTTGTGTGAAGAAGTTTATGCCTGACAAATCTCTTGAAGTAATTTGATGACGTGACCAGGAAGATTGACTTGGGCAGGGTAGTTGACGTCGAAACATGTAGCGTTGGAAAAACACAGCAGATCAGGCAGCATTCAAGGGGCAGGACAATCGAAATTTCGGGCATAAGCCCTTCATCAGGAATGTCCAAAACATCGATTCTCCAGTTCCGTGAAAGCTGCATTACCTGCTGTGATTTTACAGTGCTACACTTTTTGTCTCTAATCTCCAGCATCTGCCCAGCTCAATTTCTCCGAAGTGTTAAATTCAACTATATGGATTTCAGTTACACCAGAACAGGATGAGGTTTTTCAGCCCCTGGATCCTGAAATACAGTAAAGGAGGAGGTTAATCACCCCCTTGAGCGGTAAAACTGTACCCAGAGTAGATCATGCAGTACCAGTCTCCTGTTGCACAGCAACAGAATCAGTTTATTTAGCTCTTGAAGTCATTAACACAGGAAATGGAAGAGGCCACAAAGTGACTGGACTGTGGGGTATACTGGAATAACACGAGGCTGTTTAGCCCCTCAGGCCTGACCTTGCCTTCAGTAAGGTTAGAGCTGACCTATTCTCTTTCATGCCTAATTCCTTGTAACTTTCAACTCTCTGGATTTTCAAAATCCATTGACACACCCTCTTCCACCAGCCCCAAAATATTTCAGTGATGTAGCCTCCTTAACTGTCTGGGATAGAGAGGTCCCAACAGTCACTACCCTCTGAGAGAAGGAAACATTCCCCATACATACACGTTGGCCTATGGGCATGGATAGAAGATATGAACACAGCGTCAGAGTGACTGGCCCTGATATCGTGGCAGTATTTGATTGAGCAAGATGTCAAGGAGACTGAACAAAATTGAACCTATTGGGAATCAGGTGTGAACTCGCCACTGTATGGGTCATTCAGAACACAATGGGGCTGGTGGACATCAATCCTCCCAGTCCCTGGATATCTCTGTGGGCGATCCTCAGGGTAGTTTCCTCGGCACAAACACCTTCAGTTGCTTCATCAATGTCTTCCCCGCCATCATATGATGAGACGTAGGAATGTTCAGTGAAGATTACACAATGTTCAGATTAAATGTGTCACCTACTCAGCTGCTAAAACATGAAATCGGACAACATTCAATCTTGTGCTGTTAATATATAAGCAACAATAATGGAAAAGTACCGCGATGCAATACAGATTTTCACGGTAAAAAAAGGAGGAGCTCATTCAGCAACTCAAGCTGGTTTCACAGTAATATAAGAAAGTCATTCAGCCCATCGAAAGAATTGGATAAGAAGAGGCACAATTCATTCACTCTCTCGACTACTACACAAGAAGACTTTTTAAAAATATGCAGACGTTGGAATCTAACGTGGATACACAGGAGGCTGGAAGAACACAACAAGCCAGGCAGCATCAAGTGGTCGAGAAGTCAATGCCTTGGGTATAACCGTTCTTCAGGACTGGGGGTGGGGGTAAGGGGGTATACAGATAAAGGGGAGTGGTGAGGGAGTAGGAGACAGGGTGGTGAGGCGAGGATAGATGAACACAAATAGAAGGTACCACCGCATTAGCGAAGGAAGTATTGAATCCAGTTGGTATGTGGAAGAAGGGTTGATCAGAGAAATGGAAGGGAGGAGGTGGGGCTGGCAAGGGAGTTGGGGGATTGGAAAGGAGGTCATTTGAAATTGGAGAACTCAATGTTGAGTTCTCCTTATTGAAGCTGCCAAGGCAGAAGATGAAGTGTTACTCCTTCAATTTGTGGTTTTGTTCATTCTGACAATGGAGGAGCTACACGGTGGCCATGTCAGAAAGGGAGTGGGCGGGAGAATTTAAAATGGCGGTGATTGCGAGTTCAGGTCAGCCCTGACAAGCCTGACAGAGAGGCTCAGCAAAACATTCCCTTAGTTTGCGATTGATCTCACCAAAGTAGAGAAGATCACATCGAGTCCATGAGGTGCAGTAAACTAGGTTGAATCCCACCACCTGGCACACCTTCCACAAAGACTGTTCTCTTTGTTTATTGTGCCACACGCCCTACCAATTACTGCAATTGCCCCCAGGCACCTTCGCCTGCAACTGCAAAAAATGCATCACCTGCTGGCACCCCACATTCCTCACCGCCTTACACATCCCCAAACAGTCCTTCCTGGTCAGACAGAGTTTCGCCTGCCTCTCCTCCAACCTCGTTTACTGCATCAGGTGCTCCCAGTGTGGTCTTCTCTGCATTAGGGAGACTGAATGTAAACTAAGGGCACGTTTCATGAGCATTACACTGGCCCATTTCACTGGGCCTGATCCCCTAGTCACCGTCCTCTTCAATCCCCCTTCCCTCTCCCTTTCCAAAATAACCATCCCTTGCCTCCTTTGTTGTCGCAGTGAGGCAGGCCACAAATTGGAGGAACAACACTTTATCTTTGTCCTGGCAACCCTCAAGCCTGGAGGACTCATCAATGAGTTCTCCAATTTGAAATAACCTTGTCAGCTATGCCCCTACTTTCTTTCTAGCCTCTCCCCTTCCTACCTTGCCTTCCAGCTCCCAATCCAATTCATCCATCCTACCGACCAAGTAGATTGCACCAGCCACTTGTGTCCACCCATCCACTACCTCACAATCCCGCTGCTCTCCCCACCCCAACCACTCCCTTCTATCTTTATCTGCAGCTCCCCCTAACCCCACCCACAGTTCTGAAGAACGATTATACCTGAAATGTTGACTTCCCTACCTGCTGCTGCCTGGCATGTCATGTTCTTCCAGCCTCCTGTTTGTCTCCGATGACACAGGAAGATAAAGAGTCTAGTCAACACAACACGCTGGGAAGCTGGAACAACGGGTTGCCCATTGAAGTCCTTGAACCTCTGCCTTGGGACCCAGAGGAGGACATTCAGTCCTGCGAGACATTGACACATGAACAGGAGAAGCCATTTAGTCCCTCCAAACTGTTACACTGAAATGGGGGATGTAATTGATGCAGAAACATGACAAACCAACGAAGCAGAGACTGCACAGAAAGACTGCTCCATGTTGTTCGTCCTGGCTCCATTGCTAATGGCACACACGTTAGCTGTTGGTGAAGTGTGAAGTGAATGATTTGTACCAAGTCCCAATGGGGCTTCTTCCATCTCCAAGATGTTATGGACTAGGTAGACCACTCAAAGCATTTTTAACCAGGCAGCTTAGACCTTTGCAATTTGTTTCGATAATTGCACAATGAAAATTACCCAGAGTAATTTTGCTAGGTTTACTAATGGTTTTTAAAACAGACAAAACTTTATTCACAAAATTACACAATGAAGCCGAAAGAACAGAGTACCGACAGAACTCAACCTATTCAGCTCGACCAAATTATGCTGTTCCAAATACACACAACAGTCTCAAAACTCACTTGAATACCCAGTATAAGTGGAACACATTCTTACAGGTTGAAGTTGAAAGGCAGAAAAGAGACAGAGTTTCTGCAAAGCTCCCTGTTGAACTTCCCAGTTCAAGACAACTGAAAATTGCTCATCTCAGCTGACTGCTCCCCTTTCGTTTTAAAGGTCACTTCAAAACATGACCACTTTGCCCTGAAAGCTCATCTGTTCTCATATAAACAAAAGGCCTCTGAAAATCGTTTTCATTTCTGTACCAAGTCAGACTGATCGGAGTCAGGCCCCGCTTTATTGTCCCTCTAAAAATAAAATCAAGGACAGATTCTCCCTGATTCATGGAACAGCTTTTAGACCAAAAGAAAGGGTTAGCTTTGTGATACTTCACACCATCCCCCCACCCTTTTAACAGAAAGTGAACCATCAATACCAAACGATGGCTGCACTTTTAACCCTTTAAACCCAGTTAGTAGTCTAAAAACGCACATATACAGTATACTAAGTATAACTGTGCAAGCATGCACAAACCCATGCAAATTCAGGCCGCAGCAGACCCGCCAATGAATGTTTCCGTATCTCATTCGAGTTTCAATAACACATCAGCAATCCCGTTTTTGCACGCTGCCACATACACAATTGTCAAACTGAATGACTGCAACAACAATCTCCATTTAACAATCTGGCATTATTTTTCCTTAACGTTTTCCACACTTGTCAATGAGTTATGATCAGTGTATATGATTGCCTCCGATGCAATGTTGGCAATCTAAAGACTGAAATGTTGCAATGCCAACACCAAAATTAAATTTCTGTTGATGAACGATCAGCTTATTGGAAAAATACCAGATGCGTCCTTTGATTAACTCGTCATCCTCTGCAGGAGCATCGCACTTACACCCACATCACTGGAATTGATAGCCACCTAGAAAGGCTTCTTGTAATGCGGTGTTGCTAACACTGGGGCTGTGGTTAACACAGTTTTTAGGCTGTCAAATGCCTTTTGACAGTCCTCTGTCCAATGAGAGTTGTTGCCCTTTTTTATCAATTTGGTGACTGGAGCAGCCGCACTGCTAAAGTTTGGCACAAACCTTCGGTAAATTCCAGTCAATCCTCTGAACCATAGTATTGCGGGGTTTTTTTGACAATGCTGTGGGAAATTCACTTTTAGCTATGTTTACCACCAAGCCTGCCTTCTGAAGTCGAGTGAACAAGTCCTAAAAATGCTGTAAAGTGTTCCTTCCATGAGTGAATGAAAATCACCAAGTCATCAATGTACTCCACATCGTTGGATAATCTTGCAATGACATTATTTTCAGTCTCTGAAATGTGGTGGAGCGTTTTTCATAACAAATGCCGTGACTTTGAACTGATATTATGCATTTGGCCTTATGAAAGCCAAAATTCCCTTTCTTTTCTCTGACAGAGCTACTTGCCAGTAACCTTTGAGCAGGTCCGACTTCTCCCAATTTTTCGACACTGTCCTCCAAACATGGAATTGGATATACATCAGTCTTTGTAACGGTGTTGACTTTGCGATGGTCCAAACATGCTAATGGGTACCATCTGGCTTTGGCACTATTACTATAGGTGTGCTCCAGTCACTGTAACTCACTTCGATTATGCCATCTTGGAGTATGCACTCTATCGCTTTCTGAACCTGTGCCAACTTTAGGCGGTTATGCCCAGAAGAATGTTGCTTAATCGGAAAAGCATCTCCCATATCTACGTCATGCACAAATATATTAGTACTTCCAGTTTATTTCCACATATCGCTCCATGTGATAGTAATAAATCATTCAGGTCATTTCGATTTTCTTGTGTAACTCAATAATTTCTCCCAAGTTTTGACTACTTTCTCATTGCTCAATTTGATTTGAGGAATGTCAAATTCAGAATCTTCTGCACTTGTTTTTTTTTCTTTTTGTGTTGTTATCATGAACACCTTCTCCTCTTGCTTTCCTCCTTTTTCAAAATACCTTTTGGGCATATTCACATGACACAGTCTGTGAGATTTCTTCCTTTCTGGAGTCCTTATCAAGTATTTCACCTCACTACATTTCTTCTCAAATTGATAAGGTACACTTCTCAACCTAAATGGGGGCTCCACAGAACTATGAAAACTGTGAAAGAGTCATAGAATCCTACAGCATGGAGACAGGCTCTTTAGGCCACACTGCTTCATGCTGACCAAGATGGTAATCCATGCTCAACTCATTTCTCTGCACTTGGCCCATATCCTTCTCAATATTTCCTAACTATATATTTGTCCAAATGTGAAAACATGTTATATTTCATGCTATCAATGTTTTGTTTTGGAAATAATGAGTGTTTCCATAACGCTCAAGTTTTAATGCAATCAGTTTTTATTCTTTTGTAATGATACAGATTAAACTGTCATTTTCCTCACACCCTCCTCATAGTACCATCATCGCAGGGATTAATCTGGTGAAACTCCTTTACACTGTCTCATTGTGGCAAGGAGATCATTCCTCACAGAGGAGAGAAATTCTGTTCACAGTGCCCCAAGTCCTGTCTCAAGAACACTTAACAACTGCAGGAAGGTGTCTTCACACTTACACTTTAATCATTTTGCAATAAAGAGCACCACACATTTACTGGGCTGATTACTTACTGCTCCGCATGAATTCTGTCAGTGACTCATGACCAAGGACATCCAGGTCATTTTCACCAAGAGTAGGTCCCATCATCTTGCCTGCTCATAAATACAAAATGAGAAGGATGGTATGTTTTGCCAAATCATTTCTTTGCCTTTTGAAGCAAAGCCACAGCAACAGCAACATCACTATTGACATTGGAGATGGTTGGAGATGCTGAGGAGGCAATGGCCTAGCTGCATGATCTCTGGAATATCAATTCAGGGACCCAGATAATGATCCAGACCCCGGATTTGATTTCCACCTCGGCAAATGTTGGAACTTGAATTCAATAAAATAACAGGAATTAATAATCAAATAAAACAATGAAACCAATGTCGATTTTGCCCTACCTGGCAACTCCATGCCCTTCAGGGAAGGAAATCCAATATCTTCACCTGATTGGGCTTACGTGTGACTCCAGACCAACGGCAATGTAGTCAACTCTCAGTTGCAGTTTGAAATGACCAGGCCAGCCAGTCAGTTATATCAGTCACTATAAAGTCTCAAAGAAATGGAACCGTATAGAACTAAGCAGTGACTACTTCCAGCCCAAGGACTGCACTGGTCAGCAAAGCAGTTCACTAACACCTTCTCAAGGACAATGGGGAAATGGAATTTAATACTGGCCTAGCATCACATTAATGAATAAAGTAATATGTTTACACTCAGGAAAGAGAGAGAAAGCGACATAATTCAGTTTAAACGGTGACTTGATGTATACCTTAAATGGTCACATTTTTCAGTAATATGGTAACAGGAGAAAAATAAATAAGGTTAATCTCGTTTGTTTTCCATCCCAGCTAATCATCAAAAATCCGTTTGTTTGCTTCTTTCCCTCCATCTTTTCCTATCTATTCAACTCAGTCCTTCTCCTCTTTACAACAGACGTCCCTGTCACCAACATCGATCACACTATTTCCCAGCTGTGTTCAGTTCTGTTGTCTGGTCATTGGACTGAAAATGCCAATTCTTTTTTCTTTCTCGACCTGAGGCAGCCAAATCTGCTCAGTTTCTCTGGAACTTTCTCGTTCTTTTTGATTCTGATCTCTTGCGTCATTCTTTGTTTTATATAACCTTTAGGATGTCTGCATTGCCGACAGGGGCAGTATTTGTTGACCCTTTACTGTGAGCTCATTCCCGAAGGTAGTACAGAGCCAAGTACATTACTGTGGGTCTGATGAGAGTCTTAAGCCAGATCAGGTAATAATGCTAGATTTTTTTTCCAAACGACATCAGTGAAGTAGATAAACTTTAGAACTTATAGTTCTAAATGCTGGTGATGTTCTTGTCATAATTATGAAATTTGTTTTTATTTCCAATTCCTGTCATTTGAATTTACATTCACATAATTTGTGATAGGATGCGAAACAGTGCCTTTATCTGTAATACCCTGTGCCTCTGAATTACATTTCTTGTGATGTAATTACTCTGACACAGTGTCCCTGTTATGAGGTTACTTTAGAGACAAGAACAAGGTTGTGATCGAAATCTTTGCAACTGAAATCGTGCTTCGAGGAGAGCTGTAACCATAAAGGCATGAATAATGGTTTATTAAGCGTCAGCATTGATGCCAAGATGGTGACTGGGGATATTATCAAGCTGATAGTGGATAAGTTTGATGATGGACAGAATAGAGAGACAAAAGTAAATTCCGGGTAAAAATGTACTTCAGGATTATGAACAATCTTGCTCTCAGGCGTTTGGGAGGGCGGGAGTGTGGGCGGTTCCGAAATTTGTGGATAATGAATGGAATTTGCATTTGAAACTGAAGACAACATTTTCCATCTTTGCCAAATATAGGTAACGGAAATAGCAAGGAAGTTCGCCAGGGTTTATGAGATTAGTAAATGGATAGAGATGCAGATACTAACCAGGAAAACCAACAATAGCGAGCATGGGATAGTAACCAACCTGGATAATCATCAGTACATCGTATATCTGATCTGATGATGTCGAAAAATACCAGGAAAGATAGAAAAGACCCAAGGACAAACTGTTGTGGTTCTGTTCGCCGAGCTGGGAATTTGTCTTGCAAACGTTTCGTCCCCTGTCTGGGTGACATCCTCAGTGCTTGAGAGCCTCCTGTGAAGCGCTTCTGTGCTGTTTCCTCCGGCATTTATAGTGGCCTGTCTCTGCCGCTTCCGGTTGTCAGTTCGAGCTGTCCGCTGTAGTGGCTGGTATATTGGGTCCAGGTCGATGTGTTTGTTGATAGAGTCTGTGGATAAGTGCCATGCCTCTAGGAATTCCCTGGCTGTTCTCTGTTTGGCTTGTCCTATAATGGTAGTGTTGTCCCAGTCGAATTCATGTTGCTTGTCGTCTGTGTGTGTGGCTACTAAGGATAGCCGGTCATGTCGTTTCGTGTCTAGTTGGTGTTCGTGTTATACGGGTCGTTAACTGTCTTCCTGTTTGTCCGATGTAGTGTTTTGTGCAGTCCTTGCATGGGATTTGTACACTACATTGGTTTTGCTCATGTTGGGTATTGGGTCCTTCGTTCTGGTGAGATGTTGTCTGAGCGTGGCTGTTGGTTTGTGTGCTGTTATGAGTCCTAGTGGCCGCAGTAGTCTGGCTGTCAGTTCGGAAATGCTCCTGATGTATGGTAGTGTGGCTAGTCCTTTGGGTTGCGACATGTCCTCGTTCCGTTGTCCCTCCCATAGGCATCTGTTGATGAAATTGCGAGGGCATTCCTTTTTGGCGAATACTTTGTATAGGTGTTCCTCTTCCTCTTTTTGTAGTTCTGGTGTACTGCAGTGTGTTGTGGCCCTTTTGAATAGTGTTCTAATGCAACTTCGTTTGTGTGTGTTGGGGTGGTTGCTTTCATAGTTTAGGACTTGGTCTGTGTGTGTGGCTTTCCTGTAAATCTTTGGGGTGAATTCTCCGTTCGGTGTTCTCTATACCATCACGTCTAGGAATGGGAGTTGGTTGTCCTTTTCTTCCTCTCTAGTGAATCGGATTCCTGTGAGTGTAGCGTTGATGATCTGGTGTGTGATCCCTATTTATGTGTTTTTAATTATTACAAAGGTGTCATCCACGTATCTGACCCAGGGTTGGATTTGTGGTAAGACTGTTTGTTCTAACCTTTGCATTACTTCTTCTGCTATGAATCCAGAGATCGGTGAGCGCATGGGTGTTCCGTTGATTTGTTCGTATATTTGGTTGTTGAATGTGAAGTTATTGTGAGGCACCAGTCCAGTAGTTTAAGTATGCCGTCTTCGTATGCCAATATACCGGCCACTATAGTGGACAGCTCAAACTGACAACCGGAAGCGGCAGAGACAGGCCACTATAAATGCCGGAGGAAACAGCACAGAAGCGCTTCACAGGAGGCACCCAAGCACTGAGGATGTCACCTAGACAGGGGACGAAACGTTTGGAAGACAAATTCCCAGCTCGGCGAACAGAACCACAACAACGAGCACCCGAGCTACAAATCTTCACACAAACTTTGAACACCTACGGGCGAGAGATGCTAAGACAAGCCAGGAAATGGGAATCCTGTGCCAACCGCCTAAGCGCCACATACGAACAACTCCGGTTCCTGCATGAATGCTGAAAGAATTGAATCCTTCCACCATGTGTCACATACAGACCACCAGTCAACAATCCACAAGCCAGGGACACAGCCAGGCAGAACGGATTCAGGATGATCCAGATCATGATTACAGACGCTCACACCAGACTACACGAATACAGACAAAAAATTGCGCGCCAAAAATCGTTAATTTCAAAAACCACCAATCTGGAATCGACCCAGACCATAGAACAGGCCGTCACCATAGGACAGAACAGGACCACACACCGCAAAAAAACGGCACTAAAAGAAAAAATGGCCTAACTAACACACAACAGAGAGGACACCACAACACACACCTGGGTTAAAAACCTCTCCCACAGGCAGCTCACAGACACGGAAAGAACAATACTGGCCAAGGGACTCAACGACAACCACAGGGACGCCAAGACAGCAGACTTCCTAGCAGCACTTGAATGCACACTCAGGAACAATGGACTGACAGAAGAGACACAACAAACAGTGAGACAAAGTATCGTAACACTGATAACAAGAAAAAGACAAACACATAACCTCAACACCAAGGAGAGGGAAGCACTAAAATCACTAAAAAAACGATAAGAACATAATTATACTACCAGCAGACAAAGGCAGAATGACGGTCGTCCTGGACAAAGCAGATGACATGCAAAAAGCACAACTACTTGCAGATACCAACACCTACCAAAAGAGGGAGTTCGACCTCACCCCACAGCTCACCAAGAGGATAAACAACACACTGAGGAATCGATAAAAAAGATGGACAGATAACCAGATCTGACCTACAAAGAATGAAACCTGAAAGCAACAATACCCCCAGATTCTATGGACTACCCAAAGTGCACAAACCAGACATCCCACTCAGACCCATAGTATCACTACCAGGGACACCATCACACAAACTGGCCAAAGAACTACAGCAGAAACTGAAACACCTAATCAGCGGATCCAGACAATCTATACAATCGACACAGGAATTCTTGGACATCATCAGAAATATACACATACACAAGGAAGAAACTACGGTCTCATTCGATGTAACGGCACTGTTCACCTCCATCGACAAACCCGAGCCAAAGAAACAATAGCCAACTTGCTGGACAGACATAACAGACAACAGGACGTTGAACCTATCAACAAAGACGGCATACTCAAACTACTGGACTTGTGCCTCACAACACACTTCACATTCAACAACCAAATATACGAACAAATCAACGGCACACCCATGGGCTCACCCATCTCTGGACTCATAGCAGAAGACGTAATGCAAAGGTTAGAACAAACAGTCTTACCACAAATTCAACACAAACTCTGGGTCAGATACGTGGATAACACCTTTGTGATAATTAATAACACAGAAATAGAGAACACACCCCAGACCATCAACGCCACACTCACAGGAATCCGATTCACTAGAGAGGAAGAAAAGGACAACCAACTCCCATTGCTAGACGTGACGGTACAGAGAACACCGAATGGAGAATTCACCACAAAGGTTTACAGGGAAGCCACACACACAGACCAAGTCCTAAACTATGAAAGCAACCACCCCACACACAAAAACGAAGTTGCATCAGGATACTATTCAAAAGGGCCACAACACACTGCAGTACACCAGAACTACAAAAAGAGGAAGTGGATCACCTATACAATGTATTCGCCAAAAACAGATACCCTCGCAATTTCATCAACAGATGCCTAAGGAAGAGACAACAGAACGAGGACATGCCGCAACCCAAAGGACTAGCCACACTACCATACATCAGGAGCATTTCCGAACTGACAGCCAGACGACTGCGACCACTAGGACTCATAACAGCACACAAACCAACAGCCACTCTCAGACAACAACTCACCAGAACAAAGGACCCGATACCCAGCATGAGCAAAACCAATGTCGTGTACAAAACCCCATGCAAGGACTGCACAAAACACTACATCGGACAAACAGGAAGACAGTTAACGATCCGTATACACGAACACCAACTAGCCACGAAACGACCCGACCAGCTATCCTTAGTAGCCACACACACAGACGACAAGCAACATGAATTCGACTGGGACATCACTACCATTATAGGGCAAGCCAAACAGAGAACAGCCGGGGAATTCCGAGAGGCATGGCACTCATCCACAGACTCTATCAACAAACACATCGACCTGGACCCAATATACCAGCCACTATAGCGTACAGATCGAATTGACAACCGGAAGCGGCAGAGACAGGCCACTATAAATGCCGGAGGAAACAGTACAGAAGCGCTTCACAGGAGGCTCCCAAGCACTGAGGATGTCACCTAGACAGGGGACGAAACGTTTGCAAGACAAATTCCCAGCTCAGCGAACTGAACCACAACAACGAGCACCCGAGCTACAAATCTTCTCCCAATCTTTTCTGATCTCTTTAAAGTTTAAGAACATCCATCTGATAGGAATGAGAACAGAATTCTATGGAATATTGATTTGGCAACTTTTGCAATGTCCTGTACCGCTTCAATATTACTTCCCAACCCCTATACTCAATGCTTTGGCCAATAAAGACAAGCAGACCAACTGTGGCCTTCACGATCCTATCCACTTGCTACTCTACTGTCAAGGAACTATGAACCTGCACTCCAAGGACTCTTTGTTTAGCAGCACTCCCCAGGAACTTACTATTAACTGTATAAGTCCTGCTGAAGTTTGCTTTTCCAAAATGCAGCAGCTCGCACTTTTATAAACTGAACTCCTCAGCACATCACCCATCTGATCCAGATCCTCTTGTACTCTGAGGTAATCTTTTCCACTGTCTACTACACCTCCAATTTTGGTGTCATCTGCAAACTTACTAACAATACCTCTTATGTTCACATCCAAATCATGGATATAAATGATGAAAAGTAGTGGATCCAGCACCGATCCTTGTGAGACTCCACTGGTCACAGGCCTCTAGCCTGAAAAGCCCCCTCTGCCTTCTACCTTCGGGCCAGTTCTGTACTCCATGCGATCTAACCTTGCTGACCAGTCTCCCATGAGGAACCTTTTCAAACACATTACTGAAGTCCATGTAGATCATGTCCATGCTCTGACCTCAGCAATCCTCTTTGTTACTTCTTCAAAAAAACTGAGTCAAATTCATGAACGATGATTTCCCATGCACAAAGCTGTTATTAGTATCCAGGATTTAACTCTGTACATTGGGGTCTGCGTTGCCCAGTTATAGGTGTTAATATTCTGGATGAAGTTCAATTACACCAGCATTTTGTCAGTGAGTCTGTATTGAGTCTTGTTAATGTCACCAACACAGGTGAGTTCCTTTTGAAAGTCAGTCCCTTTATCCCTTGCCCACCAGGAAATGTGTAAGTGTCCTTACGTCTGGACCAGGAGGATCGGGTTTAGAGTTGTGGGACAGCATCTTTGAAGAGGCTGATTAGTAAACCTGCCCAAGCCACCAGGCCATACTGTCTCCCAGCTGTCCCTGCCTGAGCCTCCAAACAGAACCTTCCTGTAGTTTCTTTCCTGTCATACTCTCACATTACTCAGTTTGTTCAGGATCCCCTCCTGTTGCTGCACTGATCCTGTCCCTCACTGACCTGTCCATCCCCCAGTGTTCACCCCATTCATTCATTGTTTACAATCCCATTAACCTAGTCCTCCAGCCCCGCCCCATCCCGTCGATAAAGACGGCTCAGTGGTTAGCACTGCTGCCTCACAGCAACAGGAATCAGGCTTCGATTCTAGCCTCGGGCGATTGGCAGTGTAGAGATCTCCCTGTGTCTGTTTGGTTTAAAGAAAAAAAATAGAGACGGCTCAGTGGTTAGCACTGTTGCCTCACAGCACGAGGTACCCAGGTTCGATTCCGGCCACGGGCGACTGTCTCTGTGGAGTTTGCGCAGGTGAATTGGCCATTCTAAAATGCCCATAGTATTAGCTAGGGGGAATGGGTCTGTGTAAGTTACTGTTTGGAGGGTCAGTAAGGACTTGTTTGGCTGAAGGGCCTGTTTCCATACTGTAGGGATTCTAATATATTGGGCAGTAGCTGCTGTCAATCACCTGGACTCCTGTATGATTGGGAGCAAGTGCTGTAGGAGGGGAGACAAATGCACGAGCACAGTGCTGGCCAATTGTGGGACTGTGTGCAGTATAGGTCAGTACCTGGGAAGGAGGCTGTGGGTGTGAGGGATTAATCTATTATTAGCTGCTTCATCCCTCTGGGAGCAGGACTCAGAGGAATGGCCCCTTTCTTGCTCCCCTGACATGTGATCAGACTATCAGTGGTGCAGCGTTTTGCAGAAAGTTATAAGAACTCTTTTGTGAAGATTCAGGGTTGTTATGGAAAGAGACAAGGATGGGCCTGCAATTAGAATTCTAATTTGGCTCATTTTAGTCAGATGGGTCTTGGCCAGAGTGTGCAGGAAGCAGTGTATGCAGGATGGTTCACATCAGGAGCGAGGAAACTGAATTCGAAGAGAGAGTGTGTGAGAACTGGGTGTGGAGGAAAGGAGTGGGGGGATTGGTTTGGATTTCAGTTAACAGAAGAGAGAAATTGTGAGACTGAGGTTTAAAGCTTTGGGGGAACAAGGAAACTACAGTTTAATACAACAATTGTCTTATGAATTTCCATCCTGTATTAACAGTGGTAACTTGTGTGCTCTGTTGTATGGTACTGAAAGGGTGGATTTGCGGATGAGAAATTCAAATGGAGTTTCATGTTCCGATCTGATAGTTACGAGCTGAATATCATTGGCCTTTTCATCTGGAAGGAAAGGTGTGCATTCTGTCCGTGGGCGAATATTTCAAATCTGAATGAGACTGCAAAAGTACTGAGACCATAAGACCATAAGACATAGGAGTGGAAGTAAGGCCATTCGGCCCTTCCAGTCCACTCCGCCTTCAATCATGGCTGCTGGGCACTTCAACTCCACTTACCCGCATTCTCCCCATAGCCCTTAATTCCTTGTGACATCAAGAATTTATCAATCTCTGCCTTGAAGACATTTAGCGTCCCGGCCTCCACTGCACTCTGCGGCAATGAATTCCACAGGCCCACCACTGTCTGACTGAAGAAATGTCTCCGCATTTCTGTTCTGAATTTACCCCCTCTAATTCTAAGGCTGTGTCCACGGGTCCTAGTCTGCTCACCTGACGGAAACTATTTCCGAGCATCCACCCTTTCCAAGCCATGTATTATCTTGTACATCTCTGTTAAGTCTCCCCTTAAACTTCTAAACTCCAATGAATACAATCCCAGTATCCTCAGCCGTTCCTCATATGTTAGACCTACCATTCCAGGGATCATCCGTGTGAATCTCCGCTGGACACGTTCCAGGGTGGAAGGTATAGGAGAGATGTCAGGGGTGGGTTCTTTACCCAGATAGTGGTGGGGGCATGGAATGCGCTGCCCGTGGGAGTGGTAGAGTCAGAATCATTGGTGACCTTTAAGCGGCATTTGGATGGGTACATGGGTGGGTGCTTAATCTAGGTTAGAAGTTCGGCACGACATCGTGGGCCGAAGGGCCTGTTCTGTGCTGTATTGTTCTATGTTCTATGTTCTATGTTCTATGTCTTTCCTGAGGTGTGGGGACCAAAACTGGACACAGTACTCCAAAAGGGGCCTTACCAGATCTTTATAAAGTCTCAGTAGCACAATGGTGTTTTTATATTCCAACCCTCTTGAGATAAGTGACAACATTGCATTCGCTTTCTTAATCACAGACTCAACCTGCATGTTAACCTTTAGGGAATCCTCGACTAGCACTCCCAGATCCCTTTGTACTTTGGCTTTACGAATTTTCTCACCGTTTAGAAAGTAGTCTGTGCTTTTATTCTTTTTGCCAAAGTGCAAGACCTCGCATTTGTTCACGTTGAATTCCATCAGCCATTTCCTGGACCACTCTCCCAAACTGTCTGGATCCATCTGCAGCCTCGCCACTTCCTCAGTACTCCCTGCCTGTCCACCTATCTTCGGCAAACTTCGCTAGAATGCCCCCAGTCCCTTCATCCAGATCATTAATATATAGTGCAAACAGCTGTGGCCCCAACACTGAACCCTGCGGGACGCCGATCGTCACCGGCTGCCATTCTGAAAAAGAACCTTTTATCCCAACTCTCTGCCCTCTGTTAGCCAGCCAATCCTCAATCCATCCCAGTAGCTCACCTCGAACACCATGGGCCCTCACCTTGCTCAGCAGCCTCCCGTGTGGCACCTTATCAAAGGCCTTTTGGAAGTCTAGATAGAACACATCCACTGGGTTTCCCTGGTCTAACCTGCTTGTCACCTCTTCACAGAATACAACAGGTTTGTCAGACATGACCTCCCTTTACTAAATCCATGCTGACTTGTTCTAATCAGACTCTGCTCTTCTAAGAATTTAGAAACCTCATCCTTAATGATGGATTCTAGAATTTTACCAACAACCGAGGTTAGGCTAATTGGCCTATAATTTTCCATCTTTTGTCTTGTTCCTTTCTTGAACAATTGGGTTACAACCGCGATCTTCCAATCATCCGGGACTTTCCGTGACTCCAGTGACTCTTGAAAGATCTCAACCAATGCCTCCGCTATTTCCTCAGCCACCTCTCTCAGAATTGTAGGATGTATCCCATCGGGGCCAGGAGATTTATGAATTTTAAGACTTTTTAGATTTTCTAGCACTATCTCTTTTGTAGAGACAACCATACTCAACTCAGCCTCCTGACTCCCTTTAATTGTTGGGATACTACTCCTGTCTTCCACTGTGAAAACTGACACAAAGTACTTGTTAAGTTCTCCTGCTATTTCCTTATCTCCCACCACTAGGCTTCCAGCATCAGTTTGAAGTGGCCGATTGTCTACTTTTGTCTGTCGTTTGTTTCTTATGTATTGAAAGAAACTTTTACTGTCGTTTCTAATATTACTGGCTAGCAACCTTCATATTTGATCCTCTCCTTTCTTATTCCTCTCTTTGTTATCCTCTGTTTGTTCTTGTAGCCTTCCCAATCGTCCGATTTCCCACTGCTCTTGGCCACTTTATAGGATCTCTCTCTTTCTTTAATACATTTCCTGACTTCCTTTGTCAGCCATGGCTGTCTAATCCCTCCCTGGATAATCTTTCTTTTCTTGGGGATGAACCTCTGTACAGTGTCCTTAATTATACCCACAAACTCCTGCCATTGTTGCTCTACTGTCTTCCCCGCAAGCCTCTGCTTCCAGTCTATTTTTATCAGTTCCTCTCTCATGCCCTCATAATTACCTTTATTTAACTGTAATACCATTATATCCGATTTTGCCTTCTCTCTTTCAAACTCCAGACTGAACTCTACCATATTATGATCGCTGCTTCCTAAGGGTTCCTTTACTTTAAGATCTTTTATAAAGTCTGGTTCATTGCAAAGCACTAGGTCCAGAATAGCCTGCTCCCTTGTGGGCTCCATGACAAGCTGTTCCAAAAAGCCATCCTGTAAGCATTCCATGAATTCCCTTTCTTTGGATCCACTGGCAACATTATTTACCCAGTCCACCTGCATATTGAAGTCTCCCATGATCACCGTGACCTTGCCTTTCTGACATGCCTTCTCTATTTCCCGGTACATGTTGCGTCCCTGCTCCTGACGACTGTTAGGAGGTCTGTACACAACTGCAATTATGGTTTTTTTTGCCTTTGTGGTTCCTCAATACCACCCACACAGATTCCACATCATCTGACGCTATGTCATTCAGTGCCATAGATTTAATATTGTTCTTAACTAACAAGGCAAACCTACCCCCTCTGCCGTCCTCCCTATCTTTTCGATAAGTTGCAAATCCTTGGAGGTTTAACTGCCAGTCCTGACCCCCCTGTAACCAAGTCTCTGTGATGCCTACCACATCATAATCATTCACTATGATCTGTGCCATTAGTTCATCTGCTTTGTTATGAATGCTACGCACATTCAGGCAAAGTGCCTTAATGCTAACTTTCTTATCATTAGAGATATTGGAAGTCATATGATGTCCTAAGTTATCCTTGCTTTTTTCTGCATTCCCAGTCTGCCTCAATTTTAAATCCGCCTGGACACATGCTATCCTGCTGCTTGTCTTTCCATTTAACGCCAAACTCCCTGTTGCTTTCACTTTCCCTTCCCCCAACTCAGAAGTTTAAAGACCTACTGACCGTCCTAATTGTACAGATGCCCCCTGTTCCAAAACTGATGCCAATGTCCCATGAAGTGGAATCCCTCTTTCCCACACTAATCCCTTAGCCACGTGTTTACTTGCCAAATTTTCTTGTCACTATGACAATTGGCACGTGGCTCGGGCAGTAATCCGGAGATTATGACCCTTGAGGACCTGTGCTTCAATTTCCTGCCTAGTGCCTCGTAATCCCCAAACAGGTCCTCCACCCTAGTCTTGCCTATGTTGTTAGTACCAACGTGGACCACAACAACTGGATCCTCCCCCTCCCGCTCCAATATCCTTTCAAGCCGGTCAGAGATGTCCCGCACCCTGGCACCGGGCAGGCAACACACCATGCGAGACTCCCGATCCGGCTTGCAAAGGATACTATCTGTCCCCCTAATTATAGAATCCCCTATAACCACTACTTGTCTATTAACTCCCCCCTCTTGAGTGGCCTTCTGCACCATGGTGCCTTGGTCAGTTGGTTCATCCTGTCCAGAGCCCTTTTCCTCATCTGAACAGGGAGCAAGAATCTCATACCTGTTGGACAAGGTCAAGGGCTGAGGCTCCTCCACTCCTGAACTCAGGCTCCCCCTACCTGCCTCACTTACAGTCACACTCTGATGAGCCTGATCACTAGCTGAATGTGAATTACTTAATCTCCCAGGTGTGACTGCCTCCTGAAACAAAGCGTCCAGGTAACTCTCCCCCTCCCGGATGTGCCGCAGTGTTTGAAGCTCAGATTCCAGATCATCAACTCTGATCCGTAGTTCTTCCAGCAACCAACACTTGCTGCAGATGTGGTCACTGCCATTCCCAATGGGATCAGTCAGCTCCCACATCATACAGCTCCAGCACATCACCTGCCCAGCCATCTCTGCTTAGTTAATTAATTACTTAGTTACTTTGTACAAGTTTGAGTTAGAATACTTTCTGATACCTAAAACAAAGTAAATGTTTAACCAGTCACTGGTAAAGAAATAGGAAATGCTTACCTTTAAAAAAACCCAGTGTAGAATCTCGGGTTTGGTCGCCTTCCTGATTTATATCCTCACTGATTTCCTTTCCGGCTGCCCTTCTGGTAAACGTCACTTCCCCTGCTGCTCCCGCTCTTTCTGTGAAGAAAGAGAAAAAAAAACACCGCTGCCCGCTACAGGTAAGTAATTTTAAAACAAACTGTCTTATCTTAGCTGTAGTCTTCCGGGTTCGTTTTTACTCAGCCGCTGCTCCCACTCAAAATCCTTCATGAACCCATGCTGTGTCTGCCCAATGGGACAATTTCTATCAAGATTCCCTGCTATTTCTTCCTTGATTATAGACCCAAGCATCTTTCCCACTACAGAGAATAAGGTAACTGTTGGGTAATTCCCCATCTTTTTTCCACCTCCTTTTTAAAACAGTAGCATCACTTTTGCTGCTTTACAATCTGCTGGGACTGCCACAGTGTCCAGTGAATTTTTGAAAATTACTGCCAGTGCATTTGCTATTTCTCCTGGCATCTCTTTTCGTACCCTGGGATGCATTCCATCAGGGTCAGAAGACTTTGCTGTCATTAGCTCAATTACCTCCAACAGTCCAACACTAGCTGTTCCGTAATAATGATAGTTTCCAAATCCTCATCTACCTTTGTCTCTTTGCTAACTATTGGCAAGATATTAGTATTCTCCACTGTGATATCTCATAACTTAATGCTCCTTCTCATTTTCCAAAGGACCAACACTTACTTTAGCCACTCTTTCCTTGTTCAATATAAAATTTTGCTATCTGTCTTTATAGTCTGTGCTCATTTATTTTTCTCATGTTCTATCTTAACTTTCTTTATAGCTCTTCTGTTGCTTTCTGTTGACCTTTAAAGTTTTCCCAGTTCTCGTTTCATACTGCTTTTGGCCACTTTGCATGCCTTCTCTTTCAATTTGATCGTCTTCCTTAGATATCCATTGCAGAATATGCCTCTTCTGACAGTCCATCCTTTTCACTGGAATATACCTTTGCTGAGCACTTTGTAAAGTGTCTTTGAAAATCTTCCACTGCTCATCAACTGTCCCATAAAATCTTTCTTTCCAGTCTACTTTATCCAGGTTCTCCCTCATTCTATTGTAGTTCCCTGTATTGAAACAAAGGACCCATATATTAGATTTTATTTTCACACTCTCTATATGTATTCTAAATTCAACCATACAGTGATCACTTCTTCCAAGAGGATCCCTAACTCTGAGGTCATTAATTATTCCTGTCTCATTGCACAGGGGCCAGATCTTGGATAGATTGCTCCCTTGTCAGTTCCATGTCATACTGTTCAAAAAAAATATCATGAATAAACATAATAAACTCAAGGCTACCCTGACTGAGTTGGTTCAACCAATCTACATGTAGATTAAAATCACCCATGGTAATAGACATGCCATTTTTACAGGCAATAGTTATTTCTTTGTTTATTGCCCATCCCAATGTGATGTTATTATTTGGTGGCCTGCACACTAACCTGTCAGTGACTTTCTTCTTAGAATTTTGAATGCATCATTCCTGTTTCTCCTAATGTACAGCAATAACAACAACTAACTTGCATTGTATGGAATCTTTCACAATGGCAAATCTCCTAAGGTGCTTCATGAATGATCAAAACATTGATTAAGGAGAATGATTTTAAAATACATCTTAAAAGGAGAATAGAGAAGGTTAGGGAGGCTACTCCACAGACTTCTGCCCGTGACAGCTCCAATTGTGGAGTGATGCAGGTGGGGTTGGTTGGAAAGGGAACGTGCAAAAGGAAAATGGAAGAGTGCAGGCAGTGCATAAGGTCTTAAGGACAGGGGAGGTTTCAGACTGAGTCTGTCTGTCTGAGGGTATGGCTGCCTCATGGAGTTTGAAGCACTGCAATGGAGTAGAGGAGAGGTCACACTGCTTAGAGCCTTTTTTAAATGCCTCCGCAGAGTTCCAGGGAGGTGCAAGAGAGGATTAGCAAAATTATTCTGGGTAGGAATGAAAGGAATAGGGTGGTCATTATGGGGGACTTTAACTTCCCCAACATTGACTGGAACTGGTAGAACTCTTGTACGTCGGATGGATCAGTTTTTGTCCAATGTGTACAGGAGGGTTTCCTGACACAGTATGTCGAAGGGCGGACAAGAGGGGAGGCCACACTGGATGTGGTGCTTGGTAATGAACCAGAGTAAGTGTTTGATTTAGTTGTAGGTGAGCACTTTGGAGAGAGTGATCATAATTCAGGTTTGTTTAGTTTAGCGATGAAAAGGGATAGATACATGCCACAGATGAAGAATTATCGATGGGGGAGGGGCAATTAGAATGTGATTCAGCAAGAATTAGGATGCATAGGATGGGGTAACAAAAGGCAGGGGGTGCAGACTATTGAAATGTGGAAATGGTTTAAGGAGCAGATATTGTGTGTCCTTGACAGATATGTTCCTGTCAGGCAGGAAGGAATCGTGGTTTACTACAGAAATTGGATCTCTTGGAAAGAAGAAGAAGGAGGCTTATTTGTTGATGAGGCAAGATGGTACAGATGAGGCGATGGAGTGTTACAGATCAACTAGAAAGGAATTGATGAGGAAGTTAAGAATAGCAAAGAGAGCACAGAAGCAGTCTTTAGTGAATAGAATAAAGGAGAATCCTAAAGCTTTCTATAGTTATGTGTGGAACAAAAGCATAGGGTAGGAAGAGAGCCAGTCAAAGTCAGAAGTGGGAAGTTGAGTGTGGACCCTGTGGAGATCGGAGAGGTGCTAAACGAACATTTCTCATTGGTTTTCACTCAGGAAAAGGAGAATATTATAGAGGAAAGAATGTGGTACGAGATATTAGACTAGAAAGGATCGAGGTTAGTTACGAACAGGTGTTATCAATTCCAGAAGGAGTGAAAGTAGACAAGTCCCCTGGTCTGGATGGGATTTATCCAAGGATTCTCTGGGAAGCTAAGGAGGAAATAGCAAAGCCTTTGGCTTTGATACTTGAGTCATCACTGTCTCTGGGTTTGGTACCAGAGGACTGGAGGATTGCAAATGTTGTGCCCTTGATCAAGAAGGGCAGTGGAGAGGATCCAGGTAATTATAGACCAGCGTACCTTACTTATGTTGTTGGAAAGGTTTTGGAAAGGATTACAAGAGATAAGATTTATAATCATCTACCGAATACCAATTTGATTTCAGATAGTCAACATGGTTTCGTCAAGGGCAGGACATGTCTCACAAACCTGAGTTTTTTGAGAAGGCAGCCAAGCATGTAGATAAGGGTAAGGCAGTTGACGTGGTATACATGGACTTCAATAAAGCCTTTCATAAGGTTCCACGTGGTAGGCTGTTGGAGAAAATCCAGAGACATGGAATTGAGGGTGATTTAGCAGTTTGGATTAGAAACTGGCTTTCTGAAAGAAGACAGCGAATGGTGGTTGATGGAAAATATTCAACCTGGAGTCTGGTTACTAGTGGTGTGCTACAAGGACCTGTTTTGGGACCACTGCTGTTTGTCATTTTTATAAATTACTTAGACTTAGGCATTGGTGGATTGATCAGTAAATTTGCAGACGACACTAAAGTCGGTGGAGTAGTGGACAGTGTGGAATAATTTTACAGGTACTCAGGCGGACTTGGATAAACTGCAGAATTGGGCTGAAAGGTGGCAAATGGAGTTCAATGCAGCAAAATGTGAGGTGACGCACTTTAGGAAGAATAACAGGATGGCAGAGTACTGGGTCAATGGAAAGATTCTTGGTGGTGTGGGTGTGAAGAGGGATGTTGGAGTCCATGTACATAGGTTCCTGAAAGTTGTCACCCAGGTGGATATTACTGTTAAGGCAGCATGCAGTGTATTAGGGTTCATTCGTTGAGGGATTGAGTTCTGGAGCCACAATTTCATGCTGCAACTATACAAAATGTTGGTGCGATCATACTTGGAATATTGTGTGCAGTTCTGGTGCCCATAATTCGGGAAGGATGTGGAAGCATTGGAAAAGGTGCAGAAGAGATTTACCAGGATGTTGCCTAGTCTGGAGGGAAGGTCTTTTGAGGAAAGGTTAAGAGACTTGAACCTGTTCTCATGGGCAAGAAGGCAGCTAAGAGGGGATTTGACAGAGACTTACAAGATGATCAGAGGATTAGATAGGTTCGACAGTGAAAGTCTTTTCCCTAGGATGATGACATTAGCGTGTTCGAGGGGGTATAACTACAAATTGAGGTGTGATGGATTCAAAACAGATGTCAGAGGCAGATTCTTCACTCAGAGTGGTTAGGGCGTGGAATGTGCTACCTGCTAATGTAGTTAACTCAGCCACATGAGAGGTTTAAACAATCCTTTAGATAAGCACATGGATGATTTTGGGATAGTGTCGGGTGACGAGCTGAGAATAGTTCACAGGTCGGTGCAACATGAAGGGCCAAAGGGCCTGTTCTGCACTGTATTGTTCTGTGACGAAAGTGCTACAAGAGATTTCTACTGTCTTAAACAGTGATGAATGTTGTATTGTGGGCTTACGAAACGTCACTAACGATTGCAATATCCTGGTAAATCTCTTCTGCACCTTTTCCAATGCTTCCACATCCTTCCCGAATTATGGGCACCAGAACTGCACACAATATTCCAAGGATGGTCGCACCAACATTTTGTATAGTTGCAGCATGAAATTGTGGCTCCAGAACTCAAACGTCACCAAACATGTACGAGGCAAAGCCAGGGCAATAATAAGATGCTGCGACAGGAGGGGAACTAGTGCCTCCATAAAAATCCCTACTCCTTCTCGCCTATTTCACCTCCAAAACCGAGCACGTTCCAGAAAAGCATCTCTATCTCCCACCACGACATTTTTCCCCAAACCATGGTATCTGGCTGTGGACTAGGAGTGCAACAGTCTGTACTAGGACCCACTGGGGTCCTGAAACACTTGGTAAAGGTGAAAATCTTCTGGGCATTGACAGCCCCACCACATTGCATGCACTTTCTATGTTTTTAACTCTGTTCCGGACTTCCCTTATTTTTCCGAATGAACCTGTTCAAAGTTTTTATTACACCCACCTGCACAAGCTATGAATTGAATTCACGCCTCTCGGTCCAGGATTTGGGATATTTTCACCGCATAACAAGGCATCGACTCGAACTTCCCTTGTCCCTCAGCCTGCTGAGTCACGCCTGAATCAACTCTGCAATTGGGAGGAAGGGGCGGAACTGGAGGACCGAGCAGTGGCTTGGTCCTCCAACCAGAGTGAGTGAGGAGCGGGGCCAAAGCATTCCCCAGGAGTGAACACTTCAGGATTGGTCAGAAAACTAACTGTTCTGCAGGATTGATTGTTCCCACCACATAGTGGAGTATTAAACCTCTCTCACAAATCAATGTGAGATTTTAAGAAATAGTTGAGATGTAAATCTGATAACGTACATATTTTCAATGGATTTGCACAACTCGAGTAAGAAGCTTCTTTTCAAACGTCCAGAACGATTGCTAATTTACATACCTAGCCGGTATGGTTGAGTTAGACCGATCGACCTGTTCACATCCTAGAAATCTCTATGACTATACTTGACAAAGCAATTGTTAATGACTAATATTTTACCAATCAGTCTGTGCAGATATGAATATTCTCTACAAATTCACCGGTAACCTCAGACGCACGCGCAGTTTGGTTTCTATGCAGAGCATGCGCAGTGTCACATTGGTCAGGACAGAGAGCGAGAAAGACATGGAGTTGCTTTCTCCGGCAGCGGCTGCGATCGGCTCCAGAGAGCGGCGATATTAGCCGGTGTGTGGGAGCCTCGCTGGGAGAAAGGAGCGGAGAGATTTCACAAGTCCCGCATAAAGGTTAAAAAAACTCGTAGAAGACCGTCTAGGCCCGGGTAAGGAGGTGGCGGTCTTTGAACAAGGAAGCGGCCCAGAGTCACGGCCGCCATTTGTTTGAGGGAAGAGGGAGCGCGGGCCTCAGGGCCGCCATCTTGAGAAGGTCAAGGAGCAGGAGGGCGGGGTTATCGGGGTCTGTAGAACAATCAGAGGAAAGGGAAGCCCCATTGTTATTGATTAATCCCACGAACACAGCGTCACTGGGCGATCCTGCAGGAATATCCTCTCTCAGTCCTGCTGGGATGTTTCACCCCATCAGAACCAGCAGCTCTCCTCCTCTCTCAGCTCCCCTTCTGTCCTTCCTGCAGCATCTGGCCCCTGGAACATTGAGCTGCCTGTCCTGTCCCTCCCTCAGCTGTTGTTTCTGTAATACCTGTGATATCCCAGTCCCACCTTAGATTACTTCACTAAAGACAGGAATGCATCCGATGGATGTTTCTTAACATCAGCAATTGTTTAATACTCATTTACAGGTTTTAATTACATTGTTTTTGAAGCATTTACTTCACATTCAATCATTTGCAATGGTGGGATTTGAACCTGTGTCCAGAGAACACTCGCTGAGTTTCTGGATAAATTGTCACACAATAATGCCTCTAGGCCATCACTTCGCCTGCTTACAGTTTGTATATCACAGTGCAACATGAATCAAAACTCTTTCTTCCTGCACAATTGTTTGACCCGACACTCTGGTGATATGACTCAGTACCTCTCCATGTGGTATCCCTCACTGTGTGGGTCTAATTGCTGCCTCTGTCAGCGTCTCTCAATTTTAAAGCTACTCCAGATCATGAGCCAACAGAATTCTCCACTCCAGAGAGATGAGGCAGCACAGGCCAGGAATGGAGACTGGGATTTTCCAGATCTCTGTGGGCTCAGTGCCATTCTATATGTGTAACCCTCAAAGCATTAGTCTAATTGCCCATTCTGCCTATTTCTGTGTCTTCTACATGTACTCATGAAGTTCCAGACTCAATAGACTTGCCAACTGCTAGTTGGGATGATGGTTGGTCAGCCAGAAAGACAAAGTCAGGGAGGTCGGGAGTCTTCAATAAATCCTGCTGCCAGGTAAGATCATCCCAGTGCACAGAGCAGAAAGTAATAAGGGGGATCCACACATCAGCTAACAAGACATTACATAGAGAAAGTGCTGGAGGGGTAGCACAGTACAGACACGCCCCAGGCTCAATCTCCACGCCTGCTGCAAGTTTTGTTGTAATGAGACAGCATCGGGAGTTCCCAGTTATCAGTCCAGGCCTGTGCTTTCTTAGAGAGCATCAGAACAACTGAGGGGAAAGCAGGCCTCCCACGAGAGGGTGGGAATGCTGCCTGTGATCTTTCTGTTCCCTATTCCCTTTCCAACACTGTATCTATGGCTTGTATTGAGGACCAGTGTCTTCAATCATTCTAACTCCTATAACAGTTCCTATCTCTGTCATCTCCTCCCCTCTCACCAATTATTTCACATATTTGAAACCTCCAGTCCAGATGACCATCCGTATCGCTGTAACTTGCTTCAGTCTCGACAACATGCCTAGTCTCAATAGTCCCTCCTCTAATAACTGGAGACATTGGGTCTGTTTCTGTGCGGCATGACTCTTCGGCCAAGGATTCCTGAATGGAATGAGACGGAATTGCCTGTGTTTGGCTCATATCCCTTCAAACCTTCTCCTCTCCATGTACCTGCCGAAGTGTCTTTTCCATGTTGTAATTGTACTTGTTTTTACCATTTCCTCTGGCAGTCCATTCCGTCTATGCACCATCCTCTGTGGATAATGTTGTCCCTCAGCTCCCTTTTTTAAATCGTTGCTCTCACACCTCACGTTTATGCCTCTAGCTTTGGACTCACCTACCCTTGGCAATTCACCTTACTTAGACCATACATGGTTTCATAAACTTGTATAAGGTCACCCCGTGGCCTCCTCTGCCCAGGAGAAATATTGACGACAATGTTACCAATATCTCCAACTCATGTACTCAATGCTCCGACCAATGAAGACAAGTGTGCCAATTGCCGCTTTCAACACCCTGTCACTCTGTGATGCCAGTCCAAGGAATAATGTAACTGCACCCCTTGGTCTCTCCCTTTTCTACAACACTGTCCAGGGCCCAACCATTACCCGTGTTAGTCCTCCTTAGTTTGTCTGACCTAAATCCAACAACTGAATTAAACTCAATCTTTCATTCCTTGGCCCCTTCGTCTATCATTTTGGTCACATCTTGAGCAAACTCCAGTCAAGTTTGTGGGACATGTTTTCCCATGCACAAAGCCATGCTGGCTGTCCGTAATCAGGCCTTATCTGTCCAAATGCATGTAAGTCCTACCTCTCAGAAAGACCTCCAACAACTGACCCACCCTGATGTCTTGCTCATCAGTCTGTAGTTCCCTGACTTTCTCTTGCAGCCTTTCTTAATTAATGACACAACATTATAATCATAGTCAGAGAATCAGACCGCACTGTTCAGTTAACGCTAACCATACTCTAAAACAGATCTCATCCCACCTGCCTGTTCCTGGATCATTTCCCTTCACATCGTTCCTATTCCTGGACTAATCTAAATGTCTGTTAAACATTGTAATTGTCCCCATGTTCTTGGGAAGTTCATTTCACACCCAACCCACCCTCTGTGTAACAATGTGCCTCTCAAGTCTTTTTTTTAAAAATGTCTCTCCTCTAAACTTAAAAATGTTGTGCCTTGTCTTGAAACTCCCCTGTCCATGGAAAAAGACAACTCCCATTAACTCTATCGATCCCCCTCATGATTTTATAAACTTCTATGAGGTCATCTGTCAACATTCAGGTTTCAGTGAAAAATACCAACCTATTCAGCCTTTTTTTATACTGAAGCCTTTCGTACCCAGCCACATCCCAGTAAATCTCCTCCCAACCCTTTCCAGCTGAATAATCTCCTTCCTATAACTGGGCGACCTGAACTGGACACAGTATTCCAGAAGAGGACTCACCAATGGACTGTATAATCTCAATGCAACTTCCCAACTCCTATATCCAAAGGACTGAGCAATGAAAGCAAGTGAGGCCAGCACCTTTTTTTAAACTATCCTGTCTCTCCATGTTGCAAACTTCAAAGAATTATGTAGCTGAACCCTGACGTCCCCCTGTTCTACAACACTACTGAAGGTCTTGCCATTAATTGTATAAGTCCTGCCCGTATTTGTTGTACCAAATGCATTACCTCACATTTATTCAGATTGAACTCCATCTACAGTTTTTCAGCCATTCACACATTTTATCAGGATCTCTTTGTAATCTCAGAAAACCTTCTTCACTCTCCACAATGCCACCCTCCAGTCTAACAGCCTATCACACATAGCTCTCTATGGTACAAATATCTCTGCTAGGGGCCCTCCAATTTCTTCACCAGCTTCCCACAATGTCCTGAGATCCACTTGATCAGGTCCTGGGGATTTATCTACCTTTGTGTTTTAAAACCTCCAGCACCTCCTTTTCTATAATGTGGACTCATTTCAAGACGTTGAGTCATAGAGATGTTCAGCACAGAAACAGGCCCTTCGGACCAACTCCTGCATGACGTTTCTGGTCACATTTGTCACAATTTTGCCAATATCCCTCTGAACCCTTTGCTATTCATACACCCATCCACATGCCTTTTAAATGTATTTCTATCAGCCTCCACTATTTGCTCTGGCAGCTTATTCCATCCACTCTGTGGGAGCCAGTTATTCTTGAGGTTCCTTTGAAAAGTTTCCCTCGCCTGGGGAAATGACCTTGTCTATTGACCCTGTCGATGACCACCATGATTTTAAACACCTTTTATCGGTTAACTCCTCAGCTTCCCATGTTCAACTGAAAACAGTCCCAGCCTATTCAGGCTTTTCCCTGAAGCACAAACCCTCCAACCCTGGCAACATCTTTGGTCATTTCTTCTGAAACCTTTCATGTTCCACGACATCCTTCCGATGGCATTGAGACCAGAATTACACACAGTATTCCAATTGTGGTCAGGCCAAACACTGTTTAGTTGCCTGAGCGCCCCAGTCTTTATCCACAGTAAGTTCCAAAGTGAAATATTTGTTTTGGATCTTGTAGTTTCACACTTTGTTGCCTTCATTGATCATTAAGGAGACCGGGTTTGTCCCGAGCTCTTCTTTTGCTCTTAATACACTTGTAGAGTCTCTTTGGATTCTCCTTAACTGTCTCTGCCAAAGCGATCTCATGTCCCCTTTTTCATTCCTGATTTCCATGCTAAGTGTATTTCTACAGCCCCGATGCTCCTGAAGGGATTCCCTTGAGTCAGCCAGTTATATCTGACATGTGACCCTTTTTTTTCCTTGACCACAGCCTCGAATCTCAGCCAGTGTTTCCTAATTCAGTCAGCATTGAGCTGCACACTAACAGGAACATCCTGGCGCTGAACGCTCCTTTTATCTCGGGTTTAAAATATTCCTACTTGCCAGACTTCCCTTTATCTGCAAATAGCCTCCCCAGATCTACTTTAAAAATTCCTGTCAAATACTATTTTGCTCCATTGAATAACTTTAACTTGTGGACCAGGCCTGTCCTTTTCCATCGCTATTTTCAATCTAATACAATTGTGGTAACTTTCCAAAGTGCTCCCCCACTAACACCTCAGTCCCGTTCCCGACCTTGTTTCCCAAGGGGAGGTCAGGTTTAGCCCCATTCTCCAGTTGGGCCACTTACATAATGACTGGGAGTTTTCGGAACACACTTAACAAATTCCTTCCATCCAAATGCTTAACTTAGTAGCAATCCCAGTCCAGGTTTGGAACAGTTAAGATCCCCTATCATTACAACCCTAGTATTCTAAGAGATATCTGAAATCTCCTGACATGTTTGCTCCTCCATCTCCCATTGCCTATCGCTGTAGTCCGACCGTAGAAAACTAATGACCAATTTTTATTTCTCAGTTCCACTAATATCGTTTAACTGGGCGATTCTACATGAATCCTCCCTCTAGGTACTGCTGGGATGTTTCCCCCCAATCAAACCCACCAGCTTTCCTCCTGTTGTGCCTCCTGTTCTATCCTTCCTGTAGTATCTGTCTCCGGAACATTGAGCTGCTGCTCCTGTTGCTCCCTCAGCTGTGTTTCTGTAATATCTATGGGATCCCAATCCCATGTTCCCATTCATGCTCTGGGTTCATCTGCCTTATCTGTCTGGCCTTTTGTATTGAAATAACTGCAGTTTAATCCACCAGTTTTCCCTAATTGTCTGCTATGTCCTTGCCCTCCCTTGTCTACTTATATTCTTCTCTTGAACATTTGTACCAGCCTCAACTTTCTTTCTGGCCTTACGACTCTTTGGGGTCACACAGCCCTGCCAGACGAGTTTAAATCCCCTTGAGCAGCTCCAGCAACATTCCCCACCAGGATGTGGGTCCCCCTCCTGCTCCCAGTTCAGGTGTATTCCCCACCCTGTCTACCTGTGCTGACACCTTCAGACATCCAGGGACTTGCCCACCAAGGTCCCTGTGTTCCTCAGTACTCCAGGAGGACCTACCATTCATGATGGATATCATTCATTTATGAGATTTCCCACAGTGTATTACCTTACAGTGATCAGAAGTAAACTCGGTCTGTCATTACTCTGCTCAGTTTATCATCTGTTCGATATCAGACTGCAGCCTGAGTCCATCCCCCTCACTATGGACAGCACCCTCACCTTTCATGTTATCTGCAAACCACTAATGATTCCTTCTGCTTTGATATCCAAGTTATTAATGTATGTAACAGCCAGCAATGGCTCCTGCACAGATCCCTGTGGTACACCCGCTGGGCAAAGGCTTTCAATCACAAAACCAACCCTCCACCAATTGTGAACCCAATTCACCAACTTACCTTGTATCCCATGGGCTCTTCCCTTTTGGACCAGCCTTCCGTGTGGGACCTTGACAAAGACCTTAATGAACTCCATATAAACCACACCATCTGCACTGCCCTCATCAATATCAGAGGACAGTCATCGAGCAAATCCATACAGACAATCCCTAATGAAATTGCGGGGGTATCCGTTTTTGGCGAATACATTGTATAGGTGTTCTTCTTCCTCTTTTTGCAGTTCTGGTGTACTGCAGTCTGTTGTGGCCCTTTTGAACAGTGTCTTGATGCAACTTCTTTTGTGTGTGTTGGGGTGGTTTCTTTCATAGTTCAGGACTTGGTCTGTGTGTGTGGCTTTCCTGTATACCTTTGTGGTGAATTCTCCGTTCGGTGTTCTCTGTACCGTCCCGTCTAGGAATGGGAGTTGGTTGTCCTTTTCTTTCTCTCTTGTGAATCAGATTCCTGTGAGTGTGGCGTTGATGATCCGGTGTGTGTTCTCTATTTCTGTGTTTTTAACGATTACAAAGGTGTCATCTACATATCTGACACAGAGTTTGGGTTGAATTTGCAGTAAGACTGTTTGTTCGAACCTTTGCATTATTGCTTCTGCTATGAGTCCAGAGATGGGTGAGCCCATGGGTGTGCCGTTGATTTGTTCATATATTTGGTTGTTGAATGTGAAGTGTGTTGTGAGGCCCAGGTCCAGTGGTTTGAGTATGGAGTCTTTGTTGATAGGTTCACCGTCCTGTTGTCTGTTCTGTTTGTCCAGCAGGTTGGCTATTGTTTCTCTGGCAAGGATTTTGTCAATAGAGGTGAACAGTGCCAAAACATCGAATGAGACCATGGTTTCTTCCTTGTGTATGTGTATATTTCTGATGATGTCCAAGAATTCCTGTGTTGACTGTACAGATTGTCTGGATCCACTGATCAGGTGTTTCAGTTTCTGCTGTAGTTCTTTGGCCAGTTTGTGTGATGGTGTCCCTGGTAGTGATACTATGGGTCTGAGTGGGATGGCTGGTTTGTGCACTTTAGGTAGTCCATAGAATCTGGGGGTGTTGTTGCTTTCAGTTTTCATTCTCTCTAGTTCAAACCTGGTTATCTGTCCGTTTTTTTTGTAGGTTTCTCAGTGTGTTGTTTATCCTATTGGTGAGCTGTGGGGTGGGGTCAAACTCCACACAATTTCATCCACAGATGCCTCGGGGAAAGACAATGGAATGAAGACATGCCACGACCCAAAGGACTAGCCACACTACCATATATCAAGAACATTTCCGAACTGACAGCCAGACTACTGCGACCACTAGGACTCATAACAGCACACAAACCAACAGCCACTCTCAGACAACAACTCACCAGAACGAAGGACCCGATACCCAACATGAGCAAAACCAATGTAGTGTACAAAATCCCGTGCAAGGACTGCAGAAAACACTACATAGGACAAACAGGAAGACAGCTAACGATCTGTATCCATGAACACCAACTAGCTACGAAACGACACGACCAGCTATCCTTAGTAGCCACACATGCAGATGACAAGCAACATGAATTCGACTGGGACAACACTACTATTATAGGACAAGCCAAACAGAGAACATCCAGGGAATTCCTGGAGGCATGGCACTCATCCACAGATTCAATCAATAAACACATCGACCTGGACCCAATATACCGGCCACTACAGCGGACAGCTGGAACTTACAACCAGAAGCGGCAGATACAAACCACTATAGTTGCCGGAGGAAAGATCACAGAAGCGCTTCACAGGAGGCTCCCTGAGGATGTCACCCAGACAGGGGACGAAACGTCTGCAACACAAATTCCCAGCTCGGTGAACAGAACCACAACAACGAGCACCCGAGCTCCAGATCTTCTCCCAAACTTTGAAGCCCTTTCGACTCTACAAAGCTCCGTCATGAACAATCCACCATCTCTCTATTTCCTTTACCTTCTTCAGTGTCTCCAACTCTCGCTGTATCTTCCAGTAACGTTCTTTAGTTACTGCAGGTCTGCCTAGCTCCCCAGATAACCTGTTTCATCCCCTACAGCTCCCTCAATCACTGTAACACCTTCTGCTCTGTCTAATCCTCCCCTTCCCCACTGTCTTCCAGGCACAACGGCGATCCTGTAAGAGAGCAGTGTGGAATGGGGTGTAATAAATCTCAGCTGAGGCTTGAGGCCTACCATTACCTGGGAGTCACAAGGGGAGAGAACCTGAGAGAGAGCAGCACAAAACGGGAGAATATAAATCAGCAGCGAGGGTCAAGGCCGACTGGGACTTGGAGTTGGATAAAAAGCAGAGCACGAGCCTCGAAATCAGCACCGAGTCACAGAGGGAGGGACCGTGTGAGGGAGCAACTTGGAGCAGGAACATGAGGCTGACTCCCACCTGGGAGAATATAAATCCGCACTGAGGATCGAGGCCTAGTTGTACCTGGGAGTCACAGAGACGGTGACCCTGTGAGGGAGCAGACTGGAGTGAGAGCTGGACGATGATATGTCCGAGGAGACACATCACTGTGTGTGCACGTGTCCCTCCATTGTTCTGTGTATATGTGTGTGTATGCGTGTGTGTGTCCCCTTCCCATGCTGTGTGTGTGTAATTCTCCTCACTGTGTGTGTTTTGTACCTCCCTCGTTGTGTGTGAGCATGTCCCTCCCTCACCATGTGTGTGTGCGTGTCCCTCCCTCACTTTGTGTGTGTGTGTGTATCCCCTCTCGCTTTCTGAGCACATGTCCCACCCTTGCTCTGTCTGCGTGTCTCAACCTCGCTGTGTGTGTGTGTGTGTGTGTGTGTGTGTGCGCGCGCCCCTCTTGCAGTGTGTGATGGTGTCCTCCCCTCACTCTGTATGTGTGTGTATGCATATTACTCACTCACTGTGTGTCCCTCCCTCGCTGTGTGTGTGTGTGTGCGCGTGTGTGTGTGCATGTCCCTCCCTCGCTGTGTGTGCATGTCCCTCCTTCGCTGTGTGTGCATGTCCCTCCCTCGCTGTGTGTGCATGTCCCTCCCTCGCTGTGTGTGCGTGTCCCTCCCTCGCTGTGTGTGCATGTCCCTCCCTCGCTGTGTGTGTGCGTGTCCCTCCCTCGCTGTGTGCGTGCGTGTCCCCCCCTCGCTGTGTGCGTGCGTGTCCCCCCCTCGCTGTGTGCGTGCGTGTCCCCCCCTCGCTGTGTGCGTGCGTGCGTGTCCCCCCCTCGCTGTGTGCGTGAGTCCCCCCCCTACGCTGTGTGCGTGTGTCCCCCCCTCGCTGTGTGCGTGAGTCCCCCCCCTACGCTGTGTGCGTGTGTCCCCCCCTCGCTGTGTGCGTGAGTCCCCCCCTTACGCTGTGTGCGTGTGTCCCCCCCTACGCTGTGTGCGTGCGTGTCCCCCCCTCGCTGTGTGCGTGCGTGTCCCATCCCTCGCTGTGTGCGTGCGTGTCCCTCCCTCGCTGTGTGCGTGCGTGCGTGTCCCCCCCTCGCTGTGTGCGTGCGTGTCCCCCCCTCGCTGTGTGCGTGCGTGTCCCCCCCTCGCTCTGTGCGTGCGTGTCCCCCCCTCGCTGTGTGCGTGCGTGTCCCCCCCTCGCTGTGTGTGTGCGTGTCCCCCCCTCGCTGTGTGCGTGCGTGTCCCCCCCTCGCTGTGTGCGTGCGTGTCCCCCCCTCGCTGTGTGCGTGCGTGTCCCCCCCTCGCTGTGTGCGTGCGTGTCCCCCCCTCGCTGTGTGCGTGCGTGTCCCCCCTCGCTGTGTGCGTGCGTGTCCCCCCCTCGCTGTGTGCGTGCGTGTCCCCCCCTCGCTGTGTGCGTGCGTGTCCCCCCCTCGCTGTGTGCGTGCGTGTCCCCCCCTCGCTGTGTGCGTGCGTGTCCCCCCCTCGCTGTGTGCGTGCCTGTCCCCCCCTCGCTGTGTGCGTGCCTGTCCCCCCCTCGCTGTGTGCGTGCCTGTTCCCCCCTCGCTGTGTGCGTGCGTGTGTCCCTCCTTCGCTGTGTGCGTGTGTCCCCCCCTGCTGTGTGCGTGAGCGTGTCCCTCCTTCGCTGTGTGTGCGTGTGTCCCCCCTCGCTGTGTGCGTGAGTGCCCCCCTCGCTGTGTGCGTGTGTCCCCCCCTCGCTGTGTGCGTGTGTCCCCCACTCGCTGTGTGCGTGAGTGCCCCCCCTCGCTGTGTGCGTGAGTTCCCCCCCTCGCTGTGTGCGTGAGTTCCCCCCCTCGCTGTGTGCGTGAGTTCCCCCCCTCGCTGTGTGCGTGAGTCCCCCCCCTCGCTGTGTGCGTGAGTCCCCCCCTCGCAGTGTGCGTGAGTCCCCCCCCTCGCTGTGTGCGTGCGTGTCCCCCCCTCGCTGTGTGCGTGCGTGTCCCCCCCTCGCTGTGTGCGTGCGTGTCCCCCCCTCGCTGTGTGCGTGCGTGCCCCCCCTCGCTGTGTGCGTGCCTGTCCCCCCCTCGCTGTGTGCGTGCCTGTCCCCCCCTCGCTGTGTGCGTGCCTGTCCCCCCCTCGCTGTGTGCGTGCGTGTGTCCCTCCTTCGCTGTGTGCGTGTGTCCCCCCCTTGCTGTGTGCGTGACGTGTCCCTCCTTCGCTGTGTGTGCGTGTGTCCCCCCTCGCTGTGTGCTTGTGTCCCCCCATCGCTGTGTGCGTGAGAAACCCCCCTCGCTGTGTGCGTGAGTCCCCCCCCCGCTGAGTGCGTGAGTGCCCCCCTCGCTGTGTGTGCGTGTGTCCCCCCCACGCTGTGTGCGTGTGTCCCCCCCTCGCTGTGTGCGTGAGTGCCCACCCTCGCTGTGTGCGTGAGTGCCCCCCCTCGCTGTGTGCGTGAGTGCCCCCCCTCGCTGTGTGCGTGAGTCCCCCCACTCGCTCTGTGCGTGAGTCCCCCCCCTCGCTGTGTGCGTGAGTCCCCCCCCTCGCTGTGTGCGTGAGTCCCCCCCCACGCTGTGTGCGTGAGTCCCCCCCCTCGCTGTGTGCGTGAGTCCCCCCCCTCGCTGTGTGCGTGAGTCCCCCCTCGCTGTGTGCGTGAGTCCCCCCTCGCTGTGTGAGTGAGTCCCCCCCTCGCTGTGTGAGTGAGTCCCCCCCCTCGCTGTGTTGTGCGTGAGTCCCCCCCCTCGCTGTGTGCGTGAGTCCCCCCCCTCGCTGTGTGCGTGAGTCCCCCCCTTCGCTGTGTGCGTGAGTCCCCCCCTCGCTGTGTGCGTGAGTCCCCCCCCTCGCTGTGTGCGTGAGTCCCCCCCCTCGCTGTGTGCGTGAGTCACCCCCCTCGCTGTGTGCGTGTGTCCCCCCCCTCGCTGTGTGCGTGTGTCCCCCCCTCGCTGTGTGCGTGCGTGTCCCATCCCTCGCTGTGTGCGTGCGTGTCCCTCCCTCGCTGTGTGCGTGCGTGCGTGTCCCCCCCTCGCTGTGTGCGTGCGTGCGTGTACCCCCCTCGCTGTGTGCGTGCGTGTCCCTCCTTCGCTGTGCATGCGTGTCCCCCCCCCCTACGCTGTGTGCGTGTGTCCCCCCCCAGGCTGTGTGCGTGTGTTCCCCCCCTCGCTGTGTGCGTGTGTCCCCCCCCTCGCTGTGTGCGTGCGTGTCCCCCCCTCGCTGTGTGCGTGCGTGTCCCCCCCTCGCTGTGTGCGTGCGTGTCCCCCCCTCGCTGTGTGCATGCGTGTCCCCCCCTCGCTGTGTGCGTGCCTGTCCCCCCCTCGCTGTGTGCGTGCCTGTCCGCCCCTCGCTGTGTGCGTGAGTCCCCCCCCTACGCTGTGTGCGTGTGTCCCCCCCTCGCTGTGTGCGTGCGTGTCCCTCCCTCGCTTTGTGCGTGCGTGCGTGTCCCCCCCTCGCTGTGTGCGTGAGTCCCCCCCCTACGCTGTGTGCGTGTGTGTCCCCCTCGCTGTGTGCGTGCGTGTCCCATCCCTCGCTGTGTGCGTGCGTGTCCCTCCCTCGCTGTGTGCGTGCGTGCGTGTCCCCCCCTCGCTGTGTGCGTGCGTGTCCCTCCCTCGCTGTGTGCGTGCGTGCGTGTCCCCCCCTCGCTGTGTGCGTGAGTCCCCCCCCTACGCTGTGTGCGTGTGTCCCCCCCTCGCTGTGTGCGTGCGTGTCCCATCCCTCGCTGTGTGCGTGCGTGTCCCTCCCTCGCTGTGTGCGTGCGTGCGTGTCCCCCCCTCGCTGTGTGCGTGCGTGTCCCCCCCTCGCTGTGTGCGTGCGTGCGTGTCCCCCCCTCGCTGTGTGCGTGCGTGTCCCTCCCTCGCTGTGTGCGTGCGTGTCCCTCCCTCGCTGTGTGCGTGCGTGTCCCCCCCTCGCTGTGTGCGTGCGTGTCCCCCCCTCGCTGTGTGCGTGCGTGTCCCCCCCTCGCTGTGTGCGTGCGTGTCCCCCCCTCGCTGTGTGCGTGCCTGTCCCCCCCTCGCTGTGTGCGTGCCTGTCCCCCCCTCGCTGTGTGCGTGCCTGTCCCCCCCTCGCTGTGTGCGTGCCTGTCCCCCCCTTGCTGTGTGCGTGCCTGTCCCCCCCTCGCTGTGTGCGTGCCTGTCCCCCCCTCGCTGTGTGCGTGAGTCCCCCCCTACACTGTGTGCGTGAGTCCCCCCCTCGCTGTGTGCGTGAGTCCCCCCCCTCGCTGTGTGTGTGAGTCCCCCTCCTCGCTGTGTGCGTGAGTCCCCCACCTCGCTGTGTGCGTGAGTCCCCCACCTCGCTGTGTGCGTGAGTCCCCCCCCTCGCTGTGTGCGTGAGTCCCCCCCCTCGCTGTGTGCGTGAGTCCCCCCCTCGCTGTGTGCGTGAGTCCCCCCCCTCGCTGTGTGCGTGTGTCCCCCCCCTCGCTGTGTGCGTGAGTCCCCCCCCTCGCTGTGTGCGTGAGTCACCCCCCTCGCTGTGTGCGTGTGTCCCCCCCTCGCTGTGTGCGTGTGTCCCCCCCTCGCTGTGTGCGTGCGTGTCCCATCCCTCGCTGTGTGCTTGCGTGTCCCACCCTCGCTGTGTGCGTGCGTGCGTGTCCCCCCCTCGCTGTGTGCGTGCGTGCGTGTCCCCCCCTCGCTGTGTGCGTGCGTGTCCCTCCTTCGCTGTGCGTGCGTGTCCCCCCCCCTACGCTGTGTGCGTGTGGCCCCCCCCTAGGCTGTGTGCGTGTGTCCCCCCCCTCGCTGTGTGCGTGCGTGTCCCCCCTCGCTGTGTGCGTGCGTGTCCCCCCCTCGCTGTGTGCGTGCGTGTCCCCCCCTCGCTGTGTGCGTGCGTGTGCCCCCCTCGCTGTGTGCGTGCGTGTCCCCCCCTCGCTGTGTGCGTGCGTGTCCCCCCCTCGCTGTGTGCGTGCGTGTCCCCCCCTCGCTGTGTGCGTGCGTGTCTCCCCCTCGCTGTGTGCGTGCCTGTCCCCCCCTCGCTGTGTGCGTGCCTGTCCCCCCCTCGCTGTGTGCGTGAGTCCCCCCCCTACGCTGTGTGCGTGTGTCCCCCCCTCGCTGTGTGCGTGCGTGTCCCTCCCTCGCTGTGTGCGTGCGTGCGTGTCCCCCCTCGCTGTGTGCGTGAGTCACCCCCCTACGCTGTGTGCGTGTGTACCCCCCTCGCTGTGTGCGTGCGTGTCCCATCCCTCGCTGTGTGCGTGCGTGTCCCTCCCTCGCTGTGTGCGGGCGTGCGTGTCCCCCCCTTGCTGTGTGCGTGCGTGTCGCTCCCTCGCTGTGTGCGTGCGTGCGTGTCCCCCCCTCGCTGTGTGCGTGAGTCCCCCCCCTACGCTGTGTGCGTGTGTCCCCCCCTCGCTGTGTGCGTGCGTGTCCCATCCCTCGCTGTGTGCGTGCGTGTCCCTCCCTCGCTGTGTGCGTGCGTGCGTGTCCCCCCCTCGCTGTGTGCGTGCGTGTCCCCCCCTCGCTGTGTGCGTGCGTGCGTGCGTGTCCCCCCCTCGCTGTGTGCGTGCGTGTCCCCCCCTCGCTGTGTGCGTGCGTGTCCCCCCCTCGCTGTGTGCGTGCGTGTCCCCCCCTCGCTGTGTGCGTGCGTGTCCCCCCCTCGCTGTGTGCGTGCGTGTCCCTCCCTCGCTGTGTGCGTGCGTGTCCCCCCCTCGCTGTGTGCGTGCGTGTCCCCCCCTCGCTGTGTGCGTGCCTGTCCCCCCCTCCCTGTGTGCGTGCCTGTCCCCCCCTCGCTGTGTGCGTGCCTGTCCCCCCTCGCAGTGTGCGTGCCTGTCCCCCCCCTCGCTGTGTGCGTGAGTCCCCCCCCTACACTGTGTGCGTGTGTCCCCCCCTACACTGTGTGCGTGTCCCCCCCATCGCTGTGTGTGCGTGCGTGTCCCCCCCTCGCTGTGTGCGTGCCTGTCCCCCCCTCGCTGTGTGCGTGCCTGTCCCCCCCTCGCTGTGTGCGTGCGTGTGTCCCTCCTTCGCTGTGTGCGTGTGTCCCCCCCTCAGCTGTGTGCGTGAGCGTGTCCCTCCTTCGCTGTGTGTGCGTGTGTCCCCCCTCGCTGTGTGCTTGTGTCCCCCCATCGCTGTGTGCGTGAGTCACCCCCCTCGCTGTGTGCGTGAGTCCCCCCCCCGCTGAGTGCGTGAGTGCCCCCCTCGCTGTGTGCATGTGTGTCCCACTCGCTGTGTGCGTGAGTGCCCCTGATCGCTGTGTGCGTGAGTGCCCCCTCGCTGTGTGCGTGAGTCCCCCCCTCGCTGTGTGCGTGAGTCCCTCCCCTCGCTGTGTGCGTGAGTCCCCCCCCTCGCTGTGTGCGTGAGTCCCCCCCCTCGCTGTGTGCGTGAGTCCCCCCCTCGCTGTGTGCGTGAGTCCCCCCCCCGCTGTGTGCGTGAGTCCCCCCCCTCGCTGTGTGCGTGAGTCCCCCCCTCGCTGTGTACGTGAGTCCCCCCCCTCGCTGTGTGCGTGTGTCCCCCCCTCGCTGTGTGCGTGCGTGTCCCATCCCTCGCTGTGTGCGTGCGTGTCCCTCCCTCGCTGTGTGCGTGCGTGCGAGTCCCCCCCTCGCTGTGTGCGTGCGTGTCCCTCCTTCGCTGTGCGTGCGTGTCCCCCCCCTACGCTGTGTGCGTGTGTCCCCCCCGTACGCTGTGTGCGTGCGTGTCCCTCCTTCGCTGTGCGTGCGTGTCCCCCCCTACGCTGTGTGCGTGTGTCCCCCCCGTACGCTGTGTGCGTGTGTCCCCCCCTACGCTGTGTGCGTGTGTTCCCCCCCTACGCTGTGTGCGTGCGTGTCCCCCCCTCGCTGTGTGCGTGCGTGTCCCCCCCTCGCTGTGTGCGTGCGTGTCCCCCCCTCGCTGTGTGCGTGCGTGTCCCCCCCTCGCTGTGTGCGTGCGTGTCCCCCCCTCGCTGTGTGCGTGCGTGTCCCCCCCTCGCTGTGTGCGTGCGTGTCCCCCCCTCGCTGTGTGCGTGCCTGTCCCCCCCTCGCTGTGTGCGTGCGTGTCCCCCCCTCGCTGTGTGCGTGAGTCCCCCCCTACGCTGTGTGCGTGTGTCCCCCCCTCGCTGTGTGCGTGCGTGTCCCTCCCTCGCTGTGTGCGTGCGTGCGTGTCCCCCCCTCGCTGTGTGCGTGAGTCCCCCCCTACGCTGTGTGCGTGTGTGTGTCCCCTCGCTGTGTGCGTGCGTGTCCCATCCCTCGCTGTGTGCGTGCGTGTCCCTCCCTCGCCGTGTGCGTGCGTGCGTGTCCCCCCCTCGCTGTGTGCGTGCGTGTCCCTCCCTCGCTGTGTGCGTGCGTGCGTGTCCCCCCCTCGCTGTGTGCGTGAGTCCCCCCCCTACGCTGTGTGCGTGTGTCCCCGCCTCGCTGTGTGCGTGCGTGTCCCATCCCTCGCTGTGTGCGTGCGTGTCCCTCCCTCGCTGTGTGCGTGCGTGCGTGTCCCCCCCTCGCTGTGTGCGTGCGTGTCCCCCCCTCGCTGTGTGCATGCGTGCGTGTCCCCCCTCGCTGTGTGCGTGCATGTCCACCCCTCGCTGTGTGCGTGCGTGTCCCCCCCTCGCTGTGTGCGTGCGTGTCCCCCCCTCGCTGTGTGCGTGCGTGTCCCCCCCTCGCTGTGTGCGTGCGTGTCCCCCCCTCGCTGTGTGCGTGCGTGTCCCCCCCTCGCTGTGTGCGTGCCTGTCCCCCCCTCGCTGTGTGCGTGCCTGTCCCCCCCTCGCTGTGTGCGTGCCTGTCCCCCCCCTCGCTGTGTGCGTGAGTCCCCCCCTACACTGTGTGCGTGTGTCCCCCCTACACTGTGTGCGTGTCCCCCCCATCGCTGTGTGTGCGTGCGTGTCCCCCCCTCGCTGTGTGCGTGCCTGTCCCCCCTTCGCTGTGTGCGTGAGCATGTCCCTCCTTCGCTGTGTGCGTGAGTCCCCCCCTTGCTGTGTGCGTGAGTCCCCCCCCTTGCTGTGTGCGTGAGTCCCCCCCTTGCTGTGTGCGTGAGTCCCCCCCCTTGCTGTGTGCGTGAGTCCCCCCCCTTGCTGTGTGCGTGAGTCCCCCCCCTCGCTGTGTGCTTGTGTCCCCCCCCCGTTGTGTGCGTGAGCATGTCCCTCCTTCGCGGTGTGCGTGAGACCCCCCTCGCTGTGTGCGTGAGACCCCCCTCGCTGTGTGCGTGAGATCCCCCTCGCTGTGTGCGTGAGTCCCCCCTCGCTGTGTGCGTGAGTCCCCCCCTCGCTGTGTGCGTGAGACCCCCCTCGCTGTGTGCGTGAGTCCCCCCCTCGCTGTGTGCGTGAGTTCCCCCCTCGCTGTGTGCGTGAGTCCCCCCCCTCGCTGTGTGCCTGAGTCCCCCCTCGCTGTGTGCGTGAGTCCCCCCCTCGCTGTGTGCGTGAGTCTCCCCCTCGCTGTGTGCGTGAGTGTGTGTCCCCCTCGCTGTGTGCGTGAGTCCCCCCCTCGCTGTGTGCGTGAGTGTGTGTCCCCCTCGCTGTGTGCGTGAGTCCCCCCCTCGCTGTGTGCGTGAGCGTGTCCCTCCTTCGCTGTGTGCGAGCGTGTTCCCCCCTCGCTGTGTGCGTGTGTCCCCCCCTCGCTGTGTGCGTGCGTGTCCCCCCCTCGCTGTGTGTGCGTGTGTGTCCCCTCGCTGTGTTAGTGTGTCCCCCCCTCGCTGTGTGCGTGAGTCCCCCCCCTCGCTGTGTGTGCGTGTGTCCCGCCCCCTCGCTGTGTGCGTGCGTGTCCCCCCCTCGCTGTGTGCTTGTGTGTCCCCCCCTCGCTGTGTGCGTAAGCATGTCCCTCCTTCGCTGTGTGCGTGAGTCCCCCCCCCTCGCTGTGTGCGTGCGTGTCCCCCCCTCGCTGTGTGCGTGCGTGTCCCCCCTCGCTGTGTGCGTGCGTGTCCCCCCCTCGCTGTGTGCGTGCGTGTCCCCCCCTCGCTGTGTGCGTGCGTGTCCCCCCCTCGCTGTGTGCGTGCGTGTCCCCCCCTCGCTGTGTGCGTGCGTGTGTCCCCCCCTCGCAGTGTGCGTGAGCATGTCCCTCCTTTGCTGTGTGCGTGCGTGTCCCCCCCTCGCTGTGTGCGTGTGTCCCCCCCTCGCTGTGTGCGTGTGTCCCCCCCTCGCTGTGTGCGTGTGTCCCCCCCTCGCTGTGTGTGCGTGTGTCCCCCCTCGCTGTGTGCGTGTGTCCCCCCCTCGCTGTGTGCGTGAGTCCCCTCCCTCGCTGTGTGCGTGAGTCCCCCCCTACGCTGTGTGCGTGTGTCCCCCCCTCGCTGTGTGCGTGAGTCCCCCCCCTACGCTGTGTGCGTGTGTCCCCCCCTCGCTGTGTGCGTGAGTCCCCCCCTTACGCTGTGTGCGTGTGTCCCCCCCTACGCTGTGTGCGTGCGTGTCCCCCCCTCGCTGTGTGCGTGCGTGTCCCATCCCTCGCTGTGTGCGTGCGTGTCCCTCCCTCGCTGTGTGCGTGCGTGCGTGTCCCCCCCTCGCTGTGTGCGTGCGTGTCCCCCCCTCGCTGTGTGCGTGCGTGTCCCCCCCTCGCTCTGTGCGTGCGTGTCCCCCCCTCGCTGTGTGCGTGCGTGTCCCCCCCTCGCTGTGTGCGTGCGTGTCCCCCCCTCGCTGTGTGCGTGCGTGTCCCCCCCTCGCTGTGTGCGTGCGTGTCCCCCCCTCGCTGTGTGCGTGCGTGTCCCCCCCTCGCTGTGTGCGTGCGTGTCCCCCCCTCGCTGTGTGCGTGCGTGTCCCCCCCTCGCTGTGTGCGTGCGTGTCCCCCCCTCGCTGTGTGCGTGCGTGTCCCCCCCTCGCTGTGTGCGTGCGTGTCCCCCCCTCGCTGTGTGCGTGCCTGTCCCCCCCTCGCTGTGTGCGTGCCTGTCCCCCCCTCGCTGTGTGCGTGCCTGTTCCCCCCTCGCTGTGTGCGTGCGTGTGTCCCTCCTTCGCTGTGTGCGTGTGTCCCCCCCTTGCTGTGTGCGTGAGCGTGTCCCTCCTTCGCTGTGTGTGCGTGTGTCCCCCCTCGCTGTGTGCGTGAGTGCCCCCCTCGCTGTGTGCGTGTGTCCCCCCTCGCTGTGTGCGTGTGTCCCCCACTCGCTGTGTGCGTGAGTGCCCCCCCTCGCTGTGTGCGTGAGTTCCCCCCCTCGCTGTGTGCGTGAGTTCCCCCCCTCGCTGTGTGCGTGAGTTCCCCCCCTCGCTGTGTGCGTGAGTCCCCCCCTCGCTGTGTGCGTGAGTCCCCCCCCTCGCAGTGTGCGTGAGTCCCCCCCCTCGCTGTGTGCGTGCGTGTCCCCCCCTCGCTGTGTGCGTGCGTGTCCCCCCCTCGCTGTGTGCGTGCGTGTCCCCCCCTCGCTGTGTGCGTGCGTGTCCCCCCCCTCGCTGTGTGCGTGCCTGTCCCCCCCTCGCTGTGTGCGTGCCTGTCCCCCCTCGCTGTGTGCGTGCCTGTCCCCCCCTCGCTGTGTGCGTGCGTGTGTCCCTCCTTCGCTGTGTGCGTGTGTCCCCCCCTTGCTGTGTGCGTGACGTGTCCCTCCTTCGCTGTGTGTGCGTGTGTCCCCCCTCGCTGTGTGCTTGTGTCCCCCCATCGCTGTGTGCGTGAGTCACCCCCCTCGCTGTGTGCGTGAGTCCCCCCCCCGCTGAGTGCGTGAGTGCCCCCCTCGCTGTGTGTGCGTGTGTCCCCCCCCACGCTGTGTGCGTGTGTCCCCCCCTCGCTGTGTGCGTGAGTGCCCACCCTCGCTGTGTGCGTGAGTGCCCCCCCTCGCTGTGTGCGTGAGTGCCCCCCCTCGCTGTGTGCGTGAGTCCCCCCCCCTCGCTCTGTGCGTGAATCCCCCCCCTCGCTGTGTGCGTGAGTCCCCCCCCTCGCTGTGTGCGTGAGTCCCCCCCTCGCTGTGTGCGTGAGTCCCCCCCCTCGCTGTGTGCGTGAGTCCCCCCCTCGCTGTGTGCGTGAGTCCCCCCTCGCTGTGTGCGTGAGTCCCCCCTCGCTGTGTGAGTGAGTCCCCCCCTCGCTGTGTGAGTGAGTCCCCCCCCGCTGTGTGCGTGAGTCCCCCCCCCTCGCTGTGTGCGTGAGTCCCCCCCCCGCTGTGTGCGTGAGTCCCCCCCCCTCGCTGTGTGCGTGAGTCCCCCCCTCGCTGTGTGCGTGAGTCCCCCCCCTCGCTGTGTGCGTGAGTCCCCCCCCCTCGCTGTGTGCGTGAGTCACCCCCCTCGCTGTGTGTGTGTGTCCCCCCCCTCGCTGTGTGCGTGTGTCCCCCCCTCGCTGTGTGCGTGCGTGTCCCATCCCTCGCTGTGTGCGTGCGTGTCCCTCCCTCGCTGTGTGCGTGCGTGCGTGTCCCCCCCTCGCTGTGTGCGTGCGTGCGTGTCCCCCCCTCGCTGTGTGCGTGCGTGTCCCTCCTTCGCTGTGCATGCGTGTCCCCCCCCCTACGCTGTGTGCGTGTGTCCCCCCCCTAGGCTGTGTGCGTGTGTCCCCCCCCCTCGCTGTGTGCGTGTGTCCCCCCCCTCGCTGTGTGCGTGCGTGTCCCCCCCTCGCTGTGTGCGTGCGTGTCCCCCCCTCGCTGTGTGCGTGCGTGTCCCCCCCTCGCTGTGTGCATGCGTGTCCCCCCCTCGCTGTGTGCGTGCCTGTCCCCCCCTCGCTGTGTGCGTGCCTGTCCCCCCCTCGCTGTGTGCGTGAGTCCCCCCCCTACGCTGTGTGCGTGTGTCCCCCCCTCGCTGTGTGCGTGCGTGTCCCTCCCTCGCTTTGTGCGTGCGTGCGTGTCCCCCCCTCGCTGTGTGCGTGAGTCCCCCCCCTACGCTGTGTGCGTGTGTCCCCCCCTCGCTGTGTGCGTGCGTGTCCCATCCCTCGCTGTGTGCGTGCGTGTCCCTCCCTCGCTGTGTGCGTGCGTGCGTGTCCCCCCCTCGCTGTGTGCGTGCGTGTCCCTCCCTCGCTGTGTGCGTGCGTGCGTGTCCCCCCCTCGCTGTGTGCGTGAGTCCCCCCCCTACGCTGTGTGCGTGTGTCCCCCCCTCGCTGTGTGCGTGCGTGTCCCATCCCTCGCTGTGTGCGTGCGTGTCCCTCCCTCGCTGTGTGCGTGCGTGCGTGTCCCCCCCCTCGCTGTGTGCGTGCGTGTCCCCCCCTCGCTGTGTGCGTGCGTGCGTGTCCCCCCCCTCGCTGTGTGCGTGCGTGTCCCTCCCTCGCTGTGTGCGTGCGTGTCCCCCCCTCGCTGTGTGCGTGCGTGTCCCCCCCTCGCTGTGTGCGTGCGTGTCCCCCCTCGCTGTGTGCGTGCGTGTCCCCCCCTCGCTGTGTGCGTGCCTGTCCCCCCCTCGCTGTGTGCGTGCCTGTCCCCCCCTCGCTGTGTGCGTGCCTGTCCCCCCCTCGCTGTGTGCGTGCCTGTCCCCCCCTCGCTGTGTGCGTGCCTGTCCCCCCCCTCGCTGTGTGCGTGAGTCCCCCCCTACACTGTGTGCGTGAGACCCCCCTCGCTGTGTGCGTGAGTCCCCCCCCTCGCTGTGTGTGTGAGTCCCCCTCCTCGCTGTGTGCGTGAGTCCCCCACCTCGCTGTGTGCGTGAGTCCCCCACCTCGCTGTGTGCGTGAGTCCCCCCCCTCGCTGTGTGCGTGAGTCCCCCCCCTCGCTGTGTGCGTGAGTCCCCCCCTCGCTGTGTGCGTGAGTCCCCCCCCTCGCTGTGTGCGTGTGTCCCCCCCCTCGCTGTGTGCGTGAGTCCCCCCCCTCGCTGTGTGCGTGAGTCCCCCCCCTCGCTGTGTGCGTGTGTCCCCCCCTCGCTGTGTGCGTGTGTCCCCCCCTCGCTGTGTGCGTGCGTGTCCCATCCCTCGCTGTGTGCTTGCGTGTCCCACCCTCGCTGTGTGCGTGCGTGCGTGTCCCCCCCTCGCTGTGTGCGTGCGTGCGTGTCCCCCCCTCGCTGTGTGCGTGCGTGTCCCTCCTTCGCTGTGCGTGCGTGTCCCGCCCCCCTACGCTGTGTGCGTGTGTCCCCCCCCTAGGCTGTGTGCGTGTGTCCCCCCCCTCGCTGTGTGCGTGCGTGTCCCCCCTCGCTGTGTGCGTGCGTGTCCCCCCCTCGCTGTGTGCGTGCGTGTCCCCCCCTCGCTGTGTGCGTGCGTGTCCCCCCCTCGCTGTGTGCGTGCGTGTCCCCCCCTCGCTGTGTGCGTGCGTGTCCCCCCCTCGCTGTGTGCGTGCGTGTCCCCCCCTCGCTGTGTGCGTGCGTGTCTCCCCCTCGCTGTGTGCGTGCCTGTCCCCCCCTCGCTGTGTGCGTGCCTGTCCCCCGCTCGCTGTGTGAGTGAGTCCCCCCTACGCTGTGTGCGTGTGTCCCCCCCTCGCTGTGTGCGTGCGTGTCCCTCCCTCGCTGTGTGCGTGCGTGCGTGTCCCCCCTCGCTGTGTGCGTGAGTCACCCCCCTACGCTGTGTGCGTGTGTCCCCCCCCTCGCTGTGTGCGTGCGTGTCCCATCCCTCGCTGTGTGCGTGCGTGTCCCTCCCTCGCTGTGTGCGGGCGTGCGTGTCCCCCCCCTCGCTGTGTGCGTGCGTGTCGCTCCCTCGCTGTGTGCGTGCGTGCGTGTCCCCCCCTCGCTGTGTGCGTGAGTCCCCCCCCTACGCTGTGTGCGTGTGTCACCCCCCTCGCTGTGTGCGTGCGTGTCCCATCCCTCGCTGTGTGCGTGCGTGTCCGTCCCTCGCTGTGTGCGTGCGTGCGTGTCCCCCCCTCGCTGTGTGCGTGCGTGTCCCCCCCCTCGCTGTGTGCGTGCGTGCGTGCGTGTCCCCCCCTCGCTGTGTGCGTTCGTGTCCCCCCTCGCTGTGTGCGTGCGTGTCCCCCCCTCGCTGTGTGCGTGCGTGTCCCCCCCTCGCTGTGTGCGTGCGTGACCCCCCCTCGCTGTGTGCGTGCGTGTCCCCCCCCTCGCTGTGTGCGTGCGTGTCCCCCCCTCGCTGTGTGCGTGCGTGTCCCCCCCTCGCTGTGTGCGTGCCTGTCCCCCCCTCGCTGTGTGCGTGCCTGTCCCCCCCTCGCTGTGTGCGTGCCTGTCCCCCCCTCGCTGTGTGCGTGCCTGTCCCCCCCCTCGCTGTGTGCGTGAGTCCCCCCCCTACACTGTGTGCGTGAGTCCCCCCCTCGCTGTGTGCGTGAGTCCCCCCCCTCGCTGTGTGTGTGAGTCCCCCCTCCTCGCTGTGTGCGTGAGTCCCCCACCTCGCTGTGTGCGTGAGTCCCCCACCTCGCTGTGTGCGTGAGTCCCCCCCCTCGCTGTGTGCGTGAGTCCCCCCCCTCGCTGTGTGCGTGAGTCCCCCCCTCGCTGTGTGCGTGAGTCCCCCCCCTCGCTGTGTGCGTGTGTCCCCCCCCTCGCTGTGTGCGTGAGTCCCCCCCCTCGCTGTGTGCGTGAGTCCCCCCCCTCGCTGTGTGCGTGTGTCCCCCCCTCGCTGTGTGCGTGTGTCCCCCCCTCGCTGTGTGCGTGCGTGTCCCATCCCTCGCTGTGTGCTTGCGTGTCCCACCCTCGCTGTGTGCGTGCGTGCGTGTCCCCCCCTCGCTGTGTGCGTGCGTGCGTGTCCCCCCCTCGCTGTGTGCGTGCGTGTCCCTCCTTCGCTGTGCGTGCGTGTCCCGCCCCCCTACGCTGTGTGCGTGTGTCCCCCCCCTAGGCTGTGTGCGTGTGTCCCCCCCCTCGCTGTGTGCGTGCGTGTCCCCCCTCGCTGTGTGCGTGCGTGTCCCCCCCTCGCTGTGTGCGTGCGTGTCCCCCCCTCGCTGTGTGCGTGCGTGTCCCCCCCTCGCTGTGTGCGTGCGTGTCCCCCCCTCGCTGTGTGCGTGCGTGTCCCCCCCTCGCTGTGTGCGTGCGTGTCCCCCCCTCGCTGTGTGCGTGCGTGTCTCCCCCTCGCTGTGTGCGTGCCTGTCCCCCCCTCGCTGTGTGCGTGCCTGTCCCCCGCTCGCTGTGTGAGTGAGTCCCCCCTACGCTGTGTGCGTGTGTCCCCCCCTCGCTGTGTGCGTGCGTGTCCCTCCCTCGCTGTGTGCGTGCGTGCGTGTCCCCCCTCGCTGTGTGCGTGAGTCACCCCCCTACGCTGTGTGCGTGTGTCCCCCCCTCGCTGTGTGCGTGCGTGTCCCATCCCTCGCTGTGTGCGTGCGTGTCCCTCCCTCGCTGTGTGCGGGCGTGCGTGTCCCCCCCTCGCTGTGTGCGTGCGTGTCGCTCCCTCGCTGTGTGCGTGCGTGCGTGTCCCCCCCTCGCTGTGTGCGTGAGTCCCCCCCCTACGCTGTGTGCGTGTGTCACCCCCTCGCTGTGTGCGTGCGTGTCCCATCCCTCGCTGTGTGCGTGCGTGTCCGTCCCTCGCTGTGTGCGTGCGTGCGTGTCCCCCCCTCGCTGTGTGCGTGCGTGTCCCCCCCTCGCTGTGTGCGTGCGTGCGTGCGTGTCCCCCCCTCGCTGTGTGCGTTCGTGTCCCCCCCTCGCTGTGTGCGTGCGTGTCCCCCCCTCGCTGTGTGCGTGCGTGTCCCCCCCTCGCTGTGTGCGTGCGTGACCCCCCTCGCTGTGTGCGTGCGTGTCCCCCCCTCGCTGTGTGCGTGCGTGTCCCCCCCTCGCTGTGTGCGTGCGTGTCCCCCCCTCGCTGTGTGCGTGCCTGTCCCCCCCTCCCTGTGTGCGTGCCTGTCCCCCCCTCGCTGTGTGCGTGCCTGTCCCCCCTCGCTGTGTGCGTGCCTGTCCCCCCCTCGCTGTGTGCGTGAGTCCCCCCCCTACACTGTGTGCGTGTGTCCCCCCCTACACTGTGTGCGTGTCCCCCCCATCGCTGTGTGTGCTTGCGTGTCCCCCCCTCGCTGTGTGCGTGCCTGTCCCCCCCTCGCTGCGTGCCTGTCCCCCCCTCGCTGTGTGCGTGCGTGTGTCCCTCCTTCGCTGTGTGCGTGTGTCCCCCCCTCGCTGTGTGCGTGAGCGTGTCCCTCCTTCGCTGTGTGTGCGTGTGTCCCCCCTCGCTGTGTGCGTGTGTCCCCCCATCGCTGTGTGCGTGAGTCACCCCCCTCGTTGTGTGCGTGAGTCCCCCCCCCGCTGAGTGCGTGAGTGCCCCCCTCGCTGTGTGCATGTGTGTCCCACTCGCTGTGTGCGTGAGTGCCCCTGATCGCTGTGTGCGTGAGTGCCCCCTCGCTGTGTGCGTGAGTCCCCCCCCTCGCTGTGTGCGTGAGTCCCTCCCCTCGCTGTGTGCGTGAGTCCCCCCCCTCGCTGTGTGCGTGAGTCCCCCCCCTCGCTGTGTGCGTGAGTCCCCCCCCCTCGCTGTGTGCGTGAGTCCCCCCCCCCGCTGTGTGCGTGAGTCCCCCCCCTCGCTGTGTGCGTGAGTCCCCCCCTCGCTGTGTACGTGAGTCCCCCCCCTCGCTGTGTGCATGTGTCCCCCCCTCGGTGTGTGCGTGCGTGTCCCATCCCTCGCTGTGTGCGTGCGTGTCCCTCCCTCGCTGTGTGCGTGCGTGCGTGTCCCCCCCTCGCTGTGTGCGTGCGTGTCCCTCCTTCGCTGTGCGTGCGTGTCCCCCCCCTACGCTGTGTGCGTGTGTCCCCCCCGTACGCTGTGTGCGTGCGTGTCCCTCCTTCGCTGTGCGTGCGTGTCCCCCCCCTACGCTGTGTGCGTGTGTCCCCCCCGTACGCTGTGTGCGTGTGTCCCCCCCCTACGCTGTGTGCGTGTGTTCCCCCCCTACGCTGTGTGCGTGCGTGTCCCCCCCTCGCTGTGTGCGTGCGTGTCCCCCCCCTTGCTGTGTGCGTGCGTGTCCCCCCCTCGCTGTGTGCGTGCGTGTCCCCCCCTCGCTGTGTGCGTGCGTGTCCCCCCCTCGCTGTGTGCGTGCGTGTCCCCCCCTCGCTGTGTGCGTGCGTGTCCCCCCCTCGCTGTGTGCGTGCCTGTCCCCCCCTCGCTGTGTGCGTGCGTGTCCCCCCCTCGCTGTGTGCGTGAGTCCCCCCCCTACGCTGTGTGCGTGTGTCCCCCCCTCGCTGTGTGCGTGCGTGTCCCATCCCTCGCTGTGTGCGTGCGTGTCCCTCCCTCGCTGTGTGCGTGCGTGCGTGTCCCCCCCTCGCTGTGTGCGTGCGTGTCCCCCCCTCGCTGTGTGCGTGCGTGCGTGTCCCCCCCCTCGCTGTGTGCGTGCGTGTCCCTCCCTCGCTGTGTGCGTGCGTGTCCCCCCCTCGCTGTGTGCGTGCGTGTCCCCCCCTCGCTGTGTGCGTGCGTGTCCCCCCCCTCGCTGTGTGCGTGCGTGTCCCCCCCTCGCTGTGTGCGTGCCTGTCCCCCCCTCGCTGTGTGCGTGCCTGTCCCCCCCTCGCTGTGTGCGTGCCTGTCCCCCCCTCGCTGTGTGCGTGCCTGTCCCCCCCTCGCTGTGTGCGTGCCTGTCCCCCCCCCTCGCTGTGTGCGTGAGTCCCCCCCTACACTGTGTGCGTGAGTCCCCCCCTCGCTGTGTGCGTGAGTCCCCCCCCTCGCTGTGTGTGTGAGTCCCCCTCCTCGCTGTGTGCGTGAGTCCCCCACCTCGCTGTGTGCGTGAGTCCCCCACCTCGCTGTGTGCGTGAGTCCCCCCCCCTCGCTGTGTGCGTGAGTCCCCCCCCTCGCTGTGTGCGTGAGTCCCCCCCTCGCTGTGTGCGTGAGTCCCCCCCCTCGCTGTGTGCGTGTGTCCCCCCCCTCGCTGTGTGCGTGAGTCCCCCCCCTCGCTGTGTGCGTGAGTCCCCCCCCTCGCTGTGTGCGTGTGTCCCCCCCTCGCTGTGTGCGTGTGTCCCCCCCTCGCTGTGTGCGTGCGTGTCCCATCCCTCGCTGTGTGCTTGCGTGTCCCACCCTCGCTGTGTGCGTGCGTGCGTGTCCCCCCCTCGCTGTGTGCGTGCGTGCGTGTCCCCCCCTCGCTGTGTGCGTGCGTGTCCCTCCTTCGCTGTGCGTGCGTGTCCCGCCCCCCTACGCTGTGTGCGTGTGTCCCCCCCCTAGGCTGTGTGCGTGTGTCCCCCCCCTCGCTGTGTGCGTGCGTGTCCCCCCTCGCTGTGTGCGTGCGTGTCCCCCCCTCGCTGTGTGCGTGCGTGTCCCCCCCTCGCTGTGTGCGTGCGTGTCCCCCCCTCGCTGTGTGCGTGCGTGTCCCCCCCTCGCTGTGTGCGTGCGTGTCCCCCCCTCGCTGTGTGCGTGCGTGTCCCCCCCTCGCTGTGTGCGTGCGTGTCCCCCCCTCGCTGTGTGCGTGCGTGTCTCCCCCTCGCTGTGTGCGTGCCTGTCCCCCCCTCGCTGTGTGCGTGCCTGTCCCCCGCTCGCTGTGTGAGTGAGTCCCCCCTACGCTGTGTGCGTGTGTCCCCCCCTCGCTGTGTGCGTGCGTGTCCCTCCCTCGCTGTGTGCGTGCGTGCGTGTCCCCCCTCGCTGTGTGCGTGAGTCACCCCCCTACGCTGTGTGCGTGTGTCCCCCCCTCGCTGTGTGCGTGCGTGTCCCATCCCTCGCTGTGTGCGTGCGTGTCCCTCCCTCGCTGTGTGCGGGCGTGCGTGTCCCCCCCTCGCTGTGTGCGTGCGTGTCGCTCCCTCGCTGTGTGCGTGCGTGCGTGTCCCCCCCTCGCTGTGTGCGTGAGTCACCCCCTTAGCTGTGTGCGTGTGTCACCCCCTCGCTGTGTGCGTGCGTGTCCCATCCCTCGCTGTGTGCGTGCGTGTCCGTCCCTCGCTGTGTGCGTGCGTGCGTGTCCCCCCCTCGCTGTGTGCGTGCGTGTCCCCCCCTCGCTGTGTGCGTGCGTGCGTGCGTGTCCCCCCCTCGCTGTGTGCGTTCGTGTCCCCCCCTCGCTGTGTGCGTGCGTGTCCCCCCCTCGCTGTGTGCGTGCGTGTCCCCCCCTCGCTGTGTGCGTGCGTGACCCCCCTCGCTGTGTGCGTGCGTGTCCCCCCCTCGCTGTGTGCGTGCGTGTCCCCCCCTCGCTGTGTGCGTGCCTGTCCCCCCTCGCTGTGTGCGTGCCTGTCCCCCCCTCGCTGTGTGCGTGAGTCCCCCCCTACACTGTGTGCGTGTGTCCCCCCCTACACTGTGTGCGTGTCCCCCCCATCGCTGTGTGTGCTTGCGTGTCCCCCCCTCGCTGTGTGCGTGCCTGTCCCCCCCTCGCTGTGTGCGTGCCTGTCCCCCCCTCGCTGTGTGCGTGCGTGTGTCCCTCCTTCGCTGTGTGCGTGTGTCCCCCCCTCGCTGTGTGCGTGAGCGTGTCCCTCCTTCGCTGTGTGTGCGTGTGTCCCCCCTCGCTGTGTGCGTGTGTCCCCCCATCGCTGTGTGCGTGAGTCACCCCCCTCGTTGTGTGCGTGAGTCCCCCCCCCGCTGAGTGCGTGAGTGCCCCCCTCGCTGTGTGAATGTGTGTCCCACTCGCTGTGTGCGTGAGTGCCCCTGATCGCTGTGTGCGTGAGTGCCCCCTCGCTGTGTGCGTGAGTCCCCCCCCTCGCTGTGTGCGTGAGTCCCTCCCCTCGCTGTGTGCGTGAGTCCCCCCCCTCGCTGTGTGCGTGAGTCCCCCCCCTCGCTGTGTGCGTGAGTCCCCCCCCCTCGCTGTGTGCGTGAGTCCCCCCCCCCGCTGTGTGCGTGAGTCCCCCCCCTCGCTGTGTGCGTGAGTCCCCCCCTCGCTGTGTACGTGAGTCCCCCCCCTCGCTGTGTGCATGTGTCCCCCCCTCGCTGTGTGCGTGCGTGTCCCATCCCTCGCTGTGTGCGTGCGTGTCCCTCCCTCGCTGTGTGCGTGCGTGCGTGTCCCCCCCTCGCTGTGTGCGTGCGTGTCCCTCCTTCGCTGTGCGTGCGTGTCCCCCCCCTACGCTGTGTGCGTGTGTCCCCCCCGTACGCTGTGTGCGTGCGTGTCCCTCCTTCGCTGTGCGTGCGTGTCCCCCCCCTACGCTGTGTGCGTGTGTCCCCCCCGTACGCTGTGTGCGTGTGTCCCCCCCCTACGCTGTGTGCGTGTGTTCCCCCCCTACGCTGTGTGCGTGCGTGTCCCCCCCTCGCTGTGTGCGTGCGTGTCCCCCCCTCGCTGTGTGCGTGCGTGTCCCCCCCTCGCTGTGTGCGTGCGTGTCCCCCCCTCGCTGTGTGCGTGCGTGTCCCCCCCTCGCTGTGTGCGTGCGTGTCCCCCCCTCGCTGTGTGCGTGCGTGTCCCCCCCTCGCTGTGTGCGTGCCTGTCCCCCCCTCGCTGTGTGCGTGCGTGTCCCCCCCTCGCTGTGTGCGTGAGTCCCCCCCCTACGCTGTGTGCGTGTGTCCCCCCCTCGCTGTGTGCGTGCGTGTCCCCCCCTCGCTGTGTGCGTGTGTCCCCCCTCGCTGTGTGCGTGTGTCCCCCCCTCGCTGTGTGCGTGCGTGTCCCATCCCTCGCTGTGTGCTTGCGTGTCCCACCCTCGCTGTGTGCGTGCGTGCGTGTCCCCCCCTCGCTGTGTGCGTGCGTGCGTGTCCCCCCCTCGCTGTGTGCGTGCGTGTCCCTCCTTCGCTGTGCGTGCGTGTCCCGCCCCCCTGCGCTGTGTGCGTGTGTTCCCCCCCCTAGGCTGTGTGCGTGTGTCCCCCCCCTCGCTGTGTGCGTGCGTGTCCCCCCTCGCTGTGTGCGTGAGTCACCCCCCTCGTTGTGTGCGTGAGTCCCCCCCCCGCTGAGTGCGTGAGTGCCCCCCTCGCTGTGTGAATGTGTGTCCCACTCGCTGTGTGCGTGAGTGCCCCTGATCGCTGTGTGCGTGAGTGCCCCCTCGCTGTGTGCGTGAGTCCCCCCCCTCGCTGTGTGCGTGAGTCCCTCCCCTCGCTGTGTGCGTGAGTCCCCCCCCTCGCTGTGTGCGTGAGTCCCCCCCCTCGCTGTGTGCGTGAGTCCCCCCCCTCGCTGTGTGCGTGAGTCCCCCCCCCCGCTGTGTGCGTGAGTCCCCCCCCTCGCTGTGTGCGTGAGTCCCCCCCTCGCTGTGTACGTGAGTCCCCCCCCTCGCTGTGTGCATGTGTCCCCCCCTCGCTGTGTGCGTGCGTGTCCCATCCCTCGCTGTGTGCGTGCGTGTCCCTCCCTCGCTGTGTGCGTGCGTGCGTGTCCCCCCCTCGCTGTGTGCGTGCGTGTCCCTCCTTCGCTGTGCGTGCGTGTCCCCCCCCTACGCTGTGTGCGTGTGTCCCCCCCGTACGCTGTGTGCGTGCGTGTCCCTCCTTCGCTGTGCGTGCGTGTCCCCCCCCTACGCTGTGTGCGTGTGTCCCCCCCGTACGCTGTGTGCGTGTGTCCCCCCCCTACGCTGTGTGCGTGTGTTCCCCCCCTACGCTGTGTGCGTGCGTGTCCCCCCCTCGCTGTGTGCGTGCGTGTCCCCCCCTCGCTGTGTGCGTGCGTGTCCCCCCCTCGCTGTGTGCGTGCGTGTCCCCCCCTCGCTGTGTGCGTGCGTGTCCCCCCCTCGCTGTGTGCGTGCGTGTCCCCCCCTCGCTGTGTGCGTGCGTGTCCCCCCCTCGCTGTGTGCGTGCCTGTCCCCCCCTCGCTGTGTGCGTGCGTGTCCCCCCCTCGCTGTGTGCGTGAGTCCCCCCCCTACGCTGTGTGCGTGTGTCCCCCCCTCGCTGTGTGCGTGCGTGTCCCCCCCTCGCTGTGTGCGTGTGTCCCCCCCTCGCTGTGTGCGTGTGTCCCCCCCTCGCTGTGTGCGTGCGTGTCCCATCCCTCGCTGTGTGCTTGCGTGTCCCACCCTCGCTGTGTGCGTGCGTGCGTGTCCCCCCCTCGCTGTGTGCGTGCGTGCGTGTCCCCCCCTCGCTGTGTGCGTGCGTGTCCCTCCTTCGCTGTGCGTGCGTGTCCCGCCCCCCTACGCTGTGTGCGTGTGTTCCCCCCCCTAGGCTGTGTGCGTGTGTCCCCCCCCTCGCTGTGTGCGTGCGTGTCCCCCCTCGCTGTGTGCGTGCGTGTCCCCCCCTCGCTGTGTGCGTGCGTGTCCCCCCCTCGCTGTGTGCGTGCGTGTCCCCCCCTCGCTGTGTGCGTGCGTGTCCCCCCCTCGCTGTGTGCGTGCGTGTCCCCCCCTCGCTGTGTGCGTGCGTGTCCCCCCCTCGCTGTGTGCGTGCGTGTCCCCCCCTCGCTGTGTGCGTGCGTGTCTCCCCCTCGCTGTGTGCGTGCCTGTCCCCCCCTCGCTGTGTGCGTGCCTGTCCCCCGCTCGCTGTGTGAGTGAGTCCCCCCTACGCTGTGTGCGTGTGTCCCCCCCTCGCTGTGTGCGTGCGTGTCCCTCCCTCGCTGTGTGCGTGCGTGCGTGTCCCCCCTCGCTGTGTGCGTGAGTCACCCCCCTACGCTGTGTGCGTGTGTCCCCCCCTCGCTGTGTGCGTGCGTGTCCCATCCCTCGCTGTGTGCGTGCGTGTCCCTCCCTCGCTGTGTGCGGGCGTGCGTGTCCCCCCCTCGCTGTGTGCGTGCGTGTCGCTCCCTCGCTGTGTGCGTGCGTGCGTGTCCCCCCCTCGCTGTGTGCGTGAGTCCCCCCCCTACGCTGTGTGCGTGTGTCACCCCCTCGCTGTGTGCGTGCGTGTCCCATCCCTCGCTGTGTGCGTGCGTGTCCGTCCCTCGCTGTGTGCGTGCGTGCGTGTCCCCCCCTCGCTGTGTGCGTGCGTGTCCCCCCCTCGCTGTGTGCGTGCGTGCGTGCGTGTCCCCCCCTCGCTGTGTGCGTTCGTGTCCCCCCCTCGCTGTGTGCGTGCGTGTCCCCCCCTCGCTGTGTGCGTGCGTGTCCCCCCCTCGCTGTGTGCGTGCGTGACCCCCCTCGCTGTGTGCGTGCGTGTCCCCCCCTCGCTGTGTGCGTGCGTGTCCCCCCCTCGCTGTGTGCGTGCGTGTCCCCCCCTCGCTGTGTGCGTGCCTGTCCCCCCCTCCCTGTGTGCGTGCCTGTCCCCCCCTCGCTGTGTGCGTGCCTGTCCCCCCTCGCTGTGTGCGTGCCTGTCCCCCCCTCGCTGTGTGCGTGAGTCCCCCCCCTACACTGTGTGCGTGTGTCCCCCCCTACACTGTGTGCGTGTCCCCCCCATCGCTGTGTGTGCTTGCGTGTCCCCCCCTCGCTGTGTGCGTGCCTGTCCCCCCCTCGCTGTGTGCGTGCCTGTCCCCCCCTCGCTGTGTGCGTGCGTGTGTCCCTCCTTCGCTGTGTGCGTGTGTCCCCCCCTCGCTGTGTGCGTGAGCGTGTCCCTCCTTCGCTGTGTGTGCGTGTGTCCCCCCTCGCTGTGTGCGTGTGTCCCCCCATCGCTGTGTGCGTGAGTCACCCCCCTCGTTGTGTGCGTGAGTCCCCCCCCCGCTGAGTGCGTGAGTGCCCCCCTCGCTGTGTGCATGTGTGTCCCACTCGCTGTGTGCGTGAGTGCCCCTGATCGCTGTGTGCGTGAGTGCCCCCTCGCTGTGTGCGTGAGTCCCCCCCCTCGCTGTGTGCGTGAGTCCCTCCCCTCGCTGTGTGCGTGAGTCCCCCCCCTCGCTGTGTGCGTGAGTCCCCCCCCTCGCTGTGTGCGTGAGTCCCCCCCCTCGCTGTGTGCGTGAGTCCCCCCCCCGCTGTGTGCGTGAGTCCCCCCCCTCGCTGTGTGCGTGAGTCCCCCCCTCGCTGTGTACGTGAGTCCCCCCCCTCGCTGTGTGCATGTGTCCCCCCCTCGCTGTGTGCGTGCGTGTCCCATCCCTCGCTGTGTGCGTGCGTGTCCCTCCCTCGCTGTGTGCGTGCGTGCGTGTCCCCCCCTCGCTGTGTGCGTGCGTGTCCCTCCTTCGCTGTGCGTGCGTGTCCCCCCCCTACGCTGTGTGCGTGTGTCCCCCCCGTACGCTGTGTGCGTGCGTGTCCCTCCTTCGCTGTGCGTGCGTGTCCCCCCCCTACGCTGTGTGCGTGTGTCCCCCCCGTACGCTGTGTGCGTGTGTCCCCCCCTACGCTGTGTGCGTGTGTTCCCCCCCTACGCTGTGTGCGTGCGTGTCCCCCCTCGCTGTGTGCGTGCGTGTCCCCCCCTCGCTGTGTGCGTGCGTGTCCCCCCTCGCTGTGTGCGTGCGTGTCCCCCCCTCGCTGTGTGCGTGCGTGTCCCCCCCTCGCTGTGTGCGTGCGTGTCCCCCCCTCGCTGTGTGCGTGCGTGTCCCCCCCTCGCTGTGTGCGTGCCTGTCCCCCCCTCGCTGTGTGCGTGCGTGTCCCCCCCTCGCTGTGTGCGTGAGTCCCCCCCCTACGCTGTGTGCGTGTGTCCCCCCCTCGCTGTGTGCGTGCGTGTCCCTCCCTCGCTGTGTGCGTGCGTGCGTGTCCCCCCCTCGCTGTGTGCGTGAGTCCCCCCTACGCTGTGTGCGTGTGTGTCCCCCCTCGCTGTGTGCGTGCGTGTCCCATCCCTCGCTGTGTGCGTGCGTGTCCCTCCCTCGCCGTGTGCGTGCGTGCGTGTCCCCCCCTCGCTGTGTGCGTGCGTGTCCCTCCCTCGCTGTGTGCGTGCGTGCGTGTCCCGCCCTCGCTGTGTGCGTGAGTCCCCCCCCTACGCTGTGTGCGTGTGTCCCCCCCTCGCTGTGTGCGTGCGTGTCCCATCCCTCGCTGTGTGCGTGCGTGTCCCTCCCTCGCTGTGTGCGTGCGTGCGTGTGCCCCCCTCGCTGTGTGCGTGCGTGTCCCCCCCTCGCTGTGTGCATGCGTGCGTGTCCCCCCTCGCTGTGTGCGTGCATGTCCACCCCTCGCTGTGTGCGTGCGTGTCCCCCCCTCGCTGTGTGCGTGCGTGTCCCCCCCTCGCTGTGTGCGTGCGTGTCCCCCCCTCGCTGTGTGCGTGCGTGTCCCCCCCTCGCTGTGTGCGTGCCTGTCCCCCCCTCGCTGTGTGCGTGCCTGTCCCCCCCTCGCTGTGTGCGTGCCTGTCCCCCCCCTCGCTGTGTGCGTGAGTCCCCCCCTACACTGTGTGCGTGTGTCCCCCCCTACACTGTGTGCGTGTCCCCCCCATCGCTGTGTGTGCGTGCGTGTCCCCCCCCGCTGTGTGCGTGCCTGTCCCCCCTTCGCTGTGTGCGTGAGCATGTCCCTCCTTCGCTGTGTGCGTGAGTCCCCCCTTGCTGTGTGCGTGAGTCCCCCCCCTTGCTGTGTGCGTGAGTCCCTCCCCTTGCTGTGTGCGTGAGTCCCCCCCCTTGCTGTGTGCGTGAGTCCCCCCCTTGCTGTGTGCGTGAGTCCCCCCCCTCGCTGTGTGCTTGTGTCCCCCCCCGTTGTGTGCGTGAGCATGTCCCTCCTTCGCTGTGTGCGTGAGACCCCCCTCGCTGTGTGCGTGAGACCCCCCTCGCTGTGTGCGTGAGACCCCCCTCGCTGTGTGCGTGAGTCCCCCCTCGCTGTGTGCGTGAGTCCCCCCCTCGCTGTGTGCGTGAGACCCCCCTCGCTGTGTGCGTGAGTCCCCCCCTCGCTGTGTGCGTGAGTTCCCCCCTCGCTGTGTGCGTGAGTCCCCCCCTCGCTGTGTGCGTGAGTCCCCCCCTCGCTGTGTGCGTGAGTCCCCCCCTCGCTGTGTGCGTGAGTCTCCCCCTCGCTGTGTGCGTGAGTGTGTGTCCCCCTCCCTGTGTGCGTGAGTCCCCCCCTCGCTGTGTGCGTGAGTGTGTGTCCCCCTCGCTGTGTGCGTGAGTCCCCCCCTCGCTGTGTGCGTGAGCGTGTCCCTCCTTCGCTGTGTGCGAGCGTGTTCCCCCCTCGCTGTGTGCGTGTGTCCCCCCCTCGCTGTGTGCGTGCGTGTCCCCCCCTCGCTGTGTGTGCGTGTGTGTCCCCTCGCTGTGTTAGTGTGTCCCCCCCTCGCTGTGTGCGTGAGTCCCCCCCCTCGCTGTGTGTGCATGTGTCCCGCCCCCTCGCTGTGTGCGTGCGTGTCCCCCCCTCGCTGTGTGCTTGTGTGTCCCCCCCTCGCTGTGTGCGTAAGCATGTCCCTCCTTCGCTGTGTGCGTGAGTCCCCCCCTCGCTGTGTGCGTGCGTGTCCCCCCCTCGCTGTGTGCGTGCGTGTCCCCCCCTCGCTGTGTGCGTGCGTGTCCCCCCTCGCTGTGTGCGTGCGTGTCCCCCCCTCGCTGTGTGCGTGCGTGTCCCCCCCTCGCTGTGTGCGTGCGTGTCCCCCCCTCGCTGTGTGCGTGCGTGTCCCCCCCTCGCTGTGTGCGTGCGTGTGTCCCCCCCTCGCAGTGTGCGTGAGCATGTCCCTCCTTTGCTGTGTGCGTGCGTGTCCCCCCCTCGCTGTGTGCGTGAGTCCCCCCCCTCGCTGTGTGCGTGAGTCCCCCCCTCGCTGTGTGCGTGAGTCCCCCCCCTCGCTGTGTGCGTGAGTCCCCCCCCCGCTGTGTGCGTGAGTCCCCCCCCTCGCTGTGTGCGTGAGTCCCCCCCTCGCTGTGTACGTGAGTCCCCCCCCCGCTGTGTGCGTGTGTCCCCCCCTCGCTGTGTGCGTGCGTGTCCCATCCCTCGCTGTGTGCGTGCGTGTCCCTCCCTCGCTGTGTGCGTGCGTGCGTGTCCCCCCCTCGCTGTGTGCGTGCGTGTCCCTCCTTCGCTGTGCGTGCGTGTCCCCCCCCTACGCTGTGTGCGTGTGTCCCCCCCGTACGCTGTGTGCGTGCGTGTCCCTCCTTCGCTGTGCGTGCGTGTCCCCCCCCTACGCTGTGTGCGTGTGTCCCCCCCGTACGCTGTGTGCGTGTGTCCCCCCCCTACGCTGTGTGCGTGTGTTCCCCCCCTACGCTGTGTGCGTGCGTGTCCCCCCCTCGCTGTGTGCGTGCGTGTCCCCCCCTTGCTGTGTGCGTGCGTGTCCCCCCCTCGCTGTGTGCGTGCGTGTCCCCCCCTCGCTGTGTGCGTGCGTGTCCCCCCCTCGCTGTGTGCGTGCGTGTCCCCCCCTCGCTGTGTGCGTGCGTGTCCCCCCCTCGCTGTGTGCGTGCCTGTCCCCCCCTCGCTGTGTGCGTGCGTGTCCCCCCCTCGCTGTGTGCGTGAGTCCCCCCCCTACGCTGTGTGCGTGTGTCCCCCCCTCTCTGTGTGCGTGCGTGTCCCTCCCTCGCTGTGTGCGTGCGTGCGTGTCCCCCCCTCGCTGTGTGCGTGAGTCCCCCCTACGCTGTGTGCGTGTGTGTCCCCCCTCGCTGTGTGCGTGCGTGTCCCATCCCTCGCTGTGTGCGTGCGTGTCCCTCCCTCGCCGTGTGCGTGCGTGCGTGTCCCCCCCTCGCTGTGTGCGTGCGTGTCCCTCCCTCGCTGTGTGCGTGCGTGCGTGTCCCGCCCTCGCTGTGTGCGTGAGTCCCCCCCCTACGCTGTGTGCGTGTGTCCCCCCCTCGCTGTGTGCGTGCGTGTCCCATCCCTCGCTGTGTGCGTGCGTGTCCCTCCCTCGCTGTGTGCGTGCGTGCGTGTGCCCCCCTCGCTGTGTGCGTGCGTGTCCCCCCCTCGCTGTGTGCATGCGTGCGTGTCCCCCCTCGCTGTGTGCGTGCATGTCCACCCCTCGCTGTGTGCGTGCGTGTCCCCCCCTCGCTGTGTGCGTGCGTGTCCCCCCCTCGCTGTGTGCGTGCGTGTCCCCCCCTCGCTGTGTGCGTGCGTGTCCCCCCCTCGCTGTGTGCGTGCGTGTCCCCCCCTCGCTGTGTGCGTGCCTGTCCCCCCCTCGCTGTGTGCGTGCCTGTCCCCCCCTCGCTGTGTGCGTGCCTGTCCCCCCCCTCGCTGTGTGCGTGAGTCCCCCCCTACACTGTGTGCGTGTGTCCCCCCCTACACTGTGTGCGTGTCCCCCCCATCGCTGTTTGTGCGTGCGTGTCCCCCCCCGCTGTGTGCGTGCCTGTCCCCCCTTCGCTGTGTGCGTGAGCATGTCCCTCCTTCGCTGTGTGCGTGAGTCCCCCCTTGCTGTGTGCGTGAGTCCCCCCCCTTGCTGTGTGCGTGAGTCCCTCCCCTTGCTGTGTGCGTGAGTCCCCCCCCTTGCTGTGTGCGTGAGTCCCCCCCCTTGCTGTGTGCGTGAGTCCCCCCCCTCGCTGTGTGCTTGTGTCCCCCCCCGTTGTGTGCGTGAGCATGTCCCTCCTTCGCTGTGTGCGTGAGACCCCCCTCGCTGTGTGCGTGAGACCCCCCTCGCTGTGTGCGTGAGACCCCCCTCGCTGTGTGCGTGAGTCCCCCCTCGCTGTGTGCGTGAGTCCCCCCCTCGCTGTGTGCGTGAGACCCCCCTCGCTGTGTGCGTGAGTCCCCCCCTCGCTGTGTGCGTGAGTTCCCCCCTCGCTGTGTGCGTGAGTCCCCCCCTCGCTGTGTGCGTGAGTCCCCCCCTCGCTGTGTGCGTGAGTCCCCCCCTCGCTGTGTGCGTGAGTCTCCCCCTCGCTGTGTGCGTGAGTGTGTGTCCCCCTCGCTGTGTGCGTGAGTCCCCCCCTCGCTGTGTGCGTGAGTGTGTGTCCCCCTCGCTGTGTGCGTGAGTCCCCCCCTCGCTGTGTGCGTGAGCGTGTCCCTCCTTCGCTGTGTGCGAGCGTGTTCCCCCCTCGCTGTGTGCGTGTGTCCCCCCCTCGCTGTGTGCGTGCGTGTCCCCCCCTCGCTGTGTGTGCGTGTGTGTCCCCTCGCTGTGTTAGTGTGTCCCCCCCTCGCTGTGTGCGTGAGTCCCCCCCCTCGCTGTGTGTGCATGTGTCCCGCCCCCTCGCTGTGTGCGTGCGTGTCCCCCCCTCGCTGTGTGCTTGTGTGTCCCCCCCTCGCTGTGTGCGTAAGCATGTCCCTCCTTCGCTGTGTGCGTGAGTCCCCCCCTCGCTGTGTGCGTGCGTGTCCCCCCCTCGCTGTGTGCGTGCGTGTCCCCCCCTCGCTGTGTGCGTGCGTGTCCCCCCTCGCTGTGTGCGTGCGTGTCCCCCCCTCGCTGTGTGCGTGCGTGTCCCCCCCTCGCTGTGTGCGTGCGTGTCCCCCCCTCGCTGTGTGCGTGCGTGTCCCCCCCTCGCTGTGTGCGTGCGTGTGTCCCCCCCTCGCAGTGTGCGTGAGCATGTCCCTCCTTTGCTGTGTGCGTGCGTGTCCCCCCCTCGCTGTGTGCGTGTGTCCCCCCCTCGCTGTGTGCGTGTGTCCCCCCCTCGCTGTGTGCGTGTGTCCCCCCCTCGCTGTGTGTGCGTGTGTCCCCCCTCGCTGTGTGCGTGTGTCCCCCCCTCGCTGTGTGCGTGAGTCCCCTCCCTCGCTGTGTGCGTGAGTCCCCCCTCGCTGTGTGTGCGTGTGTCCCCCCTCGCTGTGTGCGTGAGTCCCCTCCCTCGCTGTGTGCGTGTCCCCCCCCTTGCTGTTTGCGTGAGTCCCCCCCCTTGCTGTTTGCAGAGTCCCCCCCTTGCTGTGTGCGTGAGTCCCCCCCCTTGCTGTGTGCGTGAGTCCCCCCCTTGCTGTGTGCGTGCGTGTCCTTCCCTCGTTGTGTGCGTGCGTGTGTCCCCCTCGCTGTGTGCGTGCATGTGTCCCCCCCCTCGCTGTGTGCATGAGCGTGTCCCTCCTTCGCTGTGTGTGCGTGAGACCCTCCCTCGCTGTGTGCGTGAGTCCCTCCTTCGCTGTGTGTGCGTGAGTCCCCCCCTCGCTGTGTGCGTGAGACCCCCCTCGCTGTGTGCGTGTGTCCCCCCCTCGCTGTGTGCGTGTGTCCCCCCCTCGCTGTGTGCGTGTGTCCCCCCCTCGCTGTGTGCGTGTGTCCCCCATTCGCTGTGTGCGTGAGCGTGTCCCTCCTTCACTGTGTGCGTGAGACCCCTCTCGCTTTGTGCGTGCGTCCCCCCCTCGCTGTGTGCGTGAGTCTCCCTCCTCGCTGTGTGCGTGAGTCGCCCTCCTCGCTGTGTGCGTGAGTCCCCACCCGCTGTGTGCGTGAGCCCCCGCCTCGCTGTGTGCGTGAGCCCCCCCTCGCTGTGTGCGTGAGCCCCCCCTCGCTCTGTGCGTGACTCCCCCCCCCCTCGCTGTGTGCGTGAGCGTATCCCTCCTTCGCTGTGTGTGTGTGTCCCCCCCTCGCTGTGTGCGTGTATCCCCCCCCCTCTGTGTGCGTGAGTCCACCCCTCGCTGTGTGCGTGAGTCCACCCCTCGCTGTGTGCGTGAGTCCACCCCCCTCGCTGTGTGCGTGAGTCCCCCCCTCGCTGTAGTGCGTGAGTCCCCCCTCGCTGTGTGCGTGAGTCCCCCCCTCGCTGTGTGCGTGAGCCACCCCCTCGCTGTGGGCATGAGCGTGTCCCTCCTTCGCTGTGTGCGTGTGAGACCCCCCTCGCTGTGTGCATGAGTCCCCCCCTAGCTGTGTGCGTGAGCCGCCCCCTCGCTGTGGGCATGAGCGTGTCCCCCCCTCGCTGTGCGCGTGCATGTGTCCCCCCTCGCTGTGTGCATGTGTCCTCCCCCTCGCTGTGTGCGTGTGTGTCCCCCTCGCTGTGTGCGTGCATGTGTCCCCCCCTCGCTGTGTGCATGAGCGTGTCCCTCCTTCGCTGTGTGTGAGTGAGTCCCCCCCTCGCTGTGTGCGTGACTGTGTCCCTCCTTCGCTGTGTGTGCGTGAGACCCCCCCCGCTGTGTGCGTGAGTCCCCACCCTCGCTGTGTGCGTGAGTCCCCCCCTCGCTGTGTGCGTGAGTCCCCCCCCTCGCTGTGTGCGTGAGTCCCCCCCCTCGCTGTGTGCGTGAGTCCCCCCGCTCGCTGTGTGCGTGAGTCCCCCCCTCGCTGTGTGCGTGATTCCCCCCCCTCGCTGTGTGCGTGAGTCCCCCCCCTCGCTGTGTGCGTGAGTCCCCCCCCTCGCTGTGTGCGTGAGTCCCCCCCCCTCGCTGAGTGCGTGTGTCCCCCCCCTCGCTGTGTGCGTGTGTCCCCCCCTCGCTGTGTGCGTGCGTGTCCCATCCCTCGCTGTGTGCGTGCGTGTCCCTCCCTCGCTGTGTGCGTGCGTGCGTATCACCCCCTCGCTGTGTGCGTGCGTGTCCCTCCTTCGCTGTGCGTGCGTGTCCCCCCCCCTACGCTGTGTGCGTGTGTGTCCCCCCTAGGCTGTGTGCGTGTGTCCCCCCCCTCGCTGTGTGCGTGCGTGTCCCCCTCGCTGTGTGCGTGCGTGTCCCCCCCCTCGCTGTGTGCGTGCGTGTTCCCCCCTCGCTGTGTGCGTGCGTGTCCCCCCCTCGCTGTGTGCGTGCGTGCCCCCCCCTCGCTGTGTGCGTGCGTGTCCCCCCCTCGCTGTGTGCGTGCCTGTCCCCCCCTCGCTGTGTGCGTGCGTGTCCCCCCCTCGCTGTGTGCGTGAGTTCCCCCCTACGCTGTGTGCGTGTCCCCCCCTCGCTGTGTGCGTGCGTGTCCCTCCCTCGCTGTGTGCGTGCGTGCGTGTCCCCCCCTCGCTGTGTGCGTGAGTCCCCCCCCACGCTGTGTGCGTGTGTCCCCCCCCTCGCTGTGTGCGTGCGTGTCCCATCCCTCGCTGTGTGCGTGCGTGTCCCTCCCTCGCTGTGTGCGTGCGTGCGTGTCCCCCCCTCGCTGTGTGCGTGCGTGTCCCTCCCTCGCTGTGTGCGTGCGTGCGTGTCCCCCCCTCGCTGTGTTCGTGAGTCCCCCCCCTACGCTGTGTGCGTGTGTCCCCCCCTCGCTGTGTGCGTGCGTGTCCCATCCCTCGCTGTGTGCGTGCGTGTCCCTCCCTCGCTGTGTGCGTGCGTGCGTGTCCCCCCCTCGCTGTGTGCGTGCGTGTCCCCCCTCGCTGTGTGCGTGCGTGCGTGTCCCCCCCTCGCTGTGTGCGTGCGTGTCCACCCCTCGCTGTGTGCGTGCGTGTGTCCCCCTCGCTGTGTGCGTGCGTGTCCCCCCCTCGCTGTGTGCGTGCCTGTCCCCCCCTCGCTGTGTGCGTGCCTGTCCCCCCCCTCGCTGTGTGCGTGTGTCCCCCCCTACACAGTGTGCGTGTCCCCCCCATCGCTGTGTGTGCGTGCGTGTCCCCCCCTCGCTGTGTGCGTGCCTGTCCCCCCTTCGCTGTGTGCGTGAGAATGTCCCTCCTTCGCTGTGTGCGTGAGTCCCCCCCTTGCTGTGTGCGTGAGTCCCCCCCTTGCTATGTGCGTGACTCCCCCCCCTTGCTGTGTGCGTGAGTCCCCCCCTTGCTGTGTGCGTGAGTCCCCCCCCTTGCTGTGTGCGTGAGCCCCCCCCCCTTGCTGTGTGCGTGAGTCCCCCCCCTCGCTGTGTGCTTGTGTCCCCCCCTCGTTGTGTGCGTGAGCATGTCCCTCCTTCGCTGTGTGCGTGAGACCCCCCTCGCTGTGTGCGTGAGACCCCCCTCACTGTGTGCGTGCGTGTCCCTCCCTCGCTGTGTGCGTGCGTGCCTGTCCCCCCCTCGCTGTGTGCGTGAGTCCCCCCCCACGCTGTGTGCGTGTGTCCCCCCCTCGCTGTGTGCGTGCGTGTCCCATCCCTCGCTGTGTGCGTGCGTGTCCCTCCCTCGCTGTGTGCGTGCGTGCATGTCCCCCCCTCGCTGTGTGCGTGCGTGCGTGTCCCCCCCTCGCTGTGTGCGTGCGTGTCCACCCCTCACTGTGTGCGTGCGTGTCCCCCCTCGCTGTGTGCGTGCGTGTCCCCCCCTCGCTGTGTGCGTGCGTGTCCCCCCCTCGCTGTGTGCGTGCGTGTCCCCCCCTCGCTGTGTGCTTGCCTGTCCCCCCCTCGCTGTGTGCGTGCGTGTGTCCCTCCTTCGCTGTGTGCGTGTGTCCCCCCCTCACTGTGTGCGTGAGCGTGTCCCTCCTTCGCTGTGTGTGCGTGTTTCCCCCCTCGCTGTGTGCGTGTGTCCCCCCATCGCTGTGTGCGTGAGTCACCCCCCTCGCTGTGTGCGTGAGTCCCCCCCCGCTGAGTGCGTGAGTGCCCCCCTCGCTGTGTGCGTGTGTCCCCCCCTCGCTGTGTGCGTGAGTGCCCCCCATCGCTGTGTGCGTGAGTGCCCCCTCGCTGTGTGCGTGAGTCCCCCCCCTCGCTGTGTGCGTGAGTCCCCCCCCTCGCTGTGTGCGTGAGTCCCCCCCTCGCTGTGTGCGTGAGTCCCCCCCCTCGCTGTGTGCGTGAGTCCCCCCCCTCGCTGTGTGCGTGAGTCCCCCCCCTCGCTGTGTGCGTGAGTCCCCCCCTCGCTGTGTGCGTGAGTCCCCCCCCTCGCTGTGCGCGAGAGTCCCCCCACCGCTGTGTGCGTGAGTCCCCCCCCTCGCTGTGTGCGTGAGTCCCCCCCCTCGCTGTGTGCGTGCGTGTCCCTCCCTCGCTGTGTGCGTGCGTGCGTGTCCCCCCCTCGCTGTGTGCGTGTGTCCCCCCCTACGCTGTGTGCGTGTGTCCCCCCCCTACGCTGTGTGCGTGTGTCCCCCCCCCTCGCTGTGTGCGTGCGTGTCCCCCCTTCGCTGTGTGCGTGCGTGTCCCCCCCTCGCTGTGTGCGTGCGTGTCCCCCCCTCGCTGTGTGCGTGCGTGTCCCCCCCTCGCTGTGTGCGTGCGTGTCCCCCCCTCGCTGTGTGCGTGCGTGTCCCCCCCTCGCTGTGTGCGTGAGTCACCCCCCTACGCTGTGTGCGTGTGTCCCCCCCTCGCTGTGTGCGTGCGTGTCCCCCCCTCGCTGTGTGCGTGCGTGTCCCTCCCTAGGTGTGTGCGTGCGTGCGTGTCCCCCCCTCGCTGTGTGCGTGAGTCCCCCCCCTACGCTGTGTGCGTGTGTGTCCCCCCTCGCTGTGTGCGTGCGTGTCCCATCCCTCGCTGTGTGCGTGCGTGTCCCTCCCTCGCTGTGTGCGTGCGTGCGTGTCCCCCCCTCGCTGTGTGCGTGCGTGTCCCTCCCTCGCTGTGTGCGTGCGTGCGTGTCCCCCCCTCGCTGTGTGCGTGAGTCCCCCCCTACGCTGTGTGCGTGTGTCCCCCCCTCGCTGTGTGCGTGCGTGTCCCATCCCTCGCTGTGTGCGTGCGTGTCCCTCCCTCGCTGTGTGCGTGCGTGCGTGTCCCCCCCTCGCTGTGTGCGTGCGTGTCCCCCCCTCGCTGTGTGCTTGCGTGTCCCCCCTCGCTGTGTGCGTGCGTGTCCCCCCCTCGCTGTGTGCGTGCGTCTCCCCCCCTCGCTGTGTGCGTGCGTCTCCCCCCCTCGCTGTGTGCGTGCGTCTCCCCCCCTCGCTGTGTGCGTGCGTGTGTCCCCCTCGCTGTGTGCGTGCGTGTCCCCCCCTCGCTGTGTGCGTGCGTGTCCCCCCCTCGCTGTGTGCGTGCGTGTCCCCCCCTCGCTGTGTGCGTGCGTGTCCCCCCCTCGCTGTGTGCGTGCGTGTCCCCCCCTCGCTGTGTGCGTGCGTGTCCCCCCCTCGCTGTGTGCGTGCCTGTCCCCCCTCGCTGTGTGCGTGCCTGTCCCCCCCTCGCTGTGTGCGTGCCTGTCCCCCCCCTCGCTGTGTGCGTGAGTCCCCCCCCTACACTGTGTGCGTGTGTCCCCCCCTACACTGTGTGCGTGTCCCCCCATCGCTGTGTGTGCGTGCGTGTCCCCCCCTCGCTGTGTGCGTGCCTGTCCCCCCTTCGCTGTGTGCGTGAGCATGTCCCTCCTTCGCTGTGTGCGTGAGTCCCCCCCTTGCTGTGTGCGTGAGTCCCCCCCCTTGCTGTGTGCGTGAGTCCCCCCCCTTGCTGTGTGCGTGAGTCCCCCCCTTTCTGTGTGCGTGAGTCCCCCCCCTCGCTGTGTGCTTGTGTCCCCCCCTCGTTGTGTGCGTGAGCATGTCCCTCCTTCGCTGTGTGCGTAAGACCCCCCTCGCTGTGTGCGTGAGACCCCCCTCGCTGTGTGCGTGAGTCCCCCCTCGCTGTGTGCGTGAGTCCCTCCCTCGCTGTGTGCGTGAGTCCCCCCCTCGCTGTGTGCGTGAGTCCCCCCCTCGCTGTGTGCGTGAGTCCCCCCCTCGCTGTGTGCGTGAGTCCCCCCTCGCTGTGTGCGTGAGTCCCCCCCTCGCTGTGTGCGTGAGTGTGTGTCCCCCTCGCTGTGTGCGTGAGTCCCCCCCTCGCTGTGTGCGTGAGCGTGTCCCTCCTTCGCTGTGTGCGAGCGTGTTCCCCCCTCGCTGTGTGCGTGTGTCCCCCCCCTCGCTGTGTGCGTGCGTGTCCCCCCCTCGCTGTGTGTGTGTGTGTGTCCCCTCGCTGTGTTAGTGTGTCCCCCCCTCGCTGTGTGCGTGAGTCCCCCCCCTCGCTGTGTGTGCGTGTGTCCCGCCCCCTCGCTGTGTGCGTGCGTGTCCCCCCCTCGCTGTGTGCGTGTGTGTGTGTCCCCCTCGCTGTGTGCGTAAGCATGTCCCTCCTTCGTTGTGTGCGTGAGTCCCCCCCTCGCTGTGTGCGTGCGTGTCCCCCCCTCGCTGTGTGCGTGCGTGTCCCCCCCTCGCTGTGTGCGTGCGTGTCCCCCCTCGCTGTGTGCGTGCGTGCCCCCCCCTCGCTGTATGCGTGCGTGTCCCCCCCTCGCTGTGTGCGTGCGTGTCCCCCCCTCGCTGTGTGCGTGCGTGTCCCCCCCTCGCTGTGTGCGTGCGTGTGTCCCCCTCGATGTGTGCGTGCGTGCGTGTGTCCCCCCCTCGCAGTGTGCGTGAGCATGTCCCTCCTTTGCTGTGTGCGTGCGTGTCCCCCCCTCGCTGTGTGCGTGTGTCCCCCCCTCGCTGTGTGCATGTGTCCCCCCCTCGCTGTGTGCGTGTGTCCCCCCTCGCTGTGTGTGCGTGTGTCCCCCCTCGCTGTGTGCGTGTGTCCCCCCCTCGCTGTGTGCGTGAGTCCCCTCCCTCGCTGTGTGCGTGAGTCCCCCCTCGCTGTGTGTGCGTGTGTCCCCCCTCGCTGTGTGCGTGTGTCCCCCACTCGCTGTGTGCGTGTGTCCCCCCCCTTGCTGTGTGTGTGAGTCCCCCCCCTTGCTGTGTGCGTGAGTCCCCCCCCTTGCTGTGTGCGTGAGTCCCCCCCTTGCTGTGTGCGTGCGTGTCCTTCCCTCGTTGTGTGCGTGCGTGTGTCCCCCTCGCTGTGTGCGTGCATGTGTCCCCCCCCTCGCTGTGTGCATGAGCGTGTCCCTCCTTCGCTGTGTGTGCGTGAGACCCTCCCTCGCTGTGTGCGTGCATGTGTCCACCCCTCGCTGTGTGCATGAGTGTCTCCCTCCTTCGCTGTGTGTGCGTGAGTCCCCCCCTCGCTGTGTGCGTGCGTGTCCCCCCATTTCTGTGTGCGTGCGAGTGTCCCCCCTCGCTGTGTGCGTGTGTCCCCACCTCGCTGTGTGCGTGAGTCCCCCCCTCGCTGTGTGCGTGTGTCCCCCCCCTCGCTGTGTGCGTGAGTCCCCCCTCGCTGTGTGCGTGACTGTGTCCCTCCTTCGCTGTGTGTGCGTGAGACCCCCCCTCGCTGTGTGCGTGAGTCCCCCCCCGCTGTGTGCGTGAGACCCCCCTCACTGTGTGCGTGAGACCCCCCTCGCTGTGTGCGTGCGTCCCCACCTCGCTGTGTGCGTGAGTCCTCCCCCCCGCTGTGTGCGTGAGCCCCCCCCTCGCTGTGTGCGTGAGCCCCCCCTCGCTGTGTGCGTGACTCCCCCCCCCTCGCTGTGTGCGCGAGCGTGTCCCTCCTTCGCTGTGTGCGTGTGTGTCCCCCCCAGCTGTGGGCGTGCGTCCCCCCCTCGCTGTGTGCGTGAGTCCCCCCCCTCGCTGTGTGCGTGTATCCCCCCTTCGCTGTGTGCGTGAGCGTGTCCCTCCTTCGCTGTGTGTGCGTGAGTCCCCCCCCTCGCTGTGTGCGTGAGTCCCCCCCTCGCTGTGTGCATGTGTCCACCCCCCGCTGTGTGCATGTGTCCCCCCCTCGCTGTGTGCGTGCATGTGTCCCCCACTCGCTGTGTTCGTGTGTCCTCCCCCTCGCTGGGTGCGTGTGTGTCCCCCTCGCTGTGTGCATGAGCATGTCCCTCCTTCGCTGTGTGTGCGTGAGTCACCCCCTCGCTGTGTGCGTGCGTGTCCCCCCCTTTCTGTGTGCGTGCGAGTGTCCCCACCTCGCTGTGTGCGTGTGTCCCCACCTCGCTGTGTGCGTGTCCCCCCCCTCGCTGTGTGCGTGTCCCCCCCCTCGCTGTGTGCGTGAGACCCCCCCTCGCTGTGTGCGTGAGTCCCCCCTCGCTGTGTGCGTGACTGTGTCCCTCCTTCGCTGTGTGTGCGTGAGACCCCCCCTCGCTGTGTGCGTGAGTCCCCCCTCAGTGTGTGCGTGAGACCCCCACTCGCTTTGTGCGTGAGTCCCCCCTCACTGTGCATGAGTCCCCCACTTCGCTGTGTGCGTGAGTCCCCCCCCGCTGTGTGCGTGATTCCCAACCTCGCTGTGTACGTGAGTCCCCCCTCACTGTGCATGAGTCCCCCCCTCACTGTGTGCGTGAGTCCCCCCTCGCTGTGTGCGTGTGACCCCCCCTCGCTGTGTGCGTGAGTCCCCCCTCGCTGTGTGCGTGAGACCCCCCTCGCTGTGTGCGTGCGTCCCCCCCTCGCTGTGTGCGTGAGCCCCCCCCCCGCTGTGTGCGTGAGCCCCCCCTCGCTGTGTGCGTGACTCCACCCCCCCCTCGCTGTGTGCGTGAGCGTGTCTCTCTTTCGCTGTGTGCGTGTGTCCCCCCATCGCTGTGTGCGTGTATCCCCCCTTCGCTGTGTGCGTGTGTCCCCCCTCGCTGTGTGTGCGTGTGTCCCCCCTCGCTGTGTGCGTGAGTCCCCTCCCTCGCTGTGTGCGTGTGTCCCCCCTCGCTGTGTGTGCGTGTGTCCCCCCTCGCTGTGTGCGTGAGTCCCCTCCCTCGCTGTGTGCGTGTGTCCCCCCCTCGCTGTGTGCATGAGTCCCCCCCCTTGCTGTGTGCGTGAGTTCCCCCCCCTTGCTGTGTGCGTGAGTCCCCCCCTCGCTGTGTGCGTGAGTCCCCCCCTTGTTGTGTGCGTGCGTGTCCCCCCCTCGTTGTGTGCGTGTGTGTCCTTCCCTCGTTGTGTGCGTGCGTGTCCCCCCCTCGCTGTGTGCGTGCGTGTGTCCCCCCCACGCTGTGTGCGTGTGTGTCCCCCTCGCTGTGTGCGTGCATGTGTCCCCCCCTCGCTGTGTGCATGAGCGTGTCCCTCCTTCGCTGTGTGTGCGTGAGACCCCCCCTCGCTGAGTGCTTCAGTCCCCCCCTCGTTGTGTGCGTGAGTCCCCCCCTCGCTGTGTGCGTGAGTCTCCCCCTCGCTGTGTGCGTGTGTCCCCCCCTCGCTGTGTGCGTGTGTCCCCCCCCTCGCTGTGTGCGTGTGTCCCCCCCTCGCTGTGTGCGTGTGCCCCCCCCTCGCTGTGTGCGTGTGTCCCCCCCTCGCTGTGTGCGTGTGTCCCCCCCTCGCTGTGTGTGTGTGTCCCCCCTCGCTGTGTGCGTGTGTCCCCCCCTCGCTGTGTGCGTGTGTCCCCCATTCGCTGTGTGCGTGAGCGTGTCCCTCCTTCACTGTGTGCGTGAGACCCCCCTCGCTGTGTGCGTGCGTCCCCCCCTCGCTGTGTGCGTGAGTCGCCCTCCTCGCTGTGTGCGTGAGTCCCCCCCCGCTGTGTGCGTGAGCCCCCCCTCGCTGTGTGCGTGAGCCCCCCCTCGCTGTGTGCGTGAGCCCCCCTTGCTGTGTGCGTGACTCCCCCCCCTCGCTGTGTGCGTGAGCGTATCCCTCCTTCGCTGTGTGCGTGTGTCCCCCCCTCGCTGTGTGCGTGTATCCCCCCCCCGCTGTGTGCGTGAGTCCACCCCTCGCTGTGTGCGTGAGTCCACCCCCCTCACTGTGTGCGTGAGTCCCCCCCCTCGCTGTAGTGCGTGAGTCCCCCCTCGCTGTGTGCGTGAGTCCCCCCCCTCGCTGTGTGCGTGAGCCACCCCCTCGCTGTGGGCATGAGCGTGTCCCTCCTTCGCTGTGTGCGTGTGAGACCCCCCTCGCTGTGTGCATGAGTCCCCCCCTAGCTGTGTGCGTGAGCCGCCCCCTCGCTGTGGGCATGAGCGTGTCCCTCCTTCGCTGTGTGTGTGTGAGACCCCCCTCGCTGTGTGCGTGTGTCCACCCCCCGCTGTGTGCATGTGTCCCCCCCTCGCTGTGCGCGTGCATGTCTCCCCCCCTCGCTGTGTGCGTGTGTCCTCCCCCTCGCTGTGTGCGTGTGTGTCCCCCTCGCTGTGTGCGTGCATGTGTCCCCCCCTCGCTGTGTGCATGAGCGTGTCCCTCCTTCGCTGTGTGTGCGTGAGTCCCACCCTCGCTGTGTGCGTGCGTGTCCCCCCCTCGCTGTGTGCGTTTGTCCCCACCTCGCTGTAGGCATGAGCGTGTCCCTCCTTCGCTGTGTGCGTGAGTCCCCCCTCGCTGTGTGCGTGACTGTGTCCCTCCTTCGCTGTGTGTGCGTGAGACCCCCCCCCGCTGTGTGCGTGAGTCCCCCCTCGCTGTGTGCGTGAGACCCCCCTCGCTGTGTGCGTGAGACCCCCCTCGCTGTGTGCGTGAGACCCCCCTCGCTGTGTGCGTGAGTCCCCCTCCTCGCTGTGTGCGTGATTCCCCCCACGCTGTGTGTGTGAGCCCCCCCCTCGCTGTGTGCGTGAGCCCCTCCTTGCTGTGTGCGTGACTCCCCCCCCTCGCTGTGTGCGTGAGCGTGTCCCTCCTTCGCTGTGTGCGTGTGTCCCACCCCCGGCTGTGTGCATGTGTTCCCCCCTTTCTGTGTGCGTGCGAGTGTCCCCCCTCGCTGTGTGCGTGTGTCCCCACCTCGCTGTGTGCGTGAGTCCCCCCTCGCTGTGTGCGTGTGTCCCCCCCCTCGCTGTGTGCGTGAGTCCCCCCCCTCGCTGTGTGCGTGTATCCCCCCTTCGCTGTGTGCGTGAGCGTGTCCCTCCTTCGCTGTGTGTGCGTGAGTCCCCCCCCTCGCTGTGTGCGTGAGTCCCCCCCCTCGCTGTGTGCTTGAGTCCCCCCCTCGCTGTGTGCGTGTGTCCACCCCCCGCTGTGTGCATGTGTCCCCCCCTCGCCGTGTGCGTGCATGTGTCCCCCCCTCGCTGTGTTCGTGTGTCCTCCCCCTCGCTGGGTGCGTGTGTGTCCCCCTCGCTGTGTGCATGAGCGTGTCCCTCCTTCGCTGTGTGTGCGTGAGTCCCCCCTCGCTGTGTGCGTGCGTGTCCCCCCCTTTCTGTGTGCGTGCGAGTGTCCCCCCTCGCTGTGTGCGTGTGTCCCCACCTCGCTGTGTGCGTGAGTCCCCCCTCGCTGTGTGCGTGTGTCCCCCCCCTCGCTGTGTGCGTGAGTCCCCCCTCGCTGTGTGCGTGACTGTGTCCCTCCTTCGCTGTGTGTGCGTGAGACCCCCCATCGCTTTGTGCGTGAGTCCCCCCTCACTGTGCGCGTGAGACCCCCCCTCGCTGTGTGCGTGAGTCCCCCCTCACTGTGTGCATGAGTCCCCCACTTCGCTGTGTGCGTGAATCCCCCCTCACTGTGTGCGTGAGACCCCCCTCGCTGTGTGCGTGATTCCCATCCTCGCTGTGTGCGTGAGTCCCTCCCTCGCTGTGTGCGTGAGCACCCCCTCGCTGTGTGCGTGAGTCCCCCCTCGCTGTGTGCGTGAGACCCCCCTCGCTGTGTGCGTGCGTCCCCCCCTCGCTGTGTGCGTGAGTCCCCCCCCGCTGTGTGCGTGAGCCCCCCCCGCTGTGTGCGTGAGCCCCCCCCTCTGTGTGCGTGATACCCCCCTCGCTGTGTGCGTGACTCCCCCCCCCTCGCTGTGTGCGTGTGTCCCCCTCTCGCTGTGTGCGTGAGTCCCCCACCTTGCTGTGTGCGTGAGTCCCCCCCTTCGTTGTGTGCGTGAGTCCCCCCCTCGTTGTGTGCATGCGTGTCCCCCCCCTCGTTGTGTGCGTGAGTCCCCCCTTCGCTGTGTGCGTGAGCGTGTCCCTCCTTCGCTGTGTGTGCGTGAGACCCCCCTCGCTGTGTGCGTGAGTCCCCCTCCTCGCTGTGTGCGTGATTTCCCCCACGCTGTGTGCGTGCTCCCCCCCCTCGCTGTGTGCGTGAGCCCCTCCTTGCTGTGTGCGTGACTCCCCCCCCTCGCTGTGTGCGTGAGCGTGTCCCTCCTTCGCTGTGTGCGTGTGTCCCCACCTCGCTGTGTGCGTGAGTCCCCCCTCGCTGTGTGCGTGTGTCCCCCCCTCGCTGTGTGCGTGAGTCCCCCCCCTCGCTGTGTGCGTGTATCCCCCCTTCGCTGTGTGCGTGAGCGCGTCCCTCCTTCGTTGTGTGTGCGTGAGTCCCCCCCTCGCTGTGTGCGTGAGTCCCCCCCCTCGCTGTGTGCTTGAGTCCCCCCCTCGCTGTGTGCGTGTGTCCACCCCCCGCTGTGTGCATGTGTCCCCCCCTCGCTGTGTGCGTGCATGTGTCCCCCCCTCGCTGTGTTCGTGTGTCCTCCCCCTCGCTGGGTGCGTGTGTGTCCCCCTCGCTGTGTGCATGAGCGTGTCCCTCCTTCGCTGTGTGTGCGTGAGTCCCCCCCTCGCTGTGTGCGTGCGTGTCCCCCCCTTTCTGTGTGCGTGCGAGTGTCCCCCCTGGCTGTGTGCGTGTGTCCCCACCTCGCTGTGTGCGTGAGTCCCCCCTCGCTGTGTGCGTGTGTCCCCCCCCTCGCTGTGTGCGTGAGTCCCCCCTCGCTGTGTGCGTGACTGTGTCCCTCCTTCGCTGTGTGTGAGTGAGACCCCCCCTCGCTTTGTGCGTGAGTCCCCCCTCACTGTGTGCGTGAGACCCCCCCTCGCTGTGTGCGTGAGTCCCCCCTCACTGTGTGCATGAGTCCCCCACTTCGCTGTGTGCGTGAGTCCCCCCTCACTGTGTGCATGAGTCCCCCACTTCGCTGTGTGCGTGAGTCCCCCCTCACTGTGTGCGTGAGACCCCCCTCGCTGTGTGCGTGATTCCCAACCTCGCTGTGTGCGTGAGTCCCTCCCTCGCTGTGTGCGTGAGCACCCCCTCGCTGTGTGCGTGAGTCCCCCCTCGCTGTGTGCGTGAGACCCCCCTCGCTGTGTGCGTGCGTCCCCCCCTCGCTGTGTGCGTGAGTCCCCCCCCCGCTGTGTGCGTGAGCCCCCCCCGCTGTGTGCGTGAGCCCCCCCCCGCTGTGTGCGTGATCCCCCCCTCGCTGTGTGCGTGACTCCCCCCCCTCGCTGTGTGCGTGTGTCCCCCTCTCGCTGTGTGCGTGAGTCCCCCACCTTGCTGTGTGCGTGAGTCCCCCCCTTCGTTGTGTGCGTGAGTCCCCCCCTCGTTGTGTGCGTGCGTGTCCCCCCCCTCGTTGTGTGCGTGCGTGTCCTTCCCTCGTTGTGTGCGTCGTGTCCCCCCCTCACTGTGTGCGTGTGTCCCCCCTCGCTGTGTGTGCGTGTGTCCCCCCTCGCTGTGTGCGTGAGTCCCCTCCCTCGCTTTGTGCGTGTGTCCCCCCCTCGCTCTGTGCGTGAGTCCCCCCCCTCGTTGTGTGCGTGAGTCCCCCCTTCGCTGTGTGCGTGAGCGTGTCCCTCCTTCGCTGTGTGTGCGTGAGACCCCCCTCGCTGTGTGCGTGAGTCCCCCTCCTCGCTGGTGCGTGATTCCCCCCACGCTGTGTGCGTGCTCCCCCCCCTCGCTGTGTGCGTGAGCCCCTCCTTGCTGTGTGCGTGACTCCCCCCCCTCGCTGTGTGCGTGAGCGTGTCCCTCCTTCGCTGTGTGCGTGTGTCCCCACCTCGCTGTGTGCGTGAGTCCCCCCTCGCTGTGTGCGTGTGTCCCACCCCTCGCTGTGTGCGTGAGTCCCCCCCCTCGCTGTGTGCGTGTATCCCCCCTTCGCTGTGTGCGTGAGCGTGTCCCTCCTTCGTTGTGTGTGCGTGAGTCCCCCCCCTCGCTGTGTGCGTGAGTCCCCCCCCTCGCTGTGTGCTTGAGTCCCCCCCTCGCTGTGTGCGTGTGTCCACCCCCCGCTGTGTGCATGTGTCCCCCCCTCGCTGTGTGCGTGCATGTGTCCCCCCCTCGCTGTGTTCGTGTGTCCTCCCCCTCGCTGGGTGCGTGTGTGTCCCCCTCGCTGTGTGCATGAGCGTGTCCCTCCTTCGCTGTGTGTGCGTGAGTCCCCCCCCTCGCTGTGTGCGTGCTTGTCCCCCCCTTTCTGTGTGCGTGCGAGTGTCCCCCCTGGCTGTGTGCGTGTGTCCCCACCTCGCTGTGTGCGTGAGTCCCCCCTCGCTGTGTGCGTGTGTCCCCCCCCTCGCTGTGTGCGTGAGTCCCCCCTCGCTGTGTGCGTGACTGTGTCCCTCCTTCGCTGTGTGTGAGTGAGACCCCCCCTCGCTTTGTGCGTGAGTCCCCCCTCACTATGTGCGTGAGACCCCCCCTCGCTGTGTGCGTGAGTCCCCCCTCACTGTGTGCATGAGTCCCCCACTTCGCTGTGTGCGTGAGTCCCCCCTCACTGTGTGCATGAGTCCCCCACTTCGCTGTGTGCGTGAGTCCCCCCTCACTGTGTGCGTGAGAGCCCCCTCGCTGTGTGCGTGATTCCCAACCTCGCTGTGTGCGTGAGTCCCTCCCTCGCTGTGTGCGTGAGCACCCCCTCGCTGTGTGCGTGAGTCCCCCCTCGCTGTGTGCGTGAGACCCCCCTCGCTGTGTGCGTGCGTCCCCCCCTCGCTGTGTGCGTGAGTCCCCCCCCCGCTGTGTGCGTGAGCCCCCCCCGCTGTGTGCGTGAGCCCCCCCCGCTGTGTGCGTGATCCCCCCCTCGCTGTGTGCGTGACTCCCCCCCCTCGCTGTGTGCGTGTGTCCCCCTCTCGCTGTGTGCGTGAGTCCCCCACCTTGCTGTGTGCGTGAGTCCCCCCCTTCGTTGTGTGCGTGAGTCCCCCCTCGTTGTGTGCGTGCGTGTCCCCCCCTCGTTGTGTGCGTGCGTGTCCTTCCCTCGTTGTGTGCGTCGTGTCCCCCCCTCACTGTGTGCGTGTGTCCCCCCTCGCTGTGTGTGCGTGTGTCCCCCCTCGCTGTGTGCGTGAGTCCCCTCCCTCGCTTTGTGCGTGTGTCCCCCCCTCGCTCTGTGCGTGAGTCCCCCCCCTCGTTGTGTGCGTGAGTCCCCCCTTCGCTGTGTGCGTGAGCGTGTCCCTCCTTCGCTGTGTGTGCGTGAGACCCCCCTCGCTGTGTGCGTGAGTCCCCCTCCTCGCTGTGTGCGTGATTCCCCCCACGCTGTGTGCGTGCTCCCCCCCCTCGCTGTGTGCGTGAGCCCCTCCTTGCTGTGTGCGTGACTCCCCCCCCTCGCTGTGTGCGTGAGCGTGTCCCTCCTTCGCTGTGTGCGTGTGTCCCCACCTCGCTGTGTGCGTGAGTCCCCCCTCGCTGTGTGCGTGTGTCCCCCCCCTCGCTGTGTGCGTGAGTCCCCCCCCTCGCTGTGTGCGTGTATCCCCCCTTCGCTGTGTGCGTGAGCGTGTCCCTCCTTCGTTGTGTGTGCGTGAGTCCCCCCCCTCGCTGTGTGCGTGAGTCCCCCCCCTCGCTGTGTGCTTGAGTCCCCCCTCGCTGTGTGCGTGTGTCCACCCCCCGCTGTGTGCATGTGTCCCCCCCTCGCTGTGTGCGTGCATGTGTCCCCCCCTCGCTGTGTTCGTGTGTCCTCCCCCTCGCTGGGTGCGTGTGTGTCCCCCTCGCTGTGTGCATGAGCGTGTCCCTCCTTCGCTGTGTGTGCGTGAGTCCCCCACTCGCTGTGTGCGTGCGTGTCCCCCCCTTTCTGTGTGCGTGCGAGTGTCCCCCCTGGCTGTGTGCGTGTGTCCCCACCTCGCTGTGTGCGTGAGTCCCCCCTCGCTGTGTGCGTGTGTCCCCCCCCTCGCTGTGTGCGTGAGTCCCCCCTCGCTGTGTGCGTGACTGTGTCCCTCCTTCGCTGTGTGTGCGTGAGACCCCCCCTCGCTTTGTGCGTGAGTCCCCCCTCACTGTGTGCGTGAGACCCCCCTCGCTGTGTGCGTGAGTCCCCCCTCACTGTGTGCATGAGTCCCCCACTTCGCTGTGTGCGTGAGTCCCCCCTCACTGTGTGCGTGAGACCCCCCTCGCAGTGTGCGTGATTCCCAACCTCGCTGTGTGCGTGAGTCCCCCCCTCGCTGTGTGCGTGAGCACCCCCTCGCTGTGTGCGTGAGTCCCCCCTCGCTGTGTGCGTGAGACCCCCCTCGCTGTGTGCGTGCGTCCCCCCGTCGCTGTGTGCGTGAGTCCCCCCCCGCTGTGTGCGTGAGTCCCCCCCGCTGTGTGCGTGAGCCCCCCCCGCTGTGTGCGTGAGCCCCCCCCGCTGTGTGCGTGAGCCCCCCCTCGCTGTGTGCGTGAGTCCCCTCCCTCGCTGTGTGCGTGACTCCCCCCCTTGCTGTGTGCGTGTGTCCCCCCCTCGCTGTGTGCGTGAGTCCCCCACCTTGCTGTGTGCGTGAGTCCCCCCCTTCGTTGTGTGCGTGAGTCGCCCCCTCGTTGTGTGCGTGCGTGTCCCCCCCCTCGTTGTGTGCGTGCGTGTCCTTCCCTCGTTGTGTGCGTGCGTGTCCTTCCCTCGTTGTGTGCGTGCGTGTCCTTCCCTCGTTGTGTGCGTGCGTGTCCCTCCCTCGCCGTGTGCGTGCGTGCGTGTCCCCCCCTCGCTGTGTGCGTGCGTGTCCCTCCCTCGCTGTGTGCGTGCGTGCGTGTCCCGCCCTCGCTGTGTGCGTGAGTCCCCCCCCTACGCTGTGTGCGTGTGTCCCCCCCTCGCTGTGTGCGTGCGTGTCCCATCCCTCGCTGTGTGCGTGCGTGTCCCTCCCTCACTGTGTGCGTGCGTGCGTGTGCCCCCCTCGCTGTGTGCGTGCGTGTCCCCCCCTCGCTGTGTGCATGCGTGCGTGTCCCCCCTCGCTGTGTGCGTGCATGTCCACCCCTCGCTGTGTGCGTGCGTGTCCCCCCCTCGCTGTGTGCGTGCGTGTCCCCCCCTCGCTGTGTGCGTGCGTGTCCCCCCCTCGCTGTGTGCGTGCGTGTCCCCCCCTCGCTGTGTGCGTGCGTGTCCCCCCCTCGCTGTGTGCGTGCCTGTCCCCCCCTCGCTGTGTGCGTGCCTGTCCCCCCCTCGCTGTGTGCGTGCCTGTCCCCCCCCTCGCTGTGTGCGTGAGTCCCCCCCTACACTGTGTGCGTGTGTCCCCCCCTACACTGTGTGCGTGTCCCCCCCATCGCTGTGTGTGCGTGCGTGTCCCCCCCCGCTGTGTGCGTGCCTGTCCCCCCTTCGCTGTGTGCGTGAGCATGTCCCTCCTTCGCTGTGTGCGTGAGTCCCCCCCTTGCTGTGTGCGTGAGTCCCCCCCCTTGCTGTGTGCGTGAGTCCCCCCCCTTGCTGTGTGCGTGAGTCCCCCCCCTTGCTGTGTGCGTGAGTCCCCCCCCTTGCTGTGTGCGTGTGTCCTCCCCCTCGCTGGGTGCGTGTGTGTCCCCCTCGCTGTGTGCATGAGCGTGTCCCTCCTTCGCTGTGTGTGCGTGAGTCCCCCCCTCGCTGTGTGCGTGCTTGTCCCCCCCTTTCTGTGTGCGTGCGAGTGTCCCCCCTGGCTGTGTGCGTCTGTCCCCACCTCGCTGTGTGCGTGAGTCCCCCCTCGCTGTGTGCGTGTGTCCCCCCCCCTCGCTGTGTGCGTGAGTCCCCCCTCGCTGTGTGCGTGACTGTGTCCCTCCTTCGCTGTGTGTGAGTGAGACCCCCCCTCGCTTTGTGCGTGAGTCCCCCCTCACTGTGTGCGTGAGACCCCCCCTCGCTGTGTGCGTGAGTCCCCCCTCACTGTGTGCATGAGTCCCCCACTTCGCTGTGTGCGTGAGTCCCCCCTCACTGTGTGCATGAGTCCCCCACTTCGCTGTGTGCGTGAGTCCCCCCTCACTGTGTGCGTGAGACCCCCCTCGCTGTGTGCGTGATTCCCAACCTCGCTGTGTGCGTGAGTCCCTCCCTCGCTGTGTGCGTGAGCACCCCCTCGCTGTGTGCGTGAGTCCCCCCTCGCTGTGTGCGTGAGACCCCCCTCGCTGTGTGCGTGCGTCCCCCCCCTCGCTGTGTGCGTGAGTCCCCCCCCGCTGTGTGCGTGAGCCCCCCCCGCTGTGTGCGTGAGCCCCCCCCCGCTGTGTGCGTGATCCCCCCCTCGCTGTGTGCGTGACTCCCCCCCCTCGCTGTGTGCGTGTGTCCCCCTCTCGCTGTGTGCGTGAGTCCCCCACCTTGCTGTGTGCGTGAGTCCCCCCCTTCGTTGTGTGCGTGAGTCCCCCCCTCGTTGTGTGCGTGCGTGTCCCCCCCCTCGTTGTGTGCGTGCGTGTCCTTCCCTCGTTGTGTGCGTCGTGTCCCCCCCTCACTGTGTGCGTGTGTCCCCCCTCGCTGTGTGTGCGTGTGTCCCCCCTCGCTGTGTGCGTGAGTCCCCCCCCTCGTTGTGTGCGTGAGTCCCCCCTTCGCTGTGTGCGTGAGCGTGTCCCTCCTTCGCTGTGTGTGCGTGAGACCCCCCTCGCTGTGTGCGTGAGTCCCCCTCCTCGCTGTGTGCGTGATTCCCCCCACGCTGTGTGCGTGCTCCCCCCCTCGCTGTGTGCGTGAGCCCCTCCTTGCTGTGTGCGTGACTCCCCCCCCTCGCTGTGTGCGTGAGCGTGTCCCTCCTTCGCTGTGTGCGTGTGTCCCCACCTCGCTGTGTGCGTGAGTCCCCCCTCGCTGTGTGCGTGTGTCCCCCCCCTCGCTGTGTGCGTGAGTCCCCCCCCTCGCTGTGTGCGTGTATCCCCCCTTCGCTGTGTGCGTGAGCGTGTCCCTCCTTCGTTGTGTGTGCGTGAGTCCCCCCCCTCGCTGTGTGCGTGAGTCCCCCCCCTCGCTGTGTGCTTGAGTCCCCCCCTCGCTGTGTGCGTGTGTCCACCCCCCGCTGTGTGCATGTGTCCCCCCCTCGCTGTGTGCGTGCATGTGTCCCCCCCTCGCTGTGTTCGTGTGTCCTCCCCCTCGCTGGGTGCGTGTGTGTCCCCCTCGCTGTGTGCATGAGCGTGTCCCTCCTTCGCTGTGTGTGCGTGAGTCCCCCACTCGCTGTGTGCGTGCGTGTCCCCCCCTTTCTGTGTGCGTGCGAGTGTCCCCCCTGGCTGTGTGCGTGTGTCCCCACCTCGCTGTGTGCGTGAGTCCCCCCTCGCTGTGTGCGTGTGTCCCCCACCTCGCTGTGTGCGTGAGTCCCCCCTCGCTGTGTGCGTGACTGTGTCCCTCCTTCGCTGTGTGTGCGTGAGACCCCCCCTCGCTTTGTGCGTGAGTCCCCCCTCACTGTGTGCGTGAGACCCCCCCTCGCTGTGTGCGTGAGTCCCCCCTCACTGTGTGCATGAGTCCCCCACTTCGCTGTGTGCGTGAGTCCCCCCTCACTGTGTGCGTGAGACCCCCCTCGCAGTGTGCGTGATTCCCAACCTCGCTGTGTGCGTGAGTCCCCCCCTCGCTGTGTGCGTGAGCACCCCCTCGCTGTGTGCGTGAGTCCCCCCTCGCTGTGTGCGTGAGACCCCCCTCGCTGTGTGCGTGCGTCCCCCCGTCGCTGTGTGCGTGAGTCCCCCCCCCGCTGTGTGCGTGAGCCCCCCCCGCTGTGTGCGTGAGACCCCCCGCTGTGTGCGTGAGCCCCCCCCGCTGTGTGCGTGAGCCCCCCCTCGCTGTGTGCGTGAGTCCCCTCCCTCGCTGTGTGCGTGACTCCCCCCCTTGCTGTGTGCGTGTGTCCCCCCCTCGCTGTGTGCGTGAGTCCCCCACCTTGCTGTGTGCGTGAGTCCCCCCCTTCGTTGTGTGCGTGAGTCCCCCCCTCGTTGTGTGCGTGCGTGTCCCCCCCCTCGTTGTGTGCGTGCGTGTCCTTCCCTCGTTGTGTGCGTGCGTGTCCTTCCCTCGTTGTGTGCGTGCGTGTCCTTCCCTCGTTGTGTGCGTGCGTGTCCCTCCCTCGCCGTGTGCGTGCGTGCGTGTCCCCCCCTCGCTGTGTGCGTGCGTGTCCCTCCCTCGCTGTGTGCGTGCGTGCGTGTCCCGCCCTCGCTGTGTGCGTGAGTCCCCCCCCCTACGCTGTGTGCGTGTGTCCCCCCCTCGCTGTGTGCGTGCGTGTCCCATCCCTCGCTGTGTGCGTGCGTGTCCCTCCCTCGCTGTGTGCGTGCGTGCGTGTGCCCCCCCTCGCTGTGTGCGTGCGTGCCCCCCCTCGCTGTGTGCATGCGTGCGTGTCCCCCCTCGCTGTGTGCGTGCATGTCCACCCCTCGCTGTGTGCGTGCGTGTCCCCCCCTCGCTGTGTGCGTGCGTGTCCCCCCCTCGCTGTGTGCGTGCGTGTCCCCCCCTCGCTGTGTGCGTGCGTGTCCCCCCCTCGCTGTGTGCGTGCGTGTCCCCCCCTCGCTGTGTGCGTGCCTGTCCCCCCCTCGCTGTGTGCGTGCCTGTCCCCCACTCGCTGTGTGCGTGCCTGTCCCCCCCCTCGCTGTGTGCGTGAGTCCCCCCCTACACTGTGTGCGTGTGTCCCCCCCTACACTGTGTGCGTGTCCCCCCCATCGCTGTGTGTGCGTGCGTGTCCCCCCCCCGCTGTGTGCGTGCCTGTCCCCCCTTCGCTGTGTGCGTGAGCATGTCCCTCCTTCGCTGTGTGCGTGAGTCCCCCCCTTGCTGTGTGCGTGAGTCCCCCCCCTTGCTGTGTGCGTGAGTCCCCCCCCTTGCTGTGTGCGTGAGTCCCCCCCCCTTGCTGTGTGCGTGAGTCCCCCCCTTGCTGTGTGCGTGAGTCCCCCCCCCTCGCTGTGTGCTTGTGTCCCCCCCCGTTGTGTGCGTGAGCATGTCCCTCCTTCGCTGTGTGCGTGAGACCCCCCTCGCTGTGTGCGTGAGACCCCCCTCGCTGTGTGCGTGAGACCCCCCTCGCTGTGTGCGTGAGTCCCCCCCTCGCTGTGTGCGTGAGACCCCCCTCGCTGTGTGCGTGAGTCCCCCCCTCGCTGTGTGCGTGAGACCCCCCCTCGCTGTGTGCGTGAGTCCCCCCCTCGCTGTGTGCGTGAGTTCCCCCCTCGCTGTGTGCGTGAGTCCCCCCCCTCGCTGTGTGCGTGAGTCCCCCCCTCGCTGTGTGCGTGAGTGCCCCCCTCGCTGTGTGCGTGAGTCTCCCCCTCGCTGTGTGCGTGAGTGTGTGTCCCCCTCGCTGTGTGCGTGAGTCCCCCCCTCGCTGTGTGCGTGAGTGTGTGTCCCCCTCGCTGTGTGCGTGAGTCCCCCCCCGCTGTGTGCGTGAGCGTGTCCCTCCTTCGCTGTGTGCGAGCGTGTTCCCCCCTCGCTGTGTGCGTGTGTCCCCCCCCTCGCTGTGTGCGTGCGTGTCCCCCCCTCGCTGTGTGTGCGTGTGTGTCCCCTCGCTGTGTTAGTGTGTCCCCCCCTCGCTGTGTGCGTGAGTCCCCCCCCTCGCTGTGTGTGCATGTGTCCCGCCCCCTCGCTGTGTGCGTGCGTGTCCCCCCCTCGCTGTGTGCTTGTGTGTCCCCCCCTCGCTGTGTGCGTAAGCATGTCCCTCCTTCGCTGTGTCCGTGAGTCCCCCCCCTCGCTGTGTGCGTGCGTGTCCCCCCCTCGCTGTGTGCGTGCGTGTCCCCCCCTCGCTGTGTGCGTGCGTGTCCCCCCTCGCTGTGTGCGTGCGTGTCCCCCCCTCGCTGTGTGCGTGCGTGTCCCCCCCTCGCTGTGTGCGTGCGTGTCCCCCCCTCGCTGTGTGCGTGCGTGTCCCCCCCTCGCTGTGTGCGTGCGTGTGTCCCCCCCTCGCAGTGTGCGTGAGCATGTCCCTCCTTTGCTGTGTGCGTGCGTGTCCCCCCCTCGCTGTGTGCGTGTGTCCCCCCCTCGCTGTGTGCGTGTGTCCCCCCCTCGCTGTGTGCGTGTGTCCCCCCCTCGCTGTGTGTGCGTGTGTCCCCCCTCGCTGTGTGCGTGTGTCCCCCCCTCGCTGTGTGCGTGAGTCCCCTCCCTCGCTGTGTGCGTGAGTCCCCCCTCGCTGTGTGTGCGTGTGTCCCCCCTCGCTGTGTGCGTGAGTCCCCTCCCTCGCTGTGTGCGTGTCCCCCCCCTTGCTGTTTGCGTGAGTCCCCCCCCTTGCTGTTTGCAGAGTCCCCCCCTTGCTGTGTGCGTGAGTCCCCCCCCTTGCTGTGTGCGTGAGTCCCCCCACTTGCTGTGTGCGTGCGTGTCCTTCCCTCGTTGTGTGCGTGCGTGTGTCCCCCTCGCTGTGTGCGTGCATGTGTCCCCCCCCCTCGCTGTGTGCATGAGCGTGTCCCTCCTTCGCTGTGTGTGCGTGAGACCCTCCCTCGCTGTGTGCGTGAGTCCCTCCTTCGCTGTGTGTGCGTGAGTCCCCCCCTCGCTGTGTGCGTGAGTCCCCCCCTCGCTGTGTGCGTGTGTCCCCCCCTCGCTGTGTGCGTGTGTCCCCCCCTCGCTGTGTGCGTGTGTCCCCCCCTCGCTGTGTGCGTGTGTCCCCCATTCGCTGTGTGCGTGAGCGTGTCCCTCCTTCACTGTGTGCGTGAGACCCCACTCGCTTTGTGCGTGCGTCCCCCCCTCGCTGTGTGCGTGAGTCTCCCTCCTCGCTGTGTGCGTGAGTCGCCCTCCTCGCTGTGTGCGTGAGTCCCCACCCGCTGTGTGCGTGAGCCCCCGCCTCGCTCTGTGCGTGAGCCCCCCCTCGCTGTGTGCGTGAGCCCCTCCTCGCTGTGTGCGTGAGCGTATCCCTCCTTCGCTGTGTGTGTGTGTCCCCCCCTCGCTGTGTGCGTGTATCCCCCCCCCCTCTGTGTGCGTGAGTCCACCCCTCGCTGTGTGCGTGAGTCCACCCCTCGCTGTGTGCGTGAGTCCACCCCCCTCGCTGTGTGCGTGAGTCCCCCCCTCGCTGTAGTGCGTGAGTCCCCCCTCGCTGTGTGCGTGAGTCCCCCCCTCGCTGTGTGCGTGAGCCACCCCCTCGCTGTGGGCATGAGCGTGTCCCTCCTTCGCTGTGTGCGTGTGAGACCCCCCTCGCTGTGTGCATGAGTCCCCCCCTAGCTGTGTGCGTGAGCCGCCCCCTCGCTGTGGGCATGAGCGTGTCCCTCCTTCGCTGTGTGTGTGTGAGACCCCCCTCGCTGTGTGCGTGTGTCCACCCCCCGCTGTGTGCATGTGTCCCCCCCCTCGCTGTGCGCGTGCATGTGTCCCCCCCCTCGCTGTGTGCATGTGTCCTCCCCCTCGCTGTGTGCGTGTGTGTCCCCCTCGCTGTGTGCGTGCATGTGTCCCCCCCCTCGCTGTGTGCATGAGCGTGTCCCTCCTTCGCTGTGTGTGAGTGAGTCCCCCCCTCGCTGTGTGCGTGACTGAGTCCCTCCTTCGCTGTGTGTGCGTGAGACCCCCCCCGCTGTGTGCGTGAGTCCCCACCCTCGCTGTGTGCGTGAGTCCCCCCCCTCGCTGTGTGCGTGAGTCCCCCCCCTCGCTGTGTGCGTGAGTCCCCCCGCTCGCTGTGTGCGTGAGTCCCCCCCTCGCTGTGTGCGTGATTCCCCCCCCTCGCTGTGTGCGTGAGTCCCCCCCCTCGCTGTGTGCGTGAGTCCCCCCCCTCGCTGTGTGCGTGAGTCCCCCCCCTCGCTGAGTGCGTGTGTCCCCCCCCTCGCTGTGTGCGTGTGACCCCCCCTCGCTGTGTGCGTGCGTGTCCCATCCCTCGCTGTGTGCGTGCGTGTCCCTCCCTCGCTGTGTGCGTGCGTGCGTATCACCCCCTCGCTGTGTGCGTGCGTGTCCCTCCTTCGCTGTGCGTGCGTGTCCCCCCCCCCTACGCTGTGTGCGTGTGTGTCCCCCCTAGGCTGTGTGCGTGTGTCCCCCCCTCGCTGTGTGCGTGCGTGTCCCCCTCGCTGTGTGCGTGCGTGTCCCCCCCCTCGCTGTGTGCGTGCGTGTTCCCCCCTCGCTGTGTGCGTGCGTGTCCCCCCCTCGCTGTGTGCGTGCGTGCCCCCCCCTCGCTGTGTGCGTGCGTGTCCCCCCCTCGCTGTGTGCGTGCCTGTCCCCCCCTCGCTGTGTGCGTGCGTGTCCCCCCCTCGCTGTGTGCGTGAGTTCCCCCCTATGCTGTGTGCGTGTCCCCCCCTCGCTGTGTGCGTGCGTGTCCCTCCCTCGCTGTGTGCGTGCGTGCGTGTCCCCCCCTCGCTGTGTGCGTGAGTCCCCCCCCACGCTGTGTGCGTGTGTCCCCCCCCCTCGCTGTGTGCGTGCGTGTCCCATCCCTCGCTGTGTGCGTGCGTGTCCCTCCCTCGCTGTGTGCGTGCGTGCGTGTCCCCCCCCTCGCTGTGTGCGTGCGTGTCCCTCCCTCGCTGTGTGCGTGCGTGCGTGTCCCCCCCTCGCTGTGTTTCGTGAGTCCCCCCCCCTACGCTGTGTGCGTGTGTCCCCCCCTCGCTGTGTGCGTGCGTGTCCCATCCCTCGCTGTGTGCGTGCGTGTCCCTCCCTCGGTGTGTGCGTGCGTGCGTGTCCCCCCCTCGCTGTGTGCGTGCGTGTCCCCCCCTCGCTGTGTGCGTGCGTGCGTGTCCCCCCCCTCGCTGTGTGCGTGCGTGTCCACCCCTCGCTGTGTGCGTGCGTGTGTCCCCCTCGCTGTGTGCGTGCGTGTCCCCCCCTCGCTGTGTGCGTGCGTGTCCCCCCCCTCGCTGTGTGCGTGCGTGTCCCCCCCTCGCTGTGTGCGTGCGTGTCCCCCCCTCGCTGTGTGCGTGCGTGTCCCCCCTTCGCTGTGTGCGTGCCTGTCCCCCCTTCGCTGTGTGCGTGCCTGTCCCCCCCTCGCTGTGTGCGTGCCTGTCCCCCCCTCGCTGTGTGCGTGCCTGTCCCCCCCCTCGCTGTGTGCGTGTGTCCCCCCCTACACAGTGTGCGTGTCCCCCCCATCGCTGTGTGTGCGTGCGTGTCCCCCCCTCGCTGTGTGCGTGCCTGTCCCCCCTTCGCTGTGTGCGTGAGAATGTCCCTCCTTCGCTGTGTGCGTGAGTCCCCCCCTTGCTGTGTGCGTGAGTCCCCCCCTTGCTGTGTGCGTGACTCCCCCCCTTGCTGTGTGCGTGAGTCCCCCCCTTGCTGTGTGCGTGAGTCCCCCCCCTTGCTGTGTGCGTGAGTCCCCCCCCTTGCTGTGTGCGTGAGTCCCCCCCCCTCGCTGTGTGCTTGTGTCCCCCCCTCGTTGTGTGCGTGAGCATGTCCCTCCTTCGCTGTGTGCGTGAGACCCCCCTCGCTGTGTGCGTGAGACCCCCCTCGCTGTGTGCGTGCGTGTCCCCTCCCTCGCTGTGTGCGTGCGTGCCTGTCCCCCCCTCGCTGTGTGCGTGAGTCCCCCCCCACGCTGTGTGCGTGTGTCCCCCCCTCGCTGTGTGCGTGCGTGTCCCATCCCTCGCTGTGTGCGTGCGTGTCCCTCCCTCGCTGTGTGCGTGCGTGCATGTCCCCCCCCGCTGTGTGCGTGCGTGCGTGTCCCCCCCTCGCTGTGTGCGTGCGTGTCCACCCCTCGCTGTGTGCGTGCGTGTCCCACCCCTCGCTGTGTGCGTGCGTGTCCCCACCTCGCTGTGTGCGTGCGTGTCCCCCCCTCGCTGTGTGCGTGCGTGTCCCCCCCCTCGCTGTGTGCGTGCGTGTCCCCCCCTCGCTGTGTGCTTGCCTGTCCCCCCCTCGCTGTGTGCGTGCGTGTGTCCCTCCTTCGCTGTGTGCGTGTGTCCCCCCCCTCACTGTGTGCGTGAGCGTGTCCCTCCCTTCGCTGTGTGTGCGTGTTTCCCCCCTCGCTGTGTGCGTGTGTCCCCCCCATCGCTGTGTGCGTCAGTCACCCCCCTCGCTGTGTGCGTGAGTCCCCCCCGCTGAGTGCGTGAGTGCCCCCCCTCGCTGTGTGCGTGTGTCCCCCCCTCGCTGTGTGCGTGAGTGCCCCCCATCGCTGTGTGCGTGAGTGCCCCCTCGCTGTGTGCGTGAGTCCCCCCCTCGCTGTGTGCGTGAGTCCCCCCCCTCGCTGTGTGCGTGAGTCCCCCCCCCCTCGCTGTGTGCGTGAGTCCCCCCCCTCGCTGTGTGCGTGAGTCCCCCCCCTCGCTGTGTGCGTGAGTCCCCCCCCTCGCTGTGTGCGTGAGTCCCCCCCTCGCTGTGTGCGTGAGTCCCCCCCCTCGCTGTGCGCGAGAGTCCCCCCACCGCTGTGTGCGTGAGTGCCCCCCCTCGCTGTGTGCGTGAGTCCCCCCCTCGCTGTGTGCGTGCGTGTCCCTCCCCTCGCTGTGTGCGTGCGTGCGTGTCCCCCCCTCGCTGTGTGCGTGTGTCCCCCCCCCTACGCTGTGTGCGTGTGTCCCCCCCTACGCTGTGTGCGTGTGTCCCCCCCCTCGCTGTGTGCGTGCGTGTCCCCCCTTCGCTGTGTGCGTGCGTGTCCCCCCTTCGCTGTGTGCGTGCGTGTCCCCCCCTCGCTGTGTGCGTGCGTGCGTGTCCCCCCCTCGCTGTGTGCGTGCGTGTCCCCCCCTCGCTGTGTGCGTGCGTGTCCCCCCTCGCTGTGTGCGTGAGTCACCCCCCTACGCTGTGTGCGTGTGTCCCCCCCTCGCTGTGTGCGTGCGTGTCCCCCCCTCGCTGTGTGCGTGCGTGTCCCTCCCTAGGTGTGTGCGTGCGTGCGTGTCCCCCCCTCGCTGTGTGCGTGAGTCCCCCCCCTACGCTGTGTGCGTGTGTGTCCCCCCTCGCTGTGTGCGTGCGTGTCCCATCCCTCGCTGTGTGCGTGCGTGTCCCTCCCTCGCTGTGTGCGTGCGTGCGTGTCCCCCCCTCGCTGTGTGCGTGCGTGTCCCTCCCTCGCTGTGTGCGTGCGTGCGTGTCCCCCCCCTCGCTGTGTGCGTGAGTCCCCCCCTACGCTGTGTGCGTGTGTCCCCCCCTCGCTGTGTGCGTGCGTGTCCCATCCCTCGCTGTGTGCGTGCGTGTCCCTCCCTCGCTGTGTGCGTGCGTGCGTGTCCCCCCCTCGCTGTGTGCGTGCGTGTCCCCCCCCTCGCTGTGTGCGTGCGTGTCCCCCCTCGCTGTGTGCGTGCGTGTCCCCCCCTCGCTGTGTGCGTGCGTCTCCCCCCCTCGCTGTGTGCGTGCGTGTCCCCCCCTCGCTGTGTGCGTGCGTGTCCCCCCTCGCTGTGTGCGTGCGTGTGTCCCCCTCGCTGTGTGCGTGCGTGTCCCCCCCTCGCTGTGTGCGTGCGTGTCCCCCCCTCGCTGTGTGCGTGCGTGTCCCCCCCTCGCTGTGTGCGTGCGTGTCCCCCCCTCGCTGTGTGCGTGCGTGGTCCCCCCCTCGCTGTGTGCGTGCGTGTCCCCCCCTCGCTGTGTGCGTGCCTGTCCCCCCTCGCTGTGTGCGTGCCTGTCCCCCCTCGCTGTGTGCGTGCCTGTCCCCCCCCTCGCTGTGTGCGTGAGTCCCCCCCCTACACTGTGTGCGTGTGTCCCCCCCTACACTGTGTGCGTGTCCCCCCATCGCTGTGTGTGCGTGCGTGTCCCCCCCTCGCTGTGTGCGTGCCTGTCCCCCCTTCGCTGTGTGCGTGAGCATGTCCCTCCTTCGCTGTGTGCGTGAGTCCCCCCCTTGCTGTGGTCCCCCCCCTTGCTGTGTGCGTGAGTCCCCCCCCCTTGCTGTGTGCGTGAGTCCCCCCCCTTTCTGTGTGCGTGAGTCCCCCCCCTCGCTGTGTGCTTGTGTCCCCCCCTCGTTTGTGTGCGTGAGCATGTCCCTCCTTCGCTGTGTGCGTAAGACCCCCCTCGCTGTGTGCGTGAGACCCCCCTCGCTGTGTGCGTGAGTCCCCCCCCTCGCTGTGTGCGTGAGTCCCCCCCTCGCTGTGTGCGTGAGTCCCCCCCTCGCTGTGTGCGTGAGTCCCTCCCTCGCTGTGTGCGTGAGTCCCCCCCTCGCTGTGTGCGTGAGTGTGTGTCCCCTCGCTGTGTGCGTGAGTCCCCCCCTCGCTGTGTGCGTGAGCGTGTCCCTCCTTTGCTGTGTGCGAGCGTGTTCCCCCCTCGCTGTGTGCGTGTGTCCCCCCCCCCTCGCTGTGTGCGTGTGTGTCCCCCCCTCGCTGTGTGTGTGTGTGTGTCCCCTCGCTGTGTTAGTGTGTCCCCCCCTCGCTGTGTGCGTGAGTCCCCCCCCTCGCTGTGTGTGCGTGTGTCCCGCCCCCTCGCTGTGTGCGTGCGTGTCCCCCCCTCGCTGTGTGCGTGTGTGTGTGTCCCCCTCGCTGTGTGCGTAAGCATGTCCCTCCTTCGTTGTGTGCGTGAGTCCCCCCCCTCGCTGTGTGCGTGCGTGTCCCCCCCCTCGCTGTGTGCGTGCGTGTCCCCCCTCGCTGTGTGCGTGCGTGTCCCCCCTCGCTGTGTGCGTGCGTGCCCCCCTCGCTGTATGCGTGCGTGTCCCCCCCTCGCTGTGTGCGTGCGTGTCCCCCCCTCGCTGTGTGCGTGCGTGTCCCCCCCTCGCTGTGTGCGTGCGTGTGTCCCCCTCGATGTGTGCGTGCGTGCGTGTGTCCCCCCCTCGCAGTGTGCGTGAGCATGTCCCTCCTTTGCTGTGTGCGTGCGTGTCCCCCCCCTCGCTGTGTGCGTGTGTCCCCCCCTCGCTGTGTGCATGTGTCCCCCCCTCGCTGTGTGCGTGTGTCCCCCCTCGCCTGTGTGTGCGTGTGTCCCCCCTCGCTGTGTGCGTGTGTCCCCCCTCCGCTGTGTGCGTGAGTCCCCTTCCTCGCTGTGTGCGTGAGTCCCCCCTCGCTGTGTGTGCGTGTGTCCCCCCTCGCTGTGTGCGTGTGTCCCCCACTCGCTTGTGTGCGTGTGTCCCCCCCCTTGCTGTGTGTGTGAGTCCCCCCCCTTGCTGTGTGCGTGAGTCCCCCCCCTTGCTGTGTGCGCGAGTCCCCCCTTGCTGTGTGCGTGCGTGTCCTTCCTCGTTGTGTGCGTGCGTGTGTCCCCCTCGCTGTGTGCGTGCATGTGTCCCCCCCCTCGCTGTGTGCATGAGCGTGTCCCTCCTTCGCTGTGTGTGCGTGAGACCCTCCCTCGCTGTGTGCGTGCATGTGTCCACCCCTCGCTGTGTGCATGAGTGTCTCCCTCCTTCGCTGTGTGTGCGTGAGTCCCCCCCTCGCTGTGTGCGTGCGTGTCCCCCCCATTTCTGTGTGCGTGCGAGTGTCCCCCCTCGCTGTGTGCGTGTGTCCCCACCTCGCTGTGTGCGTGAGTCCCCCCCTCGCTGTGTGCGTGTGTCCCCCCCCTCGCTGTGTGCGTGAGTCCCCCCTCGCTGTGTGCGTGACTGTGTCCCTCCTTCGCTGTGTGTGCGTGAGACCCCCCCTCGCTGTGTGCGTGAGTCCCCCCCCGCTGTGTGCGTGAGACCCCCCTCACTGTGTGCGTGAGACCCCCCTCGCTGTGTGCGTGCGTCCCCACCTCGCTGTGTGCGTGAGTCCTCCCCCCCGCTGTGTGCGTGAGCCCCCCCCTCGCTGTGTGCGTGAGCCCCCCCTCGCTGTGTGCGTGACTCCCCCCCCCTCGCTGTGTGCGCGAGCGTGTCCCTCCTTCGCTGTGTGCGTGTGTGTCCCCCCCAGCTGTGGGCGTGCGTCCCCCCCTCGCTGTGTGCGTGAGTCCCCCCCCTCGCTGTGTGCGTGTATCCCCCCTTCGCTGTGTGCGTGAGCGTGTCCCTCCTTCGCTGTGTGTGCGTGAGTCCCCCCCCTCGCTGTGTGCGTGAGTCCCCCCCTCGCTGTGTGCATGTGTCCACCCCCCGCTGTGTGCATGTGTCCCCCCCTCGCTGTGTGCGTGCATGTGTCCCCCACTCGCTGTGTTCGTGTGTCCTCCCCCTCGCTGGGTGCGTGTGTGTCCCCCTCGCTGTGTGCATGAGCATGTCCCTCCTTCGCTGTGTGTGCGTGAGTCACCCCCTCGCTGTGTGCGTGCGTGTCCCCCCCTTTCTGTGTGCGTGCGAGTGTCCCCACCTCGCTGTGTGCGTGTGTCCCCACCTCGCTGTGTGCGTGTCCCCCCCCTCGCTGTGTGCGTGTCCCCCCCCCTCGCTGTGTGCGTGAGACCCCCCCTCGCTGTGTGCGTGAGTCCCCCCTCGCTGTGTGCGTGACTGTGTCCCTCCTTCGCTGTGTGTGCGTGAGACCCCCCCTCGCTGTGTGCGTGAGTCCCCCCTCAGTGTGTGCGTGAGACCCCCACTCGCTTTGTGCGTGAGTCCCCCCTCACTGTGCATGAGTCCCCCACTTCGCTGTGTGCGTGAGTCCCCCCCCGCTGTGTGCGTGATTCCCAACCTCGCTGTGTACGTGAGTCCCCCCTCACTGTGCATGAGTCCCCCCCTCACTGTGTGCGTGAGTCCCCCCTCGCTGTGTGCGTGTGACCCCCCCTCGCTGTGTGCGTGAGTCCCCCCTCGCTGTGTGCGTGAGACCCCCCTCGCTGTGTGCGTGCGTCCCCCCCTCGCTGTGTGCGTGAGCCCCCCCCCGCTGTGTGCGTGAGCCCCCCCTCGCTGTGTGCGTGACTCCACCCCCCCCTCGCTGTGTGCGTGAGCGTGTCTCTCTTTCGCTGTGTGCGTGTGTCCCCCCCTCGCTGTGTGCGTGAGCCCCCCCCGCTGTGTGCGTGAGCCCCCCCTCGCTGTGTGCGTGAGCCCCCCCTCGCTGTGTGCGTGAGCCCCCCTTGCTGTGTGCGTGACTCCCCCCCCTCGCTGTGTGCGTGAGCGTATCCCTCCTTCGCTGTGTGCGTGTGTCCCCCCCTCGCTGTGTGCGTGTATCCCCCCCCCGCTGTGTGCGTGAGTCCACCCCTCGCTGTGTGCGTGAGTCCACCCCCCTCACTGTGTGCGTGAGTCCCCCCCCTCGCTGTAGTGCGTGAGTCCCCCCTCGCTGTGTGCGTGAGTCCCCCCCCTCGCTGTGTGCGTGAGCCACCCCCTCGCTGTGGGCATGAGCGTGTCCCTCCTTCGCTGTGTGCGTGTGAGACCCCCCTCGCTGTGTGCATGAGTCCCCCCCCTAGCTGTGTGCGTGAGCCGCCCCCTCGCTGTGGGCATGAGCGTGTCCCTCCTTCGCTGTGTGTGTGTGAGACCCCCCTCGCTGTGTGCGTGTGTCCACCCCCCGCTGTGTGCATGTGTCCCCCCCTCGCTGTGCGCGTGCATGTCTCCCCCCCTCGCTGTGTGCGTGTGTCCTCCCCCTCGCTGTGTGCGTGTGTGTCCCCCTCGCTGTGTGCGTGCATGTGTCCCCCCCTCGCTGTGTGCATGAGCGTGTCCCTCCTTCGCTGTGTGTGCGTGAGTCCCCCCCCTCGCTGTGTGCGTGCGTGTCCCCCCCTCGCTGTGTGCGTTTGTCCCCACCTCGCTGTAGGCATGAGCGTGTCCCTCCTTCGCTGTGTGCGTGAGTCCCCCCTCGCTGTGTGCGTGACTGTGTCCCTCCTTCGCTGTGTGTGCGTGAGACCCCCCCCCCGCTGTGTGCGTGAGTCCCCCCTCGCTGTGTGCGTGAGACCCCCCTCGCTGTGTGCGTGAGACCCCCCTCGCTGTGTGCGTGAGACCCCCCTCGCTGTGTGCGTGAGTCCCCCTCCTCGCTGTGTGCGTGATTCCCCCCACGCTGTGTGTGTGAGCCCCCCCCCTCGCTGTGTGCGTGAGCCCCTCCTTGCTGTGTGCGTGACTCCCCCCCTCGCTGTGTGCGTGAGCGTGTCCCTCCTTCGCTGTGTGCGTGTGTCCCACCCCCGGCTGTGTGCATGTGTCCCCCCCTTTCTGTGTGCGTGCGAGTGTCCCCCCTCGCTGTGTGCGTGTGTCCCCACCTCGCTGTGTGCGTGAGTCCCCCCTCGCTGTGTGCGTGTGTTCCCCCCCCTCGCTGTGTGCGTGAGTCCCCCCCCCTCGCTGTGTGCGTGTATCCCCCCTTCGCTGTGTGCGTGAGTCCCCCCCCTCGCTGTGTGCGTGAGCGTGTCCCTCCTTCGCTGTGTGCGTGTGTCCCCACCTCGCTGTGTGCGTGAGTCCCCCCTCGCTGTGTGCGTGTTTCCCCCCCCTCGCTGTGTGCGTGAGTCCCCCCCCTCGCTGTGTGCGTGTATCCCCCCTTCGCTGTGTGCGTGAGTCCCCCTCCTTGCTGTGTGCGTGACTCCCCCCCCTCGCTGTGTGCGTGAGCGTGTCCCTCCTTCGCTGTGTGCGTGTGTCCCCACCTCGCTGTGTGCGTGAGTCCCCCCTCGCTGTGTGCGTGTTTCCCCCCCCTCGCTGTGTGCGTGAGTCCCCCCCCCTCGCTGTGTGCGTGTATCCCCCCTTCGCTGTGTGCGTGAGCGTGTCCCTCCTTCGTTGTGTGTGCGTGAGTCCCCCCCCTCGCTGTGTGCGTGAGTCCCCCCCCTCGCTGTGTGCTTGAGTCCCCCCCTCGCTGTGTGCGTGTGTCCACCCCCCGCTGTGTGCATGTGTCCCCCCCTCGCTGTGTGCGTGCATGTGTCCCCCCCTCGCTGTGTTCGTGTGTCCTCCCCCTCGCTGGGTGCGTGTGTGTCCCCCTCGCTGTGTGCATGAGCGTGTCCCTCCTTCGCTGTGTGTGCGTGAGTCCCCCACTCGCTGTGTGCGTGCGTGTCCCCCCCTTTCTGTGTGCGTGCGAGTGTCCCCCCTGGCTGTGTGCGTGTGTCCCCACCTCGCTGTGTGCGTGAGTCCCCCCTCGCTGTGTGCGTGTGTCCCCCCCCTCGCTGTGTGCGTGAGTCCCCCCTCGCTGTGTGCGTGACTGTGTCCCTCCTTCGCTGTGTGTGCGTGAGACCCCCCCTCGCTTTGTGCGTGAGTCCCCCCTCACTGTGCGCGTGAGACCCCCCCTCGCTGTGTGCGTGAGTCCCCCCTCACTGTGTGCATGAGTCCCCCACTTCGCTGTGTGCGTGAGTCCCCCCTCACTGTGTGCGTGAGACCCCCCTCGCTGTGTGCGTGATTCCCAACCTCGCTGTGTGCGTGAGTCCCTCCCTCGCTGTGTGCGTGAGCACCCCCTCGCTGTGTGCGTGAGTCCCCCCTCGCTGTGTGCGTGAGACCCCCCTCGCTGTGTGCGTGCGTCCCCCCCTCGCTGTGTGCGTGAGTCCCCCCCCGCTGTGTGCGTGAGCCCCCCCCGCTGTGTGCGTGAGCCCCCCCCCGCTGTGTGCGTGATCCCCCCCTCGCTGTGTGCGTGACTCCCCCCCCCTCGCTGTGTGCGTGTGTCCCCCTCTCGCTGTGTGCGTGAGTCCCCCACCTTGCTGTGTGCGTGAGTCCCCCCCTTCGTTGTGTGCGTGAGTCCCCCCCTCGTTGTGTGCGTGCGTGTCCCCCCCCTCGTTGTGTGCGTGAGTCCCCCCTTCGCTGTGTGCGTGAGCGTGTCCCTCCTTCGCTGTGTGTTCGTGAGACCCCCCTCGCTGTGTGCGTGAGTCCCCCTCCTCGCTGTGTGCGTGATTCCCCCCACGCTGTGTGCGTGCTCCCCCCCCTCGCTGTGTGCGTGAGCCCCTCCTTGCTGTGTGCGTGACTCCCCCCCCTCGCTGTGTGCGTGAGCGTGTCCCTCCTTCGCTGTGTGCGTGTGTCCCCACCTCGCTGTGTGCGTGAGTCCCCCCTCGCTGTGTGCGTGTGTCCCCCCCTCGCTGTGTGCGTGAGTCCCCCCCCCTCGCTGTGTGCGTGTATCCCCCCTTCGCTGTGTGCGTGAGCGTGTCCCTCCTTCGTTGTGTGTGCGTGAGTCCCCCCCCTCGCTGTGTGCGTGAGTCCCCCCCCTCGCTGTGTGCTTGAGTCCCCCCCTCGCTGTGTGCGTGTGTCCACCCCCCGCTGTGTGCATGTGTCCCCCCCTCGCTGTGTGCGTGCATGTGTCCCCCCCTCGCTGTGTTCGTGTGTCCTCCCCCTCGCTGGGTGCGTGTGTGTCCCCCTCGCTGTGTGCATGAGCGTGTCCCTCCTTCGCTGTGTGTGCGTGAGTCCCCCCCTCGCTGTGTGCGTGCGTGTCCCCCCCTTTCTGTGTGCGTGCGAGTGTCCCCCCTGGCTGTGTGCGTGTGTCCCCACCTCGCTGTGTGCGTGAGTCCCCCCTCGCTGTGTGCGTGTGTCACCCCCCTCGCTGTGTGCGTGAGTCCCCCCTCGCTGTGTGCGTGACTGTGTCCCTCCTTCGCTGTGTGTGAGTGAGACCCCCCTCGCTTTGTGCGTGAGTCCCCCCTCACTGTGTGCGTGAGACCACCCCTCGCTGTGTGCGTGTGTCCCCCCTCACTGTGTGCATGAGTCCCCCACTTCGCTGTGTGCGTGAGTCCCCCCTCACTGTGTGCATGAGTCCCCCACTTCGCTGTGTGCGTGAGTCCCCCCTCACTGTGTGCGTGAGACCCCCCCTCGCTGTGTGCGTGATTCCCAACCTCGCTGTGTGCGTGAGTCCCTCCCTCGCTGTGTGCGTGAGCACCCCCTCGCTGTGTGCGTGAGTCCCCCCTCGCTGTGTGCGTGAGACCCCCCTCGCTGTGTGCGTGCGTCCCCCCCTCGCTGTGTGCGTGAGTCCCCCCCCCCGCTGTGTGCGTGAGCCCCCCCCGCTGTGTGCGTGAGCCCCCCCCGCTGTGTGCGTGATCCCCCCCTCGCTGTGTGCGTGACTCCCCCCCCTCGCTGTGTGCGTGAGTCCCCCCCTTCGTTGTGTGCGTGAGTCCCCCCCTCGTTGTGTGCGTCGTGTCCCCCCCTCACTGTGTGCGTGTGTCCCCCCTCGCTGTGTGTGCGTGTGTCCCCCCTCGCTGTGTGCGTGAGTCCCCTCCCTCGCTTTGTGCGTGTGTCCCCCCCTCGCTCTGTGCGTGAGTCCCCCCCCCTCGTTGTGTGCGTGAGTCCCCCCTTCGCTGTGTGCGTGAGCGTGTCCCTCCTTCGCTGTGTGTGCGTGAGACCCCCCTCGCTGTGTGCGTGAGTCCCCCTCCTCGCTGTGTGCGTGATTCCCCCCACGCTGTGTGCGTGCTCCCCCCCCTCGCTGTGTGCGTGAGCCCCTCCTTGCTGTGTGCGTGACTCCCCCCCCTCGCTGTGTGCGTGAGCGTGTCCCTCCTTCGCTGTGTGCGTGTGTCCCCACCTCGCTGTGTGCGTGAGTCCCCCCTCGCTGTGTGCGTGTGTCCCCCCCCTCGCTGTGTGCGTGAGTCCCCCCCCTCGCTGTGTGCGTGTATCCCCCCTTCGCTGTGTGCGTGAGCGTGTCCCTCCTTCGTTGTGTGTGCGTGAGTCCACCCCCTCGCTGTGTGCGTGAGTCCCCCCCCTCGCTGTGTGCTTGAGTCCCCCCCTCGCTGTGTGCGTGTGTCCACCCCCCGCTGTGTGCATGTGTCCCCCCCTCGCTGTGTGCGTGCATGTGTCCCCCCCTCGCTGTGTTCGTGTGTCCTCCCCCTCGCTGGGTGCGTGTGTGTCCCCCTCGCTGTGTGCATGAGCGTGTCCCTCCTTCGCTGTGTGTGCGTGAGTCCCCCCCTCGCTGTGTGCGTGCTTGTCCCCCCCTTTCTGTGTGCGTGCGAGTGTCCCCCCTGGCTGTGTGCGTCTGTCCCCACCTCGCTGTGTGCGTGAGTCCCCCCTCGCTGTGTGCGTGTGTCCCCCCCCTCGCTGTGTGCGTGAGTCCCCCCTCGCTGTGTGCGTGACTGTGTCCCTCCTTCGCTGTGTGTGCGTGAGACCCCCCCTCGCTTTGTGCGTGAGTCCCCCCTCACTGTGTGCGTGAGACCCCCCCTCGCTGTGTGCGTGAGTCCCCCCTCACTGTGTGCATGAGTCCCCCACTTCGCTGTGTGCGTGAGTCCCCCCTCACTGTGTGCATGAGTCCCCCACTTCGCTGTGTGCGTGAGTCCCCCCTCACTGTGTGCGTGAGACCCCCCTCGCTGTGTGCGTGATTCCCAACCTCGCTGTGTGCGTGAGTCCCTCCCTCGCTGTGTGCGTGAGCACCCCCTCGCTGTGTGCGTGAGTCCCCCCTCGCTGTGTGCGTGAGACCCCCCTCGCTGTGTGCGTGCGTCCCCCCCTCGCTGTGTGCGTGAGTCCCCCCCCGCTGTGTGCGTGAGCCCCCCCCGCTGTGTGCGTGAGCCCCCCCCCGCTGTGTGCGTGATCCCCCCCTCGCTGTGTGCGTGACTCCCCCCCCTCGCTGTGTGCGTGTGTCCCCCTCTCGCTGTGTGCGTGAGTCCCCCACCTTGCTGTGTGCGTGAGTCCCCCCCTTCGTTGTGTGCGTGAGTCCCCCCCTCGTTGTGTGCGTGCGTGTCCCCCCCCTCGTTGTGTGCGTGCGTGTCCTTCCCTCGTTGTGTGCGTCGTGTCCCCCCCTCACTGTGTGCGTGTGTCCCCCCTCGCTGTGTGTGCGTGTGTCCCCCCTCGCTGTGTGCGTGAGTCCCCTCCCTCGCTTTGTGCGTGTGTCCCCCCCTCGCTCTGTGCGTGAGTCCCCCCCCTCGTTGTGTGCGTGAGTCCCCCCTTCGCTGTGTGCGTGAGCGTGTCCCTCCTTCGCAGTGTGTGCGTGAGACCCCCCTCGCTGTGTGCGTGAGTCCCCCTCCTCGCTGTGTGCGTGATTCCCCCCACGCTGTGTGCGTGCTCCCCCCCCTCGCTGTGTGCGTGAGCCCCTCCTTGCTGTGTGCGTGACTCCCCCCCCTCGCTGTGTGCGTGAGCGTGTCCCTCCTTCGCTGTGTGCGTGTGTCCCCACCTCGCTGTGTGCGTGAGTCCCCCCTCGCTGTGTGCGTGTTTCCCCCCCCTCGCTGTGTGCGTGAGTCCCCCCCCTCGCTGTGTGCGTGTATCCCCCCTTCGCTGTGTGCGTGAGCGTGTCCCTCCTTCGTTGTGTGTGCGTGAGTCCCCCCCCTCGCTGTGTGCGTGAGTCCCCCCCCTCGCTGTGTGCTTGAGTCCCCCCCTCGCTGTGTGCGTGTGTCCACCCCCCGCTGTGTGCATGTGTCCCCCCCTCGCTGTGTGCGTGCATGTGTCCCCCCCCTCGCTGTGTTCGTGTGTCCTCCCCCTCGCTGGGTGCGTGTGTGTCCCCCTCGCTGTGTGCATGAGCGTGTCCCTCCTTCGCTGTGTGTGCGTGAGTCCCCCACTCGCTGTGTGCGTGCGTGTCCCCCCCTTTCTGTGTGCGTGCGAGTGTCCCCCCTGGCTGTGTGCGTGTGTCCCCACCTCGCTGTGTGCGTGAGTCCCCCCTCGCTGTGTGCGTGTGTCCCCCCCCCTCGCTGTGTGCGTGAGTCCCCCCTCGCTGTGTGCGTGACTGTGTCCCTCCTTCGCTGTGTGTGCGTGAGACCCCCCCTCGCTTTGTGCGTGAGTCCCCCCTCACTGTGTGCGTGAGACCCCCCCTCGCTGTGTGCGTGAGTCCCCCCTCACTGTGTGCATGAGTCCCCCACTTTGCTGTGTGCGTGAGTCCCCCCTCACTGTGTGCGTGAGACCCCCCTCGCAGTGTGCGTGATTCCCAACCTCGCTGTGTGCGTGAGTCCCCCCCTCGCTGTGTGCGTGAGCACCCCCTCGCTGTGTGCGTGAGTCCCCCCTCGCTGTGTGCGTGAGACCCCCCTCGCTGTGTGCGTGCGTCCCCCCGTCGCTGTGTGCGTGAGTCCCCCCCCGCTGTGTGCGTGAGCCCCCCCCGCTGTGTGCGTGAGCCCCCCCCGCTGTGTGCGTGAGACCCCCCTCGCTGTGTGCGTGCGTCCCCCCGTCGCTGTGTGCGTGAGTCCCCCCCCGCTGTGTGCGTGAGCCCCCCCCGCTGTGTGCGTGAGCCCCCCCCGCTGTGTGCGTGAGCCCCCCCCGCTGTGTGCGTGAGCCCCCCCCTCGCTGTGTGCGTGAGTCCCCTCCCTCGCTGTGTGCGTGACTCCCCCCCTTGCTGTGTGCGTGTGTCCCCCCTCGCTGTGTGCGTGAGTCCCCCACCTTGCTGTGTGCGTGAGTCCCCCCCTTCGTTGTGTGCGTGAGTCCCCCCCTCGTTGTGTGCGTGCGTGTCCCCCCCCTCGTTGTGTGCGTGCGTGTCCTTCCCTCGTTGTGTGCGTGCGTGTCCTTCCCTCGTTGTGTGCGTGCGTGTCCTTCCCTCATTGTGTGCGTGCGTGTCCCCCCCTCGCTGTGTGCGTGTGTCCCCCCTCGCTGTGTGTGCGTGTGTCCCCCCTCGCTGTGTGCGTGATTCCCCCCCCTCGCTGTGTGCGTGAGTCCCCCCCTTCGTTGTGTGCGTGCGTGTCCCCCTCCTCGTTGTGTGCGTGCGTGTCCTTCCCTCGTTGTGTGCGTGCGTGTCCCCCCCTCGCTGTGTGCGTGCGTGTCCCCCTCGCTGTGTGCGTGTGTGTCCCCCCTCACTGTGTGCGTGCATGTGTCCCCCCCTCGCTGTGTGCATGAGCGTGTCCCTCCTTCGCTGTGTGTGCGTGAGACCCTCCCTCGCTGAGTGCTTGAGTCCCCCCCTCGCTGTGTGCGTGAGTCGCCCCCTCGCTGTGTGCGTGTGTCCCCCCCTCGCTGTGTGCGTGTGTCCCCCCCTCGCTGTGTGCGTGTGTCCCCCCTCGCTGTGTGCGTGTGTCCCCCCCTCGCTGTCTGCGTGTGTCCCCCCCTCGCTGTGTGCGTGTGTCCCCCCCTCGCTGTGTGCATGTGTCCCCCTCGCTGTGTGCGTGTGTGTCCCCTCGCTGTGTGCGTGTGTGCCCCCCTCGCTGTGTGCGTGTGTCCCCCCTTCGCTGTGTGTGTGTGTGCCCCCCTCGCTGTGTGCGTGTGTCCCCCCTCGCTGTCTGCGTGTGTCCCCCCCTCGCTGTGTGCGTGTGTCCCTCCCTGGCTGTGTGCGTGTGTGCCCCCCTCGCTGTGTGCGTGTGTCCCCCCTTCGCTGTGTGCGTGAGCGTGTCCCTCCTTCACTGTGTGCGTGAGACCCCCCTCGCTGTGTGCGTGAGTCCCCCTCCTCGCTGTGTGCGTGAGCCCCCCCTCGCTGTGTGTGCGTGAGCCCCCCCTCGCTGTGTGCGTGAGCCCCCCCTCGCTGTGTGCGTGAGCCCCCCTCGCTCTGTGCGTGACTCCCCCCCCCTCGCTGTGTGCGTGAGCGTATCCCTCCTTCGCTGTGAGCGTGAGTCCACCCCCCTCGCAGTGTGCGTGAGTCCCCCCCCTCGCTGTAGTGCGTGAGTCCCCCCTTGCTGTGTGCGTGAGTCCCCCACCTTCGCTGTGTGCGTGAGCCACCCCCTCGCTGTGGGCATGAGCGTGTTCCTCCTTCGCTGTGTGCGTGTGAGACCCCCCTCGCTGTGTGCGTGAGCCGCCCCCTCGCTGTGGGCATGAGCGTGTCCCTCCTTCGCTGTGTGTGTGTGAGACCCCCCTCGCTGTGTGCGTGTGTCCACCCCCCGCTGTGTGCATGTGTCCCCCCCTCGCTGTGTGCGTGTGTCCTCCCCCTCGCTGTGTGCGCGTCTGTCCCTCTCGCTGTGTGCGTGCATGTGTCCCCCCCTCGCTGTGTGCATGAGCGTGTCCCTCCTTCGCTGTGTGTGCGTGAGTCCCCCCCTCGCTGTGTGCGTGCGTGTCCCCACCTTTCTGTGTGCGTGCGAGTGTCCCCTCTCGCTGTGTGCGTGTGTCCCCACCTCGCTGTGTGCGTGAGTCCCCCCCTCGCTGTGTGCGTGTGTCCCCCCCCTCGCTGTGTGCGTGAGTCCCCCCTCGCTGTGTGCGTGACTGTGTCCCTCCTTCGCTGTGTGCGTGTGTCCCCCCCCTCGCTTTGTGCGTGAGTCCCCCCTTGCTGTGTGCGTGAGTCCCCCCCCTTCGCTGTGTGCGTGAGCCACCCCCTCGCTGTGGGCATGAGCGTGTTCCTCCTTCGCTGTGTGCGTGTGAGACCCCCCTCGCTGTGTGCGTGAGCCGCCCCCTCGCTGTGGGCATGAGCGTGTCCCTCCTTCGCTGTGTGTGTGTGAGACCCCCCTCGCTGTGTGCGTGTGTCCACCCCCCGCGGTGTGCATGTGTCCCCCCCTCGCTGTGTGCGTGTGTCCACCCCTCGCTGTGTGCGTGTGTGTCCCTCTCGCTGTGTGCGTGCATGTGTCCCCCCCTCGCTGTGTGCATAAGCGTGTCCCTCCTTCGCTGTGGGTGCGTGAGTCCCCCCCTCGCCGTGTGCGTGCGTGTCCCCCCCTTTCTGTGTGCGTGCGAGTGTCCCCACCTCGCTGTGTGCGTGAGTCCCCCCCCTCGCTGTGTGCGTGTGTCCCCCCCCCCTCGCTGTGTGCGTGAGTCCCCCCTCGCTGTGTGCGTGGGTCCCCCCTCGCTGTGTGCGTGTGTCCCCCCCCTCGCTGTGTGCGTGAGTCCCCCCTCGCTGTGTGCGTGACTGTGTCCCTCCTTCGCTGTGTGTGCGTGAGACCTCCCCCCGCTGTGTGCGTGAGTCCCCCTCCGCTGTGTGCGTGAGACCGCCCTCGCTGTGTGCGTGAGACCCCCCTCGCTGTGTGCGTGCGTCCCCACCTCGCTGTGTGCGTGAGTCCTCCCCCCCGCTGTGTGCGTGAGCCCCCCCCTCGCTGTGTGCGTGAGCCCCCCCTCGCTGTGTGCGTGACTCCCCCCCCCCTCGCTGTGTGCATGAGCGTGTCCCTCCTTCGCTTTCTGCGTGTGTGTCCCCCCCAGCTGTGGGCGTGCGTCCCCCCCTCGCTGTGTGCGTGAGTCCCCCCCCTCGCTGTGTGCGTGTATCCCCCCTTCGCTGTGTGCGTGAGCGTGTCCCTCCTTCGATGTGTGTGCGTGGGTCCCCCCCCTCGCTGTGTGCGTGAGTCCCCCCCTCGCTGTGTGCATGTGTCAACCCCCCGCTGTGTGCATGTGTCCCCCCCTCGCTGTGTGCGTGCATGTGTCCCCCACTCGCTGTGTTCGTGTGTCCTCCCCCTCGCTGGGTGCGTGTGTGTCCCCCTCGCTGTGTGCATGAGCATGTCCCTCCTTCGCTGTGTGTGCGTGAGTCCCCCCCTCGCTGTGTGCGTGCGTGTCCCCCCCTTTCTGTGTGCGTGCGAGTGTCCCCACCTCGCTGTGTGCGTGTGTCCCCACCTCGCTGTGTGCGTGAGTCCCCCCTCGCTGTGTGCGTGTCCCCCCCTCGCTGTGTGCGTGTCCCCCCCCTCGCTGTGTGCGTGAGTCCCCCCTCGCTGTGTGCGTGACTGTGTCCCTCCTTCGCTGTGTGTGCGTGAGACCCCCCCCCCACTGTGAGCGTGTCCGCCCCCTCGCTGTGTGCGTGAGTCCCCCCTCGCTGTGTGCGTGACTGTGTCCCTCCTTCGCTGTGTGTGCGTGAGACCCCCCCCACTGTGTGCGTGAGTCCCGCCTCGCTGTGTGCGTGAGTCCCGCCTCACTGTGTGCGTGAGACCCCCCCTCGCTGTGTGCGTGAGTCCCCCCTCACTGTGCATGAGTCCCCCACTTCGCTGTTTGCGTGAGTCCCCCCCCGCTGTGTGCGTGATTCCCAACCTCGCTGTGCACGTGAGTCCCCCCTCACTGTGCATGAGTCCCCCCCTCACTGTGTGCGTGAGTCCCCCCTCGCTGTGTGCGTGCGTCCCCCCCTCGCTGTGTGCGTGAGGCCCCCATCCCCGCTGTGTGCGTGAGCCCCCCCTCACTGTGTGCGTGACTCCCCCCCCTCGCTGTGTGCGTGAGCGTGTCTCTCCTTCGCTGTGTGCGTGTGTCCCCCACTCGCTGTGTGCGTGTATCCCCCCTTCGCTGTGTGCGTGTGTCCCCCCCTCGCTGTGTGCGTGAGTCCCCCCCCTTGCTGTGTGCGTGAGTCCCCCCCTCGCTGTGTGCGTGAGTCCCCCCCCTTGTTGTGTGCGTGCGTGTCCCCCCCTCGCTGTGTGCGTGCGTGTGTCCCCCCCACGCTGTGTGCGTGACTCCCCCCCCCTCGCTGTGTGCGTGAGCGTGTCTCTCCTTCGCTGTGTGCGTGTGTCCCCCCCTCGCTGTGTGCGTGTATCCCCCCTTCGCTGTGTGCGTGTGTCCCCCCTCGCTGTGTGTGCGTGTGTCCCCCCTCGCTGTGTGCGTGAGTCCCCTCCCTCGCTGTGTGCGTGTGTCCCCCCCTCGCTGTGTGCGTGAGTCCCCCCCATTGCTGTGTGCGTGCGTCCCCCCCCTTGCTGTGTGCGTGAGTCCCCCCCTCGCTGTGTGCGTGAGTCCCCCCCTTGTTGTGTGCGTGCGTGTCCCCCCCTCGCTGTGTGCGTGCGTGTGTCCCCCCCACGCTGTGTGCGTGCGTGTCCCCCTCGCTGTGTGCGTGTGTGTCCCCCCTCACTGTGTGCGTGCATGTGTCCCCCCCTCGCTGTGTGCATGAGCATGTCCCTCCTTCGCTGTGTGTGCGTGAGACCCCCCCTCGCTGAGTGCTTCAGTCCCCCCCTCGCTGTGTGCGTGAGTCCCCCCCTCGCTGTGTGCGTGTGTCCCCCCCTCGCTGTGTGTGTGTGTCCCCCCCTCGCTGTGTGCGTGTGTCCCCCCCTCGCTGTGTGCGTGTGTCCCCCCCCTCGCTGTGTGCGTGAGTCCCCCCTCGCTGTGTGCGTGCGTGTCCCCCCCTTTCTGTGTGCGTGCGAGTGTCCCCCCTTGCTGTGTGCGAGTGTCCCCCCTTGCTGTGTGCGTGTGTCCCCCCACGCTGTGTGTGTGAGCCCCCCCCTCGCTGTGTGCGTGAGCCCCTTCTTGCTGTGTGCGTGACTCCCCCCCCTCGCTGTGTGCGTGAGCGTGTCCCTCCTTCGCTGTGTGCGTGTGTCCCACCCCCGGCTGTGTGCATGTGTCCCCCCCTTTCTGTGTGCGTGCGAGTGTCCCCCCTCGCTGTGTGCGTGTGTCCCCACCTCGCTGTGTGCGTGAGTCCCCCCTCGCTGTGTGCGTGTGTTCCCCCCCCTCGCTGTGTGCGTGAGTCCCCCCCCTCGCTGTGTGCGTGTATCCCCCCTTCGCTGTGTGCGTGAGCGTGTCCATCCTTCGCTGTGTGTGCGTGAGTCCCCCCCCTCGCTGTGTGCGTGAGTCCCCCCCCTCGCTGTGTGCTTGAGTCCCCCCCTCGCTGTGTGCGTGTGTCCACCCCCCGCTGTGTGCATGTGTCCCCCCCTCGCTGTGTGCGTGCATGTGTCCCCCCCTCGCTGTGTTCGTGTGTCCTCCCCCTCGCTGGGTGCGTGTGTGTCCCCCTCGCTGTGTGCATGAGCGTGTCCCTCCTTCGCTGTGTGTGCGTGAGTCCCCCCCTCGCTGTGTGCGTGCGTGTCCCCCCCTTTCTGTGTGCGTGCGAGTGTCCCCCCTCGCTGTGTGCGTGTGTCCCCACCTCGCTGTGTGCGTGAGTCCCCCCTCGCTGTGTGCGTGACTGTGTCCCTCCTTCGCTGTGTGTGCGTGAGACCCCCCCTCGCTTTGTGCGTGAGTCCCCCCTCACTGTGTGCGTGAGACCCCCCCTCGCTGTATGCGTGAGTCCCCCCTCACTGTGTGCATGAGTCCCCCACTTCGCTGTGTGCGTGAGTCCCCCCTCACTGTGTGTGTGAGACCCCCCTCGCTGTGTGCGTGATTCCCAACCTCGCTGTGTGCGTGTATCCCCCCTTCGCTGTGTGCCTGTATCCCCCCTTCGCTGTGTGCGTGTGTCCCCCCTCGCTGTGTGTGCGTGTGTCCCCCCTCGCTGTGTGCGTGAGTCCCCTCCCTCGCTGTGTGCGTGTGTCCCCCCTCGCTGTGTGTGCGTGTGTCCCCCCTCGCTGTGTGCGTGAGTCCCCTCCCTCGCTGTGTGCGTGTGTCCCCCCCTCGCTGTGTGCATGAGTCCCCCCCCTTGCTGTGTGCGTGAGTTCCCCCCCCTTGCTGTGTGCGTGAGTCCCCCCCTCGCTGTGTGCGTGAGTCCCCCCCCTTGTTGTGTGCGTGCGTGTCCCCCCCTCGTTGTGTGCGTGTGTGTCCTTCCCTCGTTGTGTGCGTGCGTGTCCCCCCCTCGCTGTGTGCGTGCGTGTGTCCCCCCCACGCTGTGTGCGTGTGTGTCCCCCTCGCTGTGTGCGTGCATGTGTCCCCCCCTCGCTGTGTGCATGAGCGTGTCCCTCCTTCGCTGTGTGTGCGTGAGACCCCCCCTCGCTGAGTGCTTCAGTCCCCCCCTCGTTGTGTGCGTGAGTCCCCCCCTCGCTGTGTGCGTGAGTCTCCCCCTCGCTGTGTGCGTGTGTCCCCCCCTCGCTGTGTGCGTGTGTCCCCCCTCGCTGTGTGCGTGTGTCCCCCCCTCGCTGTGTGCGTGTGTCCCCCCCTCGCTGTGTGCGTGTGTCCCCCCCTCGCTGTGTGCGTGTGTCCCCCCCTCGCTGTGTGTGTGTGTCCCCCCTCGCTGTGTGCGTGTGTCCCCCCCTCGCTGTGTGCGTGTGTCCCCCATTCGCTGTGTGCGTGAGCGTGTCCCTCCTTCACTGTGTGCGTGAGACCCCCCTCGCTGTGTGCGTGCGTCCCCCCCTCGCTGTGTGCGTGAGTCGCCCTCCTCGCTGTGTGCGTGAGTCCCCCCCCGCTGTGTGCGTGAGCCCCCCCTCGCTGTGTGCGTGAGCCCCCCCTCGCTGTGTGCGTGAGCCCCCCTTGCTGTGTGCGTGACTCCCCCCCCTCGCTGTGTGCGTGAGCGTATCCCTCCTTCGCTGTGTGCGTGTGTCCCCCCCTCGCTGTGTGCGTGTATCCCCCCCCCGCTGTGTGCGTGAGTCCACCCCTCGCTGTGTGCGTGAGTCCACCCCCCTCACTGTGTGCGTGAGTCCCCCCCCTCGCTGTAGTGCGTGAGTCCCCCCTCGCTGTGTGCGTGAGTCCCCCCCCACGCTGTGTGCGTGAGCCACCCCCTCGCTGTGGGCATGAGCGTGTCCCTCCTTCGCTGTGTGCGTGTGAGACCCCCCTCGCTGTGTGCATGAGTCCCCCCCTAGCTGTGTGCGTGAGCCGCCCCCTCGCTGTGGGCATGAGCGTGTCCCTCCTTCGCTGTGTGTGTGTGAGACCCCCCTCGCTGTGTGCGTGTGTCCACCCCCCGCTGTGTGCATGTGTCCCCCCCTCGCTGTGCGCGTGCATGTCTCCCCCCCTCGCTGTGTGCGTGTGTCCTCCCCCTCGCTGTGTGCGTGAGTGTCCCCCTCGCTGTGTGCGTGCATGTGTCCCCCCCTCGCTGTGTGCATGAGCGTGTGTCCCCCCCACGCTGTGTGCGTGACTCCCCCCCCCCTCGCTGTGTGCGTGAGCGTGTCTCTCCTTCGCTGTGTGCGTGTGTCCCCCCCTCGCTGTGTGCGTGTATCCCCCCTTCGCTGTGTGCGTGTGTCCCCCCTCGCTGTGTGTGCGTGTGTCCCCCCTCGCTGTGTGCGTGAGTCCCCTCCCTCGCTGTGTGCGTGTGTCCCCCCCTCGCTGTGTGCGTGAGTCCCCCCCATTGCTGTGTGCGTGCGTCCCCCCCCTTGCTGTGTGCGTGAGTCCCCCCCTCGCTGTGTGCGTGAGTCCCCCCCTTGTTGTGTGCGTGCGTGTCCCCCCCTCGCTGTGTGCGTGCGTGTGTCCCCCCCACGCTGTGTGCGTGCGTGTCCCCCTCGCTGTGTGCGTGTGTGTCCCCCCTCACTGTGTGCGTGCATGTGTCCCCCCCTCGCTGTGTGCATGAGCATGTCCCTCCTTCGCTGTGTGTGCGTGAGACCCCCCCTCGCTGAGTGCTTCAGTCCCCCCCTCGCTGTGTGCGTGAGTCCCCCCCTCGCTGTGTGCGTGTGTCCCCCCCTCGCTGTGTGTGTGTGTCCCCCCCTCGCTGTGTGCGTGTGTCCCCCCCTCGCTGTGTGCGTGTGTCCCCCCCCTCGCTGTGTGCGTGAGTCCCCCCTCGCTGTGTGCGTGCGTGTCCCCCCCTTTCTGTGTGCGTGCGAGTGTCCCCCCTTGCTGTGTGCGAGTGTCCCCCCTTGCTGTGTGCGTGTGTCCCCCCACGCTGTGTGTGTGAGCCCCCCCCTCGCTGTGTGCGTGAGCCCCTTCTTGCTGTGTGCGTGACTCCCCCCCCTCGCTGTGTGCGTGAGCGTGTCCCTCCTTCGCTGTGTGCGTGTGTCCCACCCCCGGCTGTGTGCATGTGTCCCCCCCTTTCTGTGTGCGTGCGAGTGTCCCCCCTCGCTGTGTGCGTGTGTCCCCACCTCGCTGTGTGCGTGAGTCCCCCCTCGCTGTGTGCGTGTGTTCCCCCCCCTCGCTGTGTGCGTGAGTCCCCCCCCTCGCTGTGTGCGTGTATCCCCCCTTCGCTGTGTGCGTGAGCGTGTCCATCCTTCGCTGTGTGTGCGTGAGTCCCCCCCCTCGCTGTGTGCGTGAGTCCCCCCCCTCGCTGTGTGCTTGAGTCCCCCCCTCGCTGTGTGCGTGTGTCCACCCCCCGCTGTGTGCATGTGTCCCCCCCTCGCTGTGTGCGTGCATGTGTCCCCCCCTCGCTGTGTTCGTGTGTCCTCCCCCTCGCTGGGTGCGTGTGTGTCCCCCTCGCTGTGTGCATGAGCGTGTCCCTCCTTCGCTGTGTGTGCGTGAGTCCCCCCCTCGCTGTGTGCGTGCGTGTCCCCCCCTTTCTGTGTGCGTGCGAGTGTCCCCCCTCGCTGTGTGCGTGTGTCCCCACCTCGCTGTGTGCGTGAGTCCCCCCTCGCTGTGTGCGTGACTGTGTCCCTCCTTCGCTGTGTGTGCGTGAGACCCCCCCTCGCTTTGTGCGTGAGTCCCCCCTCACTGTGTGCGTGAGACCCCCCCTCGCTGTATGCGTGAGTCCCCCCTCACTGTGTGCATGAGTCCCCCACTTCGCTGTGTGCGTGTGTCCCCCCACGCTGTGTGTGTGAGCCCCCCCCTCGCTGTGTGCGTGAGCCCCTTCTTGCTGTGTGCGTGACTCCCCCCCCTCGCTGTGTGCGTGAGCGTGTCCCTCCTTCGCTGTGTGCGTGTGTCCCACCCCCGGCTGTGTGCATGTGTCCCCCCCTTTCTGTGTGCGTGCGAGTGTCCCCCCTCGCTGTGTGCGTGTGTCCCCACCTCGCTGTGTGCGTGAGTCCCCCCTCGCTGTGTGCGTGTGTTCCCCCCCCTCGCTGTGTGCGTGAGTCCCCCCCCTCGCTGTGTGCGTGTATCCCCCCTTCGCTGTGTGCGTGAGCGTGTCCATCCTTCGCTGTGTGTGCGTGAGTCCCCCCCCTCGCTGTGTGCGTGAGTCCCCCCCCTCGCTGTGTGCTTGAGTCCCCCCCTCGCTGTGTGCGTGTGTCCACCCCCCGCTGTGTGCATGTGTCCCCCCCTCGCTGTGTGCGTGCATGTGTCCCCCCCTCGCTGTGTTCGTGTGTCCTCCCCCTCGCTGGGTGCGTGTGTGTCCCCCTCGCTGTGTGCATGAGCGTGTCCCTCCTTCGCTGTGTGTGCGTGAGTCCCCCCCTCGCTGTGTGCGTGCGTGTCCCCCCCTTTCTGTGTGCGTGCGAGTGTCCCCCCTCGCTGTGTGCGTGTGTCCCCACCTCGCTGTGTGCGTGAGTCCCCCCTCGCTGTGTGCGTGACTGTGTCCCTCCTTCGCTGTGTGTGCGTGAGACCCCCCCTCGCTTTGTGCGTGAGTCCCCCCTCACTGTGTGCGTGAGACCCCCCCTCGCTGTATGCGTGAGTCCCCCCTCACTGTGTGCATGAGTCCCCCACTTCGCTGTGTGCGTGAGTCCCCCCTCACTGTGTGTGTGAGACCCCCCTCGCTGTGTGCGTGATTCCCAACCTCGCTGTGTGCGTGAGTCCCCCCCTCGCTGTGTGCGTGAGCACCCCCTCGCTGTGTGCGTGAGTCCCCCCCTCGCTGTGTGCGTGAGCGTGTCCCTCCTTCGCTGTGTGCGTGACTCCCCCCCCTCGCTGTGTGCGTGAGCGTGTCCCTCCTTCGCTGTGTGCGTGTCCCCACCTCGCTGTGTGCGTGTGTCCCCCCCCTCGCTGTGTGCGTGTGTCCCCCCCCTCGCTGTGTGCGTGAGTCCCCCCCCTCGCTGTGTGCGTGTATCCCCCCTTCGCTGTGTGCGTGAGCGTGTCCCTCCTTCGTTGTGTGTGCGTGAGTCCCCCCCCTCGCTGTGTGCGTGAGTCCCCCCCCTCGCTGTGTGCTTGAGTCCCCCCCTCGCTGTGTGCGTGTGTCCACCCCCCGCTGTGTGCATGTGTCCCCCCCTCGCTGTGTGCGTGCATGTGTCCCCCCCTCGCTGTGTTCGTGTGTCCTCCCCCTCGCTGGGTGCGTGTGTGTCCCCCTCGCTGTGTGCATGAGCGTGTCCCTCCTTCGCTGTGTGTGCGTGAGTCCCCCCCTCGCTGTGTGCGTGCGTGTCCCCCCCTTTCTGTGTGCGTGCGAGTGTCCCCCCGGCTGTGTGCGTGTGTCCCCACCTCACTGTGTGCGTGAGCCCCCCCTCGCTGTGTGCGTGTGTCCCCCCCCTCGCTGTGTGCGTGAGTCCCCCCTCGCTGTGTGAGTGACTGTGTCCCTCCTTCGCTGTGTGTGCGTGAGACCCCCCCTCGCTTTGTGCGTGAGTCCCCCCTCACTGTGTGCGTGAGACCCCCCCTCGCTGTGTGCGTGAGTCCCCCCTCACTGTGTGCATGAGTCCCCCACTTCGCTGTGTGCGTGAGTCCCCCCTCACTGTGTGCGTGAGACCCCCCTCGCTGTGTGCGTGATTCCCAACCTCGCTGTGTGCGTGAGTCCCTCCCTCGCTGTGTGCGTGAGCACCCCCTCGCTGTGTGCGTGAGTCCCCCCTCGCTGTGTGCGTGAGACCCCCCTCGCTGTGTGCGTGCGTCCCCCCCTCGCTGTGTGCGTGAGTCCCCCCCCCGCTGTGTGCGTGAGCCCCCCCCGCTGTGTGCGTGAGCCCCCCCCCGCTGTGTGCGTGATCCCCCCCTCGCTGTGTGCGTGACTCCCCCCCTCGCTGTGTGCGTGTGTCCCCCTCTCGCTGTGTGCGTGAGTCCCCCACCTTGCTGTGTGCGTGAGTCCCCCCCTTCGTTTTGTGCGTGAGTCCCCCCCTCGTTGTGTGCGTGCGTGTCCCCCCCCCGTTGTGTGCGTGCGTGTCCTTCCCTCGTTGTGTGCGTCGTGTCCCCCCCTCACTGTGTGCGTGTGTCCCTCCTCGCTGTGTGTGCGTGTGTCCCCCCTCGCTGTGTGCGTGAGTCCCCTCCCTCGCTTTGTGCGTGTGTCCCCCCCTCGCTCTGTGCGTGAGTCCCCCCCTCGTTGTGTGCGTGAGTCCCCCCTTCGCTGTGTGCGTGAGCGTGTCCCTCCTTCGCTGTGTGTGCGTGAGACCCCCCCTCGCTGTGTGCGTGAGTCCCCCTCCTCGCTGTGTGCGTGATTCCCCCCACGCTGTGTGCGTGCTCCCCCCCCTCGCTGTGTGCGTGAGCCCCTCCTTGCTGTGTGCGTGACTCCCCCCCCTCGCTGTGTGCGTGAGCGTGTCCCTCCTTCGCTGTGTGCGTGTGTCCCGACCTCGCTGTGTGCGTGAGTCCCCCCTCGCTGTGTGCGTGTGTCCCCCCCCTCGCTGTGTGCGTGAGTCCCCCCCCCTCGCTGTGTGCGTGTATCCCCCCTTCGCTGTGTGCGTGAGCGTGTCCCTCCTTCGTTGTGTGTGCGTGAGTCACCCCCCTCGCTGTGTGCGTGAGTCCCCCCCCTCGCTGTGTGCTTGAGTCCCCCCCTCGCTGTGTGCGTGTGTCCACCCCCCACTGTGTGCATGTGTCCCCCCCTCGCTGTGTGCGTGCATGTGTCCCCCCCTCGCTGTGTTCGTGTGTCCTCCCCCTCGCTGGGTGCGTGTGTGTCCCCCTCGCTGTGTGCATGAGCGTGTCCCTCCTTCGCTGTGTGTGCGTGAGTCCCCCCCTCGCTGTGTGCGTGCGTGTCCCCCCCTTTCTGTGTGCGTGCGAGTGTCCCCCCTGGCTGTGTGCGTGTGTCCCCACCTCGCTGTGTGCGTGAGTCCCCCCTCGCTGTGTGCGTGTGTCCCCCCCCTCGCTGTGTGCGTGAGTCCCCCCTCGCTGTGTGCGTGACTGTGTCCCTCCTTCGCTGTGTGTGCGTGAGACCCCCCCTCGCTTTGTGCGTGAGTCCCCCCTCACTGTGTGCGTGAGACCCCCCCTCGCTGTGTGCGTGAGTCCCCCCTCACTGTGTGCATGAGTCCCCCACTTCGCTGTGTGCGTGAGTCCCCCCTCACTGTGTGCGTGAGACCCCCCTCGCAGTGTGCATGATTCCCAACCTCGCTGTGTGCGTGAGTCCCCCCCTCGCTGTGTGCGTGAGCACCCCCTCGCTGTGTGCGTGAGTCCCCCCTCGCTGTGTGCGTGAGACCCCCCTCGCTGTGTGCGTGCGTCCCCCCGTCGCTGTGTGCGTGAGTCCCCCCCGCTGTGTGCGTGAGCCCCCCCGCTGTGTGCGTGAGCCCCCCCCGCTGTGTGCGTGAGCCCCCCCCGCTGTGTGCGTGAGCCCCCCCCTCGCTGTGTGCGTGAGTCCCCTCCCTCGCTGTGTGCGTGACTCCCCCCCTTGCTGTGTGCGTGTGTCCCCCCCTCGCTGTGTGCGTGAGTCCCCCACCTTGCTGTGTGCGTGCGTGTCCCCCCCCTCGTTGTGTGCGTGCGTGTCCCCCCCCTCGTTGTGTGCGTGCGTGTCCTTCCCTCGTTGTGTGCGTGCGTGTCCCCCCCCTCGTTGTGTGCGTGCGTGTCCTTCCCTCGTTGTGTGCGTGCGTGTCCTTCCCTCGTTGTGTGCATGCGTGTCCCCCCCTCGCTGTGTGCGTGTGTCCCCCCTCGCTGTGTGTGCGTGTGTCCCCCCTCGCTTTGTGCGTGAGTCCCCTCCCTCGCTGTGTGCGTGTGTCCCCCCCTCGCTCTGTGCGTGAGTCCCCCCCCGGCTGTGTGCGTGAGTCCCCCCCCTCGCTGTGTGCGTGAGTCCCCCCCTTCGTTGTGTGCGTGCGTGTCCCCCTCCTCGTTGTGTGCGTGCGTGTCCTTCCCTCGTTGTGTGCGTGCGTGTCCCCCCCTCGCTGTGTGCGTGCGTGTCCCCCTCGCTGTGTGCGTGTGTGTCCCCCCTCACTGTGTGCGTGCATGTGTCCCCCCCTCGCTGTGTGCATGAGCGTGTCCCTCCTTCGCTGTGTGTGCGTGAGACCCTCCCTCGCTGAGTGCTTGAGTCCCCCCCTCGCTGTGTGCGTGAGTCGCCCCCTCGCTGTGTGCGTGTGTCCCCCCCTCGCTGTGTGCGTGTGTCCCCCCCTCGCTGTGTGCGTGTGTCCCCCCTCGCTGTGTGCGTGTGTCCCCCCCTCGCTGTCTGCGTGTGTCCCCCCCTCGCTGTGTGCGTGTGTCCCCCCCTCGCTGTGTGCATGTGTCCCCCTCGCTGTGTGCGTGTGTGTCCCCTCGCTGTGTGCGTGTGTGCCCCCCTCGCTGTGTGCGTGTGTCCCCCCTTCGCTGTGTGCGTGTGTGCCCCCCTCGCTGTGTGCGTGTGTCCCCCCTCGCTGTCTGCGTGTGTCCCCCCCTCGCTGTGTGCGTGTGTCCCTCCCTGGCTGTGTGCGTGTGTGCCCCCCTCGCTGTGTGCGTGTGTCCCCCCTTCGCTGTGTGCGTGAGCGTGTCCCTCCTTCACTGTGTGCGTGAGACCCCCCTCGCTGTGTGCGTGAGACCCCCTCCTCGCTGTGTGCGTGAGCCCCCCCCTCGCTGTGTGTGCGTGAGCCCCCCCCTCGCTGTGTGCGTGAGCCCCCCCTCGCTGTGTGCGTGAGCCCCCCCTCGCTCTGTGCGTGACTCCCCCCCCTCGCTGTGTGCGTGAGCGTATCCCTCCTTCGCTGTGAGCGTGAGTCCACCCCCCTCGCAGTGTGCGTGAGACCCCCCCTCGCTGTAGTGCGTGAGTCCCCCCTTGCTGTGTGCGTGAGTCCCCCCCCTTCGCTGTGTGCGTGAGCCACCCCCTCGCTGTGGGCATGAGCGTGTTCCTCCTTCGCTGTGTGCGTGTGAGACCCCCCTCGCTGTGTGCGTGAGCCGCCCCCTCGCTGTGGGCATGAGCGTGTCCCTCCTTCGCTGTGTGTGTGTGAGACCCCCCTCGCTGTGTGCGTGTGTCCACCTCCCGCTGTGTGCATGTGTCCCCCCCTCGCTGTGTGCGTGTGTCCTCCCCCTCGCTGTGTGCGTGTGTGTCCCTCTCGCTGTGTGCGTGCATGTGTCCCCCCCTCGCTGTGTGCATGAGCGTGTCCCTCCTTCGCTGTGTGTGCGTGAGTCCCCCCCTCGCTGTGTGCGTGCGTGTCCCCCCCTTTCTGTGTGCGTGCGAGTGTCCCCCCTCGCTGTGTGCGTGTGTCCCCACCTCGCTGTGTGCGTGAGTCCCCCCCTCGCTGTGTGCGTGTGTCCCCCCCCTCGCTGTGTGCGTGAGTCCCCCCTCGCTGTGTGCGTGACTGTGTCCCTCCTTCGCTGTGTGCGTGTGTCCCCCCCCTCGCTGTAGTGCGTGAGTCCCCCCTTGCTGTGTGCGTGAGTCCCCCCCCTTCGCTGTGTGCGTGAGCCACCCCCTCGCTGTGGGCATGAGCGTGTTCCTCCTTCGCTGTGTGCGTGTGAGACCCCCCTCGCTGTGTGCGTGAGCCGCCCCCTCGCTGTGGGCATGAGCGTGTCCCTCCTTCGCTGTTTGTGTGTGAGACCCCCCTCGCTGTGTGCGTGTGTCCACCCCCCGCGGTGTGCATGTGTCCCCCCCTCGCTGTGTGCGTGTGTCCACCCCTCGCTGTGTGCGTGAGCCGCCCCCTCGCTGTGGGCATGAGCGTGTCCCTCCTTCGCTGTGTGTGTGTGAGACCCCCCTCGCTGTGTGCGTGTGTCCACCCCCCGCGGTGTGCATGTGTCCCCCCCTCGCTGTGTGCGTGTGTCCACCCCTCGCTGTGTGCGTGTGTGTCCCCCTCGCTGTGTGCGTGCATGTGTCCCCCCCTCGCTGTGTGCATAAGCGTGTCCCTCCTTCGCTGTGGGTGCGTGAGTCCCCCCCTCGCCGTGTGCGTGCGTGTCCCCCCCTTTCTGTGTGCGTGCGAGTGTCCCCACCTCGCTGTGTGCGTGAGGCCCCCCCTCGCTGTGTGCGTGAGTCCCCCCCCGCTGTGTGCGTGAGACCCCCCTCGCTGTGTGCGTGAGACCCCCCTCGCTGTGTGCGTGCGTCCCCACCTCGCTGTGTGCGTGAGTCCTCCCCCCCGCTGTGTGCGTGAGCCCCCCCCTCGCTGTGTGCGTGAGCCCCCCCTCGCTGTGTGCGTGACTCCCCCCCCCTCGCTGTGTGCATGAGCGTGTCCCTCCTTCGCTTTCTGCGTGTGTGTCCCCCCCAGCTGTGGGCGTGCGTCCCCCCCTCGCTGTGTGCGTGAGTCCCCCCCCTCGCTGTGTGCGTGTATCCCCCCTTCGCTGTGTGCGTGAGCGTGTCCCTCCTTCGCTGTGTGTGCGTGAGTCCCCCCCCTCGCTGTGTGCGTGAGTCCCCCCCTCGCTGTGTGCATGTGTCCACCCCCCGCTGTGTGCATGTGTCCCCCCCTCGCTGGGTGCGTGTGTGTCCCCCTCGCTGTGTGCATGAGCATGTCCCTCCTTCGCTGTGTGTGCGTGAGTCCCCCCCTCGCTGTGTGCGTGCGTGTCCCCCCCTTTCTGTGTGCGTGCGAGTGTCCCCACCTCGCTGTGTGCGTGTGTCCCCACCTCGCTGTGTGCGTGAGTCCCCCCTCGCTGTGTGCGTGTCCCCCCCCTCGCTGTGTGCGTGTCCCCCCCCTCGCTGTGTGCGTGAGTCCCCCCTCGCTGTGTGCGTGACTGTGTCCCTCCTTCGCTGTGTGTGCGTGAGACCCCCCCCGCTGTGTGCGTGAGTCCCGCCTCGCTGTGTGCGTGAGTCCCGCCTCACTGTGTGCGTGAGACCCCCCCTCGCTGTGTGCGTGAGTCCCCCCTCACTGTGCATGAGTCCCCCACTTCGCTGTGTGCGTGAGTCCCCCCCCGCTGTGTGCGTGATTCCCAACCTCGCTGTGCACGTGAGTCCCCCCTCACTGTGCATGAGTCCCCCCCTCACTGTGTGCGTGAGTCCCCCCTCGCTGTGTGCGTGCGTCCCCCCCTCGCTGTGTGCGTGAGGCCCCCCCCGCTGTGTGCGTGAGCCCCCCCTCGCTGTGTGCGTGACTCCCCCCCCCTCGCTGTGTGCGTGAGCGTGTCTCTCCTTCGCTGTGTGCGTGTGTCCCCCCCTCGCTGTGTGCGTGTATCCCCCCTTCGCTGTGTGCGTGTGTCCCCCCCTCACTGTGTGCGTGAGTCCCCCCCTTGCTGTGTGCGTGCGTCCCCCCCCTTGCTGTGTGCGTGAGTCCCCCCCTCGCTGTGTGCGTGAGTCCCCCCCCTTGTTGTGTGCGTGCGTGTCCCCCCCTCGCTGTGTGCGTGCGTGTGTCCCCCCCACGCTGTGTGCGTGACTCGCCCCCCCCCTCGCTGTGTGCGTGAGCGTGTCTCTCCTTCGCTGTGTGCGTGTGTCCCCCCCTCGCTGTGTGCGTGTATCCCCCCTTCGCTGTGTGCGTGTGTCCCCCCTCGCTGTGTGTGCGTGTGTCCCCCCTCGCTGTGTGCGTGAGTCCCCTCCCTCGCTGTGTGCGTGTGTCCCCCCCTCGCTGTGTGCGTGAGTCCACCCCCTTGCTGTGTGCGTGCGTCCCCCCCCTTGTTGTGTGCGTGCGTGTGTCCCCCCCACGCTGTGTGCGTGCGTGTCCCCCTCGCTGTGTGCGTGTGTGTCCCCCCTCACTGTGTGCGTGCATGTGTCCCCCCCTAGCTGTGTGCATGAGCATGTCCCTCCTTCGCTGTGTGTGCGTGAGACCCCCCCTCGCTGAGTGCTTCAGTCCCCCCCTCGCTGTGTGCGTGAGTCCCCCCCTCGCTGTGTGCGTGAGTCTCCCCCTCGCTGTGTGCGTGTGTCCCCCCCTCGCTGTAGGCGTGTGTCCCCCCCTCGTTGTGTGCGTGTGTCCCCCCCTCGCTGTGTGCGTGTGTCCCCCCCCCTCGCTGTGTGCGTGAGTCCCCCCTCGCTGTGTGCGTGCGTGTCCCCCCCTTTCTGTGTGCGTGCGAGTGTCCCCCCTTGCTGTGTGCGTGTGTCCCCCCCTCGCTGTGTGCGTGAGTGCCCCCTTCGCTGTGTGCGTGTGTCCCCCCCCTCGCTGTGTGCGTGAGTCCCCCCTCGCTGTGTGCGTGACTGTGTCCCTCCTTCGCTGTGTGCGCGTGAGACCCCCCCCGCTGTGTGCGTGTGTCCCCCCCCGCTGTGTGCGTGAGTCCCCCCTCGCTGTGTGCGTGAGACCCCCCTCGCTGTGTGCGTGCGTCCCCCCCCCGCTGTGTGCGTGAGCCCCCCCCTCGCTGTGTGCGTGAGCCCCCCCTCGCTGTGTGCGTGAGCCCCCCCCTCGCTGTGTGCGTGAGTGCCCCCTTCGCTGTGTGCGTGTGTCCCCCCCCCTCGCTGTGTGCGTGAGTCCCCCCTCGCTGTGTGCGTGACTGTGTCCCTCCTTCGCTGTGTGCGTGTGTCCCCCCCTCGCTGTGTGCGTGAGTCCCCCCCTCGCTGTGTGCGTGAGCGTGTCCCTCCTTCGCTGTGTGTGCGTGAGTCCCCCCCCTCGCTGTGTGTGTGAGGCCCCCCTCGCTGTGTGCGTGAGTCCCCCCCTCGCTGTGTGCGTGTGTCCCCCCCTCGCTGTGTGCGTGTGTCCCCCCCTCGCTGTGTGCGTGAGCGTGTCCCTCCTTCGCTGTGTGTGCGTGAGTCCCCCCCCTCGCTGTGTGTGTGAGGCCCCCCTCGCTGAGTGCGTGAGACCCCCCCTCGCTGTGTGCGTGTGTCCACCCCCCGCTGTGTGCATGTGTCCCCCACTCGCTGTGTTCGTGTGTCCTCCCCCTCGCTGGGTGCGTGTGTGTCCCCCTCGCTATGTGCGTGCATGTGTCCCCCCCTCGCTGTGTGCATGAGCGTGTCCCCCCTCGCTGTGTGCGTGAGTCCCCCCCTCGCTGTGTGCGTGTGTCCCCCCCCTCGCTGTGTGCGTGAGTCCCCCCTCGCTGTGTGCGTGACTGTGTCCCTCCTTCGCTGTGTGTGCGTGAGACCCCCCTCGCTGTGTGCGTGAGTCCCCCCTCACTGTGTGCATGAGTCCCCCCCCAGCTGTGTGCGTGAGTCCCCCCTCACTGTGTGCATGAGTCCCCCCCCAGCTGTGTGCGTGAGTCCCCCCCTCGCTGTGTGCGTGAGTCCCCCCCGCTGAGTGCGTGAGTCCCCCCCTCGCTGTGTGCGTGAGTCCCCCTCCCGCTGTGTGCGTGAGTCCCCCCCTCGCTGTGTGCGTGAGCACCCCCATCGCTGTGTGCGTGAGTCCACCCCCCGCTGTGTGCATGTGTCCCCCCCTCGCTGTGTGCGTGCATGTGTCCCCCACTCGCTGTGTGCGTGTGTGTCCCCCTCGCTGTGTGCATGAGCATGTCCCTCCTTCGCTGTGTGTGCGTGAGTCTCCCCCTCGCTGTGTGCGTGCGTGTCCCCCCCTTTCTGTGTGCGTGCGAGTGTCCCCCCTCGCTGTGTGCGTGTGTCCCCCCCTCGCTGTGTGCGAGTCCCCCCCTCGCTGTGTGCGTGTGTCCCCCCCTCGCTGTGTGCGTGTGTCCCCCCTCGCTGTGTGCGTGCGTCCCCCCCTCGCTGTGTGCGTGCGTCCCCCCCCTCGCTGTGTGCGTGAGTCCCCCTCCTCGCTGTGTGCGTGAGCCCCCCCTCGCTGTGTGCGTGAGCCCCCCCTCGCTGTGTGCGTGACTCCTCCCCCCTCGCTGTGTGCGTGAGCGTGTCCATCAATCGCTGTGTGCGTGTGTCCCCCCCTCGCTGTGTGCGTGTGTCCCCCCCTCGCTGTGTGCGTGAGTCCCCCCCTCGCTGTGTGCGTGAGCGTGTCCCTCCTTCGCTGTGTGTGCGTGAGTCCCCCCCCCTCGCTGTGTGCGTGAGGCCCCCCTCGCTGTGTGCGTGTCCACCCCCCGCTGTGTGCATGTGTCCCCCCCTCGCTGTGTGCGTGCATGTGTCCCCCACTCGCTGTGTTCGTGTGTCCTCCCCCTCGCTGGGTGCGTGTGTGTCCCCCTCGCTGTGTGCGTGCATGTGTCCCCCCCTCGCTGTGTGCATGAGCGTGTCCCTCCTTCGCTGTGTGTGCGTGAGTCCCCCCCTCGCTGTGTGCGTGCGTGTCTCCCCCCTCACTGTGTGCATGAGTCCCCCCTCAGCTGTGTGCGTGAGTCCCCCCCTCATCTGAGTGCGTGAGTCCCCCCCTCGCTGTGTGCGTGAGTCCCCCCCCGCTGTGTGCGTGAGTCCCCCCCTCGCTGTGTGCGTGAGTCCCCCCCTCGCTGTGTGCGTGAGCCCCCCCCGCTGTGTGCGTGAGCCCCCCCTCGCTGTGTGCGTGACTCCCCCCCCCTTGCTGTGTGCGTGTGTCCCCCCCTCGCTGTGTGCATGAGCGTGTCCCTCCTTCGCTGTGTGTGCGTGAGTCCCCCCCTCGCTGTGTGCGTGCGTGTCTCCCCCTTTCTGTGTGCGTGCGAGTGTCCCCCCTCGCTGTGTGCGTGAATCCCCCCCTCGCTGTGTGCGTGTGTCCCCCCCTCGCTGTGTGCGTGAGTCCCCCCCTCGCTGTGTGCGTGTCCCGCCCTCGCTGTGTCCGTGAGTCCCCCCCCTGCTGTGTGCGTGAGTCCCCCCCTCGCTGTGTGCGTGCGTGTCCCCCCCTTTCTGTGTGCATGCGAGTGTCCCCCCTCGCTGTGTGCGTGGGTTCCCCCCTCGCTGTGTGCATGTGTCCCCACCTCGCTGTGTGCGTGAGTCCCCCCCTCGCTGTGTGCGTGTGTCCCCCCCCTCGCTGTGTGCGTGAGTCCCCCCTCGCTGTGTGCGTGACTGTGTCCCTCCTTCGCTGTGTGCGTGCGTGTCCCCCCCTTTCTGTGTGCATGCGAGTGTCCCCCCTCGCTGTGTGCGTGGGTTCCCCCCTCGCTGTGTGCATGTGTCCCCACCTCGCTGTGTGCGTGAGTCCCCCCCTCGCTGTGTGCGTGTGTCCCCCCCCTCGCTGTGTGCGTGAGTCCCCCCCTCGCTGTGTGCGTGAGACCCCCCTCGCTGTGTGCGTGCGTCCCCCCCCTCGCTGTGTGCGTGCGTCCCCCCCCTCGCTGTGTGCGTGAGTCCCCCTCCTCGCTGTGTGCGTGAGCCCCCCCCTCGCTGTGTGCGTGAGCCCCCCCTCGCTGTGTGCGTGAGTCCCCCCCTCGCTGTGTGCGTGAGCACCCCCTCGCTGTGTGCGTGAGCACCACCCTCGCTGTGTGCGTGAGTCCCCCCCTCGCTGTGTGCGTGAGCCCCCCCCGCTGTGTGCGTGAGCCCTCCCTCGCTGTGTGCGTGACTCCCCCCCCCTTGCTGTGTGCGTGTGTCCCCCCCTCGCTGTGTGCGTGAGTCCCCCACCTTGCTGTGTGCGTGAGTCCCCCCCTTCGTTGTGTGCGTGACTCCCCCCCTCGTTGTGTGCGTGCGTGTCCCCCCCCTCGTTGTGTGCGTGCGTGTCCTTCCCTCGTTGTGTGCGTGCGTGTCCCCCTCCTCGTAGTGTGCGTGCGTGTCCTTCCCTCGTTGTGTGCGTGCGTGTCCCCCCCTCGCTGTGTGCGTGCGTGTCCCCCTCGCTGTGTGCGTGTGTGTCCACCCCTCGCTGTGTGCATGAGCGTGTCCCTCCTTCGCTGTGTGTGCGTGAGACCCTCCCTCGCTGAGTGCTTGAGTCCCCCCCTCGCTGTGTGCGTGAGTCGCCCCCGCGCTGTGTGCGTGTGTCCCCCCCTCGCTGTGTGCGTGTGTCCCCCCTCGCTGTGTGCGTGTGTCCCCCCTCGCTGTGTGCGTGTGTCCCCCCCTCGTTGTCTGCGTGTGTCCCCCCCTCGCTGTGTGCGTGTGTCCCCCCCTCGCTGTGTGCATGTGTCCCCCTCGCTGTGTGCGTGTGTGTCCCCTCGCTGTGTGCGTGTGTGCCCCCCTCGCTGTGTGCGTGTGTCCCCCCTTCGCTGTGTGCGTGTGTGCCCCCCTCGCTGTGTGCGTGTGTCCCCCCTCGCTGTGTGCGTGTGTCCCCCCCTCGCTGTCTGCGTGTGTCCCCCCCTCGCTGTGTGCGTGTGTCCCTCCCTCGCTGTGTGCGTGTGTGCCCCCCTCGCTGTGTGCGTGTGTCCCCCCTTCGCTGTGTGCGTGAGCGTGTCCCTCCTTCACTGTGTGCGTGAGACCCCCCTCGCTGTGTGCGTGCGTCCCCCCCTCACTGTGTGCATGAGTCCCCCTCCTCGCTGTGTGCGTGAGCCCCCCCTCGCTGTGTGTGCGTGAGCCCCCCCCTCGCTGTGTGCGTGAGCCCCCCCTCGCTGTGTGCGTGAGCCCCCCCTCGCTCTGTGCGTGACTCCCCCCCTCCTCGCTGTGTGTGTGAGCGTATCCCTCCTTCGCTGTGTGCGTGAGTCCACCCCCCTCGCAGTGTGCGTGAGTCCCCCCCCTCGCTGTAGTGCGTGAGTCCCCCCTTGCTGTGTGCGTGAGTCCCCCCCCCTTCGCTGTGTGCGTGAGCCGTCCCCTCGCTGTGGGCATGAGCGTGTTCCTCCTTCGCTGTGTGCGTGTGAGACCCCCCTCGCTGTGTGCGTGTAACCCCCTTTCGCTGTGTGCGTGTGTCCCCCCTCGCTGTGTGTGCGTGTGTCCCCCCTCGCTGTGTGCGTGAGTCCCCTCCCTCGCTGTGTGCGTGTGTCCCCCCCCTCGCTGTGTGCGTGAGTCCCCCCCCTTGCTGTGTGCGTGAGTCCCCCCCCGCTGTGTGCGTGAGTCCCCCCCCTTGTTGTGTGCGTGCGTGTCCCCCCCTCGTTGTGTGCGTGTGTGTTCTTCCCTCGTTGTGTGCGTGCGTGTCCCCCCCTCGCTGTGTGCGTGCGTGTGTCCCCCCCACGCTGTGTGCGTGTGTGTCCCCCTCGCTGTGTGCGTGCATGTGTCCCCCCCTCGCTGTGTGCATGAGCGTGCCCCTCCTTCGCTGTGTGTGCGTGAGACCCCCCCTCGCTGAGTGCTTCAGTCCCCCCCTCGCTGTGTGCGTGAGTCCCCCCCTCGCTGTGTGCGTGAGTCTCCCCCTCGCTGTGTGCGTGTGTCCCCCCCTCGCTGTGTGCGTGTGTCCCCCCCTCGCTGTGTGCGTGTGTCCCCCCTCGCTGTGTGCGTGTGTCCCCCCTCGCTGTGTGCGTGTGTCCCCCCTCGCTGTGTGCGTGTGTCCCCCCCCTCGCTGTGTGCGTGAGTCGCCCCCTCGCTGTGTGCGTGCGTGTCCCCCCCTTTCTGTGTGCGTGCGAGTGTCCCCCCTTGCTGTGTGCGTGTGTCCCCACTTCGCTGTGTGCGTGTGTCCCCCCCTCGCTGTGTGCGTGAGTCCCCCCTTCGCTGTGTGCGTGTGTCCCCCCCCTCGCTGTGTGCGTGAGTCCCCCCTCGCTGTGTGCGTGACTGTGTCCCTCCTTCGCTGTGTGTGCGTGAGACCCCCCCTCGCTGTGTGCGTGAGTCCCCCCTCACTGTGTGCATGAGTCCCCCCCCAGCTGTGTGCGTGAGTCCCCCCCTCGCTGTGTGCGTGTGTCCCCCCCTCGCTGTGTGCGTGAGTCCCCCCTCGCTGTGTGCGTGAGACCCCCCTCGCTGTGTGCGTGAGACCCCCCTCGCTGTGTGCGTGCGTCCCCCCCCCGCTGTGTGCGTGAGCCCCCCCCTCGCTGTGTGCGTGAGCCCCCCCTCGCTGTGTGCGTGACTCCCCCCCCTCGCTGTGTGCGTGAGCGTGTCCCTCCTTCGCTGTGTGCGTGTGTCCCCCCCTCGCTGTGTGCGTGAGTCCCCCCCTCGCTGTGTGCGTGAGCGTGTCCCTCCTTCGCTGTGTGTGCGTGAGTCCCCCCCCTCGCTGTGTGTGTGAGGCCCCCCTCGCTGTGTGCGTGTGTCCCCCCCTCGCTGTGTGCGTGCATGTGTCCCCCACTCGCTGTGTTCGTGTGTCCTCCCCCTCGCTGGGTGCGTGTGTGTCCCCCTCGCTGTGTGCGTGCATGTGTCCCCCCCTCACTGTGTGCATGAGCGTGTCCCCCCTCGCTGTGTGCGTGAGTCCCCCCCTCGCTGTGTGCGTGTGTCCCCACCTCGCTGTGTGCGTGAGTCCCCCCCTCGCTGTGTGCGTGTGTCCCCCACCTCGCTGTGTGCGTGAGTCCCCCCCTCGCTGTGTGCGTGTGTCCCCCCCCTCGCTGTGTGCGTGTGTCCCCCCCCTCGCTGTGTGCGTGAGTCCCCCCTCGCTGTGTGCGTGACTGTGTCCCTCCTTCGCTGTGTGTGCGTGAGACCCCCCCTCGCTGTGTGCGTGAGTCCCCCCTCACTGTGTGCATGAGTCCCCCCCCAGCTGTGTGCGTGAGTCCCCCTCACTGTGTGCATGAGTCCCCCCCCGCTGAGTGCGTGAGTCCCCCCCTCGCTGTGTGCGTGAGTCCCCCCCCCGCTGTGTGCGTGAGTCCCCCCCTCGCTGTGTGCGTGAGCACCCCCATCGCTGTGTGCGTGAGTCCACCCCCCGCTGTGTGCATGTGTCCCCCCCTCGCTGTGTGCGTGCATGTGTCCCCCACTCGCTGTGTTCGTGTGTCCTCCCCCTCGCTGGGTGCGTGTGTGTCCCCCTCGCTGTGTGCATGAGCATGTCCCTCCTTCGCTGTGTGTGCGTGAGTCCCCCCCTCGCTGTGTGCGTGCGTGTCCCCCCCTTTCTGTGTGCGTGCGAGTGTCCCCCCTCGCTGTGTGCGTGTGTCCCCACCTCGCTGTGTGCGAGTCCCCCCTCGCTGTGTGCGTGAGACCCCCCTCGCTGTGTGCGTGCGTCCCCCCCCTCGCTGTGTGCGTGCGTCCCCCCCCTCGCTGTGTGCGTGAGTCCCCCTCCTCGCTGTGTGCGTGAGTCCCCCCCCCGCTGTGTGCGTGAGCCCCCCCCTAGCTGTGTGCGTGAGCCCCCCTCGCTGTGTGCGTGACTCCCCCCCCTCGCTGTGTGCGTGAGCGTGTCCCTCCTTCGCTGTGTGCGTGTGTCCCCCCCTCGCTGTGTGCGTGTGTCCCCCCCTCGCTGTGTGCGTGAGTCCCCCCCTCGCTGTGTGCGTGAGCGTGTCCCTCCTTCGCTGTGTGTGCGTGAGTCCCCCCCCCGCTGTGTGCGTGAGGCCCCCCTCGCTGTGTGCGTGCATGTGTCCCCCACTCGCTGTGTGCGTGCATGTGTCCCCCACTCGCTGTGTTCGTGTGTCCTCCCCCTCGCTGGGTGCGTGTGTCCCCCTCGCTGTGTGCGTGCATGTGTCCCCCCCTCGCTGTGTGCATGAGCGTGTCCCTCCTTCGCTGTGTGTGCGTGAGTCCCCCCTCGCTGTGTGCGATTCCCCCCTCGCTGTGTGCGTGAGACCCCCCTCGCTGTGTGCGTGCGTCCCCCCCTCGCTGTGTGCGTGCGTCCCCCCCCTCGCTGTGTGCGTGAGTCCCCCCCTCGCTGTGTGCGTGAGTCCCCCCTCGCTGTGTGCGTGACTGTGTCCCTCCTTCGCTGTGTGTGCGTGAGACCCCCCCTCGCTGTGTGCGTGAGTCCCCCCTCACTGTGTGCATGAGTCCGTCCCCAGGTGTGTGCGTGAGTCCCCCCTCACTGTGTGCATGAGTCCCCCCCCAGCTGTGTGCGTGAGTCCCCCCCTCGCTGTGTGCGTGCGTGTCCCCCCCTTTCTGTGTGCGTGCGAGTGTCCCCCCTCGCTGTGTGCGTGGGTTCCCCCCTCGCTGTGTGCGAGTCCCCCCTCGCTGTGTGCGTGAGACCCCCCTCGCTGTGTGCGTGCGTCCCCCCCCTCGCTGTGTGCGTGCGTCCCCCCCCTCGCTGTGTGCGTGAGTCCCCCTCCTCGCTGTGTGCGTGAGCCCCCCCCTCGCTGTGTGCGTGAGCCCCCCCTCGCTGTGTGCGTGAGTCCCCCCCTCGCTGTGTGCGTGAGCACCCCCTCGCTGTGTGCGTGAGCACCACCCTCGCTGTGTGCGTGAGTCCCCCCCTCGCTGTGTGCGTGAGCCCCCCCCGCTGTGTGCGTGAGCCCCCCCTCGCTGTGTGCGTGACTCCCCCCCCTTGCTGTGTGCGTGTGTCCCCCCCTCGCTGTGTGCGTGAGTCCCCCACCTTGCTGTGTGCGTGAGTCCCCCCCTTCGTTGTGTGCGTGAGTCCCCCCCTCGTTGTGTGCGTGCGTGTCCCCCCCCTCGTTGTGTGCGTGCGTGTCCTTCCCTCGTTGTGTGCGTGTGTCCCCCCTCGCTGTGTGTGCGTGTGTCCCCCCTCGCTGTGTGCGTGAGTCCCCTCCCTCGCTGTGTGCGTGTGTCCCCCCCTCGCTCTGTGCGTGAGTCCCCCCCTCGCTGTGTGCGTGTGTCCCCCACCTCGCTGTGTGCGTGAGTCCCCCCCTCGCTGTGTGCGTGAGTCCCCCCCTCGCTGTGTGCGTGAGCGTGTCCCTCCTTCGCTGTGTGTGCGTGAGTCCCCCCCCTCGCTGTGTGCGTGAGGCCCCCCTCGCTGTGTGCGTGTCCACCCCCCGCTGTGTGCATGTGTCCCCCCCTCGCTGTGTGCGTGCATGTGTCCCCCACTCGCTGTGTTCGTGTGTCCTCCCCCTCGCTGGGTGCGTGTGTGTCCCCCTCGCTGTGTGCGTGCATGTGTCCCCCCCTCGCTGTGTGCGTGAGCATGTCCCTCCTTCGCTGTGTGTGCGTGAGTCCCCCCCTCGCTGTGTGCGAGTCCCCCCTCGCTGTGTGCGTGAGACCCCCCTCGCTGTGTGCGTGCGTCCCCCCCCTCGCTGTGTGCGTGCGTCCCCCCCTCGCTGTGTGCGTGAGTCCCCCTCCTCGCTGTGTGCGTGAGTCCCCCCCCCGCTGTGTGCGTGAGCCCCCCCCTCGCTGTGTGCGTGAGCCCCCCCTCGCTGTGTGCGTGACTCCCCCCCCTCGCTGTGTGCGTGAGCGTGTCCCTCCTTCGCTGTGTGCGTGTGTCCCCCCCTCGCTGTGTGCGTGTGTCCCCCCCTCGCTGTGTGCGTGAGTCCCCCCCTCGCTGTGTGCGTGAGCGTGTCCCTCCTTCGCTGTGTGTGCGTGAGTCCCCCCCCTCGCTGTGTGCGTGAGGCCCCCCTCGCTGTTTGCGTGTCCACCCCCCGCTGTGTGCATGTGTCCCCCCCTCGCTGTGTGCGTGCATGTGTCCCCCACTCGCTGTGTTCGTGTGTCCTCCCCTCGCTGGGTGCGTGTGTGTCCCCCTCGCTGTGTGCATGCATGTGTCCCCCCCTCGCTGTGTGCATGAGCGTGTCCCTCCTTCGCTGTGTGTGCGTGAGTCCCCCCCTCGCTGTGTGCGTGCGAGTGTCCCCCCTCGCTGTGTGCGTGAATCGCCCCCTCGCTGTGTGCGTGTGTCCCCACCTCGCTGTGTGCGTGATTCCCCCCCCCGCTGTGTGCGTGAGCCCCCCCCTCGCTGTGTGCGTGAGTCCCCCCCTCGCTGTGTGAGTGTCCCCCCCCTCGCTGTGTGTGTGAGTCCCCCCTCGCTGTGTGCGCGACTGTGTCCCTCCTTCGCTGTGTGTGCGTGAGACCCCCCCTCGCTGTGTGCGTGAGTCCCCCCCTCGCTGTGTGCGTGTGTCCCCCCCTCGCTGTGTGCGTGTGTCCCCCCCTCGCTGTGTGCGTGAGCGTGTCCCTCCTTCGCTGTGTGTGCGTGAGTCCCCCCCCTCGCTGTGTGTGTGAGGCCCCCCTCGCTGAGTGCGTGAGACCCCCCCTCGCTGTGTGCGTGTGTCCACCCCCCGCTGTGTGCATGTGTCCCCCACTCGCTGTGTTCGTGTGTCCTCCCCCTCGCTGGGTGCGTGTGTGTCCCCCTCGCTATGTGCGTGCATGTGTCCCCCCCTCGCTGTGTGCATGAGCGTGTCCCCCCTCGCTGTGTGCGTGAGTCCCCCCCTCGCTGTGTGCATGTGTCCCCACCTCGCTGTGTGCGTGAGTCCCCCCCTCGCTGTGTGCGTGTGTCCCCCCCCTCGCTGTGTGCGTGAGTCCCCCCTCGCTGTGTGCGTGACTGTGTCCCTCCTTCGCTGTGTGTGCGTGAGACCCCCCTCGCTGTGTGCGTGAGTCCCCCCTCACTGTGTGCATGAGTCCCCCCCCAGCTGTGTGCGTGAGTCCCCCCTCACTGTGTGCATGAGTCCCCCCCCAGCTGTGTGCGTGAGTCCCCCCCTCGCTGTGTGCGTGAGTCCCCCCTCGCTGTGTGCGTGCGTCCCCCCCCTCGCTGTGTGCGTGCGTCCCCCCCCTCGCTGTGTGCGTGAGTCCCCCTCCTCGCTGTGTGCGTGAGTCCCCCCCCCGCTGTGTGCGTGAGCCCCCCCCTAGCTGTGTGCGTGAGCCCCCCCTCGCTGTGTGCGTGACTCCCCCCCCTCGCTGTGTGCGTGAGCGTGTCCCTCCTTCGCTGTGTGCGTGTGTCCCCCCCTCGCTGTGTGCGTGTGTCCCCCCCTCGCTGTGTGCGTGAGTCCCCCCCTCGCTGTGTGCGTGAGCGTGTCCCTCCTTCGCTGTGTGTGCGTGAGTCCCCCCCCCCGCTGTGTGCGTGAGGCCCCCCTCGCTGTGTGCGTGCATGTGTCCCCCACTCGCTGTGTGCGTGCATGTGTCCCCCACTCGCTGTGTTCGTGTGTCCTCCCCCTCGCTGGGTGCGTGTGTCCCCCTCGCTGTGTGCGTGCATGTGTCCCCCCCTCGCTGTGTGCATGAGCGTGTCCCTCCTTCGCTGTGTGTGCGTGAGTCCCCCCTCGCTGTGTGCGATTCCCCCCTCGCTGTGTGCGTGAGACCCCCCTCGCTGTGTGCGTGCGTCCCCCCCTCGCTGTGTGCGTGCGTCCCCCCCCTCGCTGTGTGCGTGAGTCCCCCCCTCGCTGTGTGCGTGAGTCCCCCCTCGCTGTGTGCGTGAGTCCCCCCTCACTGTGTGCATGAGTCCGTCCCCAGGTGTGTGCGTGAGTCCCCCCTCACTGTGTGCATGAGTCCCCCCCCAGCTGTGTGCGTGAGTCCCCCCCTCGCTGTGTGCGTGCGTGTCCCCCCCTTTCTGTGTGCGTGCGAGTGTCCCCCCTCGCTGTGTGCGTGGGTTCCCCCCTCGCTGTGTGCGAGTCCCCCCTCGCTGTGTGCGTGAGACCCCCCTCGCTGTGTGCGTGCGTCCCCCCCCTCGCTGTGTGCGTGCGTCCCCCCCCTCGCTGTGTGCGTGAGTCCCCCTCCTCGCTGTGTGCGTGAGCCCCCCCCTCGCTGTGTGCGTGAGCCCCCCCTCGCTGTGTGCGTGAGTCCCCCCCTCGCTGTGTGCGTGAGCACCCCCTCGCTGTGTGCGTGAGCACCACCCTCGCTGTGTGCGTGAGTCCCCCCCTCGCTGTGTGCGTGAGCCCCCCCCGCTGTGTGCGTGAGCCCCCCCTCGCTGTGTGCGTGACTCCCCCCCCTTGCTGTGTGCGTGTGTCCCCCCCTCGCTGTGTGCGTGAGTCCCCCACCTTGCTGTGTGCGTGAGTCCCCCCCTTCGTTGTGTGCGTGAGTCCCCCCCTCGTTGTGTGCGTGCGTGTCCCCCCCCTCGTTGTGTGCGTGCGTGTCCTTCCCTCGTTGTGTGCGTGTGTCCCCCCTCGCTGTGTGTGCGTGTGTCCCCCCTCGCTGTGTGCGTGAGTCCCCTCCCTCGCTGTGTGCGTGTGTCCCCCCCTCGCTCTGTGCGTGAGTCCCCCCCTCGCTGTGTGCGTGTGTCCCCCACCTCGCTGTGTGCGTGAGTCCCCCCCTCGCTGTGTGCGTGAGTCCCCCCCTCGCTGTGTGCGTGAGCGTGTCCCTCCTTCGCTGTGTGTGCGTGAGTCCCCCCCCTCGCTGTGTGCGTGAGGCCCCCCTCGCTGTGTGCGTGTCCACCCCCCGCTGTGTGCATGTGTCCCCCCCTCGCTGTGTGCGTGCATGTGTCCCCCACTCGCTGTGTTCGTGTGTCCTCCCCCTCGCTGGGTGCGTGTGTGTCCCCCTCGCTGTGTGCGTGCATGTGTCCCCCCCTCGCTGTGTGCGTGAGCATGTCCCTCCTTCGCTGTGTGTGCGTGAGTCCCCCCCTCGCTGTGTGCGAGTCCCCCCTCGCTGTGTGCGTGAGACCCCCCTCGCTGTGTGCGTGCGTCCCCCCCCTCGCTGTGTGCGTGCGTCCCCCCCTCGCTGTGTGCGTGAGTCCCCCTCCTCGCTGTGTGCGTGAGTCCCCCCCCCGCTGTGTGCGTGAGCCCCCCCCTCGCTGTGTGCGTGAGCCCCCCCTCGCTGTGTGCGTGACTCCCCCCCCTCGCTGTGTGCGTGAGCGTGTCCCTCCTTCGCTGTGTGCGTGTGTCCCCCCCTCGCTGTGTGCGTGTGTCCCCCCCTCGCTGTGTGCGTGAGTCCCCCCCTCGCTGTGTGCGTGAGCGTGTCCCTCCTTCGCTGTGTGTGCGTGAGTCCCCCCCCTCGCTGTGTGCGTGAGGCCCCCCTCGCTGTTTGCGTGTCCACCCCCCGCTGTGTGCATGTGTCCCCCCCTCGCTGTGTGCGTGCATGTGTCCCCCACTCGCTGTGTTCGTGTGTCCTCCCCTCGCTGGGTGCGTGTGTGTCCCCCTCGCTGTGTGCATGCATGTGTCCCCCCCTCGCTGTGTGCATGAGCGTGTCCCTCCTTCGCTGTGTGTGCGTGAGTCCCCCCCTCGCTGTGTGCGTGCGAGTGTCCCCCCTCGCTGTGTGCGTGAATCCCCCCCTCGCTGTGTGCGTGTGTCCCCACCTCGCTGTGTGCGTGATTCCCCCCCCCGCTGTGTGCGTGAGCCCCCCCCTCGCTGTGTGCGTGAGTCCCCCCCTCGCTGTGTGAGTGTCCCCCCCCTCGCTGTGTGTGTGAGTCCCCCCTCGCTGTGTGCGCGACTGTGTCCCTCCTTCGCTGTGTGTGCGTGAGACCCCCCCTCGCTGTGTGCGTGAGTCCCCCCCTCGCTGTGTGCGTGTGTCCCCCCCTCGCTGTGTGCGTGTGTCCCCCCCTCGCTGTGTGCGTGAGCGTGTCCCTCCTTCGCTGTGTGTGCGTGAGTCCCCCCCCTCGCTGTGTGTGTGAGGCCCCCCTCGCTGAGTGCGTGAGACCCCCCCTCGCTGTGTGCGTGTGTCCACCCCCCGCTGTGTGCATGTGTCCCCCACTCGCTGTGTTCGTGTGTCCTCCCCCTCGCTGGGTGCGTGTGTGTCCCCCTCGCTATGTGCGTGCATGTGTCCCCCCCTCGCTGTGTGCATGAGCGTGTCCCCCCTCGCTGTGTGCGTGAGTCCCCCCCTCGCTGTGTGCATGTGTCCCCACCTCGCTGTGTGCGTGAGTCCCCCCCTCGCTGTGTGCGTGTGTCCCCCCCCTCGCTGTGTGCGTGAGTCCCCCCTCGCTGTGTGCGTGACTGTGTCCCTCCTTCGCTGTGTGTGCGTGAGACCCCCCTCGCTGTGTGCGTGAGTCCCCCCTCACTGTGTGCATGAGTCCCCCCCCAGCTGTGTGCGTGAGTCCCCCCTCACTGTGTGCATGAGTCCCCCCCCAGCTGTGTGCGTGAGTCCCCCCCTCGCTGTGTGCGTGAGTCCCCCCCGCTGAGTGCGTGAGTCCCCCCCTCGCTGTGTGCGTGAGTCCCCCCCCCGCTGTGTGCGTGAGTCCCCCCCTCGCTGTGTGCGTGAGCACCCCCATCGCTGTGTGCGTGAGTCCACCCCCCGCTGTGTGCATGTGTCCCCCCCTCGCTGTGTGCGTGCATGTGTCCCCCACTCGCTGTGTGCGTGTGTGTCCCCCTCGCTGTGTGCATGAGCATGTCCCTCCTTCGCTGTGTGTGCGTGAGTCTCCCCCTCGCTGTGTGCGTGCGTGTCCCCCCCTTTCTGTGTGCGTGTGAGTGTCCCCCCTCGCTGTGTGCGTGTGTCCCCCCCTCGCTGTGTGCGAGTCCCCCCCTCGCTGTGTGCGTGTGTCCCCCCCTCGCTGTGTGCGTGTGTCCCCCCTCGCTGTGTGCGTGCGTCCCCCCCTCGCTGTGTGCGTGCGTCCCCCCCTCGCTGTGTGCGTGAGTCCCCCTCCTCGCTGTGTGCGTGAGCCCCCCCTCGCTGTGTGCGTGAGCCCCCCCTCGCTGTGTGCGTGACTCCTCCCCCCTCGCTGTGTGCGTGAGCGTGTCCATCAATCGCTGTGTGCGTGTGTCCCCCCCTCGCTGTGTGCGTGTGTCCCCCCCTCGCTGTGTGCGTGAGTCCCCCCCTCGCTGTGTGCGTGAGCGTGTCCCTCCTTCGCTGTGTGTGCGTGAGTCCCCCCCCCTCGCTGTGTGCGTGAGGCCCCCCTCGCTGTGTGCGTGTCCACCCCCCGCTGTGTGCATGTGTCCCCCCCTCGCTGTGTGCGTGCATGTGTCCCCCACTCGCTGTGTTCGTGTGTCCTCCCCCTCGCTGGGTGCGTGTGTGTCCCCCTCGCTGTGTGCGTGCATGTGTCCCCCCCTCGCTGTGTGCATGAGCGTGTCCCTCCTTCGCTGTGTGTGCGTGAGTCCCCCCCTCGCTGTGTGCGTGCGTGTCTCCCCGCTCACTGTGTGCATGAGTCCCCCCCCAGCTGTGTGCGTGAGTCCCCCCCTCATCTGAGTGCGTGAGTCCCCCCCTCGCTGTGTGCGTGAGTCCCCCCCCGCTGTGTGCGTGAGTCCCCCCCTCGCTGTGTGCGTGAGTCCCCCCTCGCTGTGTGCGTGAGCCCCCCCCGCTGTGTGCGTGAGCCCCCCCTCGCTGTGTGCGTGACTCCCCCCCCCTTGCTGTGTGCGTGTGTCCCCCCCTCGCTGTGTGCATGAGCGTGTCCCTCCTTCGCTGTGTGTGCGTGAGTCCCCCCCTCGCTGTGTGCGTGCGTGTCTCCCCCTTTCTGTGTGCGTGCGAGTGTCCCCCCTCGCTGTGTGCGTGAATCCCCCCCTCGCTGTGTGCGTGTGTCCCCCCCTCGCTGTGTGCGTGAGTCCCCCCCGCTGAGTGCGTGAGTCCCCCCCTCGCTGTGTGCGTGAGTCCCCCCCCCGCTGTGTGCGTGAGTCCCCCCCTCGCTGTGTGCGTGAGCACCCCCATCGCTGTGTGCGTGAGTCCACCCCCCGCTGTGTGCATGTGTCCCCCCTCGCTGTGTGCGTGCATGTGTCCCCCACTCGCTGTGTGCGTGTGTGTCCCCCTCGCTGTGTGCATGAGCATGTCCCTCCTTCGCTGTGTGTGCGTGAGTCTCCCCCTCGCTGTGTGCGTGCGTGTCCCCCCCTTTCTGTGTGCGTGTGAGTGTCCCCCCTCGCTGTGTGCGTGTGTCCCCCCCTCGCTGTGTGCGAGTCCCCCCCTCGCTGTGTGCGTGTGTCCCCCCCTCGCTGTGTGCGTGTGTCCCCCCTCGCTGTGTGCGTGCGTCCCCCCCTCGCTGTGTGCGTGCGTCCCCCCCCTCGCTGTGTGCGTGAGTCCCCCTCCTCGCTGTGTGCGTGAGCCCCCCCTCGCTGTGTGCGTGAGCCCCCCCTCGCTGTGTGCGTGACTCCTCCCCCCTCGCTGTGTGCGTGAGCGTGTCCATCAATCGCTGTGTGCGTGTGTCCCCCCCTCGCTGTGTGCGTGTGTCCCCCCCTCGCTGTGTGCGTGAGTCCCCCCCTCGCTGTGTGCGTGAGCGTGTCCCTCCTTCGCTGTGTGTGCGTGAGTCCCCCCCCCTCGCTGTGTGCGTGAGGCCCCCCTCGCTGTGTGCGTGTCCACCCCCCGCTGTGTGCATGTGTCCCCCCCTCGCTGTGTGCGTGCATGTGTCCCCCACTCGCTGTGTTCGTGTGTCCTCCCCCTCGCTGGGTGCGTGTGTGTCCCCCTCGCTGTGTGCGTGCATGTGTCCCCCCCTCGCTGTGTGCATGAGCGTGTCCCTCCTTCGCTGTGTGTGCGTGAGTCCCCCCCTCGCTGTGTGCGTGCGTGTCTCCCCGCTCACTGTGTGCATGAGTCCCCCCCCAGCTGTGTGCGTGAGTCCCCCCCTCATCTGAGTGCGTGAGTCCCCCCCTCGCTGTGTGCGTGAGTCCCCCCCCGCTGTGTGCGTGAGTCCCCCCCTCGCTGTGTGCGTGAGTCCCCCCCTCGCTGTGTGCGTGAGCCCCCCCCGCTGTGTGCGTGAGCCCCCCCTCGCTGTGTGCGTGACTCCCCCCCCCTTGCTGTGTGCGTGTGTCCCCCCCTCGCTGTGTGCATGAGCGTGTCCCTCCTTCGCTGTGTGTGCGTGAGTCCCCCCCTCGCTGTGTGCGTGCGTGTCTCCCCCTTTCTGTGTGCGTGCGAGTGTCCCCCCTCGCTGTGTGCGTGAATCCCCCCCTCGCTGTGTGCGTGTGTCCCCCCCTCGCTGTGTGCGTGAGTCCCCCCCTCGCTGTGTGCGTGTCCCGCCCTCGCTGTGTCCGTGAGTCCCCCCCCTGCTGTGTGCGTGAGTCCCCCCCTCGCTGTGTGCGTGCGTGTCCCCCCCTTTCTGTGTGCGTGCGAGTGTCCCCCCTCGCTGTGTGCGTGGGTTCCCCCCTCGCTGTGTGCGAGTCCCCCCTCGCTGTGTGCGTGAGACCCCCCTCGCTGTGTGCGTGCGTCCCCCCCCTCGCTGTGTGCGTGCGTCCCCCCCCTCGCTGTGTGCGTGAGTCCCCCTCCTCGCTGTGTGCGTGAGCCCCCCCCTCGCTGTGTGCGTGAGCCCCCCCTCGCTGTGTGTGTGAGTCCCCCCCTCGCTGTGTGCGTGAGCACCCCCTCGCTGTGTGCGTGAGCACCCCCCTCGCTGTGTGCGTGAGTCCCCCCCTCGCTGTGTGCGTGAGCCCCCCCCGCTGTGTGCGTGAGCCCCCCCTCGCTGTGTGCGTGACTCCCCCCCCCTTGCTGTGTGCGTGTGTCCCCCCCTCGCTGTGTGCGTGAGTCCCCCACCTTGCTGTGTGCGTGAGTCCCCCCCTTCGTTGTGTGCGTGAGTCCCCCCCTCGTTGTGTGCGTGCGTGTCCCCCCCCTCGTTGTGTGCGTGCGTGTCCTTCCCTCGTTGTGTGCGTGCGTGTCCCCCCCTCGCTGTGTGCGTGTGTCCCCCCTCGCTGTGTGTGCGTGTGTCCCCCCTCGCTGTGTGCGTGAGTCCCCTCCCTCGCTGTGTGCGTGTGTCCCCCCCTCGCTCTGTGCGTGAGTCCCCCCCCTTGCTGTGTGCGTGAGTCCCCCCCTTCGTTGTGTGCGTGCGTGTCCCCCTCCTCGTTGTGTGCGTGCGTGTCCTTCCCTCGTTGTGTGCGTGCGTGTCCCCCCCCTCGTTGTGTGCGTGCGTGTCCTTCCCTCGTTGTGTGCGTGCGTGTCCCCCCCTCGCTGTGTGCTTGTGTCCCCCCTCGCTGTGTGTGCGTGTGTCCCCCCTCGCTGTGTGCGTGAGTCCCCTCCCTCGCTGTGTGCGTGTGTCCCCCCCTCGCTCTGTGCGTGAGTCCCCCCCCTTGCTGTGTGCGTGAGTCCCCCCCCTCGCTGTGTGCATGAGTCCCCCCCTTCGTTGTGTGCGTGCGTGTCCCCCTCCTCGTTGTGTGCGTGCGTGTCCTTCCCTCGTTGTGTGCGTGCGTGTCCCCCCCTCGCTGTGTGCGTGCGTGTCCCCCTCGCTGTGTGCGTGTGTGTCCACCCCTCGCTGTGTGCATGAGCGTGTCCCTCCTTCGCTGAGTGTGCGTGAGACCCTCCCTCGCTGAGTGCTTGAGTCCCCCCCTCGCTGTGTGCGTGAGTCGCCCCCGCGCTGTGTGCGTGTGTCCCCCCCTCGCTGTGTGCGTGTGTCCCCCCCTCGCTGTGTGCGTGTGTCCCCCCTCGCTGTGTGCGTGTGTCCCCCCCTCGTTGTGTGCGTGAGCCCCCCCCGCTGTGTGCGTGAGCCCCCCCTCGCTGTGTGCGTGACTCCCCCCCCCTTGCTGTGTGCGTGTGTCCCCCCCTCGCTGTGTGCGTGAGTCCCCCACCTTGCTGTGTGCGTGAGTCCCCCCCTTCGTTGTGTGCGTGAGTCCCCCCCTCGTTGTGTGCGTGCGTGTCCCCCCCCTCGTTGTGTGCGTGCGTGTCCTTCCCTCGTTGTGTGCGTGCGTGTCCCCCCCTCGCTGTGTGCGTGTGTCCCCCCTCGCTGTGTGTGCGTGTGTCCCCCCTCGCTGTGTGCGTGAGTCCCCTCCCTCGCTGTGTGCGTGTGTCCCCCCCTCGCTCTGTGCGTGAGTCCCCCCCCTTGCTGTGTGCGTGAGTCCCCCCCTTCGTTGTGTGCGTGCGTGTCCCCCTCCTCGTTGTGTGCGTGCGTGTCCTTCCCTCGTTGTGTGCGTGCGTGTCCCCCCCTCGTTGTGTGCGTGCGTGTCCTTCCCTCGTTGTGTGCGTGCGTGTCCCCCCCTCGCTGTGTGCTTGTGTCCCCCCTCGCTGTGTGTGCGTGTGTCCCCCCTCGCTGTGTGCGTGAGTCCCCTCCCTCGCTGTGTGCGTGTGTCCCCCCCTCGCTCTGTGCGTGAGTCCCCCCCCTTGCTGTGTGCGTGAGTCCCCCCCCTCGCTGTGTGCATGAGTCCCCCCCTTCGTTGTGTGCGTGCGTGTCCCCCTCCTCGTTGTGTGCGTGCGTGTCCTTCCCTCGTTGTGTGCGTGCGTGTCCCCCCCTCGCTGTGTGCGTGCGTGTCCCCCTCGCTGTGTGCGTGTGTGTCCACCCCTCGCTGTGTGCATGAGCGTGTCCCTCCTTCGCTGAGTGTGCGTGAGACCCTCCCTCGCTGAGTGCTTGAGTCCCCCCCTCGCTGTGTGCGTGAGTCGCCCCCGCGCTGTGTGCGTGTGTCCCCCCCTCGCTGTGTGCGTGTGTCCCCCCCTCGCTGTGTGCGTGTGTCCCCCCTCGCTGTGTGCGTGTGTCCCCCCCTCGTTGTCTGCGTGTGTCCCCCCCTCGCTGTGTGCGTGTGTCCCCCCCTCGCTGTGTGCATGTGTCCCCCTCGCTGTGTGCGTGTGTGTCCCCTCGCTGTGTGCGTGTGTGCCCCCCTCGCTGTGTGCGTGTGTCCCCCCTTCGCTGTGTGCGTGTGTGCCCCCCTCGCTGTGTGCGTGTGTCCCCCCTCGCTGTGTGCGTGTGTCCCCCCCTCGCTGTCTGCGTGTGTCCCCCCCTCGCTGTGTGCGTGTGTCCCTCCCTCGCTGTGTGCGTGTGTGCCCCCCTCGCTGTGTGCGTGTGTCCCCCCTTCGCTGTGTGCGTGAGCGTGTCCCTCCTTCACTGTGTGCGTGAGACCCCCCTCGCTGTGTGCGTGCGTCCCCCCCTCACTGTGTGCATGAGTCCCCCTCCTCGCTGTGTGCGTGAGCCCCCCCCTCGCTGTGTGTGCGTGAGCCCCCCCCTCGCTGTGTGCGTGAGCCCCCCCTCGCTGTGTGCGTGAGCCCCCCCTCGCTCTGTGCGTGACCCCCCCCCTCCTCGCTGTGTGTGTGAGCGTATCCCTCCTTCGCTGTGTGCGTGAGTCCACCCCCCTCGCAGTGTGCGTGAGTCCCCCCCCTCGCTGTAGTGCGTGAGTCCCCCCTTGCTGTGTGCGTGAGTCCCCCCCCCTTCGCTGTGTGCGTGAGCCGTCCCCTCGCTGTGGGCATGAGCGTGTTCCTCCTTCGCTGTGTGCGTGTGAGACCCCCCTCGCTGTGTGCGTGTATCCCCCTTTCGCTGTGTGCGTGTGTCCCCCCTCGCTGTGTGTGCGTGTGTCCCCCCTCGCTGTGTGCGTGAGTCCCCTCCCTCGCTGTGTGCGTGTGTCCCCCCCCTCGCTGTGTGCGTGAGTCCCCCCCCTTGCTGTGTGCGTGAGTCCCCCCCTCGCTGTGTGCGTGAGTCCCCCCCCTTGTTGTGTGCGTGCGTGTCCCCCCCTCGTTGTGTGCGTGTGTGTCCTTCCCTCGTTGTGTGCGTGCGTGTCCCCCCCTCGCTGTGTGCGTGCGTGTGTCCCCCCCACGCTGTGTGCGTGTGTGTCCCCCTCGCTGTGTGCGTGCATGTGTCCCCCCCTCGCTGTGTGCATGAGCGTGCCCCTCCTTCGCTGTGTGTGCGTGAGACCCCCCCTCGCTGAGTGCTTCAGTCCCCCCCTCGCTGTGTGCGTGAGTCCCCCCCTCGCTGTGTGCGTGAGTCTCCCCCTCGCTGTGTGCGTGTGTCCCCCCATCGCTGTGTGCGTGTGTCCCCCCCTCGCTGTGTGCGTGTGTCCCCCCTCGCTGTGTGCGTGTGTCCCCCCTCGCTGTGTGCCTGTGTCCCCCCTCGCTGTGTGCGTGTGTCCCCCCCCTCGCTGTGTGCGTGAGTCGCCCCCTCGCTGTGTGCGTGCGTGTCCCCCCCTTTCTGTGTGCGTGCGAGTGTCCCCCCTTGCTGTGTGCGTGTGTCCCCACTTCGCTGTGTGCGTGTGTCCCCCCCTCGCTGTGTGCGTGAGTCCCCCCTTCGCTGTGTGCGTGTGTCCCCCCCCTCGCTGTGTGCGTGAGTCCCCCCTCGCTGTGTGCGTGACTGTGTCCCTCCTTCGCTGTGTGTGCGTGAGACCCCCCCTCGCTGTGTGCGTGAGTCCCCCCTCACTGTGTGCATGAGTCCCCCCCCAGCTGTGTGCGTGAGTCCCCCCCTCGCTGTGTGCGTGTGTCCCCCCCCTCGCTGTGTGCGTGAGTCCCCCCTCGCTGTGTGCGTGAGACCCCCCTCGCTGTGTGCGTGAGACCCCCCTCGCTGTGTGCGTGCGTCCCCCCCCCGCTGTGTGCGTGAGCCCCCCCCTCGCTGTGTGCGTGAGCCCCCCCTCGCTGTGTGCGTGACTCCCCCCCCTCGCTGTGTGCGTGAGCGTGTCCCTCCTTCGCTGTGTGCGTGTGTCCCCCCCTCGCTGTGTGCGTGAGTCCCCCCCTCGCTGTGTGCGTGAGCGTGTCCCTCCTTCGCTGTGTGTGCGTGAGTCCCCCCCCTCGCTGTGTGTGTGAGGCCCCCCTCGCTGTGTGCGTGTGTCCCCCCCTCGCTGTGTGCGTGCATGTGTCCCCCACTCGCTGTGTTCGTGTGTCCTCCCCCTCGCTGGGTGCGTGTGTGTCCCCCTCGCTGTGTGCGTGCATGTGTCCCCCCCTCACTGTGTGCATGAGCGTGTCCCCCCTCGCTGTGTGCGTGAGTCCCCCCCTCGCTGTGTGCGTGTGTCCCCACCTCGCTGTGTGCGTGAGTCCCCCCCTCGCTGTGTGCGTGTGTCCCCCACCTCGCTGTGTGCGTGAGTCCCCCCCTCGCTGTGTGCGTGTGTCCCCCCCCTCGCTGTGTGCGTGTGTCCCCCCCCTCGCTGTGTGCGTGAGTCCCCCCTCGCTGTGTGCGTGACTGTGTCCCTCCTTCGCTGTGTGTGCGTGAGACCCCCCCTCGCTGTGTGCGTGAGTCCCCCCTCACTGTGTGCATGAGTCCCCCCCCAGCTGTGTGCGTGAGTCCCCCTCACTGTGTGCATGAGTCCCCCCCCGCTGAGTGCGTGAGTCCCCCCCTCGCTGTGTGCGTGAGTCCCCCCCCCGCTGTGTGCGTGAGTCCCCCCCTCGCTGTGTGCGTGAGCACCCCCATCGCTGTGTGCGTGAGTCCACCCCCCGCTGTGTGCATGTGTCCCCCCCTCGCTGTGTGCGTGCATGTGTCCCCCACTCGCTGTGTTCGTGTGTCCTCCCCCTCGCTGGGTGCGTGTGTGTCCCCCTCGCTGTGTGCATGAGCATGTCCCTCCTTCGCTGTGTGTGCGTGAGTCCCCCCCTCGCTGTGTGCGTGCGTGTCCCCCCCTTTCTGTGTGCGTGCGAGTGTCCCCCCTCGCTGTGTGCGTGTGTCCCCACCTCGCTGTGTGCGAGTCCCCCCTCGCTGTGTGCGTGAGACCCCCCTCGCTGTGTGCGTGCGTCCCCCCCCTCGCTGTGTGCGTGCGTCCCCCCCCTCGCTGTGTGCGTGAGTCCCCCTCCTCGCTGTGTGCGTGAGTCCCCCCCCCGCTGTGTGCGTGAGCCCCCCCCTAGCTGTGTGCGTGAGCCCCCCCTCGCTGTGTGCGTGACTCCCCCCCCTCGCTGTGTGCGTGAGCGTGTCCCTCCTTCGCTGTGTGCGTGTGTCCCCCCCTCGCTGTGTGCGTGTGTCCCCCCCTCGCTGTGTGCGTGAGTCCCCCCCTCGCTGTGTGCGTGAGCGTGTCCCTCCTTCGCTGTGTGTGCGTGAGTCCCCCCCCCGCTGTGTGCGTGAGGGCCCCCTCGCTGTGTGCGTGCATGTGTCCCCCACTCGCTGTGTGCGTGCATGTGTCCCCCACTCGCTGTGTTCGTGTGTCCTCCCCCTCGCTGGGTGCGTGTGTCCCCCTCGCTGTGTGCGTGCATGTGTCCCCCCCTCGCTGTGTGCATGAGCGTGTCCCTCCTTCGCTGTGTGTGCGTGAGTCCCCCCTCGCTGTGTGCGAGTCCCCCCTCGCTGTGTGCGTGAGACCCCCCTCGCTGTGTGCGTGCGTCCCCCCCTCGCTGTGTGCGTGCGTCCCCCCCCTCGCTGTGTGCGTGAGTCCCCCCCCTCGCTGTGTGCGTGAGTCCCCCCTCGCTGTGTGCGTGACTGTGTCCCTCCTTCGCTGTGTGTGCGTGAGACCCCCCCTCGCTGTGTGCGTGAGTCCCCCCTCACTGTGTGCATGAGTCCGTCCCCAGGTGTGTGCGTGAGTCCCCCCTCACTGTGTGCATGAGTCCCCCCCCAGCTGTGTGCGTGAGTCCCCACCTCGCTGTGTGCGTGAGTCCCCCCTCGCTGTGTGCGTGAGTCACCCCCCGCTGAGTGCGTGAGTCCCCCCCCCGCTGTGTGCGTGAGTCCCCCCTCGCTGTGTGCGTGAGCACCCCCATCGCTGTGTGCGTGAGTCCACCCCCCGCTGTGTGCATGTGTCCCCCCCTCGCTGTGTGCGTGCATGTGTCCCCCACTCGCTGTGTTCGTGTGTCCTCCCCCTCGCTGAGTGCGTGTGTGTCCCCCTCGCTGTGTGCATGAGCATGTCCCTCCTTCGCTGTGTGTGCGTGAGTCCCCCCCTCGCTGTGTGCGTGCGTGTCCCCCCCTTTCTGTGTGCGTGCGAGTGTCCCCCCTCGCTGTGTGCGTGTGTCCCCACCTCGCTGTGTGCGAGTCCCCCCTCGCTGTGTGCGTGAGACCCCCCTCGCTGTGTGCGTGCGTCCCCCCCCTCGCTGTGTGCGTGCGTCCCCCCCCTCGCTGTGTGCGTGAGTCCCCCTCCTCGCTGTGTGCGTGAGTCCCCCCCCGCTGTGTGCGTGAGCCCCCCCTAGCTGTGTGCGTGAGCCCCCCCTCGCTGTGTGCGTGACTCCCCCCCCCTCGCTGTGTGCGTGAGCGTGTCCCTCCTTCGCTGTGTGCGTGTGTCCCCCCCTCGCTGTGTGCGTGTGTCCCCCCCTCGTTGTGTGCGTGTGTCCCCCCCTCGCTGTGTGCGTGAGTCCCCCCCTCGCTGTGTGCGTGAGCGTGTCCCTCCTTCGCTGTGTGTGCGTGAGTCCCCCCCCTCGCTGTGTGCGTGAGGCCCCCCTCGCTGTGTGCGTGTCCACCCCCCGCTGTGTGCATGTGTCCCCCCCTCGCTGTGTGCGTGCATGTGTCCCCCACTCGCTGTGTTCGTGTGTCCTCCCCCTCGCTGGGTGCGTGTGTGTCCCCCTCGCTGTGTGCGTGCATGTGTCCCCCCCTCGCTGTGTGCGTGAGCGTGTCCCTCCTTCGCTGTGTGTGCGTGAGTCCCCCCCTCGCTGTGTGCGAGTCCCCCCTCGCTGTGTGCGTGAGACCCCCCTCGCTGTGTGCGTGCGTCCCCCCCCTCGCTGTGTGCGTGCGTCCCCCCCTCGCTGTGTGCGTGAGTCCCCCTCCTCGCTGTGTGCGTGAGTCCCCCCCCCGCTGTGTGCGTGAGCCCCCCCCTCGCTGTGTGCGTGAGCCCCCCCTCGCTGTGTGCGTGACTCCCCCCCCTCGCTTTGTGCGTGAGCGTGTCCCTCCTTCGCTGTGTGCGTGTGTCCCCCCCTCGCTGTGTGCGTGTGTCCCCCCCTCGCTGTGTGCGTGAGTCCCCCCCTCGCTGTGTGCGTGAGCGTGTCCCTCCTTCGCTGTGTGTGCGTGAGTCCCCCCGCCTCGCTGTGTGCGTGAGGCCCCCCTCGCTGTGTGCGTGTCCACCCCCCGCTGTGTGCATGTGTCCCCCCCTCGCTGTGTGCGTGCATGTGTCCCCCACTCGCTGTGTTCGTGTGTCCTCCCCTCGCTGGGTGCGTGTGTGTCCCCCTCGCTGTGTGCGTGCATGTGTCCCCCCCTCGCTGTGTGCATGAGCGTGTCCCTCCTTCGCTGTGTGTGCGTGAGTCCCCCCCTCGCTGTGTGCGTGCGAGTGTCCCCCCTCGCTGTGTGCGTGAATCCCCCCCTCGCTGTGTGCGTGTGTCCCCACCTCGCTGTGTGCGTGATTCCCCCCCCCGCTGTGTGCGTGAGCCCCCCCTCGCTGTGTGCGTGAGTCCCCCCCTCGCTGTGTGAGTGTCCCCCCCCTCGCTGTGTGTGTGAGTCCCCCCTCGCTGTGTGCGCGACTGTGTCCCTCCTTCGCTGTGTGTGCGTGAGACCCCCCCTCGCTGTGTGCGTGAGTCCCCACTCACTGTGTGCATGAGTCCCCCCCATCGCTGTGTGCGTGAGTCCACCCCCCGCTGTGTGCATGTGTCCCCCCCTCGCTGTGTGCGTGCATGTGTCCCCCACTCGCTGTGTTCGTGTGTCCTCCCCCTCGCTGAGTGCGTGTGTGTCCCCCTCGCTGTGTGCATGAGCATGTCCCTCCTTCGCTGTGTGTGCGTGAGTCCCCCCCTCGCTGTGTGCGTGCGTGTCCCCCCCTTTCTGTGTGCGTGCGAGTGTCCCCCCTCGCTGTGTGCGTGTGTCCCCACCTCGCTGTGTGCGAGTCCCCCCTCGCTGTGTGCGTGAGACCCCCCTCGCTGTGTGCGTGCGTCCCCCCCCTCGCTGTGTGCGTGCGTCCCCCCCCTCGCTGTGTGCGTGAGTCCCCCTCCTCGCTGTGTGCGTGAGTCCCCCCCCGCTGTGTGCGTGAGCCCCCCCTAGCTGTGTGCGTGAGCCCCCCCTCGCTGTGTGCGTGACTCCCCCCCCTCGCTGTGTGCGTGAGCGTGTCCCTCCTTCGCTGTGTGCGTGTGTCCCCCCCTCGCTGTGTGCGTGTGTCCCCCCCTCGTTGTGTGCGTGTGTCCCCCCCTCGCTGTGTGCGTGAGTCCCCCCCTCGCTGTGTGCGTGAGCGTGTCCCTCCTTCGCTGTGTGTGCGTGAGTCCCCCCCCTCGCTGTGTGCGTGAGGCCCCCCTCGCTGTGTGCGTGTCCACCCCCCGCTGTGTGCATGTGTCCCCCCCTCGCTGTGTGCGTGCATGTGTCCCCCACTCGCTGTGTTCGTGTGTCCTCCCCCTCGCTGGGTGCGTGTGTGTCCCCCTCGCTGTGTGCGTGCATGTGTCCCCCCCTCGCTGTGTGCGTGAGCGTGTCCCTCCTTCGCTGTGTGTGCGTGAGTCCCCCCCTCGCTGTGTGCGAGTCCCCCCTCGCTGTGTGCGTGAGACCCCCCTCGCTGTGTGCGTGCGTCCCCCCCCTCGCTGTGTGCGTGCGTCCCCCCCTCGCTGTGTGCGTGAGTCCCCCTCCTCGCTGTGTGCGTGAGTCCCCCCCCGCTGTGTGCGTGAGCCCCCCCCTCACTGTGTGCGTGAGCCCCCCCTCGCTGTGTGCGTGACTCCCCCCCCTCGCTTTGTGCGTGAGCGTGTCCCTCCTTCGCTGTGTGCGTGTGTCCCCCCCTCGCTGTGTGCGTGTGTCCCCCCCTCGCTGTGTGCGTGAGTCCCCCCCTCGCTGTGTGCGTGAGCGTGTCCCTCCTTCGCTGTGTGTGCGTGAGTCCCCCCCCTCGCTGTGTGCGTGAGGCCCCCCTCGCTGTGTGCGTGTCCACCCCCCGCTGTGTGCATGTGTCCCCCCCTCGCTGTGTGCGTGCATGTGTCCCCCACTCGCTGTGTTCGTGTGTCCTCCCCTCGCTGGGTGCGTGTGTGTCCCCCTCGCTGTGTGCGTGCATGTGTCCCCCCCTCGCTGTGTGCATGAGCGTGTCCCTCCTTCGCTGTGTGTGCGTGAGTCCCCCCCTCGCTGTGTGCGTGCGAGTGTCCCCCCTCGCTGTGTGCGTGAATCCCCCCCTCGCTGTGTGCGTGTGTCCCCACCTCGCTGTGTGCGTGATTCCCCCCCCCGCTGTGTGCGTGAGCCCCCCCCCGCTGTGTGCGTGAGTCCCCCCCTCGCTGTGTGAGTGTCCCCCCCCTCGCTGTGTGTGTGAGTCCCCCCTCGCTGTGTGCGCGACTGTGTCCCTCCTTCGCTGTGTGTGCGTGAGACCCCCCCTCGCTGTGTGCGTGAGTCCCCCCTCACTGTGTGCATGAGTCCCCCCCAAGCTGTGTGCGTGAGTCCCCCCCTCGCTGTGTGCGTGAGTCCCCCCCTCGCTGTGTGCGTGAGCGTGTCCCTCCTTCGCTGTGTGTGCGTGAGTCCCCCCCTCGCTGTGTGCGTGAGTCCCCCCTCCGCTGTGTGCGTGAGGTCCCCCATCGCTGTGTGCGTGAGCACCCCCTCGCTGTGTGCGTGAGCACCCCCCTCGCTGTGTGCGTGAGACCCCCCTCGCTGTGTGCGCGAGTCCCCCCCTCGCTGTGTGCGTGAGTCCCCCCCTCGCTGTGTGCGTTAGCGAATCCCCCCTCGCTGTGTGCGTGTGTCCCCCCCTCGCTGTGTGCGTGATTCCCCCCCTCGCTGTGTGCGTGAGTCCCCCCTCGCTGTGTGCGTGAGTCCCCCCCCCGCTGTGTGCATGAGCGTGTCCCTCCTTCGCTGTGTGTGCGTGAGTCCCCCCCCTCGCTGTGTGCGTGAGGCCCCCCTCGCTGTGTGCGTGTCCACCCCCCGCTGTGTGCATGTGTCCCCCCCCTCGCTGTGTGCGTGCATGTGTCCCCCACTCGCTGTGTTCGTGTGTCCTCCCCTCGCTGGGTGCGTGTGTGTCCCCCTCGCTGTGTGCGTGCATGTGTCCCCCCCTCGCTGTGTGCATGAGCGTGTCCCTCCTTCGCTGTGTGTGCGTGAGTCCCCCCCTCGCTGTGTGCGTGCGAGTGTCCCCCCTCGCTGTGTGCGTGAATCCCCCCCTCGCTGTGTGCGTGTGTCCCCACCTCGCTGTGTGCGTGAGTCCCCCCCTCGCTGTGTGCGTGTCCCCCCCCTCGCTGTGTGTGTGAGTCCCCCCTCGCTGTGTGCGCGACTGTGTCCCTCCTTCACTGTGTGTGCGTGAGACCCCCCCTCCCTGTGTGCGTGAGTCCCCCCTCACTGTGTGCATGAGTCCCCCCCCAGCTGTGTGCGTGAGTCCCCCCCTCGCTGTGTGCGTGAGTCCCCCCCTCGCTGTGTGCGTGAGTCCCCCCCCGCTGTGTGCGTGAGTCCCCCCCTCGCTGTGTGCGTGAGTCCCCCCCTCGCTGTGTGCATGAGTCCACCCCCCGCTGTGTGCGTGAGTCCCCCCCCGCTGTGTGCGTGAGTCCCCCCCTCGCTGTGTGCGTGAGCACCCCCTCGCTGTGTGCGTGAGCACCCCCCTCGCTGTGTGCGTGAGTCCCCCCCTCGCTGTGTGCGTGAGTCCCCCCCTCGCTGTGTGCGTGAGTCCCCCCCTCGCTGTGTGCGTTAGCGAATCCCCCCTCGCTGTGTTCGTGTGTCCCCCCCTCGCTGTGTGCATGATTCCCCCCCTCGCTGTGTGCGTGAGTCCCCCCTCGCTGTGTGCGTGAGTCCCCCCCCGCTGTGTGCATGAGCGTGTCCCTCCTTCACTGTGTGTGCGTGAGACCCCACCTCGCTTTGTGCATGAGTGTGTCCCTCCTTCGCTGTGTTTGCGTGCGACACCACCTCGCTGTGTGCATGAGCGTGTCCCCCCCCTCGCTGTGTGCATCAGTCCCCCCCCTCGCTGTGTGCGTGAGCACCCCCTCGCTGTGTGCGTGAGCACCCCCATCGCTGTGTGCGTGAGTCCCCCCCTCGCTGTGTGCGTGAGTCCCCCCCTCGCTGTGTGCGTTAGCGAATCCCCCCTCGCTGTGTGCGTGTGTCCCCCCCTCGCTGTGTGCGTGATTCCCCCCCTTGCTGTGTGCGTGAGTCCCCCCTCGCTGTGTGCGTGAGTCCCCCCCCGCTGTGTGCGTGAGACCCCACCTCGCTTTGTGCATGAGCGTGTCCCTCCTTCGCTGTGTGTGCGTGCGACACCACCTCGCTGTGTGCATGAGCGTGTCCCCCCACTCGCTGTGTGCGTGAGTCCCCCCCCTCGCTGTGTGCGTGAGTCCACCCCTCGCTGTGTGTGTGAGTCCACCCCCCGCTGTGTGCATGTGTCCCCACCTCGCTGTGTGCGTGCGTGTTCCCCCTCGCTGTGTGCCTGCATGTGTCCCCCCCTCGCTGTGTGCGTGCGTCCCCCCCTCGCTGTGTGCGTGAGTCCACCCCCTCGCTGTGTGCGTGTATCCCCCCTTCGCTGTGTGCGTGAGCGTGTCCCTCCTTCGCTGTGTGTGCGTGAGTCCCCCCCTCGCTGTGTGCGTGAGTCCCCCCCTCGCTGTGTGCGTGTGTCCACCCCCCGCTGTGTGCATGTGTCCCCCCCTCGCTGTGTGCGTGCATGTGTCCCCCCCTCGCTGTGTGCATAAGCATGTCCCTCATTCGCTGTGTGTGCGTGAGTCCCCCCCTCGCTGTGTGTGTGCGTGTCCCCCCCTTTCTGTGTGCGTTCGAGTGTCCCCCCTCGCTGTGTGCGTGTGTCCCCCCCTCGCTGTGTGCGTGATTCCCCCCCTTGCTGTGTGCGTGAGTCCCCCCTCGCTGTGTGCGTGTGTCCCCCCCTCGCGGTGTGCGTGATTACCCCCTTGCTGTGTGCGTGAGTCCCCCTCCTCGCTGTGTGCGTGAGTCCCCCCCCCGCTGTGTGCGTGAGCCCCCCCTTCGCTGTGTGCGTGAGCCCCCCCTCGCTGTGTGCGTGAGCGTGTCCCTCCTACGCTGTGTGCGTGTGTCCCCCCCTCGCTGTGTGCATGAGCGTGTCCCTCCTTCGCTGTGTGTGCGTGCGACACCACCTCGCTGTGTGCATGAGCGTGTCCCCCCCCTCGCTGTGTGCGTCAGTCCCCCCTCGCTGTGTGCGTGTGTCCGCCCCCTCACTGTGTGCGTGAGTCCCCCCTCGCTGTGTGCGTGAGCATGTCCCTCCTTCGCTGTCTGTGCGTGAGTCCCCCCTCGCTGTGTGCGTGAGTCCCCCCCCTCGCTGTGTGCGTGAGTCCCCCCCTCGCTGTGTGCGTGAGTCCCCCCCCTCGCTGTGTGCGTGAGTCCCCCCCCTCGCTGTGTGCGTGAGTCCACCCCTCGCTGTGTGTGTGAGTCCACCCCCCGCTGTGTGCATGTGTCCCCCCCTCGCTGTGTGCGTGCGTGTTCCCCCTCGCTGTGTGCGTGCATGTGTCCCCCCCTCGCTGTGTGCGTGCGTCCCCCCCTCGCTGTGTGCGTGAGTCCCCCCCCTCGCTGTGTGCGTGTATCCCCCCTTCGCTGTGTGCGTGAGCGTGTCCCTCCTTCGCTGTGTGTGCTTGAGTCCCCCCCCTCGCTGTGTGCGTGAGTCCCCCCCTCGCTGTGTGCGTGTGTCCACCCCCCGCTGTGTGCATGTGTCCCCCCCTCGCTGTGTGTGTGCGTGCGAGTGTCCCCCCTCGCTGTGTGCGTGTGTCCCCACCTCGCTGTGTGCGAGTCCCCCCTCGCTGTGTGCGTGCGTCCCCCCCCTCGCTGTGTGCGTGAGTCCCCCTCCTCGCTGTGTGCGTGAGTCCCCCCCCCGCTGTGTGCGTGAGCCCCCCCTTCGCTGTGTGCGTGAGCCCCCCCTCGCTGTGTGCGTGAGCGTGTCCCTCCTACGCTGTGTGCGTGTGTCCCCCCCTCGCTGTGTGCGTGTGGCCCCCCCTCGCTGTGTGCGTGAGTCCCCCCCTCGCTGTGTGCGTGAGCGTGTCCCTCCTTCGCTGTGTGTGCGTGGGTCCCCCACATCGCTGTGTGCGTGAGTCCCCCTCCTCGCTGTGTGCGTGAGTCCCCCCCCCGCTGTGTGCGTGAGCCCCCCCTTCGCTGTGTGCGTGAGCCCCCCCTCGCTGTGTGCGTGAGCGTGTCCCTCCTACGCTGTGTGCGTGTGTCCCCCCCTCGCTGTGTGCGTGTGGCCCCCCTCGCTGTGTGCGTGAGTCCCCCCCTCGCTGTGTGCGTGAGCGTGTCCCTCCTTCGCTGTGTGTGCGTGAGTCCCCCCCCCGCTGTGTGCGTGTGTCCACCCCCCGCTGTGTGCATGTGTCCCCCCCTCGCTGTGTGCGTGCATGTGTCCCCCACTCGCTGTGTTCGTGTGTCCTCCCCCTCGCTGGGTGCGTGTGTGTCCCCCTCGCTGTGTGCGTGCATGTGTCCCCCCTCGCTGTGTGCATGAGCGTGTCCCTCCTTCGCTGTGTGTGCGTGAGTCCCCCCCTCGCTGTGTGCGTGCGTGTCTCCCCCTTTCTGTGTGCGTGCGAGTGTCCCCCCTCGCTGTGTGCGTGAATCCCCCCCTCGCTGTGTGCGTGTGTCCCCACCTCGCTGTGTGCGTGAGTCCCCCTCTCGCTGTGTGCGTGTGTCCCCCCCCTCGCTGTGTGCGTGAGTCCCCCCTCGCTGTGTGCGTGACTGTGTCCCTCCTTCGCTGTGTGTGCGTGAGACCCCCCTCGCTGTGTGCGTGAGTCCCCCCTCACTGTGTGCATGAGTCCCCCCCAGCTGTGTGCGTGAGTCCCCCCTCACTGTGTGCATGAGTCCCCCCCCAGCTGTGTGCGTGTGTCCCCCCCTCGCTGTGTGCGTGAGTCCCCCCCCCGCTGTGTGCGTGAGTCCTCCCCTCGCTGTGTGCGTGAGTCCCCCCGCCCGCTGTGTGCGTGAGTCCCCCCCTTGCTGTGTGCATGAGCACCCTCTCGCTGTGTGCGTGAGCACCCCCATCGCTGTGTGCGTGAGTCCCCACCTCGCTGTGTGCGTGAGTCCCCCCCTCGCTGTGTGCGTGAGTCCCCCCCTCGCTGTGTGCGTTAGCGAATCCCCCCTCGCTGTATTGCGTGTCCCCCCCTCGCTGTGTGCGTGAGTCCCCCTCTTGCTGTGTGCGTGAGTCCCCCTCTCGCTGTGTGCATGAGCGTGTCCCTCCTTCGCTGTGTGTGCGGGTGTCCCCCGCCTCGCTGTGTGCGTGTGTGTCCCCCCTCGCTCTGTGCGTGCGTGTCCCCCCCTCGCTGTGTGCGTGTGTCCCCCCTTCGCTGTGTGTGAGCGTGTCCCCTCTCGCTGTGTGCATGAGTCACCTCCCTCGCTGTGTGCGTGAGTCCCCCCCCCCGCTGTGTGCGTGAGTCCACCCCTCGCTGTGTGCGTGAGTCCCCCCCTCGCTGTGTGCGTGAGTCCCCCCCTCGCTGTGTGCGTGAGTCACCTCCCTCGCTGTGTGCGTGAGTCCCCCCCCCCGCTGTGTGCGTGAGTCCCCCCCTCGCTGTGTTCGTGAGTCCCCCCCTCGCTGTGTGCGTGAGTCCCCCCCTCGCTGTGTGCGTGTGTCCCCACCTCGCTTTGTGCGTGAGTCCCCCCCTCGCTGTGTGCATGTGTCCCCCCCTCGCTGTGTGCATGAGCGTGTCCCCCCTCGCTGTGTGCGTGAGTCCCCCCCTCGCTGTGTGCGTGTGTCCCCACCTCGCTGTGTGCGTGAGTCCCCCCCTCGCTGTGTGCGTGAGACCCCCCCTCGCTGTGTGCGTGAGTCCCCTCCCGCTGAGTGCGTGAGTCCCCCCCTCGCTGTGTGCGTGAGTCCACCCCCCGCTGTGTGCGTGAGTCCCCCCCTCGCTGTGTGCGTGAGCACCCCCATCGCTGTGTGCGTGAGTCCACCCCCCGCTGTGTGCATGTGTCCCCCCCTCGCTGTGTGCGTGCATGTGTGCCCCACTCGCTGTGTGCGTGCATGTGTCCCCCACTCGCTGTGTTCGTGTGTCCTCCCCCTCGCTGGGTGCGTGTGTGTCCCCCTCGCTGTGTGCATGAGCATGTCCCTCCTTCGCTGTGTGTGCGTGAGTCCCCCCCTCGCTGTGTGCGTGCGTGTCCCCCCCTTTCTGTGTGCGTGCGAGTGTCCCCCCTCGCTGTGTGCGTGTGTCCCCACCTCGCTGTGTGCGAGTCCCCCCTCGCTGTGTGCGTGAGACCCCCCTCGCTGTGTGCGTGCGTCCCCCCCTCGCTGTGTGCGTGCGTCCCCCCCCTCGCTGTGTGCGTGAGTCCCCCTCCTCGCTGTGTGCGTGAGTCCCCCCCCCGCTGTGTGCGTGAGCCCCCCCTAGCTGTGTGCGTGAGCCCCCCCTCGCTGTGTGCGTGACTCCCCCCCCTCGCTGTGTGCGTGAGCGTGTCCCTCCTTCGCTGTGTGCGTGTGTCCCCCCCTCGCTGTGTGCGTGTGTCCCCCCCTCGCTGTGTGCGTGAGTCCCCCCCTCGCTGTGTGCGTGAGCGTGTCCCTCCTTCGCTGTGTGTGCGTGAGTCCCCCCCCTCGCTGTGTGCGTGAGGCCCCCCTCGCTGTGTGCGTGTCCACCCCCCGCTGTGTGCATGTGACCCCCCTCGCTGTGTGCGTGCATGTGTCCCCCACTCGCTGTGTTCGTGTGTCCTCCCCCTCGCTGGGTGCGTGTGTGTCCCCCTCGCTGAGTGCGTGCATGTGTCCCCCCCTCGCTGTGTGCATGAGCGTGTCCCTCCTTCGCTTTGTGTGCGTGAGTCCCCCCCTCGCTGTGTGCGAGTCCCCCCTCGCTGTGTGCGTGAGACCCCCCTCGCTGTGTGCGTGCGTCCCCCCCCTCGCTGTGTGCGTGCGTCCCCCCCCTCGCTGTGCGCGTGAGTCCCCCTCCTCGCTGTGTGCGTGAGTCCCCCCCCCGCTGTGTGCGTGAGCCCCCCCTCGCTGTGTGCGTGAGCCCCGCCTCGCTGTGTGCGTGACTCCCCCCCCTCGCTGTGTGCGTGAGCGTGTCCCTCCTTCGCTGTGTGCGTGTGTCCCCCCCTCGCTGTGTGCGTGTGTCCCCCCCTCGCTGTGTGCGTGAGTCCCCCCCGTCGCTGTGTGCGTGAGCGTGTCCCTCCTTCGCTGTGTGTGCGTGAGTCCCCCCCCTCGCTGTGTGCGTGAGGCCCCCCTCGCTGTGTGCGTGTCCACCCCCCGCTGTGTGCATGTGTCCCCCCCTCGCTGTGTGCGTGCATGTGTCCCCCACTCGCTGTGTTCGTGTGTCCTCCCCTCGCTGGGTGCGTGTGTGTCCCCCTCGCTGTGTGCGTGCATGTGTCCCCCCCTCGCTGTGTGCATGAGCGTGTCCCTCCTTCGCTGTGTGTGCGTGAGTCCCCCCCTCGCTGTGTGCGTGCGAGTGTCCCCCCTCGCTGTGTGCGTGAATCCCCCCCTCGCTGTGTGCTTGTGTCCCCACCTCGCTGTGTGCGTGAGTCCCCCCCTCGCTCTGTGCGTGTCCCCCCCCTCGCTGTGTGTGTGAGTCCCCCCTCGCTGTGTGCGCGACTGTGTCCCTCCTTCGCTGTGTGTGCGTGAGACCCCCCCTCGCTGTGTGCGTGAGTCCCCCCTCACTGTGTGCATGAGTCCCCCCCCGCTGTGTGCGTGAGTCCCCCCCTCGCTGTGTGCGTGAGTCCCCCCCTCGCTGTGTGCGTGAGTCCCCCCCCGCTGTGTGCGTGAGTCCCCCCCTCGCTGTGTGCGTGAGTCCCCCCCCCGCTGTGTGCGTGAGTCCCCCCCTCGCTGTGTGCGTGAGCACCCCCTCGCTGTGTGCGTGAGCACCCCCCTCGCTGTGTGCGTGAGACCCCCCTCGCTGTGTGCGCGAGTCCCCCCCTCGCTGTGTGCGTGAGTCCCCCCCTCGCTGTGTGCGTTAGCGAATCCCCCCTCGCTGTGGGCGTGTGTCCCCCCCTCGCTGTGTGCGTGATTCCCCCCCTCGCTGTGTGCGTGAGTCCCCCCTCGCTGTGTGCGTGAGTCCCCCCCCCGCTGTGTGCATGAGCGTGTCCCTCCTTCGCTGTGTGTGCGTGAGTCCCCCCCCTCGCTGTGTGCGTGAGGCCCCCCTCGCTGTGTGCGTGTCCACCCCCCGCTGTGTGCATGTGTCCCCCCCTCGCTGTGTGCGTGCATGTGTCCCCCACTCGCTGTGTTCCTGTGTCCTCCCCTCGCTGGGTGCGTGTGTGTCCCCCTCGCTGTGTGCGTGCATGTGTCCCCCCCTCGCTGTGTGCATGAGCGTGTCCCTCCTTCGCTGTGTGTGCGTGAGTCCCCCCCTCGCTGTGTGCGTGCGAGTGTCCCCCCTCGCTGTGTGCGTGAATCCCCCCTCGCTGTGTGCGTGTGTCCCCACCTCGCTGTGTGCGTGAGTCCCCCCCTCGCTTTGTGCGTGTCCCCCCCCTCGCTGTGTGTGTGAGTCCCCCCTCGCTGTGTGCGCGACTGTGTCCCTCCTTTGCTGTGTGTGCGTGAGACCCCCCCTCGCTGTGTGCGTGAGTCCCCCCTCACTGTGTGCATGAGTCCCCCCCCAGCTGTGTGCGTGAGTCCCCCCCTCGCTGTGTGCGTGAGTCCCCCCCTCGCTGTGTGCGTGAGTCCCCCCCCGCTGTGTGCGTGAGTCCCCCCTCGCTGTGTGCGTGAGTCCCCCCCTCGCTGTGTGCGTGAGTCCACCCCCCGCTGTGTGCGTGAGTCCCCCCCCCGCTGTGTGCGTGAGTCCCCCCCTCGCTGTGTGCGTGAGCACCCCCTCGCTGTGTGCGTGAGCACCCCCCTCGCTGTGTGCGTGAGTCCCCCCCTCGCTGTGTGCGTGAGTCCCCCCCTCGCTGTGTGCGTTAGCGAATCCCCCCTCGCTGTGTGCGTGTGTCCCCCCCTCGCTGTGTGCGTGATTCCCCCCCTCGCTGTGTGCGTGAGTCCCCCCTCGCTGTGTGCGTGAGTCCCCCCCCCGCTGTGTGCATGAGCGTGTCCCTCCTTCACTGTGTGTGCGTGAGACCCCACCTCGCTTTGTGCATGAGTGTGTCCCTCCTTCGCTGTGTTTGCGTGCGACACCACCTCGCTGTGTGCATGAGCGTGTCCCCCCCCTCGCTGTGTGCATCAGTCCCCCCCCTCGCTGTGTGCGTGAGCACCCCCTCGCTGTGTGCGTGAGCACCCCCATCGCTGTGTGCGTGAGTCCCCCCCTCGCTGTGTGCGTGAGTCCCCCCTCGCTGTGTGCGTTAGCGAATCCCCCCTCGCTCTGTGCGTGTCCCCCCCTCGCTGTGTGCGTGATTCCCCCCCTTGCTGTGTGCGTGAGTCCCCCCTCGCTGTGTGCGTGAGTCCCCCCCCGCTGTGTGCATGAGCGTGTCCCTCCTTCGCTGTGTGTGCGTGAGACCCCACCTCGCTTTGTGCATGAGCGTGTCCCTCCTTCGCTGTGTGTGCGTGCGACACCACCTTGCTGTGTGCATGAGCGTGTCCCCCCCCTCGCTGTGTGCGTCAGTCCCCCCCCTCGCTGTGTGCGTGTGTCCGCCCCCTCGCTGTGTGCGTGAGTCCCCCCTCGCTGTGTGCGTGAGCGTGTCCCTCCTTCGCTGTGTGTGCGTGAGTCCCCCCCCTCGCTGTGTGCGTGAGGCCCCCCTCGCTGTGTGCGTGTCCACCCCCCGCTGTGTGCATGTGTCCCCCCCTCGCTGTGTGCGTGCATGTGTCCCCCACTCGCTGTGTTCGTGTGTCCTCCCCTCGCTGGGTGCGTGTGTGTCCCCCTCGCTGTGTGCGTGCATGTGTCCCCCCCTCGCTGTGTGCATGAGCGTGTCCCTCCTTCGCTGTGTGTGCGTGAGTCCCCCCCTCGCTGTGTGCGTGCGAGTGTCCCCCCTCGCTGTGTGCGTGAATCCCCCCCTCGCTGTGTGCGTGTGTCCCCACCTCGCTGTGTGCGTGAGTCCCCCCCTCGCTCTGTGCGTGTCCCCCCCCTCGCTGTGTGTGTGAGTCCCCCCTCGCTGTGTGCGCGACTGTGTCCCTCCTTCGCTGTGTGTGCGTGAGACCCCCCCTCGCTGTGTGCGTGAGTCCCCCCTCACTGTGTGCATGAGTCCCCCCCCTGCTGTGTGCGTGAGTCCCCCCCTCGCTGTGTGCGTGAGTCCCCCCCTCGCTGTGTGCGTGAGTCCCCCCCCGCTGTGTGCGTGAGTCCCCCCCTCGCTGTGTGCGTGAGTCCCCCCCCCCGCTGTGTGCGTGAGTCCCCCCCTCGCTGTGTGCGTGAGCACCCCCTCGCTGTGTGCGTGAGCACCCCCCTCGCTGTGTGCGTGAGACCCCCCTCGCTGTGTGCGCGAGTCCCCCCCTCGCTGTGTGCGTGAGTCCCCCCCTCGCTGTGAGCGTTAGCGAATCCCCCCTCGCTGTGGGCGTGTGTCCCCCCCTCGCTGTGTGCGTGATTCCCCCCCTCGCTGTGTGCGTGAGTCCCCCCTCGCTGTGTGCGTGAGTCCCCCCCCGCTGTGTGCATGAGCGTGTCCCTCCTTCGCTGTGTGTGCGTGAGTCCCCCCCCTCGCTGTGTGCGTGAGGCCCCCCTCGCTGTGTGCGTGTCCACCCCCCGCTGTGTGCATGTGTCCCCCCCTCGCTGTGTGCGTGCATGTGTCCCCCACTCGCTGTGTTCGTGTGTCCTCCCCTCGCTGGGTGCGTGTGTGTCCCCCTCGCTGTGTGCGTGCATGTGTCCCCCCCTCGCTGTGTGCATGAGCGTGTCCCTCCTTCGCTGTGTGTGCGTGAGTCCCCCCCTCGCTGTGTGCGTGCGAGTGTCCCCCCTCGCTGTGTGCGTGAATCCCCCCCTCGCTGTGTGCGTGTGTCCCCACCTCGCTGTGTGCGTGAGTCCCCCCCTCGCTCTGTGCGTGTCCCCCCCCTCGCTGTGTGTGTGAGTCCCCCCTCGCTGTGTGCGCGACTGTGTCCCTCCTTTGCTGTGTGTGCGTGAGACCCCCCCTCGCTGTGTGCGTGAGTCCCCCCTCACTGTGTGCATGAGTCCCCCCCCAGCTGTGTGCGTGAGTCCCCCCCTCGCTGTGTGCGTGAGTCCCCCCCTCGCTGTGTGCGTGAGTCCCCCCCCCGCTGTGTGCGTGAGTCCCCCCCTCGCTGTGTGCGTGAGTCCCCCCCTCGCTGTGTGCGTGAGTCCACCCCCCGCTGTGTGCGTGAGTCCCCCCCCCGCTGTGTGCGTGAGTCCCCCCCTCGCTGTGTGCGTGAGCACCCCCTCGCTGTGTGCGTGAGCACCCCCCTCGCTGTGTGCGTGAGTCCCCCCCTCGCTGTGTGCGTGTGTCCCCCCCCTCGCTGTGTGCGTTAGCGAATCCCCCCTCGCTGTGTGCGTGTGTCCCCCCCTCGCTGTGTGCGTGATTCCCCCCCTCGCTGTGTGCGTGAGTCCCCCCTCGCTGTGTGCGTGAGTCCCCCCCCCGCTGTGTGCATGAGCGTGTCCCTCCTTCACTGTGTGTGCGTGAGACCCCACCTCGCTTTGTGCATGAGTGTGTCCCTCCTTCGCTGTGTTTGCGTGCGACACCACCTCGCTGTGTGCATGAGCGTGTCCCCCCCCTCGTTGTGTGCATCAGTCCCCCCCCTCGCTGTGTGCGTGAGCACCCCCTCGCTGTGTGCGTGAGCACTCCCATCGCTGTGTGCGTGATTCCCCCCCTCGCTGTGTGCGTGAGTCCCCCCTCGCTGTGTGCATTAGCGAATCCCCCCTCGCTCTGTGCGTGTCCCCCCCTCGCTGTGTGCGTGATTCCCCCCCTTGCTGTGTGCGTGAGTCCCCCCTCGCTGTGTGCGTTAGTCCCCCCCCGCTGTGTGCATGAGCGTGTCCCTCCTTCGCTGTGTGTGCGTGAGACCCCACCTCGCTTTGTGCATGAGCGTGTCCCTCCTTCGCTGTGTGTGCGTGCAACACCACCTTGCTGTGTGCATGAGCGTGTCCCCCCCCTCGCTGTGTGCGTCAGTCGCCCCCCTCGCTGTGTGCGTGTGTCCGCCCCCTCGCTGTGTGCGTGAGTCCCCCCTCGCTGTGTGCGTGAGCGTGTCCCTCCTTCGCTGTCTGTGCGTGAGTCCCCCCTCGCTGTGTGCGTGAGTCCCCCCCCTCGCTGTGTGCGTGAGTCCCCCCCCTCGCTGTGTGCGTGAGTCCCCCCCTCGCTGTGTGCGTGAGTCCACCCCTCGCTGTGTGTGTGAGTCCACCCCCCGCTGTGTGCATGTGTCCCCCCCTCGCTGTGTGCGTGCGTGTTCCCCCTCGCTGTGTGCCTGCATGTGTACCCCCCTCGCTGTGTGCGTGCGTCCCCCCCTCGCTGTGTGCGTGAGTCCCCCCCCTCGCTGTGTGCGTGTATCCCCCCTTCGCTGTGTGCGTGTGCGTGTCCCTCCTTCGCTGTGTGTGCGTGAGTCCCCCCCCTCGCTGTGTGCGTGAGTCCCCCCTTCGCTGTGTGCGTGTGTCCACCCCCCGCTGTGTGCATTTGTCCCCCCCTCGCTGTGTGCGTGCATGTGTCCCCCCCTCGCTGTGTGCATGAGCATGTCCCTCATTCGCTGTGTGTGCGTGAGTCCCCCCCTCGCTGTGTGTGTGCGTGTCCCCCCCTTTCTGTGTGCGTGCGAGTGTCCCCCCTCGCTGTGTGCGTGTGTCCCCCCCTCGCTGTGTGCGTGAGTCCCCCCTCGCTGTGTGCGTGTGTCCCCCCCTCGCGGTGTGCGTGATTACCCCCATTGCTGTGTGCGTGAGACCCCCTCGCTGTGTGCGTGAGTCCCCCCCCCGCTGTGTGCATGAGCGTGTCCCTCCTTCGCTGTGTGTGCGTGAGACCCCACCTCGCTTTGTGCATGAGCGTGTCCCTCCTTCGCTGTGTGTGCGTGCGACACCACCTCGCTGTGTGCATGAGCGTGTCCCCCCCCTCGCTGTGTGCGTCAGTCCCCCCCTCGCCGTGTGCGTGTGTCCGCCCCCTCACTGTGTGCGTGAGTCCCCCCTCGCTGTGTGCGTGAGCGTGTCCCTCCTTCGCTGTCTGTGCGTGAGTCCCCCCTCGCTGTGTGCGTGAGTCCCCCCCCCTCGCTGTGTGCGTGAGTCCCCCCCTCGCTGTGTGCGTGAGTCCCCCCCCTCGCTGTGTGCGTGAGTCCCCCCCCTCGCTGTGTGCGTGAGTCCACCCCTCGCTGTGTGTGTGAGTCCACCCCCCGCTGTGTGCATGTGTTCCCCCCTCGCTGTGTGCGTGCGTGTTCCCCCTCGCTGTGTGCGTGCATGTGTCCCCCCCTCGCTGTGTGCGTGCGTCCCCCCCTCGCTGTGTGCGTGAGTCCCCCCCCTCGATGTGTGCGTGTATCCCCCCTTCGCTGTGTGCGTGAGCGTGTCCCTCCTTCGCTGTGTGTGCGTGAGTCCCCCCCCTTGCTGTGTGCGTGAGTCCCCCCCTCGCTGTGTGCGTGTGTCCACCCCCCGCTGTGTGCATGTGTCCCCCCCTCGCTGTGTGCGTGCATGTGTCCCCCCCTCGCTGTGTGCATGAGCATGTCCCTCATTCGCTGTGTGTGCGTGAGTCCCCCCCTCGCTGTGTGTGTGCGTGCGAGTGTTCCCCCTCGCTGTGTGCGTGTGTCCCCACCTCGCTGTGTGCGAGTCCCCCCCTCGCTGTGTGCGTGCGAGTGTCCCCCCTCGCTGTGTGCGTGAGTCCCCCCCCGCTGTGTGCGTGAGTACCCCCCTCGCTGTGTGCGTGAGTCCCCCCCCCGCTGTGTGCGTGAGTCCCCCCCTCGCTGTGTGCGTGAGCACCCCCTCGCTGTGTGCGTGAGCACCCCCCTCGCTGTGCGCGTGAGACCCCCCTCGCTGTGTGCGCGAGTCCCCCCCTCGCTGTGTGCGTGAGAACCCCCTTCGCTGTGTGCGTTAGCGAATCCCCCCTCGCTGTGTGCGTGTGTCCCCCCCTCGCTGTGTGCGTGATTCCCCCCCTCGCTGTGTGCGTGAGTCCCCCCTCGCTGTGTGCGTGAGTCCCCACCCCGCTGTGTGCATGAGCGTGTCCCTCCTTCGCTGTGTGTGCGTGAGTCCCCCCCCTCGCTGTGTGCGTGAGGCCCCCCTCGCTGTGTGCGTGTCCACCCCCCGCTGTGTGCATGTGTCCCCCCCTCGCTGTGTGCGTGCATGTGTCCCCCACTCGCTGTGTTCGTGTGTCCTCCCCTCGCTGGGTGCGTGTGTGTCCCCCTCGCTGTGTGCGTGCATGTGTCCCCCCCTCGCTGTGTGCATGAGCGTGTCCCTCCTTCGCTGTGTGTGCGTGAGTCCCCCCCTCGCTGTGTGCGTGCGAGTGTCCCCCCTCGCTGTGTGCGTGAATCCCCCCCTCGCTGTGTGCGTGTGTCCCCACCTCGCTGTGTGCGTGAGTCCCCCCCTCGCTGTGTGCGTGTCCCCCCCCCGCTGTGTGTGTGAGTCCCCCCTCGCTGTGTGCGCGACTGTGTCCCTCCTTCGCTGTGTGTGCGTGAGACCCCCCCTCGCTGTGTGCGTGAGTCCCCCCTCACTGTGTGCATGAGTCCCCCCCCAGCTGTGTGCGTGAGTCCCCCCCTCGCTGTGTGCGTGAGTCCCCCCTCGCTGTGTGCGTGAGTCCCCCCCCGCTGTGTGCGTGAGTCCCCCCCTCGCTGTGTGCGTGAGTCCCCCCCTCGCTGTGTGCGTGAGTCCAACCCCCGCTGTGTGCGTGAGTCCCCCCCCCGCTGTGTGCGTGAGTCCCCCCCTCGCTGTGTGCGTGAGTCCCCCCCTCGCTGTGTGCGTTAGCGAATCCCCCCTCGCTGTGTGCGTGTGTCCCCCCCTCGCTGTGTGCGTGATTCCCCCCCTCGCTGTGTGCGTGAGTCCCCCCTCGCTGTGTGCGTGAGTCCCCCCCCCGCTGTGTGCATGAGCGTGTCCCTCCTTCACTGTGTGTGCGTGAGACCCCACCTCGCTTTGTGCATGAGTGTGTCCCTCCTTCGCTGTGTTTGCGTGCGACACCACCTCGCTGTGTGCATGAGCGTGTCCCCCCCCTCGCTGTGTGCATCAGTCCCCCCCCTCGCTGTGTGCGTGAGCACCCCCTCGCTGTGTGCGTGAGCACCCCCATCGCTGTGTGCGTGAGTCCCCCCCTCGCTGTGTGCGTGAGTCCCCCCTCGCTGTGTGCGTTAGCGAATCCCCCCTCGCTCTGTGCGTGTCCCCCCCTCGCTGTGTGCGTGATTCCCCCCCTTGCTGTGTGCGTGAGTCCCCCCTCGCTGTGTGCGTGAGTCCCCCCCCCGCTGTGTGCATGAGCGTGTCCCTCCTTCGCTGTGTGTGCGTGAGACCCCACCTCGCTTTGTGCATGAGCGTGTCCCTCCTTCGCTGTGTGTGCGTGCGACACCACCTTGCTGTGTGCATGAGCGTGTCCCCCCCCCTCGCTGTGTGCGTCAGTCCCCCCCCTCGCTGTGTGCGTGTGTCCGCCCCCTCGCTGTGTGCGTGAGTCCCCCCTCGCTGTGTGCGTGAGCGTGTCCCTCCTTCGCTGTCTGTGCGTGAGTCCCCCCTCGCTGTGTGCGTGAGTCCCCCCCCTCGCTGTGTGCGTGAGTCCCCCCCCTCGCTGTGTGCGTGAGTCCCCCCCTCGCTGTGTGCGTGAGTCCACCCCTCGCTGTGTGTGTGAGTCCACCCCCCGCTGTGTGCATGTGTCCCCCCCTCGCTGTGTGCGTGCGTGTTCCCCCTCGCTGTGTGCCTGCATGTGTCCCCCCCTCGCTGTGTGCGTGCGTCCCCCCCTCGCTGTGTGCGTGAGTCCCCCCCCTCGCTGTGTGCGTGTATCCCCCCTTCGCTGTGTGCGTGAGCGTGTCCCTCCTTCGCTGTGTGTGCGTGAGTCCCCCCCCTCGCTGTGTGCGTGAGTCCCCCCCTCGCTGTGTGCGTGTGTCCACCCCCCGCTGTGTGCATGTGTCCCCCCCTCGCTGTGTGCGTGCATGTGTCCCCCCCTCGCTGTGTGCATGAGCATGTCCCTCATTCGCTGTGTGTGCGTGAGTCCCCCCCTCGCTGTGTGTGTGCGTGTCCCCCCCTTTCTGTGTGCGTGCGAGTGTCCCCCCTCGCTGTGTGCGTGTGTCCCCCCCTCGCTGTGTGCGTGATTCCCCCCCTTGCTGTGTGCGTGAGTCCCCCCTCGCTGTGTGCGTGTGTCCCCCCCTCGCGGTGTGCGTGATTCCCCCCCTTGCTGTGTGCGTGAGTCCCCCCTCGCTGTGTGCGTGAGTCCCCCCACCGCTGTGTGCATGAGCGTGTCCCTCCTTCGCTGTGTGTGCGTGAGACCCCACCTCGCTTTGTGCATGAGCGTGTCCCTCCTTCGCTGTGTGTGCGTGCGACACCACCTCGCTGTGTGCATGAGCGTGTCCCCCCCCTCGCTGTGTGCGTCAGTCCCCCCCTCGCTGTGTGCGTGTGTCCGCCCCCTCACTGTGTGCGTGAGTCCCCCCTCGCTGTGTGCGTGAGCGTGTCCCTCCTTCGCTGTCTGTGCGTGTGTCCCCCCTCGCTGTGTGCGTGAGTCCCCCCCCTCGCTGTGTGCGTGAGTCCCCCCTTCGCTGTGTGCGTGAATCCCCCCCCTCGCTGTGTGCGTGAGTCCCCCCCCTCGCTGTGTGCGTGAGTCCACCCCTCGCTGTGTGTGTGAGTCCACCCCCCGCTGTGTGCATGTGTCCCCCCCTCGCTGTGTGCGTGCGTGTTCCCCCTCGCTGTGTGCGTGCATGTGTCCCCCCCTCGCTGTGTGCGTGCGTCCCCCCCTCGCTGTGTGCGTGAGTCCCCCCCCTCGATGTGTGCGTGTATCCCCCCTTCGCTGTGTGCGTGAGCGTGTCCCTCCTTCGCTGTGTGTGCGTGAGTCCCCCCCCTTGCTGTGTGCGTGAGTCCCCCCCCTTGCTGTGTGCGTGAGTCCCCCCCTCGCTGTGTGCGTGTGTCCACCCCCCGCTGTGTGCATGTGTCCCCCCCTCGCTGTGTGCGTGCATGTGTCCCCCCCTCGCTGTGTGCATGAGCATGTCCCTCATTCGCTGTGTGTGCGTGAGTCCCCCCCTCGCTGTGTGTGTGCGTGCGAGTGTTCCCCCTCGCTGTGTGCGTGTGTCCCCACCTCGCTGTGTGCGAGTCCCCCCCTCGCTGTGTGCGTGCGAGTGTCCCCCCTCGCTGTGTGCGTGTGTCCCCACCTCGCTGTGTGCGTGCGTCCCCCCCCTCGCTGTGTGCGTGAGTCCCCCTCCTCGCTGTGTGCGTGAGTCCCCCCCCCGCTGTGTGCGTGAGCCCCCCCCTCGCTGTGTGCGTGAGCCCCACCTCGCTGTGTGCGTGAGCGTGTCCCTCCTACGCTGTGTGCGTGTGTCCCCCCCTCGCTGTGTGCGTGTGGCCCCCCCTCGCTGTGTGCGTGAGTCCCCCCCTCGCTGTGTGCGTGAGCGTGTCCCTCCTTCGCTGTGTGTGCGTGAGTCCCCCCCCTCGCTGTGTGCGTGTGTCCACCCCCCGCTGTGTGCATGTGTCCCCCCCTCGCTGTGTGCGTGCATGTGTCCCCCACTCGCTGTGTTCGTGTGTCCTCCCCCTCGCTGGGTGCGTGTGTGTCCCCCTCGCTGTGTGCGTGCATGTGTCCCCCCCTCGCTGTGTGCATGAGCGTGTCCCTCCTTCGCTGTGTGTGCGTGAGTCCCCCCCTCGCTGTGTGCGTGCGTGTCTCCCCCTTTCTGTGTGCGTGCGAGTGTCCCCCCTCGCTGTGTGCGTGAATCCCCCCCTCGCTGTGTGCGTGTGTCCCCACCTCGCTGTGTGCGTGAGTCCCCCCCTCGCTGTGTGCGTGTGTCCCCCCCCTCGCTGTGTGCGTGAGTCCCCCCTCGCTGTGTGCGTGACTGTGTCCCTCCTTCGCTGTGTGTGCGTGAGACCCCCCCTCGCTGTGTGCGTGAGTCCCCCCTCACTGTGTGCATGAGTCCCCCCCCCAGCTGTGTGCGTGAGTCCCCCCTCACTGTGTGCATGAGTCCCCCCCCAGCTGTGTGCGTGTGTCCCCACCTCGCTGTGTGCGTGAGTCCCCCCCCGCTGTGTGCGTGAGTCCTCCCCTCGCTGTGTGCGTGAGTCCACCCGCCCGCTGTGTGAGTGAGTCCCCCCCTTGCTGTGTGCGTGAGCACCCTCTCGCTGTGTGCGTGAGCACCCCCATCGCTGTGTGCGTGAGTCCCCCCCTCGCTGTGTGCGTGAGTCCCCCCCTCGCTGTGTGCGTGAGTCCCCCCCTCGCTGTGTGCGTTAGCGAATCCCCGCTCGCTGTGTGCGTGTCCCCCCCTCGCTGTGTGCGTGAGTCCCCCCCTCGCTGTGTGCGTGAGTCCCCCTCTCGCTGTGTGCGTGAGTCCCCCTCTCGCTGTGTGCGTGAGCGTGTCCCTCCTTCGCTGTGTGTGCGGGTGTCCCCCGCCTCGCTGTGTGCGTTTGTCCCCCCCCTCGCTCTGTGCGTGCGTGTCCCCCCCTCGCTGTGTGCGTGTGTCCCCCCTTCGCTGTGTGTGAGCGTGTCCCCTCTCGCTGTGTGCGTGAGTCCCCCCCCCGCTGTGTGCGTGAGTCCCCCCCTCGCTGTGTGCGTGTGTCCACCCCCCGCTGTGTGCATGTGTCCCCCCCTCGCTGTGTGCGTGCATGTGTCCCCCCCTCGCTGTGTGCATGAGCATGTCCCTCATTCGCTGTGTGTGCGTGAGTCCCCCCCTCGCTGTGTGTGTGCGTGTCCCCCCCTTTCTGTGTGCGTGCGAGTGTCCCCCCTCGCTGTGTGCGTGTGTCCCCCCCTCGCTGTGTGCGTGATTCCCCCCCTTGCTGTGTGCGTGAGTCCCCCCTCGCTGTGTGCGTGTGTCCCCCCCTCGCGGTGTGCGTGATTCCCCCCCTTGCTGTGTGCGTGAGTCCCCCCTCGCTGTGTGCGTGAGTCCCCCCCCCGCTGTGTGCATGAGCGTGTCCCTCCTTCGCTGTGTGTGCGTGAGACCCCACCTCGCTTTGTGCATGAGCGTGTCCCTCCTTCGCTGTGTGTGCGTGCGACACCACCTCGCTGTGTGCATGAGCGTGTCCCCCCCCTCGCTATGTGCGTCAGTCCCCCCTCGCTGTGTGCGTGTGTCCGCCCCCTCACTGTGTGCGTGAGTCCCCCCTCGCTGTGTGCGTGAGCGTGTCCCTCCTTCGCTGTCTGTGCGTGAGTCCCCCCTCGCTGTGTGCGTGAGTCCCCCCCCTCGCTGTGTGCGTGAGTCCCCCCCTCGCTGTGTGCGTGAGTCCCCCCCCTCGCTGTGTGCGTGAGTCCCCCCCCTCGCTGTGTGCGTGAGTCCACCCCTCGCTGTGTGTGTGAGTCCACCCCCCGCTGTGTGCATGTGTCCCCCCCTCGCTGTGTGCGTGCGTGTTCCCCCTCGCTGTGTGCGTGCATGTGTCCCCCCCTCGCTGTGTGCGTGCGTCCCCCCCTCGCTGTGTGCGTGAGTCCCCCCCCTCGATGTGTGCGTGTATCCCCCCTTCGCTGTGTGCGTGAGCGTGTCCCTCCTTCGCTGTGTGTGCGTTAGTCCCCCCCCTTGCTGTGTGCGTGAGTCCCCCCCCTTGCTGTGTGCGTGAGTCCCCCCCTCGCTGTGTGCGTGTGTCCACCCCCCGCTGTGTGCATGTGTCCCCCCCTCGCTGTGTGCGTGCATGTGTCCCCCCCTCGCTGTGTGCATGAGCATGTCCCTCATTCGCTGTGTGTGCGTGAGTCCCCCCCTCGCTGTGTGTGTGCGTGCGAGTGTTCCCCCTCGCTGTGCGCGTGTGTCCCCACCTCGCTGTGTGCGAGTCCCCCCCTCGCTGTGTGCGTGCGAGTGTCCCCCCTCGCTGTGTGCGTGTGTCCCCACCTCGCTGTGTGCGTGCGTCCCCCCCCTCGCTGTGTGCGTGAGTCCCCCTCCTCGCTGTGTGCGTGAGTCCCCCCCCCGCTGTGTGCGTGAGCCCCCCCCTCGCTGTGTGCGTGAGCCCCACCTCGCTGTGTGCGTGAGCGTGTCCCTCCTACGCTGTGTGCGTGTGTCCCCCCCTCGCTGTGTGCGTGTGGCCCCCCCTCGCTGTGTGCGTGAGTCCCCCCCTCGCTGTGTGCGTGAGCGTGTCCCTCCTTCGCTGTGTGTGCGTGAGTCCCCCCCCTCGCTGTGTGCGTGTGTCCACCCCCCGCTGTGTGCATGTGTCCCCCCCTCGCTGTGTGCGTGCATGTGTCCCCCACTCGCTGTGTTCGTGTGTCCTCGCCCTCGCTGGGTGCGTGTGTGTCCCCCTCGCTGTGTGCGTGCATGTGTCCCCCCCTCGCTGTGTGCATGAGCGTGTCCCTCCTTCGCTGTGTGTGCGTGAGTCCCCCCCTCGCTGTGTGCGTGCGTGTCTCCCCCTTTCTGTGTGCGTGCGAGTGTCCCCCCTCGCTGTGTGCGTGAATCCCCCCCTCGCTGTGTGCGTGTGTCCCCACCTCGCTGTGTGCGTGAGTCCCCCCCTCGCTGTGTGCGTGTGTCCCCCCCCTCGCTGTGTGCGTGAGTCCCCCCTCGCTGTGTGCGTGACTGTGTCCCTCCTTCGCTGTGTGTGCGTGAGACCCCCCCTCGCTGTGTGCGTGAGTCCCCCCTCACTGTGTGCATGAGTCCCCCCCCCAGCTGTGTGCGTGAGTCCCCCCTCACTGTGTGCATGAGTCCCCCCCCAGCTGTGTGCGTGTGTCCCCACCTCGCTGTGTGCGTGAGTCCCCCCCCGCTGTGTGCGTGAGTCCTCCCCTCGCTGTGTGCGTGAGTCCACCCGCCCGCTGTGTGCGTGAGTCCCCCCCTTGCTGTGTGCGTGAGCACCCTCTCGCTGTGTGCGTGAGCACCCCCATCGCTGTGTGCGTGAGTCCCCCCCTCGCTGTGTGCGTGAGTCCCCCCCTCGCTGTGTGCGTGAGTCCCCCCCTCGCTGTGTGCGTTAGCGAATCCCCCCTCGCTGTGTGCGTGTCCCCCCCTCGCTGTGTGCGTGAGTCCCCCCCTCGCTGTGTGCGTGAGTCCCCCTCTCGCTGTGTGCGTGAGTCCCCCTCTCGCTGTGTGCGTGAGCGTGTCCCTCCTTCGCTGTGTGTGCGGGTGTCCCCCGCCTCGCTGTGTGCGTTTGTCCCCCCCCTCGCTCTGTGCGTGCGTGTCCCCCCCTCGCTGTGTGCGTGTGTCCCCCCTTCGCTGTGTGTGAGCGTGTCCCCTCTCGCTGTGTGCGTGAGTCCCCCCCCCGCTGTGTGCGTGAGTCCCCCCCTCGCTGTGTGCGTGAGTCCCCCCCTCGCTGTGTGCGTGAGTCCCCCCCTCGCTGTGTGCGTGTGTCGCCCCTCGCTGTGTGCGTGAGCACCCCCCCCCTCGCTGTGTGCGTGAGTGTGTCCCTCCTTCGCTGTGTGTGCGTTTGTCCCCCCCCTCGCTGTGTGCGTGAGCACCCCCCCCTTGCTGTGTGCGTGAGTGTGTCCCTCCTTCGCTGTGTGTGCGTTTGTCCCCCCCCTCGCTGTGTGTGTGTGTCCCCCCCTCGCTGCGTGCGTGTGTCCCCCCTTCGCTGTGTGTGAGCGTGTCCCCTCTCGCTGTGTGCGTGTGTCCCTCCCTCGCTGTGTGTGCGTGTGTCCCTCCCTCGCTGTGTGTGAGCGTGTCCCTCCCTCGCTGTGTGCATGTGTCCCTCCCTCGCCGTGTGCGTGTGTCACCCACTCGCTGTGTGTGAGTGTCCCCCCTCGCTATGTGCGTGAGTCCCCTCCCTCGCTGTGTGCGTGAGTCCCCCCCCCGCTGTGTGCGTGAGTCCCCCCGTCGCTGTGTGCGTGAGTCCCCCCCCTCGCTGTGTGCGTGAGTCCCCCCCTCGCTGTGTGCGTGAGTCACCCCCCCTCGCTGTGTGCGTGAGTCCCCCCCCTCGCTGTGTGCGTGAGTCCCCCCCCGCTGTGTGCGTGAGTCCCCCCCTCGCTGTGTGCGTGCGTGTCCCCCCCTCGCTGTGTGCGTGAGTCCCCCCCTCGCAGTGTGCGTGAGTCCCCCCCTCGCTGTGTGCTTGAGTCCCCCTCTCGCTGTGTGCGTGAGCGTGTCCCTCCTTCGCTGTGTGTGCGGGTGTCCCACGCCTCGCTGTGTGCGTGTGTCCCCCCCTCGCTCTGTGCGTGAGTGTCCCCCCCTCGCTGTGTGCGTGTGTCCCTCCCTCGCCGTGTGCGTGTGTCACCCACTCGCTGTGTGTGAGTGTCCCCCCTCGCTATGTGCGTGAGTCACCTCCCTCGCTGTGTGCGTGAGTCCCCCCCCCGCTGTGTGCGTGAGTCCCCCCCCGCTGTGTGCGTGAGTCCCCCCCTCGCTGTGTGCGTGAGTCCCCCCCTCGCTGTGTGTGTGAGTCCCCCCCTCGGTGTGTGCGTGAGTGTGTCCCTCCTTCGCTGTGTGTGCGTGTCCCCCCCTCGCTGTGTGCGTGTGTCCCCCCCTCGCTGTGTGCGTGTGTCCCCCCCCTCGCTGTGTGCGTGAGACCCCCCATCGCTGTGTGCGTGAGTCCCCCCCTCGCTGTGTGCGTGAGTCCCCCCCTCGCTGTGTGCGTGAGTCCCCCCCCTGCGGTATGCGTGAGTCCCCCCCTCGCTGTGTGCGTGTGTCCCCCACTTGCTGTGTGCATGTGTCCCCCCCTTGCTGTGTGCGTGAGTCCTCCCCTCCCTGTGTGCGTGAGTGTGTCCCTCCTTCGCTGTGCGTGCGTGCGTCCCCCCCCTCGCCGAGTGCGGGTGTCCCCCCCTCGCTGTGTGCGTGAGCGTGTCCTTCCTTCGCTGTGTGTGCGTGTGTCCCCCCCTCGCTGTGTGCGTGTGTCCCCCCTCGCTGTGTGCGTGTGTCCCCCCCCTCGCTGTGTGCGTGTGTGTCCCCCTCGCTGAATGCGTGAGTCCCCCCCTCGCTGTATACGTGAGTCCCGCCCTCGCTGTGTGCGTGTGTCCCACCCTCGCTGTGTGCGTGAGCACCCCCCCCTCGCTGTGTGCGTGAGCACCCCCCCCTCGCTGTGTGCGTGAGCACCCCTCCCTCGCTGTGTGCGTGAGTGCCCGCCTCGCTGTGTGCGTGTGTTCCCCCCCTCGCTGTGTGCGTGTGTGTCCCCCTCGCTGTGTGCGTGTGTCCCCCCCTCGCTGTGTGCGTGTGTCCCCCCCTCGCTGTGTGCGTGAGCCCCCCCCTCGCTGTGTGCGTGTGTGTCCCCCTCGTTGTGTGCGTGAGCGTGTCCTTCCTTCGCTGTGTGTGCGTGAGCGTGTCCCCCCCTCGCTGTGTGCGTGAGTCCCCCCTCGCTGTGTGCGTGTCCCCCCCTCGCTGTGTGCGTGAGTGTGTCCCTCCTTCGCTGTGTGTGCGTGTGTCCCCCCCCTCGCTGTGTGCGTGTGTCCCCCCCTCGCTGTTTGCGTGAGCGTGCCCCTCCTTCGCTGTGTGTGCGTGAGCGTGTCCCCCCCTCGCTGTGTGCGTGAGTCCCCCCTCGCTGTGTGCGTGAGTCCCCCCTCGCTGTGTGCGTGTCCCCCCCTCGCTGTGTGCGTGAGTGTGTCCCTCCTTTGCTGTGTGTGCGTGTGTCCCCCCCTCGCTGTGTGCGTGTGTCCCCCCCTCGCTGTGTGCGTGAGCGTGTCCCTCCTTTGCTGTGTGTGCGTGAGTCCCCCCCTCGCTGTGTGCGTGAGTCCCCCCCTCACTGTGTGCGTGAGTCCCCCCCTCGCTGTGTGCGTGAGTCCCCCCCTCGCTGTGTGCGGAGTCCCCCCCTCGCTGTGTGCGTGAGTCCCTCCCTCACTGTGTGCGTGAGTCCCCCCCTCACTGTGTGAGCGTGTCCCCCCCTCGCTGTGTGTGTGCGTGTCCCTTCCTCGCTGTGTGTGAGCGTGTCCCTCCCTCGCTGTGTGCGTGTGTCCCTCCCTCGCTGTGTGCGTGTGTCCCTCCCTCGCTGTGTGCGTGTGTCCCTCCCTCGCTGTGTGCGTGTGTCCCTCCCTCGCTGTGTGCGTGTGTCCCCCACTCGCTGTGTGCGTGAGTCCCCCCGTCGCTTTGTGCGTGTGTCCCCCCCCTCGGTGTGTGCGTGAGCGTGTCCCTCCTTTGCTGTGTGTGCGTGAGTCCCCACCCTCGCTGTGTGCGTGTCCCCCCTCGCTGTGTGCGTGTGACCCCCCTCGCTGTGTGCGTGTGTCCCTCCTTCGTTGTGTGTGCGTGAGACCCCCCTCACCGTGTGCGTGAGTCCCCCCTCGCTGTGTGCTTTAGTCCCCCCCTCGCTGTGTGCATGTGTACCCCCCCTCGCTGTGTACGAGCGTGTCCCTCCTTCGCTGTGTGTGAGCGTGTCCCTCCTTCGCTGTGTGTGAGCGTGTCCCCCCCTCGCTGTGTGTGAGCGTGTCCCCCCCTCGCTGTGTGTGAGCGTGTCCCCCCTTCGCTGTGTGCGTGAGCGTGTCCCTCCTTCACTGTGTGTGCGTGAGTCCCCCCCTCGCTGTGTGCGCGAGTCCCCCCCTCGCTGTGTGCGAGTCCCCCCCCTCGCTGTGTGCGTGAGCCCCCCCCCTCGCTGTGTGCGTGAGTCACCCCCCCTCGCTGTGTGCGTGAGTCCCCCCCCTCGCTGTGTGCGTGAGTCCCCCCCCTCGCTGTGTGCGTGAGTCCCCCCCCGCTGTGTGCGTGAGTCCCCCCACTCGCTGTGTGCATGTGTCCCCTCTCCTCGCTGTGTGCGTGAGTCCCCCCCTCGCTGTGTGCGTGAGTCCCGCTCTCGCTGTGTGCGTGAGCGTGTCCCTCCTTCGCTGTGTGTGCGGGTGTCCCCCGCCTCGCTGTGTGCGTGTGTCCCCCCCCTCGCTCTGTGCGTGCGTGACCCCCCCTCGCTGTGTGCGTGCGTGTCCCCCCCTCGCTGTGTGTGAGCGTGTCCCCTCTCGCTGTGTGCGTGTGTCCCCCCCTCGCTGTGTGTGAGCGTGTCCCCTCTCGCTGTGTGTGTGTGACCCCCCTCGCTGTGTGCGTGTGTCCCCCCCTCGCTGTGTGCGAGCGTGTCCCCCCCTCGCTGTGTGCGTGTGTCCCTCCCACGCTGTGTGGGAGCGTGTCCCCCCCTCGCTGTGGGCGTGTGTCCCTCCCACGCTGTGTGCGTGTGTCCCTCCCTCGCCGTGTGCGTGTCCCCCCCTCGCCGTGTGCGTGTGTCACCCACTCGCTGTGTGCATGTGTCCCCCCCTCGCTGTGTGCGTGTGTCCCCCCATCGCTGTGTGCGTGTGTCCCCCCCTCGCTGTGTGTGAGCGTGTCCCCCCCTCGCTGTGTGGGAGCGTGTCCCTCCCTCGCTGTGTGCGACCATGTCCCCCCCTCGCTGAGTGGGAGCGTGTCCCCCCCTCGCTGTGTTCGTGTGTCCCTCCCTCGCTGTGTTCGCGTGTCCCCCCCTCGCTGTGTGTGTGTGAGCGTGTCCCCCCCTCGCTGTGTGTGTGCGTGTCCCTCCCTCGCTGTGTGTGAGCGTGTCCCCCCCTCGCTGTGTGTGAGCGTGTCCCCCCCTCGCTGTGTGTGAGCGTGTCCCTCCCTCGCTGTGTGCACGTGTCCCCCCCTCGCTGTGTGTGAGCGTGTCCCTCCCTCGCTGTGTGCACGTGTCCCCCCCTCGCTGTGTGTGTGTGTCCCCCCTCGCTGTTTGTGAGCATCTCCCCCCCTCGCTGTGTGCGTGTGTCCCCCCTCGCTGTGTGCGTGTGTCCCCCCTCACTGTGTGTGTGCGTGTCCCCACCCCTCGCTGTGTGCGTGTCCCCACCCCTCGCTGTGTGCGTGTGTCCCCCCTCGCTGTGTGCGTGTGTCCCTCCCTCGCTGTGTGTGAGTGTGTCCCCCCCTCGCTGTGTGCGTGTGTCCCCCCCTCGCTGTGTGCGTGTGTCCCCCCTCACTGTGTGCGTGTCCCCCCCCTCCCAATGTGCGTGTGTCCCCCCCTCGCTGTGTGCGTGTGTCCCCCCCTCGCTGTGTGCGAGCGTGACCCCCCCCCTCGCTGTTTGCGTGCGTGTCCCCCCCTCGCTGTGTGCATGTGTCCCCCCCTCGCTGTGTGGGAGCGTGTCCCCCCCTCGCTGTGTGTGTACGTGTCCCTCACTCGCTGAGTGTAAGCGTGTCCCTCCCTCGCTGTGTGCGTGTGTCCCGCCCTCGCTGTGTGCGTGTGTGTCTCCCCCTCGCTCTGTGCGTGCGTGACCCCCCCTCGCTGTGTGCGTGCGTGTCCCCCCCTCGCTGTGTGCGTGTGTCCCCCCCTCGCTGTGTGCGAGCGTGTCCCCACCTCGCTGTGTGCGTGTGTCCCTCCCACGCTGTGTGGGAGCGTGTCCCCCCCTCGCTGTGTGCGTGTGTCCCTCCCACGCTGTGTGGGAGCGTGTCCCCCCCTCCCTGTGTGTGTATGTGTCCCTCACTCGCTGAGTGTAAGCGTGTCCCTCCCTCGCTGTGTGCATGTGTCCCTCACTCGCTGTGTACGTGTGTCCCTCCCTCGCTGTGTGTGTTTGCGTGTCCCTCCCTCGCTGTGTGTGTGCGTGTCCCTCCCTCGCTGTGTGCGTGTGTCCCTCCCACGCTGTGTGTGTGCGTGTCCCTCCCTCGCTGTGTGTAAGCGTGTCCCCCCCTCGCTGTGTTCGTGTGTCCCTCCCTCGCTGTGTTCGCGTGTCCCCCCCTCGCTGTGTGTGTGTGAGCGTGTCCCCCCCTCGCTGTGTGTGTGCGTGTCCCTCCCTCGCTGTGTGTGAGCGTGTCCCCCCCTCGCTGTGTGTGAGCGTGTCCCCCCCTCGCTGTGTGTGAGCGTGTCCCTCCCTCGCTGTGTGCACGTGTCCCCCCCTCGCTGTGTGTGAGCGTGTCCCTCCCTCGCTGTGTGCACGTGTCCCCCCCTCGCTGTGTGTGAGCGTGTCCCTCCCTCGCTGTGTGTGAGCGTGTCCCCCCCTCGCTGTGTGTGTGCGTGTCCCTCCCTCGCTGTGTGTGAGCGTGTCCCCCCCTCGCTGTGTGTGTGCGTGTCCCTCCCTCGCTGTGTGTAAGCGTGTCCCCCCCTCGCTGTGTTCGTGTGTCCCTCCCTCGCTGTGTTCGCGTGTCCCCCCCTCGCTGTGTGTGTGTGAGCGTGTCCCCCCCTCGCTGTGTGTGTGCGTGTCCCTCCCTCGCTGTGTGTGAGCGTGTCCCCCCCTCGCTGTGTGTGAGCGTGTCCCCCCCTCGCTGTGTGTGAGCGTGTCCCTCCCTCGCTGTGTGCACGTGTCCCTCCCTCGCTGTGTGTGAGCGTGTCCCTCCCTCGCTGTGTGCACGTGTCCCCCCCTCGCTGTGTGTGAGCGTGTCATTCCCTCGCTGTGTGTGAGCGTGTCCCCCCCTCGCTGTGTGTGTGCGTGTCCCTCCCTCGCTGTGTGTGAGCGTGTCCCCCCCTCGCTGTGTGTGAGCGTGTCCCTCCCTCGCTGTGTGTGTGCGTGTCCCTCCCTCGCTGTGTGTATGCGTGTCCCTCCCTCGCTGTGTGTGAGCGTGTCCCCCCCTCGCTGTGTGTGAGCGTGTCCCTCCCTCGCTGTGTGTGTGCGTGTCCCACCCTCGCTGTGTGTGTGCGTGTCCCCCCCTCGCTGTGTGTGAGCGTGTACCCCCCTCGCTGTGTGTGAGCGTGTCCCCCCCCTCGCTGTGTGCGTGTGTCCCCCCCCTCGCTGTGTGTGAGCATGTGTTCTCCCCTCGCTGTGTGCGTGTGTCCCTCCCTCGCTGTGTGTGAGCGTGTCCCTCCCTCGCTGTGTGCGTGTGTCCCCCCCTCGCTGTGTGCGTGTGTCCCCCCCTCGCGGTCTGTGTGTACCCTCCCTCGCGGTGTGCGTGTGTACCCCCCCTCGCTGGGTGCGTGTCCCCCTCCATCGCTGTGTGCGTGTGTCCCCCCTCCCTGTCTGCGTATCACCCCCCTCGCGGTCTGCGTGTCCCCCCCCTCGCTGTGTGCGTGTGTCCCCCCCCCTCGCTGTGTGCGTGTGTCCCCCCTCGTTGTGTGCGTGTGTCCCCCCCTCGCTGTGTGTGTGTGTGTCCACCCTTGGCTGTGTGTGTGTGTGTCCCCCTCGCTGTGTGCGTGAGTCCCCCCCCTCACTGTGTGCGTGTGTCTCCCCCCTCGCTGTGTGTGAGCGTGTCCCCCCTCGCTGTTTGTGAGCGTGTCCCTCCTTCGCTGTCTGTGAGCGTGTGTCCCCCCCTCCCTGTGTGCTGTGTCCCCCCCCTCGCTGTGTGCGTGTGTCCCCCCCTCGCTGTGTGCGTGTGTCCCCACCCCTCGCTGTGTGCGTGTGTCCCCCCTCGTTGTGTGCGTGTGTCCCCCCCTCGCTGTGTGTGTGTGTGTCCCCCCTTGGCTGTGTGTGTGTGTGTCCCCCTCGCTGTGTGCGTGAGTCCCCCCCTCACTGTGAGCGTGTGTCCCCCCCTCCCTGTGTGCGTGTGTCCCCCCCTCGCTGTGTGCGTGTGTCCCCCCCCTCACTGTGTGCGTGTGTCCCCACCCCTCGCTGTGTGCGTGTGTCCCCCCCCTCGCTGTGTGCGTGTGTCCCCCCTCGCTGTGTGCGTGTGTCCCCCCCTCGCTGTGTGCATGTGTCCCCACCCCTCGCTGTGTGCATGTGTCCCCCCCTCGCTGTGTGCGTGTGTCCCCCCCTCGCAGTGTGCAGGTGTCCCCACCCCTTGCTGTGTGCGTGTGTCCCCCGCTCGCTGTGTGCGTGTGTCCCCCCCCTCGCTGTGTGCGTGCGTGTGTCCCCCCCTCGCTGTGTGCGTGTGTCCCCCCCCTCGCTGTGTGCGTGTGTCCCCCCCTCGCTGTGTGCGTGTGTCCCCTCCTCGCTGTGTGCGTGTGTCCCCTCACTGTGTGTGAGCGTGTTCCCCCCCTTCGCTGTGTGCGTGTGTGTCCCCTCGCTGTGTGTGAGCGTGTCCCTCCCTCACTGTGTGCGTGCGTCCCCCCCCCCTCGCTGTGTGCGTGTGTCCCCCTCGCTGTGTGTGTGCTTGTCCCTCCCTCGCTGTGTGTGAGCGTGTCCCTCCCTCGCTGTGTGGGTGTGCGTGTCCCCACCCCTCGCTGTGTGTGTGCGTGTCCCCACCCCTCGCTGTGTGCGTGTGTCCCCCCCCTCACTGTGTTTGTGTGTCCCCCCCCTCGCTGTGTGCGTGTGTCCCCCTCGCTGTGTGCGTGTTTCCCCCCCTGTCCTTTGTGCATGTGTCCCCCCCTCGCTGATAGTGAGCATGTCCCCCCCCTCGCTGTCTGTGAGCGTGTCCCTCCTTCGCTGTCTGTGAGAGTGTCCCCCTCCCTCGCTGTGTGTGTGCGTGTCCTCCCCCTCGCTGTCTGTGAGCGTGTCCCCTTCCCTCGCTGTGTGTGTGCGTGTTCCCCCCCTTCGCTGTGTGCGTGTGTCCCACCTTCGCTGTGTGTGAGCGTGTCCCCCCCTCACTGTGTGTGTGCGTGTCCCTCCCTCGCAGTGTGCGTGTGTCCCCCCCTCGCTGTGTGCGTGTCCCCCCCTCGATGTGTGTGAGCGTGTCCCTCCTTCGCTGTCTGTGAGCGTGTCCCCCTCCCTCGCTGTGTGCGTGCGTGTGTCCCCCCCTCGCTGTGTGCGTGTGTCCCACCCCTCGCTGTGTGTGTGTGTCCCCCCTCGCTGTTTGTGAGCATCTCCCCCCCTCGCTGTGTGCGGGTGTCCCCCCCTCGCTGTGTGCGTGTGTCACCCCCTCGCTGTGTGCGTGTGTCCCCCCTCGCTGTGTGCGTGTGTCCCCCTCGCTGTGTGCGTGTGTGTCCCCCCTCGCTGTGTGCGTGTGTACCACCCCTCGCTGTGTGCGTGTGTCCCCCCCCTCACTGTGTTTGTGTTTGTCACCCCCTCGCTTGGTGTGGGTGTCCCCCCCTGTGCTGTGTGCGTGTGTCCCCCTCGCTGTGTGTGAGCGTTGTTCCCCCCTCGCTGTGTGCGTGTGTCCCTCCTTCGCTGTGTGTGAGCGTGTCCCTCCCTCGCTGTGTGCGTGTCCCCAACCCTCGCTGTGTGTGAGCGTGTGTCCCCCCCTCGCTGTGTTCGTGTGTCCCTCCTTCGCTGTGTGTGAGCGTGTCCCTCCCTCGCTGTGTGCGTGTGTCCCCCCTCACTGTGTGTGTGCGTGTCCCCACCCCTCGCTGTGTGCGTGTCCCCACCCCTCGCTGTGTGCGTGTGTCCCCCCTCGCTGTGTGCGTGTGTCCCTCCCTCGCTGTGTGTGAGCGTGTCCCTCCCTCACTGTGTGCGTGCGTCCCCCCCCCCCTCGCTGTGTGCATGTGTCCCCCCTCGCTGTTTGTGAGCATGTCCCCCCCTCGCTGTGTGCGGGTGTCCCCCCCTCGCTGTGAGCGTGTTCCCCCCCCTCGATGTGTGCGTGTTTCCCCGCCCTCGCTGTGTGCGTGTTCCCCCCTCTCGCTGTGTGCGTGTCCCCCTCGCTGTGTGTGTGCATGTCCCCACCCTCGCTGTCTGTGAGCGTGTCCCTCCTTCGCTGTCTGTGAGTGTGTCCCCCCCTCGATGTGCGCGCGTGTCCCCACCCTCGCTGTGTGCGTGTGTCCCCCCCCTCGCTGTGTGCGTGTGTCCCCCCCCTCGCTGTGTGCGTGTGTCCCCCCCCTCGCTGTGTGTGTTGTCCCACCTCGCTGTGTGCGTGTGTCCCCTCCCCTCGCTGTGTGCGTGTGTCCCCCCCTCGCTGTGTGCGTGTGTCCCTCCTTCGCTGTGTGTGAGCGTGTCCCTCCCTCGCTGTGTGTGTCCCCCCCCCCTCACTGTGTGTGTGCGTGTCCCCCCCCCTCGCTGTGTGCGTGTGTCCCCCCTCGCTGTGTGCGTGTGACCCCCCCTCTCTGTGTGCGTGTGTCCCCCCCCTCGCTGTGTGCGTGTGACCCCCCCTCGCTGTGTACGTGTGTCCCCCCCCTCGCTGTGTGCGTGTGTCCCCCCCCTCACTGTGTTTGTGTGTCCCCCCCCCTCGCTTGGTGTGGGTGTCCCCCCCTGTGCTGTGTGCGTGTGTCCCCCTCGCTGTGTGCGTGCGTGTGTCCCCTCTCGCTGTGTGTGAGCGTGTGTCCCCCCCTCGCTGTGTGCGTGTGTCCCTCCTTCGCTGTGTGTGAGCGTGTCCCTCCCTCGCTGTGTGCGTGTGTCCCCCTTCACTGTGTGTGTGCGTGTCCCCACCCCTCGCTGTGTGTGTGTGTGTCCCCACCCCTCGCTGTGTGCGTGTGTGTCCCCTCGCTGTGTGTGAGCGTGTCCCCCCCTCGCTGTGTGCGGGTGTCCCCCCCTCGCTGTGTGCGTTTTCCCCCCCCTCGATGTGTGCGTGTGTCCCCCCTCTCGCTGTGTGTGTGTGTGTGTCCCCTTGCTTGGTGTGGGTGTCACCCCCCTCGCTGTGTGCGTGTGTCCCCCTCGCTGTGTGCGTGTTTCCCCCCCTCGCTGTGTGTGAGAGTGTCCCCCTCCCTCGCTGTGTGTGTGCGTGTCCTCCCTCTCGCTGTCTGTGAGCGTGTCCCCCTCCCTCGCTGTGTGTGTGCGTGTTCCCCCCTTCGCTGTGTGCGTGTGTCCCTCCTTCGCTGTGTGCGTGTGTCCCTCCTTCGCTGTGTGTGAGCGTGTCCCCCCCTCGCTGTGTGCGTGTGTCCCCCCCTCGCTGTGTGCGTGTGTCCCCCCCTCGCTGTGTGCGTGTGTCCCCCCCCTCGCTGTGTGCGTGTGTCCCCCCCTCACTGTGTTCGTGTCCCCCCCCTCCCAATGTGCGTGTGTCCCCCCCTCGCTGTGTGCGTGTGTCCCCCCCTCGCTGTGTGCGAGCGTGACCCCCCCCTCGCTGTTTGCGTGCGTGTCCCCCCCTCGCTGTGTGCATGTGTCCCCCCCTCGCTGTGTGGGAGCGTGTCCCCCCCTCGCTGTGTGTGTACGTGTCCCTCACTCGCTGAGTGTAAGCGTGTCCCTCCCTCGCTGTGTGCGTGTGTCCCTCCCACGCTGTGTGGGAGCGTGTCCCCCCCTCCCTGTGTGTGTACGTGTCCCTCACTCGCTGAGTGTAAGCGTGTCCCTCCCTCGCTGTGTGCATGTGTCCCTCACTCGCTGTGTACGTGTGTCCCTCCCTCGCTGTGTGTGTTTGCGTGTCCCTCCCTCGCTGTGTTCGTGTGTCCCCCCCCTCGCTGTGTGTGAGCATGTGTTCTCCCCTCGCTGTGTGCGTGTGTCCCTCCCTCACTGTGTGTGAGCGTGTCCCTCCCTCGCGGTGTGGGAGCGTGTCCCCCCCTCGCTGTGTGCGTGTGTCCCCCCCTCGCTGTGTGCGTGTGTCCCCCCCTCGCGGTCTGTGTGTACCCTCCCTCGCGGTGTGCGTGTGTACCCCCCCTCGCTGGGTGCGTGTCCCCCTCCATCGCTGTGTGCGTGTGTCCCCCCTCCCTGTCTGCGTATCACCCCCCTCGCGGTCTGCGTGTCCCCCCCCTCGCTGTGTGCGTGTGTCCCCCCCTCCCTGTGTGCTGTGTCCCCCCCCTCGCTGTGTGCGTGTGTCCCCCCTCGCTGTGTGCGTGTGTCCCCCCCTCGCTGTGTGCGTGTGTCCCCACCCCTCGCTGTGTGCGTGTGTCCCCCCTCGTTGTGTGTGTGTGTCCCCCCTTGGCTGTGTGTGTGTGTGTCCCCCTCGCTGTGTGCGTGAGTCCCCCCCTCACTGTGAGCGTGTGTCCCCCCCTCGCTGTGTGCGTGTGTCCCCCCCCTCGCTGTGTGCGTGTGTCCCCCCCCCTCGCTGTGTGCGTGTGTCCCCCCTCGCTGTGTGCGTGTGTCCCCCCCTCGCTGTGTGCATGTGTCCCCACCCCTCGCTGTGTGCATGTGTCCCCCCCCTCGCTGTGTGCGTGTGTCCCCCCCTCGCTGTGTGCATGTGTCCCCACCCCTTGCTGTGTGCGTGTGTCCCCCGCTCGCTGTGTGCGTGTGTCCCCCCCCTCGCTGTGTGCGTGCGTGTGTCCCCCCCTCGCTGTGTGCGTGTGTCCCCCCCTCGCTGTGTGCGTGTGTCCCCTCCTCGCTGTGTGCGTGTGTCCCCTCACTGTGTGTGAGCGTGTTCCCCCCCTTCGCTGTGTGCGTGTCTGTCCCCTCGCTGTGTGTGAGCGTGTCCCTCCCTCACTGTGTGCGTGCGTCCCCCCCCTCGCTGTGTGCGTGCGTCCCCCCCTCGCTGTGTGCGTGTGTCCCCCTCGCTGTGTGTGTGCTTGTCCCTCCCTCGCTGTGTGTGAGCGTGTCCCTCCCTCACTGTGTGCGTGAGTGTCCCCCTCCCTCGCTGTGTGTGTGCGTGTCCTCCCCCTCGCTGTCTGTGAGCGTGTCCCCTTCCCTCGCTGTGTGTGTGCGTGTTCCCCCCCTTCGCTGTGTGCGTGTGTCCCACCTTCGCTGTGTGTGAGCGTGTCCCCCCCTCACTGTGTGTGTGCGTGTCCCTCCCTCGCAGTGTGCGTGTGTCCCCCCCTCGCTGTGTGCGTGTCCCCCCCTCGCTGTGTGTGAGCGTGTCCCTCCTTCGCTGTCTGTGAGCGTGTCCCCCTCCCTCGCTGTGTGCGTGCGTGTGTCCCCCCCTCGCTGTGTGCGTGTGTCACCCCCTCGCTGTGTGCGTGTGTCCCCCCTCGCTGTGTGCGTGTGTCCCCCTCGCTGTGTGCGTGTGTGTCCCCCCTCGCTGTGTGCGTGTGTACCACCCCTCGCTGTGTGCGTGTGTCCCCCCCCTCACTGTGTTTGTGTGTGTCACCCCCTCGCTTGGTGTGGGTGTCCCCCCCTGTGCTGTGTGCGTGTGTCCCTCCTTCGCTGTGTGTGAGCGTGTCCCTCCCTCGCTGTGTGCGTGTCCCCAACCCTCGCTGTGTGTGAGCGTGTGTCCCCCCCTCGCTGTGTTCGTGTGTCCCTCCTTCGCTGTGTGTGAGCGTGTCCCTCCCTCGCTGTGTGCGTGTGTCCCCCCTCACTGTGTGTGTGCGTGTCCCCACCCCTCGCTGTGTGCGTGTCCCCACCCCTCGCTGTGTGCGTGTGTCCCCCCTCGCTGTGTGCGTGTGTCCCTCCCTCGCTGTGTGTGAGCGTGTCCCTCCCTCACTGTGTGCGGGTGTCCCCCCCTCGCTGTGAGCGTGTTCCCCCCCCTCGATGTGTGCGTGTTCCCCCCTCTCGCTGTGTGCGTGTCCCCCTCGCTGTGTGTGTGCATGTCCCCACCCTCGCTGTCTGTGAGCGTGTCCCTCCTTCGCTGTCTGTGAGTGTGTCCCCCCCTCGATGTGCGCGCGTGTCCCCCCCCTCGCTGTGTGCGTGTGTCCCCCCCCTCGCTGTGTGCGTGTGTCCCCCCCCTCGCTGTGTGCGTGTGTCCCCCCCTCGCTGTGTGCGTGTGTCCCTCCTTCGCTGTGTGTGAGCGTGTCCCTCCCTCGCTGTGTGTGTGCGTGTCCCCACCCCTCGCTGTGTGTGTGTGTGTCCCCACCCCTCGCGGTGTGCGTGTGTGTCCCCTCGCTGTGTGTGAGCGTGTCCCCCCCTCGCTGTGTGCGGGTGTCCCCCCCTCGCTGTGAGCGTGTTCCCCCCTCTCGCTGTGTGCGTGTGTCCCCCCTCTCACTGTGTGTGTGTGTGTCCCCACCCCTCGCTGTGTGCGTGTGTCCCCCCTCGTTGTGTGTGTGTGTCCCCCCTTGGCTGTGTGTGTGTGTGTCCCCCTCGCTGTGTGCGTTTGTCCCCACCCCTCGCTGTGTGCGTGTGTCCCCCCTCGTTGTGTGTGTGTGTCCCCCCTTGGCTGTGTGTGTGTGTGTCCCCCTCGCTGTGTGCGTGAGTCCCCCCCTCACTGTGAGCGTGTGTCCCCCCCTCGCTGTGTGCGTGTGTCCCCCCCCCTCGCTGTGTGCGTGTGTCCCCCCCCCCTCGCTGTGTGCGTGTGTCCCCCCTCGCTGTGTGCGTGTGTCCCCCCCTCGCTGTGTGCATGTGTCCCCACCCCTCGCTGTGTGCATGTGTCCCCCCCCCTCGCTGTGTGCGTGTGTCCCCCCCTCGCTGTGTGCATGTGTCCCCACCCCTTGCTGTGTGCGTGTGTCCCCCGCTCGCTGTGTGCGTGTGTCCCCCCCCTCGCTGTGTGCGTGCGTGTGTCCCCCCCTCGCTGTGTGCGTGTGTCCCCCCCTCGCTGTGTGCGTGTGTCCCCTCCTCGCTGTGTGCGTGTGTCCCCTCACTGTGTGTGAGCGTGTTCCCCCCCTTCACTGTGTGCGTGTGTGTCCCCTCGCTGTGTGTGAGCGTGTCCCTCCCTCACTGTGTGCGTGCGTCCCCCCCCCTCGCTGTGTGCGTGCGTCCCCCCCCTCGCTGTGTGCGTGTGTCCCCCTCGCTGTGTGTGTGCTTGTCCCTCCCTCGCTGTGTGTGAGCGTGTCCCTCCCTCACTGTGTGCGTGAGTGTCCCCCTCCCTCGCTGTGTGTGTGCGTGTCCTCCCCCTCGCTGTCTGTGAGCGTGTTCCCTTCCCTCGCTGTGTGTGTGCGTGTTCCCCCCCTTCGCTGTGTGCGTGTGTCCCACCTTCGCTGTGTGTGAGCGTGTCCCCCCCTCACTGTGTGTGTGCGTGTCCCTCCCTCGCAGTGTGCGTGTGTCCCCCCCTCGCTGTGTGCGTGTCCCCCCCTCGCTGTGTGTGAGCGTGTCCCTCCTTCGCTGTCTGTGAGCGTGTCCCCCTCCCTCGCTGTGTGCGTGCGTGTGTCACCCCCTCGCTTGGTGTGGGTGTCCCCCCCTGTGCTGTGTGCGTGTGTCCCTCCTTCGCTGTGTGTGAGCGTGTCCCTCCCTCGCTGTGTGCGTGTCCCCAACCCTCGCTGTGTGTGAGCGTGTGTCCCCCCCTCGCTGTGTTCGTGTGTCCCTCCTTCGCTGTGTGTGAGCGTGTCCCTCCCTCGCTGTGTGCGTGTGTCCCCCCTCACTGTGTGTGTGCGTGTCCCCACCCCTCGCTGTGTGCATGTCCCCACCCCTCGCTGTGTGCGTGTGTCCCCCCTCGCTGTGTGTGTGCGTGTCCCCACCCCTCGCTGTGTGTGTGTGTGTCCCCACCCCTCGCTGTGTGCGTGTGTGTCCCCTCGCTGTGTGTGAGCGTGTCCCCCCCTCGCTGTGTGCGGGTGTCCCCCCCTCGCTGTGAGCGTGTTCCCCCCTCTCGCTGTGTGCGTGTGTCCCCCCTCTCGCTGTGTGTGTGTGTGTCCCCACCCCTCGCTGTGTGCGTGTGTCCCCCCTCGTTGTGTGTGTGTGTCCCCCCTTGGCTGTGTGTGTGTGTGTCCCCCTCGCTGTGTGCGTGTGTCCCCACCCCTCGCTGTGTGCGTGTGTCCCCCCTCGTTGTGTGTGTGTGTCCCCCCTTGGCTGTGTGTGTGTGTGTCCCCCTCGCTGTGTGCGTGAGTCCCCCCCTCACTGTGAGCGTGTGTCCCCCCCTCGCTGTGTGCGTGTGTCCCCCCCCCTCGCTGTGTGCGTGTGTCCCCCCCCTCGCTGTGTGCGTGTGTCCCCCCTCGCTGTGTGCGTGTGTCCCCCCCTCGCTGTGTGCATGTGTCCCCACCCCTCGCTGTGTGCATGTGTTCCCCCCCTCGCTGTGTGCGTGTGTCCCCCCCTCGCTGTGTGCATGTGTCCCCACCCCTTGCTGTGTGCGTGTGTCCCCCGCTCGCTGTGTGCGTGTGTCCCCCCCTCGCTGTGTGCGTGCGTGTGTCCCCCCCTCGCTGTGTGCGTGTGTCCCCCCCTCGCTGTGTGCGTGTGTCCCCTCCTCGCTGTGTGCGTGTGTCCCCTCACTGTGTGTGAGCGTGTTCCCCCCCTTCGCTGTGTGCGTGTCTGTCCCCTCGCTGTGTGTGAGCTTGTCCCTCCCTCACTGTGTGCGTGCGTCCCCCCCCCTCGCTGTGTGCGTGCGTCCCCCCCCTCGCTGTGTGCGTGTGTCCCCCTCGCTGTGTGTGTGCTTGTCCCTCCCTCGCTGTGTGTGAGCGTGTCCCTCCCTCACTGTGTGCGTGAGTGTCCCCCTCCCTCGCTGTGTGTGTGCGTGTCCTCCCCCTCGCTGTCTGTGAGCGTGTCCCCTTCCCTCGCTGTGTGTGTGCGTGTTCCCCCCCTTCGCTGTGTGCGTGTGTCCCACCTTCGCTGTGTGTGAGCGTGTCCCCCCCTCACTGTGTGCGTGTCCCCAACCCTCGCTGTGTGTGAGCGTGTGTCCCCCCCTCGCTGTGTTCGTGTGTCCCTCCTTCGCTGTGTGTGAGCGTGTCCCTCCCTCGCTGTGTGCGTGTGTCCCCCCTCACTGTGTGTGTGCGTGTCCCCACCACTCGCTGTGTGCGTGTCCCCACCCCTCGCTGTGTGCGTGTGTCCCCCCTCGCTGTGTGCGTGTGTCCCTCCCTCGCTGTGTGTGAGCGTGTCCCTCCCTCACTGTGTGCGGGTGTCCCCCCCTCGCTGTGAGCGTGTTCCCCCCCCTCGATGTGTGCGTGTTCCCCCCTCTCGCTGTGTGCGTGTCCCCCTCGCTGTGTGTGTGCATGTCCCCACCCTCGCTGTCTGTGAGCGTGTCCCTCCTTCGCTGTCTGTGAGTGTGTCCCCCCCTCGATGTGCGCGCGTGTCCCCCCCCTCGCTGTGTGCGTGTGTCCCCCCCTCGCTGTGTGCGTGTGTCCCCCCCCTCGCTGTGTGCGTGTGTCCCCCCCTCGCTGTGTGCGTGTGTCCCTCCTTCGCTGTGTGTGAGCGTGTCCCTCCCTCGCTGTGTGTGTGCGTGTCCCCACCCCTCGCTGTGTGTGTGTGTGTCCCCACCCCTCGCTGTGTGCGTGTGTGTCCCCTCGCTGTGTGTGAGCGTGTCCCCCCCTCGCTGTGTGCGGGTGTCCCCCCCTCGCTGTGAGCGTGTTCCCCCCTCTCGCTGTGTGCGTGTGTCCCCCCTCTCGCTGTGTGTGTGTGTGTCCCCACCCCTCGCTGTGTGCGTGTGTCCCCCCTCGTTGTGTGTGTGTGTCCCCCCTTGGCTGTGTGTGTGTGTGTCCCCCTCGCTGTGTGCGTGTGTCCCCACCCCTCGCTGTGTGCGTGTGTCCCCCCTCGTTGTGTGTGTGTGTCCCCCCTTGGCTGTGTGTGTGTGTGTCCCCCTCGCTGTGTGCGTGAGTCCCCCCCTCACTGTGAGCGTGTGTCCCCCCCTCGCTGTGTGCGTGTGTCCCCCCCCCTCGCTGTGTGCGTGTGTCCCCCCCCTCGCTGTGTGCGTGTGTCCCCCCTCGCTGTGTGCGTGTGTCCCCCCCTCGCTGTGTGCATGTGTCCCCACCCCTCGCTGTGTGCATGTGTTCCCCCCCTCGCTGTGTGCGTGTGTCCCCCCCTCGCTGTGTGCATGTGTCCCCACCCCTTGCTGTGTGCGTGTGTCCCCCGCTCGCTGTGTGCGTGTGTCCCCCCCTCGCTGTGTGCGTGCGTGTGTCCCCCCCTCGCTGTGTGCGTGTGTCCCCCCCTCGCTGTGTGCGTGTGTCCCCTCCTCGCTGTGTGCGTGTGTCCCCTCACTGTGTGTGAGCGTGTTCCCCCCCTTCGCTGTGTGCGTGTCTGTCCCCTCGCTGTGTGTGAGCTTGTCCCTCCCTCACTGTGTGCGTGCGTCCCCCCCCCTCGCTGTGTGCGTGCGTCCCCCCCCTCGCTGTGTGCGTGTGTCCCCCTCGCTGTGTGTGTGCTTGTCCCTCCCTCGCTGTGTGTGAGCGTGTCCCTCCCTCACTGTGTGCGTGAGTGTCCCCCTCCCTCGCTGTGTGTGTGCGTGTCCTCCCCCTCGCTGTCTGTGAGCGTGTCCCCTTCCCTCGCTGTGTGTGTGCGTGTTCCCCCCCTTCGCTGTGTGCGTGTGTCCCACCTTCGCTGTGTGTGAGCGTGTCCCCCCCTCACTGTGTGTGTGCGTGTCCCTCCCTCGCAGTGTGCGTGTGTCCCCCCCTCGCTGTGTGCGTGTCCCCCCCTCGCTGTGTGTGAGCGTGTCCCTCCTTCGCTGTCTGTGAGCGTGTCCCCCTCCCTCACTGTGTGCGTGCGTGTGTCCCCCCCTCGCTGTGTGCGTGTGTCCCACCCCTCGCTGTGTGTGTGTGTCCCCCCTCGCTGTTTGTGAGCATCTCCCCCCCTCGCTGTGTGCGGGTGTCCCCCCCTCGCTGTGTGCGTGTGTCACCCCCTCGCTGTGTGCGTGTGTCCCCCCTCGCTGTGTGCGTGTGTCCCCCTCGCTGTGTGCGTGTGTGTCCCCCCTCGCTGTGTGCGTGTGTACCACCCCTCGCTGTGTGCGTGTGTCCCCCCCCTCACTGTGTTTGTGTGTGTCACCCCCTCGCTTGGTGTGGGTGTCCCCCCCTGTGCTGTGTGCGTGTGTCCCTCCTTCGCTGTGTGTGAGCGTGTCCCTCCCTCGCTGTGTGCGTGTCCCCAACCCTCGCTGTGTGTGAGCGTGTGTCCCCCCCTCGCTGTGTTCGTGTGTCCCTCCTTCGCTGTGTGTGAGCGTGTCCCTCCCTCGCTGTGTGCGTGTGTCCCCCCTCACTGTGTGTGTGCGTGTCCCCACCCCTCGCTGTGTGCATGTCCCCACCCCTCGCTGTGTGCGTGTGTCCCCCCTCGCTGTGTGCGTGTGTCCCTCCCTCGCTGTGTGTGAGCGTGTCCCTCCCTCACTGTGTGCGGGTGTCCCCCCCTCGCTGTGAGCGTGTTCCCCCCCCTCGATGTGTGCGTGTTCCCCCCTCTCGCTGTGTGCGTGTCCCCCTCGCTGTGTGTGTGCATGTCCCCACCCTCGCTGTCTGTGAGCGTGTCCCTCCTTCGCTGTCTGTGAGTGTGTCCCCCCCTCGATGTGCGCGCGTGTCCCCCCCCTCGCTGTGTGCGTGTGTCCCCCCCCTTGCTGTGTGCGTGTGTCCCCCCCTCGCTGTGTGCGTGTGTCCCCCCTCGCTGTGTGCGTGTGTCCCTCCTTCGCTGTGTGTGAGCGTGTCCCTCCCTCGCTGTGTGTGTGCGTGTCCCCACCCCTCGCTGTGTGTGTGTGTGTCCCCACCCCTCGCTGTGTGCGTGTGTGTCCCCTCGCTGTGTGTGAGCGTGTCCCCCCCTCGCTGTGTGCGGGTGTCCCCCCCTCGCTGTGAGCGTGTTCCCCCCTCTCGCTGTGTGCGTGTGTCCCCCCTCTCGCTGTGTGTGTGTGTGTCCCCCCTTGCTTGGTGTGGGTGTCACCCCCCTCGCTGTGTGCGTGTGTCCCCCTCGCTGTGTGCGTGTTTCCCCCCCTCGCTGTGTGTGAGCGTGTCCCCCCCCCCGCTGTCTGTGAGCGTGTCCCTCCTTCGCTGTCTGTGAGAGTGTCCCCCTCCCTCGCTGTGTGTGTGCGTGTCCTCCCTCTCGCTGTCTGAGAGCGTGTCCCCCTCCCTCGCTGTGTGTGAGCGTGTGTCCCCCCCTCGCTGTGTGCGTGTGTCCCTCCTTCACTGTGTGTGTGCGTGTCCCCACCCCTCGCTGTGTGTGTGTGTGTCCCCACCCCTCGCTGTGTGCGTGTGTGTCCCCTCGCTGTGTGTGAGCGTGTCCCCCCCTCGCTGTGTGCGGGTGTCCCCCCCTCGCTGTGAGCGTGTTCCCCCCTCTCGCTGTGTGCGTGTGTCCCCCCTCTCGCTGTGTGTGTGTGTGTCCCCCCTTGCTTGGTGTGGGTGTCACCCCCCTCGCTGTGTGCGTGTGTCCCCCTCGCTGTGTGCGTGTTTCCCCCCCTCGCTGTGTGTGAGCGTGTCCCCCCCCTCGCTGTCTGTGAGCGTGTCCCTCCTTCGCTGTCTGTGAGAGTGTCCCCCTCCCTCGCTGTGTGTGTGCGTGTCCTCCCTCTCGCTGTCTGTGAGCGTGTCCCCCTCCCTCGCTGTGTGTGTGCGTGTTCCCCCCTTCGCTGTGTGCGTGTGTCCCTCCTTCGCTGTGTGTGCGTGTCCCTCCCTCGCTGTGTGCGTGTGTCCCCCCTCACTGTGTGTGTGCGTGTCCCTCCCTCGCTGTGTGCGTGTCTCCCTCCTTCGCTGTGTGTGAGCGTGTCCCTCCTTCGCTGTCTGTGAGCGTGTTCCCCTCCCTCGCTGTGTGCGTGCGTGTCCCCCCCTCGCTGTGTGCCTGTGTCCCCCCTCGCTGTGTGCGTGTGTACCCCCTCGCTGTGTGCGTGTGTGTCCCCCTCGCTGTGTGCATGTATCCCCCCCTCGCTGTGTGCGTGTGTTCCCCCTCGCTGTGTGCGTGTGTCCCCCCCTCGCTGTGTGCGTGTGTCCCCCCCCTCACTGTGTGCGTGTGTCCCCCCCCTGCTGTGTGCGTGTGTCCCCCCCCTGCTGTGTGCGTGTGTCCCCCCCCTCACTGTGTTTGTGTGTCCCCCCCCTCGCTTGGTGTGGGTGTCCCCCCCTCGCTGTGTGTGTGCGTGTCCCCCCCTCGCTATCTGTGAGCGTGTCCCTCCTTCGCTGTCTGTGAGTGTGTCCCCCCCCTCGCTGTGCGCGTGTTTCCCCCCCCTCGCTGTGTGCGTGTGTCTCCCTCGCTGTGTGTGTGCATGTGTCCCCCCTCGCTGTGTGTGAGCGTGTCCCCCCCTCGCTATCTGTGAGCGTGTCCCTCCTTCGCTGTCTGTGAGTGTGTCCCCCCCCTCGCTGTGCGCGTTTCCCCCCCCTCGCTGTGTGCGTGTGTCCCCCCCCTCGCAGTGTGCGTGTGTCCCCCCCTCGCTGTGTGCGTGTGTCCCTCCTTCGCTGTGTGTGAGCGTGTCCCTCCCTCGCTGTGTGCGTGTGTCCCCCCTCACTGTGTGTGTGCGTGTCCCCACCCCCCGCTGTGTGTGTGCGTGTCCCCACCCCTCGCTGTGTGCGTGTGTGTCCCCCTCGCTGTGTGCGTGTGTCCCTCCCACGCTGTGTGGGAGCGTGTCCCCCCCTCCCTGTGTGTGTACGTGTCCCTCACTCGCTGAGTGTAAGCGTGTCCCTCCCTCGCTGTGTGCATGTGTCCCTCACTCGCTGTGTACGTGTGTCCCTCCCTCGCTGTGTGTGTTTGCGTGTCCCTCCCTCGCTGTGTGTGTGCGTGTCCCTCACTCGCTGTGTACGTGTGTCCCTCCCTCGCTGTGTGTGTTTGCGTGTCCCTCCCTCGCTGTGTGTGTGCGTGTCCCTCCCTCGCTGTGTGCGTGTGTCCCCCCTCCCTGTCTGCGTATCACCCCCCTCGCGGTCTGCGTGTCCCCCTCCCTTGCTGTGTGTGTGTGTGTGTCCCCCTCGCTGTGTGCGTGAGTCCCCCCCTCACTGTGTGCGTGTGTCTCCCCCCTCGCTGTGTGTGAGCGTGTCCCCCCTCGCTGTTTGTGAGCGTGTCCCTCCTTCGCTGTCTGTGAGCGTGTGTCCCCCCCTCCCTGTGTGCTGTGTCCCCCCCCTCGCTGTGTGCGTGTGTCCCCCCTCGCTGTGTGCGTGTGTCCCCACCCCTCGCTGTGTGCGTGTGTCCCCCCTCGTTGTGTGCGTGTGTCCCCCCCTCGCTGTGTGTGTGTGTGTCCCCCCTTGGCTGTGTGTGTGTGTGTCCCCCTCGCTGTGTGCGTGAGTCCCCCCCTCACTGTGAGCGTGTGTCCCCCCCTCCCTGTGTGCGTGTGTCCCCCCCTCCCTGTGTGCATGTGTCCCCCCCTTGCTGTGTGCGTGTGTCCCCCCCCTCGCTGTGTGCGTGTGTCCCTCCCTCGCTGTGTGCATGTGTCCCCACCCCTCGCTGTGTGCGTGTGTCCCCCCCTCGCTGTGTGTGAGCGTGTCCCCCCCCTCGCTGTGTGCGTGTGTCCCCCCCCTCGCTGTGTGTGAGCATGTGTTCTCCCCTCGCTGTGTGCGTGTGTCCCCCCCTCGCTGTGTGCATGTGTCCCCACCCCTCGCTGTGTGCGTGTGTCCCCCCCTCGCTGTGTGCGTGTGTCCCTCCTTCGCTGTGTGTGAGCGTGTCCCTCCCTCGCTGTGTGCGTGTGTCCCCCCTCACTGTGTGTGTGCGTGTCCCCACCCCCCGCTGTGTGTGTGCGTGTCCCCAGCCCTCGCTGTGTGCGTGTGTGTCCCCCTCGCTGTGTGAGCGTGTCCCTCCCACGCTGTGTGTGAGCGTGTCCCTCCCTCGCTGTGTGTGAGCGTGTCCCCCCCTCGCTGTGTGCGTGTGTCCCTCCCACGCTGTGTGGGAGCGTGTCCCCCCCTCCCTGTGTGTGTACGTGTCCCTCACTCGCTGAGTGTAAGCGTGTCCCTCCCTCGCTGTGTGCATGTGTCCCTCACTCGCTGTGTACGTGTGTCCCTCCCTCGCTGTGTGTGTTTGCGTGTCCCTCCCTCGCTGTGTGTGTGCGTGTCCCTCCCTCGCTGTGTGCGTGTGTCCCTCCCACGCTGTGTGTGTGCGTGTCCCTCCCTCGCTGTGTGTAAGCGTGTCCCCCCCTCGCTGTGTTCGTGTGTCCCTCCCTCGCTGTGTTCGCGTGTCCCCCCCTCGCTGTGTGTGTGTGAGCGTGTCCCCCCCTCGCTGTGTGTGTGCGTGTCCCTCACTCGCTGTGTGTGATCGTGTCCCTCCCTCGCTGTGTGTGAGCGTGTCCCCCCCTCGCTGTGTGTGAGCGTGTCCCCCCTCGCTGTGTGTGAGCGTGTCCCTCCCTCGCTGTGTGCACGTGTCCCCCTCGCTGTGTGTGTGCGTGTCCCTCCCTCGCTGTGTGTATGCGTGTCCCTCCCTCGCTGTGTGTGAGCGTGTCCCCCCCTCGCTGTGTGTGAGCGTGTCCCTCCCTCGCTGTGTGCGTGTGTCCCCCCCTCGCTGTGTGCATGTGTCCCCACCCCTCGCTGTGTGCATGTGTCCCCCCCCTCGCTGTGTGCGTGTGTCCCCCCCTCGCAGTGTGCATGTGTCCCCACCCCTTGCTGTGTGCGTGTGTCCCCCGCTCGCTGTGTGCGTGTGTCACCCCCCTCGCTGTGTGCGTGCGTGTGTCCCCCCCTCGCTGTGTGCGTGTGTCCCCCCCTCGCTGTGTGCGTGTGTGTCCCCTCGCTGTGTGTGAGCGTGTCCCTCCCTCACTGTGTGCGTGCGTCCCCCCCCCTCGCTGTGTGCGTGTGTCCCCCTCGCTGTGTGTGTGCGTGTCCCTCCCTCGCTGTGTGTGAGCGTGTCCCTCCCTCGCTGTGTGGGTGTGCGTGTCCCACCCCTCGCTGTGTGTGTGCGTGTCCCCCCCCTCGCTGTGTGGAAGCGTGTCCCCCCCTCGCAGTGTGCGTGTGTCCCCCCCTCGCTGTGTGCGTGTGTCCCCCCCTCGCGGTCTGTGTGTACCCTCCCTCGCGGTGTGCGTGTGTACCCCCCCTCGCTGGGTGCGTGTCCCCCTCCATCGCTGTGTGCGTGTGTCCCCCCTCCCTGTCTGCGTATCACCCCCCTCGCGGTCTGCGTGTCCCCCTCCCTTGCTGTGTGTGTGTGTGTGTCCCCCTCGCTGTGTGCGTGAGTCCCCCCCTCACTGTGTGCGTGTGTCTCCCCCCTCGCTGTGTGTGAGCGTGTCCCCCCTCGCTGTTTGTGAGCGTGTCCCTCCTTCGCTGTCTGTGAGCGTGTGTCCCCCCCTCCCTGTGTGCTGTGTCCCCCCCCTCGCTGTGTGCGTGTGTCCCCCCTCGCTGTGTGCGTGTGTCCCCACCCCTCGCTGTGTGCGTGTGTCCCCCCTCGTTGTGTGCGTGTGTCCCCCCCTCGCTGTGTGTGTGTGTGTGTCCCCTTGGCTGTGTGTGTGTGTGTCCCCCTCGCTGTGTGCGTGAGTCCCCCCCTCACTGTGAGCGTGTGTCCCCCCCTCCCTGTGTGCGTGTGTCCCCCCCTCGCTGTGTGCGTGTGTCCCCACCCCTCGCTGTGTGCGTGTGTCCCCCCCCTCGCTGTGTGCGTGTGTCCCCCCTCGCTGTGTGCGTGTGTCCCCCCCTCGCTGTGTGCATGTGTCCCCACCCCTCGCTGTGTGCGTGTGTCCCCCCTCGCTGTGTGCGTGTGTCCCCCCCTCGCTGTGTGCATGTGTCCCCACCCCTCGCTGTGTGCATGTGTCCCCCCCCTCTCTGTGTGCGTGTGTCCCCCCCTCGCAGTGTGCATGTGTCCCCACCCCTTGCTGTGTGCGTGTGTCCCCCGCTCGCTGTGTGCGTGTGTCCCCCCCCTCGCTGTGTGCGTGCGTGTGTCCCCCCCTCGCTGTGTGCGTGTGTCCCCCCCTCGCTGTGTGCGTGTGTGTCCCCTCGCTGTGTGTGAGCGTGTCCCTCCCTCACTGTGTGCGTGCGTCCCCCCCCCTCGCTGTGTGCGTGTGTCCCCCTCGCTGTGTGTGTGCGTGTCCCTCCCTCGCTGTGTGTGAGCGTGTCCCTCCCTCGCTGTGTGGGTGTGCGTGTCCCCACCCCTCGCTGTGTGTATGCGTGTCCCCACCCCTCGCTGTGTGCGTGTGTCCCCCCCCTCACTGTGTTTGTGTGTCCCCCCCCTCGCTGTGTGCGTGTGTCCCCCTCGCTGTGTGCGTGTGTGTCCCCTCACTGTGTGCGTGTTTCCCCCCTGTCCTTTGTGCATGTGTCCCCCCCTCGCTGTGTGTGCGCGTGTCCCCCCTCGCTGTGTGTGTGCGCGTGTCCCCCCTCGCTGTGTGTGTGCGTGTGTCCCCCCCTTCGCTGTGTGCGTGTGTCCCCCCCTCGCTGTGTGCGTGTCCCCCCCCTCGCTGTGTGTGAGCGTGTCCCTCCTTCGCGGTCTGTGAGCGTGTCCCCCTCCCTCGCTGTGTGCGTGCGTGTGTCCCCCCCTCGCTGTGTGCGTGTGTCCCACCCCTCGCTGTGTGCGTGTGTCCCCCCTCGCTGTTTGTGAGCATCTCCCCCCCTCGCTGTGTGCGTGTGTCCCCCCCCTCGCTGTGTGCGTGTGTCCCCCCCCTCGCTGTGTGCGTGTGTCCCCCCCCCTCGCTGTGTGCGTGTGTCCCCCCCCCGCTGTGTGCGTGTGTCCCCCCCTCGCTGTGTGCGTGTGTCCCCCCCCTCGCTGTGTGCGTGTGTCCCCTCCCCTCGCTGTGTGCGTGTGACCCTCCTTCGCTGTGTGTGAGCGTGTCCCTCCCTCGCTGTGTGTGTCCCCCCCCCCTCACTGTGTGTGTGCGTGTCCCCCCCCTCGCTGTGTGCGTGTGTCCCCCCTCGCTGTGTGCGTGTGTCCCCCCCTCGCTGTGTGCGTGTGTCCCCCCCCTCGCTGTGTGCGTGTGACCCCCCCTCGCTGTGTGCGTGTGTCCCCCCCCTCGCTGTGTGCGTGTGTCCCCCCCCTCGCTGTGTGCGTGTGTCCCCCCCCTCACTGTGTTTGTGTGTCCCCCCCCCTCGCTTGGTGTGGGTGTCCCCCCCTGTGCTGTGTGCGTGTGTCCCCCTCGCTGTGTGCGTGCGTGTGTCCCCTCTCGCTGTGTGTGAGCGTGTGTCCCCCCCTCGCTGTGTGCGTGTGTCCCTCCTTCGCTGTGTGTGTGCGTGTCCCCACCCGTCGCTGTGTGTGTGTGTGTCCCCACCCCTCGCTGTGTGCGTGTGTGTCCCCTCGCTGTGTGTGAGCGTGTCCCCCCCTCGCTGTGTGCGGGTGTCCCCCCCTCGCTGTGAGCGTGTTCCCCCCCCTCGATGTGTGCGTGTTTCCCCGCCCTCGCTGTGTGCGTGTTCCCCCCTCTCGCTGTGTGCGTGTGTCACCCCCCTCGCTGTGTGCGTGTGTCCCCCTCGCTGTGTGCGTGTTTCCCCCCCTCGCTGTGTGTGAGCGTGTCCCTCCTTCGCTGTCTGTGAGAGTGTCCCCCTCCCTCGCTGTGTGTGTGCGTGTCCTCCCTCTCGCTGTCTGTGAGCGTGTCCCCCTCCCTCGCTGTGTGTGTGCGTGTCCTCCCTCTCGCTGTCTGTGAGCGTGTTCCCCCCTTCGCTGTGTGCATGTGTCCCTCCTTCGCTGTGTGTGCGTGTCCCTCCCTCGCTGTGTGCGTGTGTCCCCCCCTCGCTGTGTGCGTGTGTCCCCCCCTGCTGTGTTTGTGTGTCCCCCCCTCGCTGTGTGTGTGTGAGCGTGTCCCCCCCTCGCTGTGTGTGTGCGTGTCCCTCCCTCGCTGTGTGTGAGCGTGTCCCCCCCTCGCTGTGTGTGAGCGTGTCCCCCCCTCGCTGTGTGTGAGCGTGTCCCTCCCTCGCTGTGTGTGTGCGTGTCCCACCCTCGCTGTGTGTGAGCGTGTCCCCCCCCTCGCTGTGTGTGTGTGTGTCCCCCTCGCTGTGTGCGTGAGTCCCCCCCTCACTGTGAGCGTGTGTCCCCCCCTCCCTGTGTGCGTGTGTCCCCCCCTCGCTGTGTGCGTGTGTCCCCCCCCCCTCACTGTGTGCGTGTGTCCCCCCCCTCACTGTGTGCGTGTGTCCCCCCCTCGCTGTGTGCGTGTGTCCCCCCCCCTCGCTGTGTGCGTGTGTCCCCCCCCTCACTGTGTGCGTGTGTCACCCCCTCGCTGTGTGCGTGTGTCCCCTCCTCGCTGTGTGCGTGTGTGTCCCTCCCTCACTGTGTGCGTGCGTCCCCCCCCCTCGCTGTGTGCGTGTGTCCCCCTCGCTGTGTGTGTGCGTGTCCCACCCTCGCTGTGTGTGAGCGTGTCCCTCCCTCGCTGTGTGTGAGCGTGTCCCCCCCTCGCTGTGTGTGTGCGTGTCCCACCCTCGCTGTGTGTGTGCGTGTCCCACCCTCGCTGTGTGTGTGCGTGTCCCACCCTCGCTGTGTGTGTGCGTGTCCCACCCTCGCTGTGTGTGTGCGTGTCCCACCCTCGCTGTGTGTGTGCGTGTCCCCCCCTCGCTGTGTGTGAGCGTGTCCCCCCCTCGCTGTGTGTGAGCGTGTCCCCCCCCTCGCTGTGTGCGTGTGTCCCCCCCCTCGCTGTGTGTGAGCATGTGTTCTCCCCTCGCTGTGTGCGTGTGTCCCTCCCTCGCTGTGTGTGAGCGTGTCCCTCCCTCGCTGTGTGGGAGCGTGTCCCCCCCTCGCTGTGTGCGTGTGTCCCCCCCTCGCTGTGTGCGTGTGTCCCCCCCTCGCTGTGTGCGTGTGTCCCCCCCCCTCGCGGTCTGTGTGTACCCTCCCTCGCGGTGTGCGTGTGTACCCCCCCCTCGCTGGGTGCGTGTCCCCCTCCATCGCTGTGTGCGTGTGTCCCCCCCCCTCGCTGTGTGCGTGTGTCCCCCCTCGTTGTGTGCGTGAGTCCCCCCCTCACTGTGTGCGTGTGTCTCCCCCCTCGCTGTGTGTGAGCGTGTCCCCCCTCGCTGTTTGTGAGCGTGTCCCTCCTTCGCTGTCTGTGAGCGTGTGTCCCCCCCTCCCTGTGTGCTGTGTCCCCCCCCTCGCTGTGTGCGTGTGTCCCCCCTCGCTGTGTGCGTGTGTCCCCCCTCGCTGTGTGCGTGTGTCCCCCCCTCGCTGTGTGTGTGTGTGTCCCCCTCGCTGTGTGCGTGAGTCCCCCCCTCACTGTGAGCGTGTGTCCCCCCCTCCCTGTGTGCGTGTGTCCCCCCCTCGCTGTGTGCGTGTGTCCCCCCCCTCACTGTGTGCGTGTGTCCCCCCCCTCACTGTGTGCGTGTGTCCCCCCCTCGCTGTGTGCGTGTGTCCCCCCCCTCGCTGTGTGCGTGTGTCCCCCCCCTCACTGTGTGCGTGTGTCCCCCCCTCGCTGTGTGCGTGTGTCCCCTCCTCGCTGTGTGCGTGTGTGTCCCTCCCTCACTGTGTGCGTGCGTCCCCCCCCCTCGCTGTGTGCGTGTGTCCCCCTCGCTGTGTGTGTGCGTGTCCCTCCCTCGCTGTGTGTGAGCATGTCCCTCCCTCGCTGTGTGGGTGTGCGTGTCCCCACCCCTCGCTGTGTGCGTGTGTCCCCCCCTCACTGTGTTTGTGTGTCCCCCCCCTCGCTGTGTGCGTGTGTCCCCCTCGCTGTGTGCGTGTGTCCCCCCTCACTGTGTGCGTGTTTCCCCCCCTGTCCTTTGTGCATGTGTCCCCCCCTCGCTGTGTGTGAGCATGTCCCCCCCCTCGCTGTCTGTGAGCGTGTCCCTCCTTCGCTGTCTGTGAGAGTGTCCCCCTCCCTCGCTGTGTGTGTGCGTGTCCTCCCCCTCGCTGTCTGTGAGCGTGTCCCCTTCCCTCGCTGTGTGTGTGCGTGTTCCCCCCCTTCGCTGTGTGCGTGTGTCCCACCTTCGCTGTGGGTGAGCGTGTCCCCCCCTCACTGTGTTTGTGTGTCCCCCCCCTCGCTTGGTGTGGGTGTCCCCCCCTGTGCTGTGTGCGTGTGTCCCCCTCGCTGTGTGCGTGCGTGTGTCCCCTCTCGCTGTGTGTGAGCGTGTGTCCCCCCCTCGCTGTGTGCGTGTGTCCCTCCTTCGCTGTGTGTGAGCGTGTCCCTCCCTCGCTGTGTGCGTGTGTCCCCCTTCACTGTGTGTGTGCGTGTCCCCACCCCTCGCTGTGTGTGTGTGTGTCCCCACCCCTCGCTGTGTGCGTGTGTGTCCCCTCGCTGTGTGTGAGCGTGTCCCCCCCCTCGCTGTGTGCGGGTGTCCCCCCCTCGCTGTGAGCGTGTTCCCCCCCCTCGATGTGTGCGTGTTTCCCCGCCCTCGCTGTGTGTGAGCGTGTCCCCCCTTGCTTGGTGTGGGTGTCACCCCCCTCGCTGTGTGCGTGTGTCTCCCTCGCTGTGTGTGTGCATGTGTCCCCCCTCGCTGTGTGTGAGCGTGTCCCCCCCTCGCTATCTGTGAGCGTGTCCCTCCTTCGCTGTCTGTGAGTGTGTCCCCCCCCTCGCTGTGCGCGTGTTTCCCCCCCTCGCTGTGTGCGTGTGTCCCCCCCCTTGCTGTGTGCGTGTGTCCCCCCCCTCGCAGTGTGCGTGTGTCCCCCCCTCGCTGTGTGCGTGTGTCCCTCCTTCGCTGTGTGTGAGCGTGTCCCTCCCTCGCTGTGTGCGTGTGTCCCCCCTCACTGTGTGTGTGCGTGTCCCCACCCCCCGCTGTGTGTGTGCGTGTCCCCACCCCTCGCTGTGTGCGTGTGTGTCCCCCTCGCTGTGTGAGCGTGTCCCCCCCTCGCTGTGTGCCTGTGTCCCCGCTCGCTGTGTGCGTGTGTACCCCCTCGCTGTGTGCGTGTGTTCCCCCTCGCTGTGTGCGTGTGTCCCCCCCTCGCTGTGTGCGTGTGTCCCCCCCCTCACTGTGTGCGTGTGTCCCCCTCGCTGTGTGCGTGTTTCCCCCCCTCGCTGTCTGTGAGCGTGTCCCTCCTTCGCTGTCTGTGAGAGTGTCCCCCTCCCTCGCTGTGTGTGTGCGTGTCCTCCCTCTCGCTGTCTGTGAGCGTGCCCCCCTCCCTCGCTGTGTGTGTGCGTGTTCCCCCCTTCGCTGTGTGCGTGTCTCCCTCCTTCGCTGTGTGTGAGCGTGTCCCTCCTTCGCTGTCTGTGAGCGTGTTCCCCCCCCTCACTGTGTGCGTGTGTCCCCCCCCTGCTGTGTGCGTGTGTCCCCCCCCTCACTGTGTGCGTGTGTCCCCCTCGCTGTGTGCGTGTTTCCCCCCCTCGCTGTGTGTGAGCGTGTCCCCCCCCTCGCTGTCTGTGAGCGTGTCCCTCCTTCGCTGTCTGTGAGAGTGTCCCCCTCCCTCGCTGTGTGTGTGCGTGTCCTCCCTCTCGCTGTCTGTGAGCGTGTCCCCCTCCCTCGCTGTGTGTGTGCGTGTTCCCCCCTTCGCTGTGTGCGTGTCTCCCTCCTTCGCTGTGTGTGAGCGTGTCCCTCCTTCGCTGTCTGTGAGCGTGTTCCCCCCCCTCACTGTGTGCGTGTGTCCCCCCCCTGCTGTGTGCGTGTGTCCCCCCCCTCACTGTGTTTGTGTGTCCCCCCCCTCGCTTGGTGTGGGTGTCCCCCCCTCGCTGTGTGTGTGTGTGTGTGTCCCTCGCTGTGTGCGTGTGTCCCCCCCCCGCTGTGTGTGTGTGTCCCCACCCCTCGCTGTGTGCGTGTGTGTCCCCCCTCGCTGTGTGTGTGCGTGTCCCTCCCTCGCTGTGTGCGTGTCCCCCCCTCGCTGTTTGCGTGTGTCCCCACCCCTCGCTGTGTGCGTGTGTCCCCCCCTTGCTGTGTGCGTGTGTCCCCCCCTTGCTGTGTGCGTGTGTCCCCCCACTCGCTGTGTGCGTGTGTGTCCCCTCGCTGTGTGCGTGTGTTCCCCCTTGCTGTGTGTGAGCATGTCCCCCCCTCGCTGTGTGCGGGTGTCCTCCCTCGATGTGTGCGTGTTCCCCCCCTTCGCTGTGTGCATGTGTTCCCCTCGCTGTGTGTGAGCGTGTCCCTCCCTCGCTGTGTGTGCGCGTGTCCCCCTCGCTGTGTGTGTGCGTGTCCCTCCCTCGCTGTGTGCGTGTCTCCCTCCTTCGCTGTGTGTGAGCGTGTCCCTCCTTCGCTGTCTGTGAGCGTGTTCCCCTCCCTCGCTGTGTGCGTGCGTGTCCCCCCCTCGCTGTGTGCCTGTGTCCCCCCTCGCTGTGTGCGTGTGTACCCCCTCGCTGTGTGCGTGTGTCCCCCCCTCGCTGTGTGCATGTATCCCCCCCTCGCTGTGTGCGTGTGTTCCCCCTCGCTGTGTGCGTGTGTCCCCCCCTCGCTGTGTGCGTGTGTCCCCCCCCTCACTGTGTGCGTGTGTCCCCCCCCTGCTGTGTGCGTGTGTCCCCCCCCTGCTGTGTGCGTGTGTCCCCCCCCTCACTGTGTTTGTGTGTCCCCCCCCTCGCTTGGTGTGGGTGTCCCCCCCTCGCTGTGTGTGTGCGTGTCCCCCCCTCGCTATCTGTGAGCGTGTCCCTCCTTCGCTGTCTGTGAGTGTGTCCCCCCCCTCGCTGTGCGCGTGTTTCCCCCCCCTCGCTGTGTGCGTGTGTCTCCCTCGCTGTGTGTGTGCATGTGTCCCCCCTCGCTGTGTGTGAGCGTGTCCCCCCCTCGCTATCTGTGAGCGTGTCCCTCCTTCGCTGTCTGTGAGTGTGTCCCCCCCCTCGCTGTGCGCGTGTTTCCCCCCCCTCGCTGTGTGCGTGTGTCCCCCCCCTCGCAGTGTGCGTGTGTCCCCCCCTCGCTGTGTGCGTGTGTCCCTCCTTCGCTGTGTGTGAGCGTGTCCCTCCCTCGCTGTGTGCGTGTCCCCAACCCTCGCTGTGTGTGAGCGTGTGTCCCCCCCTCGCTGTGTTCGTGTGTCCCTCCTTCGCTGTGTGTGAGCGTGTCCCTCCCTCGCTGTGTGCGTGTGTCCCCCCTCACTGTGTGTGTGCGTGTCCCCACCCCTCGCTGTGTGCGTGTCCCCACCCCTCGCTGTGTGCGTGTGTCCCCCCTCGCTGTGTGCGTGTGTCCCCCTCGCTGTGTGTGTGCGTTGTCCCCCCTCGCTGTGTGTGTGTGTGTCCCTCCCTCGATGTCTGTGAGCGTGTCCCTCCTTCGCTGTGTGTGAGCGTGTCGCCCCCTCGCTGTGTGTGTGCCTGTCCCTCCCTCGCTGTGTGTGAGCGTGTCCCTCCCTTGCTGTGTGCGAGCGTGTCCCTCCCTTGCTGTGTGCGTGTGTGTCCCTCCCTCGCTGTGTGCGTGTGTGTCCCTCCCTCGCTGTGTGTGTGCGTGTGTCCCCCCCTCGCTGTGTGCGTGTGTCCCCACCCGCTGTGTGCGTGTGTCCCCCCCCGCTGTGTGCGTGTGTCCCCCTCGCTGTGTGTGTGCGTTGTCCCCCCTCGCTGTGTGTGTGTGTGTCCCTCCCTCGATGTCTGTGAGCGTGTCCCTCCTTCGCTGTGTGTGAGCGTGTCGCCCCCTCGCTGTGTGTGTGCCTGTCCCTCCCTCGCTGTGTGTGTGCCTGTCCCTCCCTCGCTGTGTGTGAGCGTGTCCCTCCCTTGCTGTGTGCGTGTGTGTCCCCCCCTCGCTGTGTGCGTGTGTCCCCCCCTCGCTGTGTGCGTGTGTCCCCCCTCGCTGTGTGCATGTGTCCCCCCTCGCTGTGTGTGTGTGTGTCCCTCCCTCGCTGTGTGTGTGCGTGTTCCCCCCTTCGCTGTGAGCGTGTCCCTCCCTCGCTGTGTGTGCGTGTGTCCCTCCTTCGCTGATTGTGAGCGTGTCCCTCCCTCGCTGTGTTCGTGTCCCTCCTTCGCTGTGTGTGAGTGTGTCCCTCCTTCGCTGCCTGTGAGCGTGTCCCCCTCCCTCGCTGTGTGCGTGCGTGTGTCCCCCCCTCGCTGTGTGCCTGTGTCCCCCCTCACTGTGTGCGTCTGTCCCCCCCTCGCTGTGTGTGTGTGCGTGTCCCTCCCTCGCTGTGTGCGTGTGTCCCCCCCTGGCTGTGTGCGTGTGTCCCCCCCTCGCTGTGTGCGTGTGTCCCCCCCTCGCTGTGTGCGTGTGTCCCCCCCCTCGCTGTGTGCGTGTGTCCCCCCCCTCGCTGTGTGCGTGTGTCCCCCCCCCCGCTGTGTGCGTGTGTCCCCCCCCTCGCTGTGTGCGTGTGTCCCCCCCCTCGCTGTTTGCGGGTGTCCCCCCCTCGAAGTGTGCGTGTTTCCCCCCCCTCGATGTGTGCGTGTATCCCCCCCTCGCTCTGTGCGCGTGTCCCCCCCCTCGCTGTGTGTGCGAGTGTCCCCCCCTCGCTGTTTGCGGGTGTCCCCCCCTCGAAGTGTGCGTGTTTCCCCCCCCTCGATGTGTGCGTGTGTGTCCCCTCGCTGTGTGCGTGTGTTCCCCCTCGCTCTGTGTGAGCGTGTCCCCCCCTCGCTGTGTGCGTGTGTCCCCCCCTCGCTGTGTGCGTGTGTCCCCCCCCTCGCTGTGTGCGTGTGTCCCCCCCCTCGCTGTGTGGGTGTGTCCCCCCCTTCGCTGTGTGCGTGTGTCCCCCCCCGCTGTGTGCGTGTGTGTCCCCTCGCTGTGTGTGAGCGTGTCCCTCCTTCGCTGTGTGTGTGCGTTGTCCCCCCTCGCTGTGTGCGTGTGTGTCCCTCCCTCGATGTCTGTGAGCATGTCCCTCCTTCGCTGTGTGTGAGCATGTCCCTCCCTCGCTGTGTGCGTGTGTCCCCCCCTCGCTGTGTGTGTGTGCGTGTCCCCCCCTCGCTGTGTGCGTGTGTCCCCCCCTGGCTGTGTGCGTGTGTCCCCCCCTCGCTGTGTGCATGTGTCCCTCCCTCGCTGTGTGTGAGCGTGTCCCCCCCTCGCTGTGTGTGAGCGTGTCCCTCCCTCGTTCTGTGTGTGCCTGTCCCCCCCCTCGCTGTGTGTGTGCCTGTCCCCCCCTCGCTGTGCGTGAGCGTGTCCCTCCCTCGCTGTGCGTGAGCGTGTCCCTCCCTCGCTGTGTGCGTGTGTGTCCCTCCCTCGCTGTGTGCGTGCGTGTCCCTCCCTCGCTGTGTGTGCGCGTGTCCCTCCCTCGCTGTGTGTGCGCGTGTCCCTCCCTCGCTGTTTGTGCGCGTGTCCCTCCCTCGCTGTTTGTGCGCGTGTCCCTCCCTCGCTGTGTGTGCGTGTCCCCCCTCGCTGTGTGTGTGCGTGTCCCCCCTCGCTGTGTGTGTGCGTGTCCCTCCCTCGCTGTGTGCGCGTGTCCCTCCCTCGCTGTGTGTGTGCGTGTCCCTCCCTCGCTGTCTGTGAGCGTGTCCCTCCTCGCTGTGTGCGTGTGTCCCTCTCTCGCTGTGTGTGTGTGTGTGTCCCTCGCTGTGTGTGTGCGTGTCCCTCCCTCGCTGTGTGCGCGTGTCCCTCTCTCGCTGTGTGTGTGTGTGTGTCCCTCGCTGTGTGTGTGCGTGTCCCTCCCTCGCTGTGTGCGCGTGTCCCTCCCTCGCTGTGTGTGTGCATGTCCCTCCCTCGCTGTGTGTGTGCATGTCCCCCCCTCGCTGTGCGTGAGCGTGTCCCTCCCTCGCTGTGTGCGTGTGTGTCCCTCCCTCGCTGTGTGCGTGTGTGTCCCCCCCTCGCTGGGTGCGTGTGTGTCCCTCCCTCGCTGTTTGTGCGCGTGTCCCTCCCTCGCTGTGTGTGCGTGTCCCCCCTCGCTGTGTGTGTGCGTGTCCCTCCCTCGCTGTTTGTGTGCGTGTCCCTCCCTCGCTGTTTGTGCGCGTGTCCCTCCCTCGCTGTGTGTGCACGTGTCCCTCCCTCGCTGTTTGTGCGCGTGTCCCTCCCTCACTGTGTGCGCGTGTCCCTCCCTCGCTGTCTGTGAGCGTGTCCCTCCTCGCTGTGTGCGTGTGTCCCTCTCTCGCTGTGTGTGTGTGTGTCCCCCTCGCTGTGACTGAGCGTGTCCCTCCTTCGCTGTGTGCGAGAGGGGGACACACGCACATAGTGAGGGGGGGACACACGCACACAGTGAGGGGGGGACACACGCACACAGCGAAGGTGGGGACACGCACACAGCGAAGGTGGGGACACGCTGTGTGCGTGTGTCCCCCCCTCGCTGTGTGCGTGTGTCCCCCCCACGCTGTGTGCGTGTGTCTGCCCCTTGCTCTGTGCGTGTGTCCCCCCCTCGCTGTGTGCGTGTGTCCCCCCCACGCTGTGTGCGTGTGTCTGCCCCTTGCTCTGTGCGTGTGTCTGCCCCTTGCTCTGTGCGTGTGTCCCCCCCTCGCTGTGTGCGTGTGTCCCCCCCACGCTGTGTGCGTGTGTCTGCCCCTTGCTCTGTGCGTGTGTCTGCCCCTTGCTCTGTGCGTGTGTCACCCCCTCGCTGTGTGCGTGTGTCCCCCCCTCGCTGTGTGCGTGTGTCCCCCCCTCGCTGTGTGCGTGTGTCCCTCCCTCGCTGTGTGTGCGCGTGTCCCTCCCTCGCTGTGTGCGAGCGTGTCCCCCCTCGCTGTGTGTGAGCGTTTCCCTCCCTCGCTGTGTGTGAGCGTTTCCCTCCCTCGCTGTGTGTGCGCGTGTCCCTCCCTCGCTGTGTGTGCGCGTGTCCCTCCCTCGCTGTGTGTGCGCGTGTCCCTCCCTCGCTGTGTGCGAGCGTGTCCCCCCTCGCTGTGTGTGAGCGTTTCCCTCCCTCGCTCTGTGTGTGTGTGTCCCTCCCTCGCTGTGTGTGTGTGTGTGTCCCCCTCCCTCGCTGTGTGTTAGCGTTTCCCTCCCTCGCTGTGTGCGTGTGTCCCTCCCTCGCTGTGTGTGCGTGTGTCCCTCCTTCGCTGTGTGTTAGCGTGTCCCTCCTTCGCTGTGTGTGTGTCCCCCCCCTCGCTGTGTGTGCCTGTGTCCCCCACCTCGCTGTGTGCGTGTGTCCCCCCCTCGCTGTGTGCGTGTGTCCCCCCCACGCTGTGTGCGTGTGTCTGCCCCTTGCTCTGTGCGTGTGTCCCCCCCTCGCTGTGTGCGTGTGTCCCCCCCTCGCTGTGTGCGTGTGTCCCCCCCACGCTGTGTGCGTGTGTCTGCCCCTTGCTCTGTGCGTGTGTCTGCCCCTTGCTCTGTGCGTGTGTCCCCCCCTCGCTGTGTGCGTGTGTCCCCCCCACGCTGTGTGCGTGTGTCTGCCCCTTGCTCTGTGCGTGTGTCTGCCCCTTGCTCTGTGCGTGTGTCCCCCCCTCGCTGTGTGCGTGTGTCCCCCCCACGCTGTGTGCGTGTGTCTGCCCCTTGCTCTGTGCGTGTGTCTGCCCCTTGCTCTGTGCGTGTGTCACCCCCTCGCTGTGTGCGTGTGTCCCCCCCTCGCTGTGTGCGTGTGTCCCCCCCTCGCTGTGTGCGTGTGTCCCTCCCTCGCTGTGTGTGCGCGTGTCCCTCCCTCGCTGTGTGCGAGCGTGTCCCCCCTCGCTGTGTGTGAGCGTTTCCCTCCCTCGCTGTGTGTGAGCGTTTCCCTCCCTCGCTGTGTGTGCGCGTGTCCCTCCCTCGCTGTGTGTGCGCGTGTCCCTCCCTCGCTGTGTGTGCGCGTGTCCCTCCCTCGCTGTGTGCGAGCGTGTCCCCCCTCGCTGTGTGTGAGCGTTTCCCTCCCTCGCTCTGTGTGTGTGTGTCCCTCCCTCGCTGTGTGTGTGTGTGTGTCCCCCTCCCTCGCTGTGTGTTAGCGTTTCCCTCCCTCGCTGTGTGCGTGTGTCCCTCCCTCGCTGTGTGTGCGTGTGTCCCTCCTTCGCTGTGTGTTAGCGTGTCCCTCCTTCGCTGTGTGTGTGTCCCCCCCCTCGCTGTGTGTGCCTGTGTCCCCCACCTCGCTGTGTGCGTGTGTCCCCCCTCACTGTGTGTGCCTGTGTCCCCCACCTCGCTGTGTGCGTGTGTGTCCCCTCGCTGTGTGTGAGCATGTCCCTCCCTCGCTGTGTGTGAGCGTGTCCCTCCCTCGCTGTGTGTGAGCGTGTCCCCCCCTCGCTGTGTGCGTGTGTCTTCCCCTCGCTGTCTGTGAGCATGTCCCCCCCTCGCTGTGTGTGAGCGTGTCCCTCCTTCGCTGTGTGTGTGTCCCCCTCCCTCACTGTGTGTTTGCGTGTCCCCCACCTCGCTGTGTGTGTGCGCGTGTATTCCCCCTCGCTGTGTGTGTGTATCCCTCCCTCGCTGTGTGTGAGCGTGTCCCTCCTTCGCTGTGTGTGCGTGTGTCTCCCCATCGTTGGGTGTGCGCATGTCCCTCTCTTGCTCTGTGTGTGTTTGTGTTTGTGTGTGTCCTTCCCTCATTGTGTGTGCATGTCCCTTCCATGCTGTGTGTTCGTGACCCTCTCTCGCTGTGTGTCTGTAATTTTGTGCTTGTGCATGTGCGTGTCCCTCCCTCGCTGTGTGTGTGTGTCCCTGTTGCAGTGTATGTGTATCGCTCTTGCAGTGTATGTGAGTGTCCCTCCCTCACTGTGTGTCTGCGTGTATCCCCTTAACTATGTGTGTGTGTGTGTCCATCCCTCGCTGTGTGTGTGTCCCTCTTGCTGTGAGTATGTGTGTCCCTGTTGCAGTGTATGTGTATCGCTCTTGCAGTGTATGTGAGTGTCCCTCCCTTGCTGTGTGTGTGTGTGTATGTGTGTCCCTCCCTCACTGTGTGTCTGCGTGTATCCCCTTAACTATGTGTGTGTGTGTGTCCCTCCCTTGCTGTGTGTGTGAGAGAGAGTATGTGTGTCCCTCCCTTGCTGTGTGTGTGTGAGAGAGAGTATGTGTGTCCCTCCCTTGCTGTGTGTGTGTGAGAGAGAGTATGTGTGTCCATCCCTTGCTGTGTGTGTGTGAGAGAGAGTATGTGTGTCCCTCCCTTGCTGTGTGTGTGTGAGAGAGAGTATGTGTGTCCCTCCCTTGCTGTGTGTGTGTGAGAGAGAGTATGTGTGTCCCTCCCTTGCTGTGTGTCTGCGTGTATCCCCTTAACTGTGTGTGTGTGTGCGTGTCCCTCCCTTGCTCTTTGTGTATATCCCCCTCCCTGTGTGTGCTCATCTCCCCTCGCTGTGTGTGTGCATGTTCCTACCACGCTGTGTGTGTGCACGTCCTTCCCTCGCTGTGTATGAGCGTGCCCCTCCTCACTGTGTGTGTGCGAGTCCCTCCTTGCTGTGTGTGTGTGTGTACATCTCCCTCGCTCTGTGTGTGTGTATATGGTCCCACCCTCGCTGTCTGTGTATATGTGTGTCCCTCCCTTGCTGTGTATATGTGTGTCCCTCCCTCGCTCTGTGTGTGTGCGTGTCCCTCGCTGTGTATGTGTTAGTTCCCCCGTTTGTGTGTGAGTGCATGTCCCCCCTTGCTGTGTTTGCGTGTCCCTCCCACTCTGTGTGTGCATGTCCTTCTCTCCCTTGCTCTGTGTGTGTGTGCGCATGTCCCCCTTTTGGTGTGAATGTGTGTCCCTCTTGATGTGTATGTGCGTGTCACTCCCTCACTGTATGTCTGTGTGTCCCTCCCTGTGTGTCCCTCCCTCGCTGTGTGTCTGCGTGTATCCCCTTAACTGTGTGTATGTGTGCGTGTCCCTCTTGCTGTGCGTGTGTGTGTGTGTGCATGTGTCGCCCCCTCGTTATGTGTATGTGTGTGTGTCTCTCCCTCACTGTCTGTGTGTGCGTCCCTCCCTTGCCGTGTATTTGTGTGTCCCTCTCTAGCTGTGTGCCTGTGTTTGTGTGCTTGCGCATGCGCGTGTCCCTCCCTCGCTGTGTTTGTGTGTGTGTGTGCACACGCATGTCACTCCCTCACTGTGGGTCTGTGTGTCCCTCTCATGCTGTGTGAGTGTGTGTGTGTCTCCATCCATCCCTCTGTGTGTGTGTGTGTGTGTGTGTATGTCCCTCCCTCGCTGTGGGCGCATGTCCCTCTCTCACTGTGTGTGCACGTGTCACTCCCTTGCTTTGCGTGTGTGTCCCTACCTTGTGTGTGTGTGTGTCCCTCACTGTATGTGCGCATCTCCCCTCGCTGTGTGAGTGCATGTCCCCCCCCTGCTGTGTGTGCTTGTGTCCCTCCTTCGCTGTGCCTGTGCATGTCCTCTCTCTCTCTCTGTGCGTGTCCCTCTCAATTTCAGTGCACATGCCCTCCCCCTCTCCGTGTGTGTGCATGTCCCTCCCTTTCTGATTGTGTGCTTGTCCTTCCCTCGCTGTGTGTGAGTGTCCCCCCTTTGCTGTGTGTGCGCACATCCCTCCCTCGCTGCGTGTCTCAGCAAGTCCCTCGCTCAGTGTGTGTGTGTGTGTGTGTCCCTCCCTCGCTGTTTGTGTGTACGTGTCACGTCCTCACTGTATGTGCTTGTGTGTCCCCCCTTCACTGCGTGTCCCTCTCTCCCTGTGTTAGAGTGACACACACTCAAACAGTGAGTGAGATAAACATACACACTCGCATTGTGTGTGTGTGTGTGTATCCCTCCCTCGCTCTGTGTGTGTGTTTACGTGGGTGTCCCTCTGTGTGTGTGTGTGTGTGTAATTGTGTCTCCCTCCCACGCTGTGAGTGTGCGGGTCCGTCCCTCCCTCGCTGTGTGTGTGTGTGTGTGTCCCTCACTGTATCTGTGTGTGTACATCCGTCCCTCCCTCACTGTGCGTGTGTGTGTGTGTGTGCGTGGTCCCACCCTCTCTGTGTGTGTGTGCATGTGTGACACTCCCTCGCTCTGTGTGTGTGTGTGAGAGACACACACACACACACACAGCGAGGGAGTGTGTGGTCTCACCCTCGCTGTCTCTGTGTGCGCGTGTCCCTCTCTCGCCGTGTGTCTGTGTTTGTGTGCTTGGGCATGTGCGTGTTCTTCCCTCACTGTGTGTACGTGTCCCCCTCTTGCTGTGAGTATGTGTGTCCCTCTTGCAGTATATGTGAGTGTCCTTCCCTCGCGGTGTGTCTTGTGTGTGTGTGTGTGTATGCATGTGTGTCCCTCCCTCACTGTTTATGTGTCAGTTTCCTGCACTGTGTGTGTGTGTATGTGTGTTACTCTTGCTGTGCATGTGTGTACGTGGCCCTCCCTCACTGTGTGTGCATGTGTCTCCCCCTCGCTGTTTGTGTGTGTGTCCCTCTCTTGCTCTGTGTGTATGTGTGTGTGTGTGTTTGCATGTGTCCATGTCCCTCCCTGGCTATGTGTGTGCGTGCCCCTCTCTCGCTGTTTGTCTGTGTTTGTGTGCTTGGTTATGTGCGTGTTCTTCCCTCGCTGTGAGTGTGTGTGTCTCTCTTGCAGTGTATCTGAGTGTCCTTCCCTCGTGCTGTGTGTTTCTGTGTGTGTGTGTGTGTGTGTATGCACGTGTGTCCCTCCCTCACTGTTTATGTGACAGTTTCCTGCCCTGTGTGTGCATATGTGTGTTACTCTTGCTGTGCGTGTGTGTATGTGGCCCTCCCTCGCTGTGTGTGCACATGTGTCTCCCCCTCACTGTTTTTGCGCGTTGTCCCTCTCTTGCTCTGTGTGCATGTGTGTGTGTGTGTGTGTGTGTGTGTGTGTGTGTGTGTGTGTGCCTGTTTGTGTGTGTCCATGTCCCTCCCTGGCTTTGAGTGTACGTGTCCCTCTCTCGCTGTGTGTCTGTGTTTGTGTGCTTGAGCATGCGCGTGCCCATCCCTCGCTGTGTGTGCGTGTCCCCTCTCGCTGTGAGTATATGTGACCCTTTTACAGTGTATGTGACTGTCCTTCCCTCGCTGCGTGTGCGTGCATATGCGTGTCACTCCCACACTGTGTGTGTCCCTCCCTTGCACAAAGCAAGGGAGGGACACGCACACATACACACAGACACACAGCAAGGGAGGGACACACACAGTGTGGGAGTGACACGCATATGCACGCACACGCAGCGAGGGAAGGACAGTCACATACACTGTAAAAGGGTCACATATACTCACAGCGAGAGGGGACACGCACACATACACACACACATACACACACAAACACAGAGCAAGGGAGAGGTGCGCACACACAGCGAGGAAGGGACAAACACACACACAAGAGACGGACACACACTCAGCGAGGGAGTGATACACGCACACACAGCAAGAGGCGCATACACACGCTGTGTGTCTGTGTGTGTGTGCGTGTATCACTCCCTCGCTGAGTGTGTGTCCGTCTCTTGTGTGTGTGTTTGTCCCTTCCTCGCTGTGTGTGCGCATCTCTCCCTTGCTCTGTGTTTGTGTGTGTATGTGTGTGTGTATGTGTGCGTGTCCCTCCTTCGCTTTATGTGTGTGTGTCCCCGTCCCTCTCTGTGTGTATGTGCGTATCCCTCCCTCGCTGTGTGTGTGTCCCTCCCTCGCCGTGTGTCTGTCTGTATTCCCCTCACTGTGTGTGTGTTTGCGTGTCCCTCCCTCGCTTTGCGTGTGTGTGCCCCCTCTCAATTTGTGTGCACATGCCCTCTCCCTCGCGGTGTGTGTTTGTCCCTCCTTCGCTGCGTGTCCCTCCCTCGCTGTGTGTGTGCGTGTCCCTCCCTCGCTGAGTGTGTGCGTGTCCCTCCCTCGCTGAGTGTGTGCGTGTCCCTCCTTCGCTGCGTTTCCCTCCCTCGCTGTGTGTGCGTGTCCCTCCCTCGCTGCGTGTGTGCGTGTCCCTCCTTCACTGCATTTCCCTCCCTCGCTGAGTGTGTGCGTGTCCCTCCCTCGCTGAGTGTGTGCGTGTCCCTCCCTCGCTGAGTGTGTGCGTGTCGCTCCCTCACTGCGTGTGTGCGTGTCCCTCCCTCGCTGAGTGTGTGCGTGTCGCTCCCTCACTGCGTGTGTGCGTATCCCTCCCTCGCTGAGTGAGACACGCAGCGAGGGAGCGACACGCACACACTCAGCGAGGGAGGGATACGCACACACGCAGTGAGGGAGCGACACGCACACACTCAGCGAGGGAGGGACACACTGAGACACGCAGCGAGGGAGCGACACGCACACAGTGTGTCCCTCCCTCGCTGAGTGTGTGCGTGTCGCTCCCTCACTGCGTGTGCGCGTGTCCCTCCCTCGCTGAGTGTGTGCGTGTCGCTCCCTCACTGCGTGTCTCAGTGTGTCCCTCCCTCGCTGAGTGTGTGCGTGTCGCTCCCTCACTGCGTGTCTCAGAGTGTGTGCGTGTCGCTCCCTCACTGCGTGGGTGCGTGTCCCTCCCTCGCTGAGTGTGTGCGTGTCGCTCCCTCACTGCGTGTCTCAGTGTGTCCCTCCCTCGCTGTGTGTGCATGTCCTTCCCTCACTGTGTCCATGTGTGTCTCCCTTTGCTGCGTGTCTGTGCGTGTCCCTCCCTCGCTGTGTGTGTGCTTGTCTCTGCCTCGTGTGTGGTTATCCCTTTCTTGCTGTGTGTGTGCGTGTCCCTCCCTCACTGTGTGTCTGCAGATAACCCACTCTCTGTGTAGTGCGCGTATCCCTCCCTCACTGTGCGTATGCGTGTCCCTCCCTCGCTATGTGTGTGTATATGTGTCCCTACCTCGCAGTGTGCGTGTGTGTTAGTGTGTCCTTCCTTCGCTGTGTGTCTGTGGGTAACCCCCTCTCTGTTTGCGTTTGCATATCACTCCCTCGCTGTGCGTGTGTGTGTGTCCGTCCCTTGTGTGCGTGGGTGCATATCCTTCCCTTGTTCTGTGTGTGTTTGTGTGTTTGTATGTGTGCGTGTCCCTCCTTCGCTTTGCGTGTGTGTGTGTGTATCCGTCCCTTGAGTGTGTGACCAGCTTGCTGGGTGCATGTGTCCCACCCTTGCCATGTCTGTGTGTGTCCTCTCTCGCTGTGTGTGTGTGCCCCCTCTCAATTTCTGTGCACATGTCCTCCCCCTCGGCATGTGTGTGCTTGTCCCTCCTTCGTGGTGTGTGTGTGTCCGCTCCCTCACTGTGTGTCTGCGTGTATTCCCCTCACCATAAGTGTGTGTGTTTGTCCTTTCCTCGCTGTGTGTGCGCATCTCTCCCTTGCTGTGTGTTTGTGTGTGTGTGTGTGTGTATGTGTGCGTGTCCCTCCTTCGCTTTACATGTGTGTGTCCCCGTCCCTCACTGTGTGTGTGTGTCCCTCCCTCGCCGTGTGTCTGTCTGTATTCCCCTCACTGTGTGTGTGTTTGCGTGTCCCTCCCTCGCATTGCGTGTGTGTGCCCCCTCTCAATTTGTGTGCACATGCCCTGCCCCTCACCGTGTGTGTGTTTGTCCCTCCTTCACTGTGTGTCCCTCCCTCGCTGTGTGTGTGTGTGTGTCTCCCCTCGCTGTGTGTGTGCGTGTCTCTCCCTCGCTGTGTGGGTGCGTGTCTCTTCCTCGTGTGTGCGTATCCCTTTCTTGCTGTGTGTGTGAGTGTCCCTTCCTCGGTGTCTGTGCGTGTCCTTCCCTCGCTGTGTCTGTGTGTGTGTGCAGATGCACGTCCCCCACTTCGCCGCGTGTGTGCGTGTCCCACCCTCGCCGCGTGTGTGCGTGTCCCACCCTCGCCGCATGTGTGCGTGTCCCACCCTCGATTTGCGTGTGTGCGTGTCCCACCCTCGATTTGCGTGTGTGCGTGTCCCACCCTCGATTTGCGTGTGTGCGTGTCCCACCCTCGATTTGCGTGTGTGCGTGTCCCACCCTCGATTTGCGTGTGTGCGTGTCCCACCCTCGATTTGCGTGTGTGCGTGTCCCACCCTCGATTTGCGTGTGTGCGTGTCCCACCCTCGATTTGCGTGTGTGCATGTCCCACCCTCGATTTGCGTGTGTGCGTGTTCCACCCTCGATTTGCGTGTGTGCGTGTCCCACCCTCGATTTGCGTGTGTGCGTGTCCCACCCTCGCCGCATGTGTGCGTGTCCCACCCTCGATTTGCGTGTGTGCATGTCCCACCCTCGATTTGCGTGTGTGCGTGTCCCACCCTCGATTTGCGTGTGTGCGTGTCCCACCCTCGATTTGCGTGTGTATGTCCGTCCCTCGCTGTGTGTCTGCGTGTATCCCCCTCGCAAACACACGCAGTGTGTCACTCCCTTGCTGTATGTGTGTGTGTGTGTCCAAAATTTGCACCATCAGTGAATTGGCCATCATAAGTTGACTGTGGTATTCAGGAATGTGTGGTTTAAGTAAGTTCACCACGAGAAATGCAGGATTTAATGTATAGGTAGAGGGGTGGGTCTGGGTAGGATGCTCTTCAGAGTTTTGGAATGGACTGGTTGGGCCGAATGGCCTGGTTGCACACGATGGCGATTCTATTCAGGTTATTGTTCAGCGCTATCAACCATCCCCGTCTCTTACACCTTGCCTCTTCCCCAATATTCTCCTTAACACAGTAATCTCCTCCAGACTCTAAAACACTCTTTGCCTATATAACCTTCTCCAGTCCTTGCAAAGATCGATATGTCTGTCACCTCGTCCTGATTTTAGAACCCTCCCTATAACTATTCCCATTTGGTACAGCACTCCCAATCATTGTTCCCTCTTGAAACTCCCATAAACATTTGTATCTCTGAAAACTCATCTGGACTGTCTCAATTTCCCTTTGACAGTTACATGCTGAGACCTGATCTATATCAGTGAAGTAATTAAGTCTTGGCAACACTCACTGTTATAATCTCCCTCCAGCCTTACAGCACTGAGGATCTGTAGAAGGTCTTTTCAACCCGAGAGCCATCTCTGTGTCTGTAATCTCCTCCACTCCCCATAATACATTCTCTCTGAGCTCCTCTGTAGTCCACTAAACACTCCCTAACACTGTCTGTATCAGTGTAACCTTCTCCAAAAACACAACCTTCCCTATCTGTGTAAATCCCTAAACCAGTCCCTATCCCTCTCAGCTCCGTCTAACAATACAACCCTCCATGTCTGTGTATTCACCTTCAGTCCCTACTCACCTCCTTATCTGTGTAACCTTCTCCATGCATTTTTGCTTCAGTCTCTTCAACTGTCCCTGTCAGTGTAACCTCTTCCAGACGTGAAAACTCTCCTCTTTTTGACTTACTCAGACCCCACACCCCTCACTATCTATAACCTACTCCTGTCTGAGAAACCTACCTCTGCAAATTGCTCCAACTCTTCAACTCTCCATAAGCTCCTGCAGCTCTTAAATCCCTCCCTATCTACCAAATCTCTTCCATTCCCTAAACACCAACAGTCTGTGGAGACCCGACCCCCATCCCTATCAGTGTAATCCTCTCAGGTCTCTGCAGTAATCCTGATCTGTCGAACTCACTCCGTGCCTGTGCCTCTCCCAATCCAGTCCCTACAAACCCCACTATCTATTTAACACCCTCCTGTCACTATCACCCCCATGTCAATGTAAGCTCCTCCTGTGTCTCCACCATCTACCCATCTCCATAACCTTGTCCAGCTCTTACACCACTATCTGTTTAAACGTCACCCTCCTCTACAACTTCCTCCTGTTTGTGCTATGCTCCCTTATCTGTGAAACTGTTTCTGACCAAAATTGTTATCCCAGTCTCTGAAAAGAAATCCAGATTCCACAGCCTCCACAACCCCCAGAACCTAATCCTTCCTATGTCTATAAACATCTCTATTTGTTCTTCCAGTCGATACAAACATCTTTATCTCCGTAATCTGCTCAGCTCCCTAAAACACTCCCTGTCGGTGATCAAGTCCTGTCCTACAAACATCCTTATCCCTGTAAACTTCTCCATCCCTCCCAACATTCCCATCTCCATGAACCCATCAGCCCTACAGCTCTCCACATTTCTGTAACCTCCTGTGGGTCTATGGTCCTCCCTCCCTGTGAAACCACCTCCAGTCCCCACATCCCTCCCAATCTGGGTCCTCTGCTCCAGATCAGACCATTGCTGTCTCTGTAAACACCTCCACTCCTGACAACTCTTCCCATTTGTGTAACCTCGTTCAGACCCCATACTCTCCAGCTTCCTGAATCCTCTTCCTGAATTGCAACCAAAACCACATGTTTATGTAATATCCACCAGTGCTTACACCCTCCCCAACTCAGTAACCACTTGCAGTCCTAACAAAACACCTAAACTGTGAAACCTCTCATTTCCCTACAATCCTCCCTCCCTCCCTCCCTCCCTCCTCAAATGCCTTCATCTCCATGAAACCACACAATTACTGAAGCCTCCTTTTGGCATTGCAACCCTCCTAATGTCTGCAAAAATCCTCCTGTCCTGATATCCCTCCCTATCTCTGTAACCCCCACCACCCTCCAGTGCCCTTTGGGGAACATGGCAGAGGAGGGAAGATTTGTAAAGTCCGATCCATGTTACGGAGGTAGAATTCTGGGAATTACAGATTTGGTCGAATGTCTATGGTGTGCAGATTATTGGCGAGGACTCTAAGGACAGGATTTATGACTACTTGGAAAACCATATTTAAATTAGTGACAGTCAGCATGGGTTTGTGAGGGGTCAGGTCATGCCTCATAAACCTTATTGAATTCTTTGAGGATATGGCAGAATAGGTTGATGGCTCATTCAGAAAAGAAGGAAAATTGGGATACAGGGAAATCTGTCTGTCTGGATACAGGATTGGATGGCCCAGAGAAGACAGAGGGTGGCAGCAGGTGGACAGTTTTGAGCCTGGAGCTCAGTGACCAGTGGGGTTCTGTAACAATCGGCTCTGGGACTCTACTCTTTGTGATGTTTATAAATGACTTGGATGTGGATGTTGGAGAGTGGGTTAGTAAGTTTGCCAATCACGTGAATGTTGGTGGAGTGGTGGGGAATGTGGAGGGCTGTTGTAGGTTGCAATGGGACATTGACAGGACACAGAGCTGGGCTGGAAGTGGCAGATGGAGTCCAATCCGGAAAAGTGTGAAGTGATTCATTCTGGAAGGTTGAACTTGAATACAGAATACAGGGTGAAAGGCAGAATACTTGGCAGTGCGGAGGAACAGAGAGATCATGGGGTCCGTGTCCATAGATCCCTCAAAATCACCACGCACGTTGGTAGGGTTGTGAAAAAGGCATATGTTGTTTTGGGTCCCCTTAGAAGGGGATTGACTGTAAGAGCCGTGAGGTTTTACTGCATCTTTATAGCGTCCTGGTGAGACCACACTTGGAATATTATGTTCAGTTCTGGTCCCCTGTTTACAGGAAGGCTGTGCACGTTTTAGAGAGTGTACACAGGAGATTTACCAAGATGCTGACTGTAATGGAGGGCAGTTGTTACCAAGAAAGGTTGAGGGAGCTAAGCCTTTTTCATTGGAGAAGGGGGCGGGGCGACTTTGTGGAGGTGAACAAGATGATAAGAGGCACAGAGAGAGTGAATAGTCAGAGACTTTTCCTCCTATGGAATAAATGGCTATTACAAGGGGGTGTAATTTTAAGGTGAATGGAGGATAGATAAGAGGATAGAGAATGGGAGGTGGTTGGAATGCACTGATAATGGTGGGAGTAAAATTAGACACATCCGGGACATTTAATAGACTCTTGGACATTCACATGTGTAAGAGTGAAATGAAGGGTATGTAGTTTAATTTGATCTTACAGTTGGATAAAAGGTTGGCATGAAATATGCCAAAGATACAAAGATAGGTGGAGTTGTGGACAGTGAGGAAGGCTGTTGTCGGCTGCAGAGGGACTTAGATATGATGCAGAGCTGGGCTGAGGAGTGGCAGATGGAGTTCAAACCTGCCAAGTGTGAGGTTGTCCATTTTGGAAGAACAAATAAGAATGCGGAATACAGGGTTAATGGTAGGGTTCTTGGTCAGGTGGAGGAACAGAGGGATCTTGGGGTCTATGTACATAGATCTTTGAAGGTTGCCACTCAGGTGGATAGAGTTTGTAAGAAGGCCTATGGAGTATTATCGTTCATTAGCAGAGGGATTGAATTCAAGAGTCGTGAAGTGATGTTGCAGCTGTACAGGACTTTGGTTAGGCCACAGTTGGAGTACTGTGTGCAGTTCTGGTCGCCTCACTTTAGGAAAGATGTGGAAGCTTTGGAGAGGGTGCAGAGAAGATTTACCAGGATGTTGCCTGGAATGGAGAGTAGGTCGTACGAGGATAGGTTGAGAGTTCTCGGCCTTTTCTCGTTGGAACGGCGAAGGATGAGGGGTGACTTGATAGAGGTTTATAAGATGATCAGAGGAATAGATAGAGTAGACAGTCAGAAACTTTTTCCCCGGGTACAACAGAGTGTTACAAGGTCACATAAATTTAAGGTGAAGGGTGGAAGGTATAGGGGAGATGTCAGGGGTGGGTTCTTTACCCAGAGAGTGGTGGGGGCATGGAATGCGCTGCCCGTGGGAGTGGTAGAGTCAGAATCATTGGCGACCTTTAAGCGGCATTTGGATAGGTACATGGATGGGTGCTTAATCTAGGATAGAAGTTCGGCACAACATCGTAGGCCGAAGGGCCTGTTCTGTGCTGTATTGTTCTATGTTCTATGTTCTATGTTCTATGTTCTATGTTCTATGAAATCATGGCCGAAGGGTCTTGGGCTGAACTGTTCTGTGTTCTGTCTGGTAAACTGGGTAATAAGCTCACATCAGTGTAAAAGGATATGGCATTCAGGAGGAGCTAGTGAACTGGATACAAAATTTGCTTGATGGTTGGAGACAGAGTGTGATGGGAGACATGTTGTTTTTCTGACAGGAGGCATGTGACCAGCGGTGGAGTGGGTCCACTGTTGTTTGTCATTTGGACAAATGGTTTGGATGGAAATATTGGTTTCCTGGTAAGTAATTGTTTTGGGTGACACTGAAATTGGTGGTAAAGTGGATAGTGGAGAAGGTTATCTATGATACAACAGGATGGACAGTACTGCTGGGATAGTGGGCTGAAGAATAGCAGATGGAGTTTAATTAGATAAAGGTGAGGTGTTCCATTTTGAAACAAACCAGGGTGGGACCTGTACAGTTAATGTTCGGGCACTGGGTAGTGTTGTCAGTCAGAGATCCAGTGACCCAGGTACACAGTTCTTTGAATGTGGTGTCACAGGTAGACGGGCTGGTGAAGCAAGCATTTGGGATGGTTACCTTCATTGGGGAGAGCATTAAGAGTAAGAGTTGGGATGTCATGTTGTGGCTGTAAAAGACATTGGTGGGGCCACCATTAAAACATTGTTGATCAGTGGGCAGAACTCATCTAGTTCACTAACCTCCTTTAGGGAAGGACATTAAATATTCTAACTTGGTCTGGCCGACATGTGACTCCAGACCCACAGCAATATGGCTGACTCTGAGCTACCCTCTCAGTAATTAGCAGTGGGGTCAAAGAACGTTGTTCCAGGGCGTGACACTTACATCCCATGAATGAATATATAAAAATACCTATGTCCCTCCCTATCTCTGCAAACCCCTCCAGCTGCAGCAATCCGTCCTGGCTTTGTAACACCCTGACCACTCTCTGTAACACTCTCACCACCTCCAGCACCTTCACCTCTCCCTGTTCCTATTGTGTCAATAAACCCTGACCGTGGTTCCCCTTCCCACAGCCCCCCTCCTGCGAGCAGACCCATTGTAATCCATTAACATTTACTCCTAAAACACACTCTCACTTCAGGATTTTAAGTACTTTTTGGTGATCTTCTCAGCCTCATAATCTCGTATGATCCCTTTTGTCCTGAGTGAGGGATCAGTGGGAATTTCTTGCTGAGGTTTTTACTGTTTCAATGGAATGTCCTTTTGTTGAGTATTTTGCACTGTCCCTTCAAATGTTTTCCACTGTTCATTTACAGGCACATACTTCAGTCTGTTTAGCCTGTTTACCTTGGTCAGTTCTCCTCTCCAACTCATGTCATTGGCTATTTTTGTTTTTAGTTGTCGCTTGTCCTTTCTGTGATTCACTTTAAAACTTTATATTTCTTTAAAATGCACTTTATCACAATTTCCCAGAGGATCTCTCCAGGTGACATTACTCATTCACTAAGTTTCATTACACGGTCGCTCTGCGATAGTAATGTCCCTTAACAGTTGCACAATGTGTTTTTCAAAGAAACACTTAAAAAAAATTAACCGAACTCCTTCCAATATCAATGTTGACCGTGTGATTGTCCCAGATTATACAAATATTGAAGATTTCCAAAATTATCACAATATCTTTGTTAAAAAATTCCAATGAGTTCCTGTTTAATGCAGTGATGAGCAATGAAATGCTGTTTGGTGGCTAAAACTGTTCTGCTGCTTATGTCCTTGGCAAGGAGTAGCCAGAATGTACATTCAGACTGACTCTACTTCATGATCTGAGGACAAATGCTTTCTCTGTAATGCCTTTGTTATACATTATTGTTAGCGTTGCCCATTTTGCCTGAGTTTGCACAAGATTACGAAGCACTGAATATTTTTGTTCACCCTGTATCCATGTCTCCCTGGTGTCTAAATCTCTTTTATCTCTTTATCACAAATCCATCGACCTTATTGCAGCAACGTTGTCCGTTCAAAAAAAAAACATAATATACTCTCTTCCACAATTTTCTGTCACAAGTCTATTTTCTGATGTACAATTTTAGTTAAACTCTGTCCCATCCTGTTCCTTTCTGCTTGTTTTCAGCCACATTCCCATGCTGTTCCATTGCTTCACCTTTTCCCTTTGGATTAGGAAAGCTCCTTTCACCTGCATCCTCTCTGTCAGTTTAATGCCCTGTCCATAAACCTACCGACATGATTGGCCAGGACACTGGTCCCAGCACAGTTCCAGGGGGACCATCCTCATAGAATTTTTTTTTAATCAGGTATGGGAAGTGTGAGTCTCTGACTGACCAGCCTTTCTTGCCCAGTCCCAGAAGCCCTTGAACTGAGTAACTTGCTCGGCCATTTCAGAGGGTAATTGAGAGGCAAACCCTTTGCTGTGGGGATGTCGTGCAGACCACGTGAGGATGGGCAGATGTCCTTCTCAAAAGGACAAGTGTTTGGATTTGTCGTACATCAGTAATGGTTTCATATATATTTGTGGACTGTTAATTATTATTTTTAAAATTATTGATTTCACTTGTCTCCTTTACAGATGGTGGGATTCAATCCTGCCTCCCCTGAACATTAGCTGAGGTTTTGGATGCATTCACTCACAATAATACCACTAGGCCATTACTTCACCTGCTCCCTGGGTGCTCATCCCTGAGCACTGATACCAGGGCATCATGAAGCTAAACCCATTCTACTGACACAATTGTGTGATCCTGACATCTTCCAGCAATCTGGGACTATTACTTAATTTCGCTCCATTTTCCAGATCTCTGTGGAACTCAGTGCCATTCTCCATGTGTAACCCTCACTGCATCTGTTTAATTTCCCATTCTATCTATTTCTCTGTCTCCTGTCAGTACTCAGGAAAGTCCTGACTCAATAGCCTTCCCAGCTGCTGGGTGGATCGTCCATCACCTCATTGAATGCAGTTGGTCTGCCAGAGAGAGACAAAGGGAAAGGAGATCTGGAGCCTTCAATAAATCCTGTAGTGAGGTAAGGTCACCCACAGTGCACAGAGCAAAGAACAATGAGAGGGCTTCAAACATCTGTTAACACAACATGACACTGATACAGTACTGGAGGGGAGCACAGTACATACACACACACCCCAGGCTCAATCACCACCCCAATGTAAGTTCTGTTATATTAAAACTCACTACAACAGTATATCTGTGGCATGTCTTGTGGTCCAGTGTCTTCAATAATTTTTAATTCCTATGACCGATCCTATCTCTGTAACCTCCTGCTCTTCCCGATAGTCCCTCCACATATTTGAAATGTACTGCATTCCAGACTACCATCCCTATCCCGGTAACTTGGTTCAGTGTCTCCAACATGCCTTATCTCGGTAGTCTCCTCCTCTAGTACGGTAAAAACAAGGACTGCAGATGCTGGAAACCAGAGTCTAGATTACAGTGGTGCTGGAAAAGCACGGCAGGTCAGGCAGCATCCGAGGAGCAGGAAAATCGATGTTTCGGGCAAAAGCCCTTCATCAGGAACAGAGGCCGGGTGCCTGCAGAGTGGGGAGATAAATGAGAGGGGGGTGGGGATGGGGAGAAAGTAGCAAAGAGTACAATAGGTGAATGGGGTGGGGAAGAAGGTGATAGGTCAGAGTGGAGGATGGGGGAAGGTAGTAAAGAGTACAATGGGTGAATGGGGGTGATAGGTCAGAGTGGAGGGTGGAATGGATAGGTGGGAAGGGAGATAGGCCATTAGGACAGGTCATGAGGGCGGGGCTGAGCTGGAAGGCTGGAGGTGGGGTGAGATGGGGGAAGGGGAAATGAGGAAACTGGTGAAGTCCACATTGATGCCCTGGGGTTGAAGTGTTCCGAGGCGGAAGATGAGGCGTTCTTCCTCCAGGCGTCGGGTGGTGAGGAAGTGGTGGTGGGGTTGATTGGTGCGGGTGTACCAGAGATGTTCCCTAAAGTGCTCTGTTAGGAGGTGTCCAGTCTCCCCAATGTAGAGGAGACCGCATCGGGAGCAAGGGATGTGGAAGGCTCCTTTGGGGCCTTGGATGGTGGTGAGGGGAGAGGTGTGGGCGCAGGTTTTGCAATTCCTGCAGTGGCATAAGAAGGTGCCAGGAAGGGAGGGTGGGTTTTTGGGGGGCGTGGAACCGACCAGGTAGTCACGAAGGGAATGGTCTTTGCGGAAAGTGGAGAGGGTTGGGGAGGGAAATATATCACTGATGGTGGGGTCCGTTTGGAGGTAGCATAAATGGCGGCGGATGATTTGGTTTATGTGAAGGTTGGTAGGGTGGAAGGTGAGCACCGGGGTGTTCTGTCCTTGTTACGGTTGGAGGAGTGGGGTTTAAAGGCGGAGGTGCGGGATGTGGATGTTGGAGGGCATCTTTTACCACATGGAAAGGGAAATTCCGATCTCTAAAGAAGGAGGCCATCTGGTGTGTTCTGTGGTGGAACTGGCCCACCTGGAAGCAGGTACGGTGGAGGCGGAAGAACGGGGAATAGGGGTTGGGAATTTTGTAGGCGGTCGGGTGGGAAGATATGTAATCTAGGTAGCTGTGGGAGTTGGTAGGTTTGTAAAAAATGTTGGTGTCAAGTCAGTTGTCATTAATGGGGATGGAGAGGTCCAGGAAGGGGAGGGAGGTGTCAGTGATGGTCCAGGTAAATTTAAGGTCAGGGTGGAACGTTGGTGAAGTTGATGAATTGCTCAAACTCCTCGAGGGAGCATGAGGTGGTGCCAATGCAGTCATCAATGTTGCGGAGGAAGAGGTGGGGAGTGGTGCCATTGTAACTACGAAAGATGGACTGTTCTACGTAGTCAACAAAGAGACAGGCATAAATGGGTCCCATACTGGTGCCTATGGCTACCCCTTTGGTCTGGAGGAAGTGGGAGGATTTGAAGGAAAATGTGTTAAGGGTGAGGACAAGTTCAGCCAAACGAATGAGAGTATCGGTGGAAGGGTACTGATGTGGACGTTGGGAGATGAAGAAATGGAGGGCTTGGAGGTCCTGGTTATTGTGGATGGAGGTGTAGAGGGATTGGATATCCATGGTGAAGATGAGGCATTGGGGGCTGGGGAAACGGAAGTCTTGGAGGAGTGGAAGGTGTGAGTGGTGTCTCGAATGAATGTGGGTAGTTTCTGGACTGGGGGGATAGGACAATGTCGAGGTCGGCAGACATGAGTTCAGTGGGGTAGGAGCATGCTGAGACAATGGGTCGGCCAGGGTGGTCAGGCTTGTGGATCTTGGGAAGGAGGTAGAACCGGGCAGTGGGGGATCCCGGACAATGAGGTTGGAAGCTGTGGGTGGGAGATCTCCTGAGGTGATGAGGTTCTGTATGGTCTGGGAGATGATGGTTTGGTGATGGGGGGTGGGGTCATGGTCGAGGGAGCAGTAGGAAGAGGTGTCCTCGAGTTGGCGTTTGGCTTCCGTGGTGTAGAGGTCAGTGCGCCAGTCTACCACTGAGCCCCCTTTATCTGCTGGTTAGATGGTGAGGTTGGGATTGGAGCAGAGGGATTGGAGGGCTGCACGTTGTGAGGGTGAGAGGTTGGAGTGGGGGAGGGGGTAGATAGGTTGAGGTGGTTAATGTCTCGGAGGAAGTTGGAAATGAAGAAATCGAAGGCAGGTAATAGGCCAGTGCGGGGTGTCCAGGTGGATGGAGTGTATTGGAGGCCGGCAAAGGGGTCCTCAGAAAATAGGCGGGAGTCTTCATTGTAAAAGTAAGCTCTGAGGCGGAGGTGGTGGAAGAAGTGTTCGATGTCACGGTGTGTATTAAATTCATTGATGTGTGGACGGAGGGGGATAAAGGTGAGGCCTTTGCTGAGGACTGGTCATTCGTCCTCAGTGAGGGGGAGGTCAGGGGGAATGGTGAAAACTCGGCAGGGCTGGGAGCTGGGACCAGGCGTAGGTGTGGAGCTGGGGGAGGCGACGGAGCCTGTAACTGGAGTGGTTGTGGTGTTAGGGGGAATGGGGATGGAGTCATGAGCAGGGGTGGGGTTCCCCTCAGGGTTCTGGGGGGCAGGGATGTGACGTGGGACCTGGGGGGGTTGTCAGCAGAATGCAAGTGCGCGGCATTGGTGGGGGCAAACACGGCAGTGGGGGCGGGGGCATGGAAGTCACTGAGTGTGTGACATCAGCGATGATGTGAAGGGCGGAAGTGATGTCATTTGTGGTGTGTGAGGAATTGTGAGGGGCAGAAATGGCATTTACTTTATGTTAACCAATAATTTCCTGTCACAAATCTATTTGACAATGTAGTATTTTAATTAAACTCAGTCCCTTACTGTTTCTTTCTGTTGGTCTTCATCCACATCTCCATGGTGTTCCAATATTTCAACCTTTCTCTTTGGACTTGGGAATTTCCATTCACCTCAGACCTGTCCCCCTCCTCATCTGTGTCCGTTTATAGCACACTGCATAATCCTGGTACCAGAGGAGCCTATCCCAATAAAATAGCTCAGTCCTCCCTGAGTACTGGTAGCAGTGCTCACTGGTCAGAACCACTTCTGATGATACCATTGTGTGATCCTGATACATTCCTGCACTCTGCTGATATCACTGTCTCTCTCCATGTGATATCCCTTACTTTTGGGTCTAATTGCTGCCTCTGTCAGTGTCTCTCGCTCTTGCAGCTACTCCAGATCCTGAGCCAACAGCATTCTCCACTCCAGAGGGACGCAGCGGAACAGGCCAGGAATGGACATTAGGAATTTCCAGATCTCTGTGGGATTCAATGCCATTCTCCATGTGTAACATTCATTGCATCAGTGTAATTTTCCATTCTTTCTTATTTCTCTGTCTCCTGTAGGTATTCCTGATGTCCCTGACTCAGCAGAATTCCCAATTCCTGTCTCGTACATCACCACATTGAAGACAATTGGTCAGCCAGAGAGCGATGCAGAGAGAGATCTGGAGCCTTCAGTAAATCCTGCAGCCGGTAAGATCACTCACAGTAAACAGCACAGGGAGGAGTTAGTGGACTTTAATTCAGACCCTGAGGGCATGATGTAGGAACAATGCTGGGCAAGGAACATGAGAAAATTCTCAGGCTTCATTATCACCATCTTGTCTGTAAATTCATCTGTTCCACAGAACCCTCCCTATGTCTGTCAGTTTCTCCATTGTCTGTTTCATTGATACCACTTCCCCGCTCTCTATCTGCCCCTACAATCCTGCCTATCCCTGTAAGCTCTTCCTACCACGACAACTCTCCAAGTTTCTGCTTTTGCCTTGAATCCCGGGTTCTGTCACATCTCTCCTTAACTGAAGAAAAAACAACTCTTCAGTTCCTTAAGCCATCCTGGTCAGTGTAGTCCTTTCCAGACCTGAAAAACCTCCCTGTCTTTGTGACTTTTTTGAACTCCTACTATCTTCATGATCTCTGTAATCTTCCCGTCACGACAACAAAAAAGCTCTGTACCTCAGTAACCTCCTCCAGCTGTTAGACTCCTCCTTGTCTCTGGGCACAGTGCAGAGTGACCCTGCTTCTCTCATAAATTAGTTTCTGCATTTCTAATGATGACTATGAACTCTTCCTGTTTCTGAAATGCACTCAGTCTCTGTAAACTCTGCTGGTCCCGACTGATGTAATTTCCTTCGATAACTACAAACCTTTATGCCTTTAACCTCCTCCAGACGCGCCCACACAGTTTATTTCTATAACCGCCATGAATGATGGAGTCATAGAGGTGTACAGCACGGAAACAGACCCTTCGGTCCAACCTGTCAATGCCGACCAGATATCCCAACCCAATCTAGTCCCACAGGCCAGCACCCGGCCCATATCCCTCCACACCCTTCCCATTCCTATACCCATCCAAATGCCTCTTAAATATTGCAGTTGTATCAGCCTCCACCACATCCTCTGGCAGCTGGTTCCATACATGTACCACCCTCTGCTTGAAAAAGTTGTCCCTTTTATCTTTCCCCTCTCACCCTAAACCTATATCTTCTAGTTCTGGACTCCCCGAGCCCAGGGAAAAGACTTTGTCTGTTTATCCTATCCATGTCCCTCATAATTTTGTAAACCTCTGTAAGGTCACCCCTCAGCCTCCGACGCCACAGCCCCAGCCTGTTCAGCCTCTCCCTGTAGCTCAAATCCTCCAACCTTGGCAACATTCTTGTAAATCTTTTCTGAACCCTTTCAAGTGTCACAAAATTTTTCTGATAGGAAGGAGACCAGAATTGCACAAAATATTCCAACAGTGGCCTAATCAATGTGCTGTACAGCCGCAACATGACCTCCCAACTCCTGGACTCAATACTCTGACCAATAAAGGAATGCATACCAAACGCCGCCTTCACTCTTATCTATCTGCGATTCCACTTTCAAGGAGCTATGAATCTGCACTCCAAGGTCTCTTTGTTCAACAACACTCCCTAGGACCTTACCATTACGTGTATAAGTCCTGCAAAGATTTGCTTTTCGAAAATGCAGCACCTCGCATTTATCTGAATTAAACTCCATCTGCCAGTTAGCCCATTGTCCCGTCTGGTCCAGATCCTGTTGTAACCCTCTTCGCTGTCCACTACACCTCCAATTTTGGTGTCATCTGCAAACTGTACCTCTTATGCTCTCATCCAAATCATTTATATAAATGGCAAAAAGTAGAGGGCCCAGCACTGATCCTTGTGACACTCCACTGGTCACAGGCCTCCAGTCTGAAAAACAACCCTCCACCACCACTCTCTGTCTTTTACTTTTGAGCCAGTTCTGTATCCAAATGGCTAGTTTTCCCTGTATTCCATGAGATCTAACCTTGCTAATCAGTCTCCCATGGGGAACCTTGTCGAATGCCTTACTGAAGTCCATATAGATCACATCTATCACTCTGCCCTCATCAATCTTCTTTGCTACTTCTTCAAAAAACTCACTCGAGTGTGTGGGACATGATTTCCCACGCACAAAGCCATGTTGACTATCCATAATCAGTCCTTGCCTTTCCAACTACATGTACATCTTGTCCCTCAGGATTCCCTCCAACAACCTGCCCACCACTGAGTTCAGGCTCACCGGTCTATAGTTCCCTGGCTTTTCTTTACCACCATTCTTAAACAGTGGCACCACGTTAGCCAACCTCCAGTCTTCCGGCACCTCACCTGTGATTATTGATGATACAAATATCTCAGCAAGAGGCCCAGCAATCACTTCTCCAGCTTCCCACAGATCTCTCGGGTACACCTGATCAGGTCCTGGGGGGTTATCCACCTTTAACCGTTCCAAGACATCCAGCACTTCTTCCTCTGTATCTGAACATTTTGCAAGATGTCACCATCGATTTCCCTACAGTCTATATCTTTCATATCCTTTTCCACAGTAAATACTGATGCAAAATATTAATTTAGTGTCTCTCCCATTTTCTGTGGCTCCACTCAAAGGCCGCCTTGCTGACCTTTCAGGGGCCCTATTCTCTCCCTAGTTACCCTTTGTCCTTAATATATTTGTAAAAACCCTTTGGATTCTCTTTACTTCTATTTGCCAAAGCTATCTCATGTCCCCTTTTTGCCCTCCTGATTTACCTCTTTAGTATACTCCAACTTCCTTTATACTCTAAGGACTCACTCGATCTATCCTGTCTATACCCGACATGTGCTTCCTTCTTTTTCTGAACCAAACCCTCAATTTCTTTAGTCATCCAGAATTCGCTATACCTACCAGCATTCCCTTTCACCCTGACAGGAATATGCTTTCTCTGGATTCTCATTATCTCACTTCTGAAGGCTTCCCATTTTCCATCCGTCCCTTTACCTGCGAACATCTGCCTCCAATCAGCTTTCAAAAGTTCTTGCCTAATACGTCAAAATGGGCCTTTATCCAATTTAGAACTTCAACTTTTAGATCTGGTCTATCCTTTTCCATCACTATTTTAAAATGAATAGAATTATGGTCGCTGGTCCCAAAGTGCTCCCCCACTGACCCCTCACTCACCTGCCCTGCCTTATTTCCTCAGTTTAGGTCAAGTTTTGCACCTTCTCTAGTTGATACACCCACATACTGAATCAGAAAATTGTCTTGTACACACTTAACAAATTCCTCTCCATCTAAACCTTTACACTGTGGCAGTCCCAGTCAATGTTTGGAAAGTTAAAATCCCCTACCATATCTACCCTATTATTCTTACAGATAACTGAGATCTCCTTACAAGTTTGTTTGGCAATTTCCCTTTGACTACTGTGGGGTCTATAATACAATCCTAATAAGGTGATCATCCCTTTCTTATTTCTCAGTTCCACCAAATAACTTCCCTGATGTATTTCTGGGAATATCCTCCCTCAGCACAGCTGTAATGCTATCCCTTATCAAAAATGTCACTCCCCCTCCTCTCTTGCCTCCCTTTCTATCCTTCCTGTAGCATTTGTATCCGGGAACATTAAGCTGCCAGTCCTGCCCATCCCTGAGCCATGTTTCTGTAATTGCTATGAGATCCCAGTCCCATGTTCCTAAACATGCCCTGAGTTAATCTGCCTTCCCTGTTAGGCCCCTTGCATTGAAATAAATGCAGTTTAATTTATTAGTCCTACCTTGTCCCTGCCTGCCCTGACTGTTTGACTCACTTCTGTTCTCAGCTGGACCCGTCTCAGATCGAGCTCCCAAAATCCTCCCTGTGATTGTTACCACGTCCCATCGCCGCATTCCTCCAAATCCCTGTAAAGTCCTTCCATTCCTAAAACCCACCCTGTATCTGTCACCTGTCCCAGCTTCCACAACCCTCCCTATCTCTGTACGACACCACCACCCCCCATACCCCCGTCCCAGTTACTACAGCCCACTGTATCACTAAATGCCAGTAGTCACTATAATATCAGAGTAAGGTGTGAAAGCAGGAATACTGTACTGGGTTAAATGATCAGTCGTGATCATATTGAATGGTGGGACCGACTCTGTGGTCAAATGGCCAATACCTGCTCTTCTTTCCTGTGCTTCTCTATAAACTTACTATCTATATAACCTCCTTCAGTCCCCACAGCCCTCCCTCTCTCCATAAACTCCTTCAGTCCCCACGACTCTTCCTATCCATGTAACCTGAATCATTCCCCACAAACCTCCCTAACTCCATAACCTCCAAAAGGCCCCACGACCCTCCCTATCTCCATAATCTCATCCTGACCCAATGACCCTCCCGTTCAGAGTAACCTCCTTCAATCCCCATGATCCTCTTGATCTGTACAACCTCCTTTAGGCCCAACAGCCCTGCAGGTCTCTTTGGCCCCTTTCAGGCCCCACATCACTCCCTATCTCCATAATGTTCTTCAGTCACCACTGCACTCTCTGTGTCCATAATCTCATACAGTCCCTACATCACTCCCTATCTCCATAATGTCCTTCAGTCCCCACGACCCTGCTTATTTCCAAAACATCTATTACCTGTTGAAACTGTAAGCTACCTTTTTCAGATAAACATGAACTCCCATAACCCTTTCTGCTGCCAGTCTGAAACCAAACAGTGTTAGCCTATAGTAGGTCAGGAGCTGAAATATGTTTGAAAGGATATGTCAATGAACAACAACTGGACCCTTAGAAACACTTTTAATAAAAAAGAGGATGTGTTTTTGAGCCTGTTGGATTTTATTTTTATTGTTGTGAATATAAATGGCAGAGTAGATACGGGTGTAGGAGTGGTTGGACTGAAGATACGATTTATTTGAATTTTCAGAAAACTTTATACAAGTTTCAATAAGGGCTAAAGAGTAATTTGGTAAAGAATAGGGCACCTTAACTGTCCGGAGGTGGGTGAGATATTAGACAAAATAGTGTTGTCAGAATTTACTGTGGAGAAAGACATGGAAGCTCAGGAAGTTGGGGAAATAAATAGTGATGTCTTGGAAAGAATCCTCAACAAAGGAAAAAAAAGTGTTGGAATCTGAAAACAAATAAAGGTAGATCAATCCTCAGTCGCTTATTAGGTCGATCCTAGAATATTTTGGGAATCTGGGGAAGAGATTGCAGTGTTCCTAACATATATTTATTTTATCAATACACACAATGAGCTACCGGAAGACTGGATGGTGGCTAATGCTGTTCCATCACTTAAGGTCTGCAGTGAGTAGCCAGGAAATCACAGCCCAGTGAGCCCAGTGCTAGGTAAGTTGTTGGAGGAGATTCTGAGAGAAAGGAGTTACATATATTTGGAAAGGCAAGGGCTGATTAGAGATAGTCAGCATGGCTTTGTGAGTGGGAAACCGTGTTTCACAAACTGGATTGACTCTTCGAGGAGTTGACCAAGCGATAAATGAAGGCAGCGCAGTCAGCGTTGTCTACAGCAAAGCATTTGACATGGTTCCAGGGGATGGAGAACATCTAGTCAAGAGGAAGAAGGAAGCTAATTTAAGCTTGAGGAACCAAGGATCAGAAGCAGGGCTCTAGAGAGTTACATGGGCCAGCACGGTGGCTCAGTGGTTAGCACTGCTGCCTCACAGCACCAGGGACACGATTTCAATTCCAGCCCCATGCGACTGTCTGCGTGGAGTTTGCACATTCTCTCCATGTCTGTGTGAGTTTCCGACGGGTGCTCCGGTTTCCCCCCACAGCCCAAAGATGTGCAGGTTAGGTGAATCAGCCATGCGTTGTTCAAGAAAGGGAATAGAGATAATCCTGGGAATCACAGACCTGTCAGTCTTCTGTCTGTGATGTGCAGATTATTGGAGAGGACTCTGGGAGACAGGATTTATGATTCCTTGGAAAACCATAGTTTGATTAGAGGAAGTCATCATGACTTTGTAAGGGACAGGTCATGCCTCACAAATCTTATTGAATCCTTTGAGAATGTGACAAAACACATTTATGGCTCATTGAGAAAGTACAGAGCGTGGGAGACAGGGAAACCTGCCTGTCTGGATACAGAAATCCTGGTCCTTAGAAGACAGAGGGCGATGACAGATGGAAATCATTCAGCCTGGAGCTCAGTGACCAGTGGTTTTCTGCAGGGAGAGGTCAAAAAATCTCTGCTCTTAGTGATTTTATGAATGACTTGGATGTGTGAGTGGAAGAGTGGGTAAGTAGGTTTGCCAATGACATGAAGGTGGGTGGAGTGGTGAATAGTGTGGATGTCTGCTGGAGGTTGCAATGGGACATTGACAGGATGTAGAGCTGGCCAGAGAAGTGGCAGATGAAGTCAAATCTGGAAAAGTGTGAAGTGATGTATTCTGGAAGGTGAGACTTGAATGCAGAATACAGGGGTAAAGGCAGAATACTGAATAGTGGGGAGGAACAGATGGATCTTGGATTTCATGACCAGAGATCCATCAAATTTGCCACCAAACTTATAGTGTTGTTAAGAAAGAATATGTTGTATTGGCTTTCATTAGCTGGGGGATTGAGTTTTAAAGGCATGAGGTTATGCTGCAGCTCTGTACAGTCCTGTTTCGATCCCAATTAGAATATTGTGTTCAGTTTTGATCCCTTCATTATCGGAAGGATGTGGAAGCTTTATAGAGGGTAAAGAGGAGATTTACCAGGATGCTACCTGGACTGGAGGGCATGTCTTATGAAGAAAGGTTGAGGGAGCTAAGGCTTTTCTCATTGGAGTGAAGAAGAGTGTGGTGTGATTTGGTAGAGGTGAACAAGATGGTGTGAGGCAAAGAAAGAGTGAACAGTGATAGACGTCTTTATCCCATGGCATACATGGTACAAGGGGGCATAATTGTAAGGTGATTGGAGGATGGGTAAGGGGAGATCTCAGATGGAGGTTCTTTACACAGAGAGTGGTGGGTGGGTGTAATGGGACACTTTAACAGACTCTTGGATCGGCAAAATGAAGGGTATGTAAGTTAGTTTGATCTTCCAGTCAGGTAAAAGATGGGCATGGCATCATGGCCGAAGCGTCTTGTGCTGTACTGTTCTGTGTTCTACGTTCTGTATGGTAAACTGGGTAATAAGCTCAGATCAATGTAAAAGGATATGGTATTCAGGAGGAGCGAGTCAACTGGATACAAAATTGGGCTTGATGGTAGGAGACAGAGGGTGATGGGAGACATGTTGCCTTTCTGACTGGAGACATGTGACCAGCGGTGGAGTGGGTCCCCTGTTGTTTGTCATTTGGATAAATGGTTCGGATGGGAATATTGGTTTTGTGGGAAGTAACTTTTTTGAGTGACACTGAAATTGTTGGTAAAGTGGACAGTGAAGAAAGTTATCTGTGATACAACAGTTCAAATAGTACACTGGGATAGTGGGCTGAAGAATAGCAGATGGAGTTTAATTAGATAAAGGTGAGGTGTTCCATTTTGGTGAAACAAACCAGGGTGGGTTTGTACAGTTAATGTTCGGGCCCTGGGTAGTGTTGTCAGTCAGAGACCCAGGGATGCAGGTCGACAGTTCTTTGTAAGTGGTGTCACAGGTAGACAGGTTGGTGAAGCAGGCGTTTGGGGTGGTTACCTTCTTTGGGTAGAGCATTGAGAGTAGAAGTTGGGATGTCATGTTGTGGCTGTACAGGACATTGGTGAGGCCACCATAAAAGCATTGTTGACCAGTAGAAAGTACTCATCTGGTTCACTTACGTCCTTTAGGGAAGGACATCTGACATTCTAACCTGGTCTGGCCTGCACGTGACACCAGACCCACAGCAATATGGCTGACTCTGTGCTATACTCTGGGTAATTAGCAGTGGGGCAAAAAAATGTTGGTCCCACAGTGACATCCTTGTCCCATGAATGAATAAATAAAAATACATATATCCCTCCCTACCTCTGCAAACACCTCCAGCTGCAGCAATCTGTACTGGCTTTGTTACACCGTTCAGACCCTGACCCCTCTCTGTAACACTCTCACCACCTCCAGCACCTTCAGCTCTCCCAGTTCCTTTTGTGACATAAAACCTTGACAATTATTCCCTCTTCCATCTGACCTCCTCCTGCGAGCAGACTCTTTGCAATCCCTTTAAAACTTACTTGTAAAACTTTCTCTCACTTCAGGATTTTAAGTACTTTTTGGTGATCCTCTAAGCCCGATAATCTGATATGATCCTTTTTACTTGAGTGAGGGACCGATGGGGATTTCTTGGTAAGGATTTGTCTGTTTCAATGGAATGTCCTTTTGTTGAGTGTTTTACACTGCTCCTTCTAATGTTTTCCACTGTTCATTGACAGACACATATTTCAGTCTGTTTAGCCTATTTACCTTGGTCTGTTCTCCTCTCCAACTCATGTCATTGGTTATTTTTGTTTCTGCTTGTAGCTTGTCCTTTCTGTGATTCACTTTAAAACTTTATATTTCTTTAAACTGCACTTTATCACAATTTCACAGAGGATCTCTCCAGGTGTCATTACTCATTCACGAAGTTTCATCACACAATGGTCGCTCTGAGATAGTTACGTCCCTTGCCAGTTGCACAATTTGTTAATCAAAGAAACACTGAAAACTAATTCTCTGAACTCCTCTTCCAATATCACTCTTGCCAGTGTGACTGTCCCACATTTTTAATATTGATGTTTCCCAAAATTATCACAATGTGTTTGTTAAAAAATTCCAATGAGTTCCTGTGCAATGCAGTGATGAGCAACGGAATGCTTTTTGGTGGCTAAAACTATTCTGCTGCTTGTGTCCTTGGCAAGTAGTAGCCAGAATTTGCATTCAGACTGATTCTACTTCATGATCTGAGACCAAATGCTTTCTCTGTGATGCCTTTGTTATCCATTATTGTTAGTGTTTCCCATTTTGCCTGAGTTTCCGCAAGGTTGTGATCCATTGAATATTTATGTCCACCTTTTGTTCACCCTGTAACAATGTCTCTCTGTTATCTAAACCTCTTTTATCTCAGTGTCACAAATCCATCTACCTTATTGATAAGACGTCGTCCATTGAAAAAAAAACATAATTTACTCTCCCACAATTTCCTGTCACAAACCTATTCACTGAAGTACAGTTTTAGTTAATCGCTGTCCCATCGTGTTCCTTTTTAATTACCTTCAGTCACATCCCCATACTGTTCCGATGCTTCACCTTTTCTCTTTGAATTTGTAAAGCTCCTTTCACCTGGACCCTGTCCCTGCATCCTCTCTGTCAGTTTAAAGCCCTGTCCATAAACCTACTGTCATGATTGGCCAGGACACTGGTCCCATCACGGTTCCAGTGGGACCATCCTATTGGATTTTTTTATAAATCAGGTAGGGGATGTGGGTGTCTCTGGCTGACTAGCCTTTATTGCCTATCCCTAGCTGCCCGTGAGCTGAGTAGCTTGCTTGGCCATTTCAGAGGACCATTGAGAGGCAAACACTTTGCTGTGGGTATGTCATGCAGACCACGTGAGGATGATCAGATCTCGTTGTTGAAAGGGCAAGTGGGTGGCACGGTGGCTCAGTGATTAGCACTCCTGCCTCACAGCACCAGGGTCCCAGGTTCGATTCCAGCCGCGGGTGACTGTGTGGAGTTTGCACATTCTCCACGTGTCAACGTGAATTGCCTCTGGATGCTCCGGTTTCCTCTCACAGTCCAAGGACGCGCAGGTCAGGCGAATTGGCCATGCTAAATTGCCCATAGTGTTAGGTCGAGGGAGATGGGTCTGAGTGGGCTACTCTTGTGTCGAAAGGCCTGTTTCCACACTGTAGGGAATCTAATCGAAGGGATTGTGATTTTTGTACATCAGCAATGGTTTCATATTTGTTTATCGGTTGTTCATTGCTATTTTTAAAATTATTGATTTTAAATTCCACCATATGTTATGGTGGGATTCAAACCTGCCTCTCCTGAACATTAGCTGAGGTTTTGGACAAATATCCTAACAATAATGTTATTACACCATCACTTCACCTGCTCACTGGTTGCTAATCCCTGAGCACTGATACATGAAGCTAAACCCATTCTTCTAACATGACTGTGTGATCCTGAAGTCTTCCAGCAATCCAGTGATATCACTTAGTCTCTCTCCATGTGGTATCCCTCACTGTGTGGGTCTAATTGCTGCCTCTGTCAGCGTCTCTCACTCTTGCAGCTACTCTAGATCCTGAGCTAACAGAATTCTCCACTCCAGAGAGACGCAACAGCACCGGCCTGGGATGGAGTTTGGGATTTTCCAGATATCTGTTTGGGCTCATTTCCATTCTCCTTGTGTAACCCTCACTGCATCAGTCTAATTTCCCATTCTGTCTATCTCTCTGTCTCCTGTAGGTACTCAAGAAGTTACTGACTCAATAGACTTCCCAACTGCTGTGTGTCTCATCCATCACCTCATTGAAGATGGTTGGTCAGCCAGAGAGACAAAGGGAAGGGAGATCTGGAGCCTTCAATAAATCCTGCAGTGAGGTAAGATCACTCATAGTGCACAGAGCAGAGAGCAATGAGAGGGCTCCAAACATCGCTAACAAGACATGACATAGATACAGTGCTGGAGGGGGAGCACAGTACAGTACAGTTACACCCCATGCTCAATCACCACGTCTACTTTAACTTATGTTGCACTGAGACAGCATCGGGAGTTCATAGTTATCAATTCAGTCCTGTTTTGTCTTAGTGAGCATCAGTACAACAGACGGGAGAGTAGGTCTCCGACGAGAGTTTGTGAATGCTGCCTGGGATATTTCTGTTCTGCGTTCTCCCTCCAACACTGTACTAAGACTCATTACTCTGCAACACTGTATCTGTGGCATGGCTTGTGCACCAGTGTCTTCAGTCATTTTTAACTCCTATAACAGTAGTTATCCCTGTAACCTGCTCCATTCCCGATAGTCCCTCCACATATTTGAAATGTACTGCATTCCAGACTACCATCCCCATCGCTGTAACTTGCTTCAGTGTCTACAACATGCCTTATTATGGTACACTAATCCTCTTTAACTGGATACAGAGTGATACAGCACGGAAACAGAACCTGTGGTCCAACTCCTCAATGCAGCCCATGTTACCTAAACTGAATGAGTCTCATTTGCCTGCCTTTGGCCCTTAGCTCTTCAAACCTTCTCCTCTCCATGTACCTGCTCAAATGTCTTTTCCATGCTGTAATTGTTCTTGTTTCTCCCATGTGCCTGAGGCAGTCTATTCCGTCTATGCACCATCCTCTGTGGATGATGTTCCCCCTCAGCTCCCTCTTTAAATCCTTGCTCTCTCACCTCCTGTTTATACCCTCTAGTTTTGGACTCACCTACCCTTGGTTATTCACCATTCTTAGAGTCACCCCTTGGCCTCCTCTGCCCAAGTGAAATATTTAGGACAATGTTACAAATATCTCCAACGTATGTAACAAAGTGCTGGCCAATGTCGGCAAATGTGCCAAATGTCGCTTTCTCCACCCTGTCCACCTGTGATGCCATTTCCGAGGAACAATGTAACTGGCACCCCCTGGTCTTTCTCTCTCTCTCTCTCTCTCTCTCTCTCTCTCTCTCTCTCTCTCTCTTTCTCTCTCTGGTCAACAACTCTGGCCAGAGCCCTTCCATTAACTGTATTAGTCCTCCCTGGTTTGTCTTAACAAAATCCAACAGCTGAATTAAACTCCATCTTTCATTCCTTGGTCCACTGGCCCAGTTGGTCAGTATCCCCTTTGATAACCGTATTTACTGCCCACGACACCATTCAATTGATCATCAACAAACTTTCGCACAATCACTCCTATATTTTCAACCAAATTGTTTATGTCGATGATGCACATCAGTGGACCCAGCCCTGATCCTTTCTTCAATAATGGAATCAAACCATATTCTTGTCATAACGCCATACAGCATGGAAACTGACCCTTCAGTTGATACTCACCATAATCTAAAACTAAACTCTTCCCAGCTGCCTGTTGCTGGCCCATATCACTCCAACTCTTCCCTATTCACCTGTTTATCCAAATATCTTTTAAATGTTGTAATTGTACCCACATCAACCCTTTTCTCAGGAAGTTCATTCCACACTCAAACCATCTTCTGTGTAGCAAATTGCCCCATATCTTTTTTTTTGAACACCTCTCCCCTCTAACCTTAAAAATGTGGCCCCTCCTCTTGAGACTCCCCCATCCTGAGGAAAAGGCAACTACCATTAAATTGATCTATGTACCTCATTTTTTTTCCATAAATCTTTATAGCATCATGTCTCAACGTCCAGGCTCCAGTGAAAAAAGACTCAGCCTATCCAGCCATTTTTCAGAACTCAATCCTTCCATACCCAGCAACATCCTGGTAAATCTCTTCTGAACCCCCTGCAGCTTAATAATATTCTCCCTATAACTGGGCGACCAGATCTGGACAGAGTGTTGCAGAAGAGGCCTCACCAATATCTGTACAATCTCAACATGACGTCCCAAATCCTACACTCAATGGACTGAGCAATAGTCAATCATGCCAAGCACTGTTTTATCCATCCTGTGATGCAAACTTCAAGGATTATCTACCTGAACCCGGAGGTCCCTCTGCACTAAAACACTAACCGAAGCCTTAACATTAATTGTATAAGCTCTACCCTTGTGATGCATTTAATCGGGTTCTGGAACTTGCCATGGCTTTGTGTTTTAAAACCTCCAGCACCACCTCTTTTATAACATGCACTCTTTTCAAGTCATAGAGATATACAGCATAGAAACAGACCCTTCAGTCCCCAACTCGTGCAGGCTTACCAGAAGATCTGAATAAATCCATTCCCTTTTCCAGCATTTGGCCCATATACGTCTACACCCTCACGATTCAGATGCCCATCCAGATAACTTTTAAATGTTGTAATTGTGTCAGTCTACATTACTTTCTCTTTCAGCTCATTCCATACACCCATCACCATGTGTGTGAAGAAGCTGTCCCTTCAGTCCCTCTGTAAACCATTCACCTCTAACCTTAAACTTATGCCCTCTAGTTTTGGACTCCCCAACTTCTGGGAAAAGGCCTTGAATGCTTACCCTATCCATGGCCCCCATGTTTATTAAACCTCTGTAAGGTCACCCCTCAGTCTCCGATTCTCCAGTGACAGTAACCCCAGATTATTCACCAACAACCCGGGCAATACCTTGTTAATCTTTTCTGAGCCCTTTCAAGTTTGACAACATCCTTCCTGTAGCAGAGAGACTGGAATTGCAGAGAACTCCAATTGTGGTCTCATGTATTACTCCTGTTCCCTGAGTTCCCCAGTCTTTCTCCACAGTAAGTTCTGGAATGAAAAAATTGTTTAGGATCTTAGCAAATATCCTGCAGTTCCACACATCGATGGCCTCATTGATCTTTAATGGACACTATTTTGTCCTGAGTTACTTATACACTCTTAATATACTGATACAATCACTTTTGGATTCCCCTTTCCTTCTCTGCTGAGGCTATTTCATTTAGCCTTTCTCCATTCCTGTTTTCCACCCAAAGTGTATTCCAACAGCCCCTGTATATCCTCAGGGATCCCCTTGATACAGCTGGCTATACCTGACATGTGCCCCCTTTTCCTTGACAAGACCCTCAATGGACAGCCAGTGTTTCCGAATGCTGTCAGCATTGACCTGCACACAAACAGGAAAATACTGGTGCTGATCGATCAGTTTATCTCACTTTTAAAATATTCTCACTTGCCAAACTTCCCTTTCCCTGTAAATAATTCCCTTCCCCAGTCACATTTTGAAAGTTCCTGGCTCATACGATCAAGATTGGTCAGGCTCCATTTTATACCTTGCACTTGTGGACCAGGCCTGTCCTTTTCCAAAGCTGTTTTCAAACTACTAGAACTGTGGTCACTTTGGCAAAATGCTTTCCCACTCACACCTCAGTCCCTTTCCCTACCTTAATTCCCAAGGGGAGGTCAGGTTTTGCCCCTTTGTCTTTTCAGGCTATTTACATATTGATTGGGAGTTTTCTGGAACACAATTACCAAATTCCTCCCTTAAACACTGAACACTGGCAGTCCCAGTCTAGGTTTGGAAAGTTCAAAAACCGTGCCATAACAGCCCTATTATTATGGTTGATATTTAAGATGTTCCGACATATTTGTTCCACAGTCTGCCACAGATTTTCGGGGTCAGCAGTCCAATCGTTTCAGAATGATAACCCGTTCTTATTTCTCTGTTCCACTAACATAGCTTCACTGGGCGATCCCACAGGAATATCCTCTCTAAGTACTGCTGTGATGAATCATGCAATCAAAACCCACCACCACACGTCCTCTCTTGCCTCCCCTTCGATGCTTCCTGTCGCATCTCCACCTTGAAACAATGAACTGCCAGTCCTGCCCCTCCCTCAGCTGTGTTTCTGTAATAATTATAATATCCCAGTCCCATGTTCCAATCCATGCCCTGAGTTCATCTTCCTTAGCTGTCAGGCCCCTTGCATTGAAATAAATGCTCTTTAATCATCAGTTCCCCCTCCCCCATTCCCTGCTATGTTCTTGCCTGCCTTGTCTGCTGAAATTGTTGTCTTTAACTCGTGCACCAACCTCAATCTTCTTTCTGGCCTTACGTTTATTTAAGGTCCAACCCCCTGCCAGACTGGGTTATATCCTCTCAAGCAGCTCGAGCAATTCACCCCACCAGGATATGGGTCCCTCTCCCACTCCCAGTTGAGGTGCCTTTCCCACCCTGTCTCCCTGTGCTGACACCTTCAGGGATCGATGGACTTGTCCACCAAGGTCCCTGTATTCCTCAGTACTCCGCAAGGACCTACCGTTTATTATGTCTGTACTTCGCTTATCGTACCTCCCACAGAGTATTACCTCACTTCGATCAGAACTAAACTCTGCTTAGATTATCATCCTATCGACATCGGACTGCAGACGGAGACCATCCTCCTCACTGTGAACAACACCCTCACCTTTCATGTCATCTGCAAACCGACTAATGATACCTTCTGCTTTCACATCCGAGTTATTAATGTTCAATGGTTCCTGCACAGATCTCTGTGGTACACCCGGTGAAAGTATTCTATCCACCAATTTTGCATCCAATTTGCCAACTTGCCTTGGAACCCAGTCCTTTTGGACCAGCCTTCCATGTTGGATCTTGTTTAAGGACTTATTGAAGTCCATGTAAACCACATCATCTGCACTGCCTTCATCAATATACTAAAGAACCATTTAAAAAAAAACTGAACTGAATTCCTCAGACAGTATCTTCCTCTGCCAAATCCGTGATGACTAAACCGAGTTGATCCTTACCTTTGCAAGTGTTTATTCATCCTCACAGTAGTTCAAAATAATTTCCCTCCCCCTGCTGTCAGACTATCTGCTCTGTAATTACCTGGCCTATCCCTGCTGCCCTTTTTGAACAAAGGAACCACATTAGTGATCCTCCAGTCATTCAGCACTTCACCTGTGGCCAGCAAAGTATTATATTTATCCACCAGGGCCCCAACAATCTCTGGGTAATTAGCATGGTGTCAAAGAATGCTGGTCCAGGCAGTGACACCCACATCCCATGAATGAACAAATAAAAATACATATATCCCTCCCTACCTCTGCAACCCCCTCCAGCTGTAGCAATCCGTACTGGCTTTGTAACACCGTTCAGGCCCTGACCACTCGCAGTCACACTCTCACCACCTCCAGCACGTTCACCTCTCCATGTTCGCATCGTGTCAATAAACCCTGACAACGATTCCCCTTCCCATTGCCCTCCTCCTGCTAGCAGACCCATTGCAATCCCTTTAAAACTTACTCTAAAACTCTCTCTCACTTCAGGATTTTAAGTACTTTGTGGTGATCTTCTCAGCCTCATAATCTAATATGATCCAGTTTGTCCTGAGTGAGGGATCAAAGGGGATTTCTTGCTGAGTTTTTGTCTGTTTCAGTGGAATGTCCTTTTGTTGAGTATTTTACACTGTTCCTTCAAATGTTTCCCACTGTTCATTTACAGGCACATGTCTCAGTCTGTTTAGCCTGTTTATCCTGGTCAGTTCTCCTCTCAAACTCATGTAATTGGCTATTTTTGTTTCTAGTTGTAGCTTGTCCTTTCTGTGATTCACTTTAAAACTTTACATTTCTTTAAACTGCACTTTATCACAATTTCCCAGAGGATCTCTCCAGGTGAAATTACTCATTCACGAAGTTTTATCACACAACAGTCGCTCTGAGACAGTTACGTCCCTCGCCAGTTGCACAATGTGTTATTCTAAGAAACACTGAAAAATATTCTCTGAACTCCTCTTCCAATATCACTGTTGTCAGTGTGATTGTCCCAGACTTTGCGAATATTGACGTTTCACTAAATGTTCACCATGCCTGTATTAAAAATTCCAATGAATTCCTATTTATTGCAGTGACGAGCAATGAAATGCTGTTCGGTGGGTGGTCTAAAACTGTTCTGCTGCTTGTGTCCTTGGCAAGTAGTAGCCAGAATTTACATTCAGACTGACTCTACTTCATGATCTGATGCCAAATGCTTTCTCTGTAATGCCTTTCTTACCCATTATTGTTAGTGTCGTCCATTTTGCCTGAATTTGCACAAGGTTGTGAACCATTGAATATTTATGTTCCACCTTTAGTTCGCCCTGTAACCACATCTCTCTGGTGTCTAAATCCCTTTTATCTCTGTGTCACAAATCCATCTACCTTGTGCAGAGACTTTGTCCATTAATAAAAAAACATAAGTTACTCGTTCCCACAATTTCCTGTCACAAATGGATTTGCTGATCTACAGTTTTAGTTAAACTTTGTCCCATCCTGTTCCTTTCTGTTGTCTTCAGTCACATTCCCACGCTGCTCTGATGCTTCATGTTTTCTCTTTGGATTTGGAAAGCTCCTTTCACCTGAAGCCTGTCCCTGCATCCTCTCTGTCAGTTTAAAGCCCTGTCCATAAATCTACCAACGTGATTGGCCAGGACATTGTTCCACTGGAACTGTGCTAGGACCGATCAGAATGGATTTTAAAAAAAATCAGGTATGGGATGTGGATGTCTCTGGCTGACTAGCCTTTATTGCCCATCCCTTGCTGCCCTTGACCGAAGCAGCTGGCTCGCCCATTTCACAGGGTCATTGAGAGGCAAACACTTTGCTGTGAGTATGTCCTGCAGACCACATGAGAGTGAACTGTTGTCTTTCTCTGTGTTTGGATTTTTATCAATACTTATTTATGGATTGTTAATTCCAATTATTAAAACATATATTCATTTAAAATTCCACATGGTTAGAAGTTAGAAAGAAGGGGGGTGGTCACTTTGTTGGGACTGTATCGTAGACTGTTGTAGACCCAACAGATACCAAAGGAGCAGATGTACAGAGAGATTGCAGATAACTATAGGAATAATAGAGGAGTGCAGGCTGGAGATTTTGATATTCCCTGTATTGACTGGGCCACCTAGAGTATAAAAAGACCTGGACGGAGAGCAATTTTTCAAAGGTGTCCAAGGAAGGTTCCTAAATCAATATGCAGAGGGCCCTACTCTACTCAGGCAGGTGCAACACTGGACCTCCCCTCAGAAAACGTGGTCGGGCAAGTGACTGAAGTGTCATTCAGAGAGCACTTTGGGTCCAGTGCCCACAACTGTCTTCGTTTTAACATAGTTATGGAAAAAGATCAGCAGGTCCACAGATTGAAGAGGAATACTGGAACAGGGCCAGGTTTGGGGCCATTCTGCAGGATCTGGCCAGCGTCAATGCTGTGAAATTAAAATTGCACAACGCCCAGTTATAATCCAACTCGCTTTGGAAGCGCTGGTGATCACTGTAACAGATGAAAGGCTTAAACTAAATTTGTTTGATGTTATATTCCATGACACTGTCATCCTGTTGCTATAAATTCTGTACCTTAGGATTGTGCTCCCCAACCACCTGATGAAGAAGCAGTGCTCTGAAAGCTAGTGCTTTCAAATAAACCGGTTGGACTGGAACCGAGTGTCGGGTGATTTTTAACTTTGTACATCCCCAGTCTGACACCGGCACCTCCACATTATGATTCTAATCGATTGGGTGAGTCTGTTTGAAGGAAAAGGAACAACTGGCAAATGGGAGGCTTTTCAAAGTGTGATCTCAAGAATCCAGGACCAGTATGCCCCATTGGGGTAAAGGGAAAAGCTGGCAGGGTTAGGGATCCTTGGCTGATGAGGGATAATAAGGCTCTGGTCTTGAAATGAAGACTGCATACATTGGGTTTAAGAATTTCGTATCTACATATTCTTAAAGACACGATCAATCTGTGGAGACCCTCCTATCATCTCAGTCCCTGTAATACTCCCAATCTGCAGAAGTCATTCCAATGCCTGTGACTCTTTCAATACAGTTCCTACAAGACCCACTATCGATGTGATATATTTTCATTGCCAGCACCCACCCTGTCAATGTAAGCTCCTCCAGTGTCTCCATCCATCTCCATCTCCACAATCTTCTCCAACTCTTCCATGTGTAAACATCACCCTCCCCTACAACCCTTCCCACTCTGACCAAACTGGAGGAGGTTACTAATGCTCCCTAATCTGTGAAACTGTCTCCAACCAAAATTGCTGTTTTTATCACTTGGAGAATCTGTCTGATTCCACACCCCCTTTATCTAAATAACCTGCAGAACCTAAGCCTTCCTGTGTCTATAAACATCTTCAGTCACGACTACCCTCCATACGTCTATTTGTTTTTCCAATCTGTACAACCCACTTTATCTCTGTACTCAGCTCCATTCACCCGAAACATTCCTGTCTGTGTAAAACACCCCATCCTACCAACATCCTTATCCCTGTAAACTGCTCCATTCCTCCCAACCTCCCCATCTCCATGTCCTCCTGTAGGCCCGACAGCTCTCCACATTTCTGTAACCTCCTGTGGCTCTATGCTCCTCTGTCCCTGAGAAAGCCCCTCCAGTCCCCACAATTCCCGCAGTCTGGGTCATCTGCTCCAGATCAGACCATTGCTGTCTCTGTTACCTCATACAACTTTAGCAACGCCTCCTATTTGTGTCACTTCATTCAGATCGCATCCTCTCCCGCTTCCCGAAACCTCTTGCTGCCATCATAACCCTTGCTATTGAGAACATGGAACAGCACATTCCAGTACAAGCCCATCTGCCCTCAATATTGTGCTGACCTTTTATCCTACTCTGAAGATGAAACGAACCTACATACCTTACATTTTACTATCATTGTTGTGCCTATCCAAGAGTTGCTTAGATGTCTGTAATGTGTCTGAATCTACTACCACAGCTGGCAGTCCATTCCACGCACCCACCACACTCTGTGTAAATAACATACCATTCCCTTCCATGCCGACAGGATATCCCAACCCAATCTAGTCCTACCTGCCAGCACCTGGCCCATATCCCTCTGATATCTAAGCTAAACCTTCTGCCAATTACCTTAAACTTATGTCCCCTTGTGATAGCCATTTCCCCATTGGAAGTAGTCCCTGGTAATCCACTCTATCTATGCCTCTCATTCCCTTGTACTCCTCTATCAAGTCACCATTCTTCCTCCTTCGCTGTGATCAGAAAAGCCCTAGCTTCCACAACCTACCTTCTATGGGCATGCCCTCCAGTCCAGGTAGCATCCTGCTAAATCTCCTCTGCACTGTCTTTAAAGCTTCCACATCCTTCCTATAATGAAGCGAACAGAAGTGTTCACAATATTTGAAGTGTGGTCTAACTGGGGTTCTGTAGAGCTGCAGCAAAATCTCACATCTCTTAAATTCAATCCCCCTGCTAATGAAAGCCAACACACCATCCGCCTTCTTAACAGCCTGTCAACTTGGGTGGGAACCTGAGGGACACAGGATCCCTTTGTTCCTGCACGCTGCTATGAATCCTGCCTTTAACCACGTAAAGTTTTTTGCAGAATCCTCCAAACTAAACCTATCCCTATCTTTGTAAGTTCCTCCAGTCCCTACAACACTCATAAACTGTGAAACCTCCTCAAGTCCCTATATTCCTCCCGTCCTGATGTCCCTCCATATCTCTGTAACCCCCACCATCCTCCAGTGCTCTTCTGGGGAACAGTGCATAGGAAGGAGGAGTTGGAGAGTCTGGGCCATGTTCAGAGGTATGAAGGGCTGCAGAACGTGGAGGATGGTACAAATGTCGGAAGGGACGTGGGACTTGCAGATGGTTAGAGGTTCTGGGATTCATTGAACCTGCAGGATGGGACAGGGTATGGCTTGTGGAACCTGGAGGATATTATGATTTGAACCACAGGTAATTTTTGATTGGACCATTCAGCCGATCTTACAGTCATAAAGATGTACAGCATGGAAACAGACCCTTCATTCCAACCCAGCCATGCTGACAGGATATTCCAACCCAATCTAGTCCCACCTGCCAGTACCTGGCCTATCTCCCTCCAAACCCTTTCTCTTTATATATCCATCCAAATGCTTCTTGAATGTTGCAATTGTACCATCTGTAAGATTGGCTGAAAGATCCAATCAAACATTACCTGTGGTTCAAATCATAACATCCTCCAGGTTCCACAACCCATTCATGGTCCCATCCTGCAGATCAGATATCCCAACCCAATGTAGTCCCACCTGCTAGCACCCGGCCCATCTCCCTCTAAACCCATCCTATTCAGATACACATCCAGGTGCCTTTTAATTGTTGCAATTGTACTAGCTTCCACAACTTCCTCTGGCAACTCATTCCATACATACACTATCCTCTACGTGAAAAAGTTGCCCCTTCGTTCTCTTTTCTATCCTTCTATTCTTACCCTAAACCTCGCCCTATAATTCTGGACTCGCATACTCCAGGAGAAAGACTTTGTTTATTTACCCTATCCATGCCCCTCTTGATTTTATAAACCACTATAAGGTCACCCTCAGCCTCCGACTCTCCAGGAAAAAACACCCATCACCTGTTCAAACTCTCCCTACAGCTCAGCCCTGGCAACATTCTTGTAAATCTTTTCTGAACCCTTTCAAGTTTCACAACATCCTTCCGATATGAAGTAGAACAGAGTTGCATGCAGCATTCCAAAAGTGGCCTAACCACTGTCTTGTACAGCCGCAACATGACCTCCCAACTCCTGTAATCAATACTCTGACCAATAAAGGAATGTATACCAAGCGCTGCCTTCGCTATCCTATCTACTGTGACTGTACTGTCAAGGAACTCTGTATTTCATTTGAAAAATTGCAGAGACAGGTAGAGTGGCCTGAGGTCTTCTGGGTAATGCTAGTTCAGTCTAAGCTGGTAGGCAGAGCCAGTGAAATATTTGCAGCGCTGTCTGATGAATGGTCGAGAGATAATGCACATGTCAAACAGGCTGGTTTGAGTCCTTATGAATTGCTTCTGAAAGGGAAGCCACTACAAATCCCTTTACTGTACCATCGCTATCTGTCAAAGCTCCTTCAGGTCTATATCCTCCGAATTGTTGAAACCTGCTCTTACCTTTGCAACTCCCATTATTTCCTAACATTGTTGAGTCTCTAAAACCATCCCTATCAGTTTAATCTCCTACACTGCATACAACACTCCTAGCCTGTGTAATCTCTTCACATCCTTCAGTTCCTATATACCGAGGTATAGGTGTGACTGCTTTGTGGCCATTGTATTCTCGTTTATATCTTCAAAGGTCTCAGCTCACTGTAGCACATCCTATGCTCATAAGTGAATCTGGTCTCTCACAAGCCTCTCTACGACTGTCTCCTCCAGTATCTACAAGCTTCCCTATCCCTGTCGTATCTTGCAGCATGCACACCACTCTCTCTCTGACATACCTTCCAGTGCATAAAATCATCTCTCCTTCTAACTTTATCCAGTCTACAACTTCCTCCCTATCCGTGCAACATTATCCAGTGTATATCATCTTCCATGTGTTTACAACATTCTCCAGTCCATACCACCCACCCTTTCCCTGTAATATTCTCCAGTCCATACCATCCTCCCTATCACTGCGATATTCTCCAGATCCCACAACTGTTGTTAAATGTACGACATCCTGGAATCCTGTGAATGTTTCTACACCCTGATCAACATAATCCATGTAACGATCCACAACCCTATACACATCCCTATCTCTGGAATCTAATCAAAGACGCTTTATCTCTCTAACTTCCTCCAAACAATAAAATGTTTTCTCCTGCGAACATTCTGTAGCAACTATAACTATGTTTAACCCTGCAACATTATTTTTCCCCCAAACATCTCTCCCACTCTGTGACCTCTAACCATCCCTCAAAGGCCCTCTCTCGGTGACACGCGCCATGCATTTGCAACAAGGCAGATGGAATGACAGCATTAACTGAAGGGAACAGATATGATCGAACTGTTATTGTGGAGGGGTGGCTGCAGAATGATCATGACAGCAATGTGATTATTGGGGGATTGTAGGGATTTATGCAGGATCAGCAAAAAACCAAACAAGGTCCCGTTTTGTTGTGAAGAAAGGACGCAGTCAGTGCATTAGTGAGACAACCAATTTAATCTGGGAATCAAAATATAGAGTCATTTTGAATGGACAGCTTCCAAATAGCAAGGGGGATCTGGAAGATCAAATCACAATCCATGCTCGTTGTTAAGTTGGTTGCAATATTTTCTTGGTGATAGTAGACAGAGGTATGTGGAGTGGTCAATTTCTGGTTGGACGTCTGTGGTCAATGGTGTTTCACAAGGATCAGTGCTGTGATGCCTGTGTGTAATTTATATCTGTGATTCAGATGAAAAGGTCAGCAGTTTGAGTGGTAATTTTGCAGACGGCATTTGGAAAGGCATGTAATGATTAGGGATAGTTAGGGGAATTGTGGATAGTGAGGAAGAGTGTTAAAGGTTGCAGCAGGATCTAGATCAGCTGGAACGCTGGGCAGAGATGTGGCAAATTGAACTTCATCGGGACAGGTGTGAAGTGATGCATTTATGAAGTCAAATGGAAGAGAGAAGTACACTAATTGACTAAATGGAAACATTGATAAACAGAGAGACATTGGAAGCAAATCCATAGCTCCCTCAAAATAACAACACAGTAGGATGTGGTGGTAAAGGAGGAGTATGGTAGGTTTCCCTTTATTGGTCACAGTATTGAGTACAGACGTTTGCATGTCATGTTGTGACTGAATGAAACTTCAGTCGGCCATGTTTGGAAGATTGCGTGTCATTCTCGTTGACACACCATAGGAAGGATGTGGAGGTTTTGGGGAGCGTGCAACAGAGGGTTGGCAGAATGTTGCCTAGATGAGAATATGTTTACTGTAAGGAGGTTGGACGCAGTTGGATTGTTTTTCGTGAGTATCGGAGACTGAGGGGTGACCGGGTACAGGGATATAGCATTAGGAAAGGCGTGAATAGTGTGGATAGTTGGAATCCTCCTTCCAGTGTAGAAATATCAAATACGAGGGTGCATCGGTTTAGGGTGAGAGTGAGACGTTTTAAGTGAGATGAATGAGACCAGTTGTCTTTACCGAGAGGATGGAAGCTGCTCAGGAGGTGGGAGAGGTGGAAATAAGAGCAAAGTTTTGAAGGGCATGTAGACAGAAACATGAACAGGCAGTGAATAGAGGGATATCGCCCATATGCAGTCAGATGGGATTAGTTTAGAATAGCACAATGGTCAGTACAGCCATGGTGGGCCGAAGGGCCTATTACTCTGTTGTACTGTTCTAGTTTCTAACTTCACGGCATCTACCCTATCAAAGCCCCTCAGAATCCTGGATGTGTCATTCAATTTCTTTCCCATTCTTCAAAATCCCATTCAGTTCAAGGGCAATCTACTCCACCTCTTCTCATTGGAAAATCCAGCCATCTCCAGGATCAGCCGAGTGAACCTTCCCTGGCCTGCCTCCAACACAAGAATGTCTTTCCTTAGGGCACACGTACTGTTCATTATAATCTAGGTGTGGTCTGACTTGTACATTGCATCGTTTTAGCAAGACCCCCCTATTTTTAGACTCCATTCCCTTTGTAATAAATGACAACATTTGATTTGCCTTCTCTCTGACCTGCTGATCCTGTAAGCTACCTGTTTCAGATTGATTCACAAGGATTCGCAAAATCCTTTGTGCAGTCAGTCTGAACCAAATGGTGTTAGCCTGACAGTAAGTCGGGAACGTGCTGGAATGTGTTTTAAAGGATATGACAATAAATGATAACTGGATGTTTAGAAACAATGGGAGCTGTATGATTTTATAAAAGGGGAATATTTTTAAATCTGTTGGATTCTATATTTTGGTGTGACCATAAATGCAGAATAGATAAGGTTGGGGGAGGCTAGTTGCGGTAGAGGGATATTTGAAATTTCAGAAGCATTTTGACAAGTTTCAACCAGGGCTAAAAATTAGCTCGGGAAAGAATAGGGCCACTGAAAGGTCAATGAGGCTGTCTGTGTGGAATCACTGCTGATGGGGGAGATACTGAACAAATATTTTGTTTTTGGATTTACTGTGGTGAAAGACATGGAAGCTCGGGAACTTGGGAAAATACATAGTGATGTCTTGAAAAGAGTGCACATTGGAGAACAAGAGGTGCTGGATGTCTTAAAATGCAAAAAGTTAGATAAAACCTTTGGACATGATCAGATGTATCCCAGCGCCTTGTGAGAAGCGAGGGAGGAAATTACAGGACCCCTCCCAGTGAGACTGATGGCAGGGTGGTAAGTTGTTGGAGGAGATTCTGAGAGAAACGATCATCATGCCTTTGGAAAGGTAAGGACAGATTAATGATCATCAGCATGGCTTTGTGCATGGGGAATCATGTCTCAAACCTGAGAGTGGAGGTAGACAAGTGAGAGGTCAAAGCAGAGCAGTACACGATGTCCACATGAACTTTATCAAGGCCTTTGACAAGGTTCTGCATGGCAGACTGTATCGTAAGTTTAGATCAGACATAATCAGGGAGCGCTCACCAACTGGATACAAAACAGGATTGACGGGAGGAGACAGAGCATGTTCATAGAGGGTTGCCGCTCAAACTGCAGGCCTGTGACCAACGGTGTGCTATAGGGTTCGGTGCTGGGTCACTGCTGTGTATCATTGATATAAACAGTTTGGATGATAGTACAGGAGTCATGGTTAGCAAGTTTGTGAGTGAGACTGAAATTGGTGATAAAGTGGACAGTGAAGAGGATTATCGAAGAGTACAATGGGATCAACAGTACTGCTGGACCAGTGAGGTTAGGAATAACAGGTGGAGAAATGCAAGATGTTGTATTGTGGTAAAGCAGACCAGGCTGGACTTGTACAATTAATGTTCGGGCCCTGGGTACTGTTATCAATCAGTGACCCAGGGATGGAGGTACACAGTTTTTTGAAAGTAGCGTCACGGGTAGACAGGCTGGTGAAGCAGGTGTTTGGGATGGTCACCCTTCATTGGGCAGAGCATTGAGAGTAGGAGTTGGGATGTCATGGCGTATCTGTACAGGACATTCGTGAGGCCTCTGTATAAGCATTGTTGATTATCTGGAAAAAATCAACTGGTTCACGTATGTCCTTTAGGGAGGGATATCTGACATTCTTACCTGGTCTGGCTCACATGTGACTCCAGTCCCACAGCAATATGGCTGACTCTGAGCTGACTCTGGGCAATTAGCAGGAGGACAATGGATGCTGGTCCAACCGGTGACATCCTCAGGCCGTGAATGAATCAATGAAAATACAGATGTCCATCCCTCCCTTTGCAAACAGCTCTAGCTGCAACAATCCGTACTGGCTTTGTAATGTTGTTCAGGCCTTTGCCCCTCTTTGTAACACTCTCACCACCTCCAGCACCTTCAATTCTCCCTGTTGCGCTGCTCTGATTAATCACTGACAATATTTCCTCTTCCTACTGCACTCCTCCATATTTCTAAATGTTGGTTACTTCAGAATTGATCGGTTCTTTTTCATCTCTTAATCAAATCGGCCAAGACCGTCTGAAGTGGGGAAGGAGCGTTGGGAAGGTGTCGAGCACCTCGAGACTTTCTGTGGGGAAAACGGGAATCCAGGAGAAAATAGCACAAGGAGCGCGCTGTCATATCAACACCCCACCCACCCCCTTTCCATGTCCACCTTCTGCCTCAAGTGTAACAGAGTTTGTGGAAGGCCACATCAGTCTGTACAGCCAACTCCAGACTCTCCCACCCCCACAGAGAGCGCGAGAGAGTCAGCCTCATCTGTGAGCCACCACCAAAGAGATGATGAGATAGGAAGGTTGAATCCCCTCACAATTATCCCAGTGCCTTTGTTACAAATTCAAACAATTCCCTGTTAATACAGTGTCTAATAATGTGATATCACTCAGTCTCTCTCCATCTGGTATCCCTCGCTGTGTGGGAATATTTGCTGCCTTTGTCAGCACTTCTCCCTCTTCCAGATGGTTGAGATCCTGAGTCAACAGAATTGTCCACTCCAGAGAGACGCAGCAGCACAGGCAAGGGATGGAGAATGGGATTATCGAGATCTCTTCTGGACTCTGTGCCACTCTGCATGTCTTCTCCTCATTGCATCAGTCTCCTTTCCCATTCTGTCTATTTCTGTCTCATGCAGGTCATCAGGATGTTCCTAATTCCTGTCTCGTCCATCACCTCATTGAAACTGGTTGGTCAGCCAGAGAGAGATGGAGAGGGAGATCTGAAGCCTTCAGTAATTCCTGCAGCCGGTAAGATCACTCACAGTGAACAGCACAGGGTGGAGGTAGTAGACTTCTATATTCAGACCTGGAAGACAGGATACAGACACAGAGCTGGGTAAGAAACAACAACATTCTACGCTTCATTCCCACCATTTTGTGAGGGTCCTGCTTTTCACCTCTGCCGTACTGGTCCTCAATGCGACAGCACAGGGGATCGCAGGCATCAATCCTGGCCCATGCTGTGTTAGTGATCTCTGTATTATTCTCCAGTCCCGATAATCCTTCCTCTGTTTGGAATCTCCTCTAGTCCACATCACTCTCTGTGTCTCTGTCTCTGTCATGTTCTCCAATCCCTAACACCCTAGTCCCTAACCTTCTCCAGTAGATACTAAATTCCTTCATCCCTGTAAACCCTCACAGTCCTGTCTATCCCTGTAAGCTCCTCCCACCAATACCACCCTCCATGTCAATGTTTGTGTCTTTAACCTCTCCATCAGTCCCTATCTATGTAATCTTCTCCAGCTCCTACAACCCTTCCTTAGCTGTGAAAAAATTGTAATCTCCTTATCCTTCTCCAATTCATTGATCTTTACCTTGTTAAATTTCACCCTCATTCCCGACACCATACCCCTCCCGACCATGGGAACCTCTTTCAGTTTGTGCAACCCTCTCCATTTGTGTAACTGTCTCCAACCCAGTGACCTGGCATACTCCATTGCCTTCCTATCTATGTAGCCTCCAGTGTCTAGAAGCCTTCTTATGTCTGTAAATGTCTTCAGTCACGACAACCTTCCGTATCTCTGTTAGTATTCAGAATACTCTCCGAGATGAAACAGCTCCCTGTCTGTGCCTCTCAGTCTATCTCTGTAAATTCCTCCAATCCCCAAACCCCTTTGTCCCACTGACATTCTTGACCATATGTAACTCTGTTTAAGTCTAACATCCTCGAGCCCCTGTAAGCCTCCCTATCTCTGTAACCTCTACCCATCTGTTCAAACCCCCGTACTATCGAATGACTCCCTGTATTCGCCATAAGGGAGAAGGAATGACAGGGAACAGATATGATGGAACTGTCATTCCGGAGATGTAGCTGCAGAATGACCATCACTGGGAAGGGAATATTGAAGGGTTGTTTGGATAGAGCCAGAGAGCAGAGAGATGTACAGCATGGAAACCGACCCTTCGGTCCAACCCACCCACGCTGTGCAGATATCCCAACCCAATCTAGTCCCAATATGCAGACTAGGCAAAAAGCCAACAAGTTATGAAGGAAGGATGAGGTTAAAGCATTAATGAGACAATCAAGTGGATCTGAAAATGAAAAGTAGAGCTGAGAATAAGCAAACAGCAGCAACCGTTAGCAGGAATTCTTTTGTAGGCACCAAACAGTGATGGGAATGTCAATATGGTTACAGTCAGGACACTGAATGTACTTATGGCAAGGGCAGTACAGTAACGGTGTGTGACAGTGGTCTCCATGCCGACTGATCCAGCAACGAGCCTGTTGGATTGAATTTGTTGGTGTGAATATAAATGGCAGAATTTAAAGGGTGTAGGAGGGGTGTACTGGTATAGGGGATATGGTATATTTGAATTATCAGAAGCCTTTTTGCAAGTTTCAATAAAGGCTAAAGAGTAACTTGGGAGAGAATAGGACCCCTTAAAGATCAATAAGGTCACCTATGTGTGGAACCAGAGGAGATGGGTGAGATATTAAACAAAATAGTCTTGTCAGTATTTACTGTGGAGAAAGACATGGAAGCTCGGGAACGTGGGGAAATAAATAGTGATGTCTTGGAAAGAATCCTCAACAGAGAAGAGAAAGTGCTGGAAGCTTAAAACAAATAAAGGTAGATCAGCCCTCAGTAGCTCATTAGGTCAATCCTAGAATATTGTGGGAAGCTAGGGAAGAGATTGCAGGATCCCTTACAGAGATATGTATACTATCAACAGGCACAGTAAGATGTTGGAAGACTGGAGTTTGGCTAATGCTGTTCCATCACTGAAGGACTGCAGGGAAAAGCTAGGAAATTACAGCCCCGTGAGACCAGTGATGGGGAAGTTGTTGGAGGAGATTCTGAGAGAAAAGAGATCCTTACATTTACAACGGCAAGGGCTGATTCGAGGTGGTCAGCATGGCTTTGTGAGTGGAAAACCACGTTTCACAAACCGGATTGATTCTTCGAGGAGGTGGCCAAAGATAGATGAAGGCAGAGCATTGTCCACGTGGACTTTAGCATCTAATCAAGAGGAAGAAGGAAGCTTACTTAAGGTCGAGGAAGCAAGGATCAGACAGGGCTCCAGAGAGTTGCATTGGGTGGCACGGTGTGTCTGTAGTTAGCACTGCTACCTCATAGCACCACGGACTCCATTTCGATTACAGCCTCAGGTGACTCTCTGTGGGGTGTTTGCGCATTCTCCCTGTGGGTTTCCTCCTGGTGCTCCGGTTTCCCCCCCCACAGCCCAAAGATGTGCCAGTTTGGTGGCTTAGCCATGCTAAATTACCCATAGTGTTCAGGGATGGGTAGGTTTGGCGCATTAGTGAGGGCAATTGGAGAGGAATAGGGTGGGGGAATTGGGCTGGGTTGGATACTGTTTGGAGGATTGATATGGAGGTGTTGGGCCAAATGGCCCGTTTCCACACTGTAGGGATTCTCTGAAGGTACCAGGAAGGTACCGAGAGACGGACTTAGGGCAACTAGAAGGGGGCATGAAAAAGCATTGTTGGGAAGGATTAAGGAAAACCGTGAGGCATTCTCCATTTAGGCGAGGAACAAGAGCATGGCCAGTGTGAGGATAAGGCCAATCTGGGATAGTGGAAGGAAGTTGTGCCTGGAGTCACAGGAGGTAGGGGAGGTCCTTAATGAATACTATGCCTCAGTATTCACTGCTGAGAGGGACCTTGTCGTTTGTGAGGACAGCGTGAAACAGGCTGATGTACATGAAGAGGTGGATGTTACGAAGGAAGATGTGCTGAGAATTTTGTAAAAGATAAGGATACATAAGTCGCTGAACCAGACTGGATGCGTCCAAAGTTACGACAGCAACTGAGGTAGTGGATTACTGCGCACCTGGTGATGACCTTTGCACCCTCACTGTCCACTGGAGTCGGACCAGATGATTGGAGGCAGGAAAATTTTATTCCCTTGTACAGGAAAGGGAATAGGGATAATCCTGGGAATTGAACACCTGTCAGTCTTATGTCTGTGGTGTGCAGATTATTGGAGTGGACTCTGGGAGACAGGATTTATTATTCCTTGGAAAACCATAGTTTGATTAGAGATAGTCAGCATGGTTTTGTAAGGGGCAGGTCATGCCTTACAAGTCTTATTGAATGTTTAGAGAATGTGACAAAACATCTTTATGGCTCATTCAGAAAGTACAGAGGCATGGGGTACAGGGAAACCTGTCTGTCTGGATACAGGATTACTGGCCCACAGAAGACAGAGGGTGATGATAGATGGAAAGCATTCATCCTGGTGCTTAGTGACCAGTGGTTTTCTGTAAGGAGAGGTTACAGGACCTCTGCTCTTTGTGAGTTTATGAATGACTTGGATGTGTGATTGAAAGAGGGGTTAGTTTCCCAATGACACAAAGGCTGGTGGAGTGGTTGATAGTGTGGAGGGCTGTTGTAGGTTGCAATGGAACATTGACAGGATGCAGAGTTGGGCTGAGAAGTGGCAGATGGAGTTCAATGTGGGAAAAGTGTGAAGTCATTCATTTTGAAGATTAAATTTGAATTCAGAATACAGAGTTAAAGGCAGGATCTTTGGCAGTGTGGAGGATCAAAGGAATCTTGGGTTCCAGGTCCATAGATCCCTCAAAGTAACCACCCAAGCTGATTGGCTTGTTAAGAAGCAATATATTGTGTGGGATTTCATTAGTTTGGGGATTGAGTTTTAAAGCCGTGATGTTATGCTGCAGCTCTATAGAGACCTAGTTCGATCCCACTTGGAATGTTGTGTTCAGTTTTGTTCCCTTCATTGCAGGAAGGATGTGGAAGCTTGAGAGAGGGTAAAGAGGAGATTTACCAGGATGCTGCCTGTACTGGAGGGCATGTATTATGAAGAAAGTTTGAGGGAGCTAAGGCTTTTCTCATTGGAGTGAAGGAGGGTGAGGGGTGACTTGGTAGAGGTGAACAAGGTGATGAAAGTCAGAGATCGAGTGAATAGAGAGAGAGAGATTTTTTACCCTCATATAAATAGTTATTACAAGGGGGTATAATTTTCGGGTGGTTAGTGGATGGTTAAGGGGAGATTTCAGAGGTAGGTTCGTTTCATACAGAGTGGTGGCTGAGTGGAATGCACTGCCAGCGTGGCAGTAAAATTAGATGTATGAGGACATGGATGATAATAAAACGAAGGGTATGGAAGTTCGAGTCGAAGAGATGTACAATATGGAAACAGACACTTCAGTCCAACCTGTCCATGCTGACCAGACATCCCAACCCAATCTAGTCCCACCTGCCAGCACCCGGTCTATATCCCTCCAAGCCCCTACTATTCATATACCCATCCAAATACCTCTTAAATGTTGCAGTTGTACCAGTCTCCACCACTTCCTCTGGCAGTTCATTCCATACACATACCACCCGCTATATGAAAAAGTTTCCTCTTAGGTCTCTTTTATATCTTTCCCCTTTCATCTATAACCTATGCCTCTAGTTCTGGACACCTCAAACCCAGGGAAAAGACTTTGTCTATTTACCCTATCCATGCCCCTCATAATTGTGTAAACCTCTATAAGGTTTCCCCTCAGCCTCCGATGTTCCAGGGAAAACAGCCCCAGCCTGTTCAGCCTCTCCCGATAGCTCAAATCCTCCAGCCCTGGCAACATCCTTGTAAATCTTTTCTGAAGCCTTTCAAGTTTCCCAACATCTTTCCGATAGTAAGGAAACCAAAATTGCACGCAATATTCCAACAGTGGCCGAACCAATGTGTTGTACTGTCGCAACATGACCTCCCAACTCCTGTACTCAATACTCTGACCAATAAAGGAAAGCATAACAAACGCCTTCTTCACTATCATATCTATCTGCGACTCCACTTTCAAGGTGCTATGAACCTGCACCCCAAGGTCTCTTGGTTCAGCAACACTCCCTAGGACCTTACCATTAATTGTATAAGTCCTGTTAAGATTTGCTATCCCAAAATGCAGCACCTCGCATTTATCTGAATTAAACTCTATCTGCCACTTGTATTTTTGGTCTTATGGTTGGATAAAAGATTGGCATGTCATCATGGCCGAAGGGTCTTGTTCTGTACTGTTCTGTGTTCTACGTGTCGTATGGTAAACTGGGTAATAAGCTCAGATCAGTGTAAAAGGTTATGGCGTTCAGGAGGAGCTAGTCAACTGGACAGAAAATTGGGCTTGATGGTAGGAGACAGAGGGTGGTGGGAGACATGTTGTTTTTCTGACTGGAGACATGTGACCAGCGGTGGAGTGGGCCCACTGTTGTTTGTCATTTGGATAAATGGTTTGGATGGGAATATTGTTAAGTAAGTTAAATAAGTTTTTTGGGTGACACTGAAATTGGTGGTAAACAGGACAGTGATGAAGGTTATCTGTGATACAACAGGATGACCAGTACTGCTGGGATAGTGAGCTGAAGAATATCAGATGGAGTTTAATTAGATAAATGTGACGTGTTCCATTTTGGTGAAACAAACCAGGGCGGGACTTGTACAGTTAATGTTCGGGCCCTGGGTGGTGTTGTCAGTCTGTGACCCAGGGATGCAGGTACACAGTTCTTTGAAAGTGGTGTCACAGGTAGACAGGCTGGTAAAGTAGGCGTTTGGGATGGTTACCTCCATTGGGGAGAGCATTGAGAGTAGGATTTGGGATGTCATGTTGTATCTGTACAAGACATTGGTCAGGTCACCATAAAAGCATTGTGGATCAGTGGGAAGAACTCATCTGGTTCACTGACCTCCTTTTGTGTAGACCATCTGACATTTTAACCTGGCCTGGCTAACATGTGACTCCAGACCCCTTGCAGTATGGCCAACTCTGAGCTGTCCTCTGGGTAATTAAAAGTGACACCCACATCCCATGAAAGAATAAATAAAAGTACATATGTCCCTCTCTACCTCTGCAAACCCCTCCAGCTGCAGCAATCCGTACTTGTTTTGTAACATCGTTCAGGCCCTGACTACTCTCAGTAACACTCTTACCACCTCTGGCACCTTCACCTCTCCCTGTTCCTTTTGTGACATTGAACCCTGACAACGATTACCCTTCCCACTGCCCAACTCCTGCTAGCAGACCCTTTGCAATCCCTTTAACATTTACTCCTAAACACTCTCTCACTTCAGGATTTCAAGTACTTTTTGGTGATCTTCTAAGCCTCATAATCTAATATGATACATTTTGTCCTGAGTGAGGGGCCGGTGGGAATTCCTTGCTGAGGTTTTGTCTGTTTCAGTGGAATGTTCTTTTGTTGAGTGATTTACACTATCCTTTCAAATGTTTTCCACTGTTCATTTATAGGCACAGATTTCAGTCTGTTTAGCCCATTTAACTTGGTCAGTTCTCCTCTCAAACCCATGCCATTGGCTATTTTTGTTTCTAGTTGGAGCATGTCCTTTCTGTGATTCATTTTAAAACTTTATATTTCTTTAAAATGCACTTTATCACAGTTTCCCGAAGGATCTCTCCAGGTGAAATTACTCATTCACGAAGTTCCATCACACAAAGGTAGCTCTGAGATAGTTATGTCCGTAGCCAGTTGCACAATTTGTTATTCAAAGAAACACTGAAAAAAATTCTCTGAACTACTCTTCCAATTCACTGTTGTTAGTGTGACTGTCCCAGATTATGGGAATATTGAAGTTTCCCAAAATTATCACAATGCCCTTGTTAAAAAATTCCAATGAGTTCCTGTGTAATGCAGTGATGAGCAATGGAATGCTGTTCGGTGGCTAAAACTGTTCTGCTCCTTGTGTCCTTGGCAAGTAGTAGCCAGAATTTACATTCAGAATGACTCTACTTCATGATCCGAGGTCAAATGATTTCTTTGTACTGCCTTTCTTATCTATTATTGTTAGCGTTACCCATTTTGCCTGAGTTTCCACAAGGTTGTGATCCATTGAATATTTATGCCCACCTTTTGTTCGCCCTGTAACCACGTCTCTCTGGTGTCTAAATTTCTTTTATCTCTGTGTCACAAATCAATCTACCTTATTGAAGAGAGTTAAAAATCACACAACACCAGGTTATAGTCCAACTGGCTTAATTGGAAGCACACTAGCTTTCGGAGCGACGCTCCTTCATCAGGTGATAGTGGAGAGCTCGATCGTAACACAGAATGTATAGCAAAAATTTACAGTGATGTAACTGACATTATACATTGAAAAATTGATTGTCTGTTAAGCCTTTCATCGGTTAGAATACAGTGATAGTTTCACTTCTTTCATGTGTAAATCACAAAACTTTTTTTTAAAGTTGCATTCTCGGGTTAGCTGTTAACAATGGTGATAGCTAGACAATATGTTGAAGGTGTTGGTCCCCTGTGTTCTCTGTCTATGCCATGATATTTAGATTGATTCTAATCTAAAAAGTGAGATAAGAGTTTGACATAAATTCATGCAGTTTTTAAGCTCAGAGTTCTACATGAATGCATGTAGTTTTTGAACAAAGTACAATGTAATCCTGCAAGTACAAATTCACCCCACAAAATATATGTGTGCATGTGGGTCTTTGTCTGTCTGTGTATGTCTGTCTGGGGTGGGGGTTGTGAGTGTGAGAAAGTGTGTTGTAGTGAGTGCAGAGTGTCTTAAGTCTGTGAGGGGGTGCATGTGTGAGTGTGGGAGTGTGTGTGTCTTTTAGGGTGTGTGTGGGTGTCTGTGTGCGCGTCTGTGTGTACCTGTGTCCATGTGTATGTGAGAGTGCAGGATGTGTGTAGGAATATCTGTGTGTGTGTAGTGCAATGGTGATCACCTGTAATGTGACATGAACCCAAGGTCCCAGTTGAGGCCCTCCCTATGGGTACCGAACTTAGCTATCAGTCTCTGCTTGGCCACTTTCCTCTGCTGCCTGTCCCGAAGTCCACCTTGGAGGATGGTCACCCGAAGGTCCGAGGCTGAATGTCCTGGACCACTGAAGTGTTCCCCAACTGGGAGGGAACACTCCTGTCTGTTGATCGTTGTGCGGTGCCCATTCATCCGTTGTCGTAGCCTTTGCTCGCTTTCCGCAAAGTACCATGCCTCCGGGCATCCTTGCCTGCAACGTATAAGATAGACAATGTTGGCTGAGTCACATGAGTACCTGCCATGTGCAAGGTGGGAGGTTTTCCCACGTGTAATAGTGGTATCTATGTCCACAATCTGACACATCTTGCAGCGTCTACCGTGACAGGGTTGTATGGAGTTGTCCTGAGGGCCATCCGCTTTATCCTCGATTACAACGTCTTCACTGTCCACTATGCCACCCTCCAGCCTTTCCAGCACATCACACATGGCTATCAATGGTACAAATATCTTTGCTCGGGGCTCCACAATGTTCTGTGATACACTTAATCAGTTCCTGGTGCTTTCCATAGCTTTGTGTTTTAAAAACCTCTATAACATGCACACATTTCAAATCATAGAGATGTACAGCATGGAAACAGACCCTTCAGTCCAACTCGTCGATGCTGACCAGAAGATGTAAATAAATCCATCCCATTTACCAGCATTTGGCCCATGTACTTATTATGATATTATTCATATACACATCCAAATATCTCTTAAATGTTGTCATAGTATCAGTATCTGCTACTTTCTCTCTCAGCTCATGACATACACACACCACCGTGTGCATAAAAAAGCTATCCCTTCAGTGCCGTTTAAACCTTTCTCCTTTAACCTTAAACCTCTGCTCTCTAGGTGTGGATCTCGAACCCCTGGGAAAAGACCTTGACTGTTTACCCAATCCATATATCTCATATTTATATAAACCTCTGTCACGTCACCCCTCAGTCTCCGATGCTCCAGAGAATATAATCCCAGCCTATTCAACAACAACCCTGGCAACATCTTGTCAATCTTTTCTGAGCGCTTTCAACTTTCACACCATCCTTCCTATAGCGGGGATACTGGAATTGCAGAGAACTCCAAATGTGGTCTAACGTATTACTCTTGTTCCCGGAGTTCCCCAGTCTTTGTCCACAATAAGTTCTGGAGTAAAAAATGTGTTCACGGTCTTAGACATATCCTGAGATTCCACACACCAATGGTCTCATTGATCTTTAAGGGACAGCATTTTGTCTCGAGTTACTCTTTTACTCAATATATTTATACAATCACTTTTGGATTCTCCTCATCATTCTCTGCCAAGGCTATTGCATGTGCACTTTCTGCAATCCTGATTTCTACCCAAAGTGTATTCCTAAAGTCCCTGTGATCCTCAGGGATTCCATTGATCCAGCTGGCTATACCTGACATGTGCCCCCTTTTCCTTGACCAGACCCTCAATAGACAGCCAATGTTTCCAAATGCTGTCAGCATTGACCTGCACACAAACAAGAACATGCAGGTGGTGATCGCTCAATTTATCTCACGTTTAAAATATTCTCACTTGCCAGACTTCCCTTTCCCTGCAAATAGACTCCCCAAACACCTTTTGAGAGTTCCTGGCTAATATTATCAAGATTAGTCTGGCCCCATTCTATAACATGAACCTGTGGACCAGCCCTGTCCTTTTCCATCGCTATTTTCAAACTAATAGACTTGAGTCACTTTGGCAAAATGCTTTCCCACTCACACCTCAGTCCCTTTTCACACCTTGTTTCCCCAAGTGGAGGTCAGGTTTTGCCCCTTTCTCTTTTCTGGCCATTTACATATTGATTGCGAGTTATCTGGAACGCAATTACCAAATTCCTCCCTTGCAAACACTGAACACTGGCAGTCCCAGTCGAGGTTCGGAAAGTTTAAAAACCCCAACCATAACAGCCCTATTATTATGATTGATATTTGAGATCTCCTGATATGTTTGTTCCTCAGTCTGCCGCTGATTATTCGGGGTCAGTAGGACAATCGTGTCAGAGTGATGACCCATTCTTATTTCTCAGTTCCACTAACATAGTGTCACTGCGTGATCCCACAGGAATATCCTCTCTAGGTACTGATGTAATGATTCATGCAATGAAAACCCACCACCACACGTCCTCTCTTGCCTCCCCTTCCTGTAGCATCTCTACCTTGAAACAATGAACTGCCAGTCCTGCCCCTCCCTCAGCTGTGTTTCTGTAATAACTATAATATCCCAGTCCCATGTTCCAATCCATGCCCTGAGTTCATCTTCCTTAGCTGTCAGGCCCCTTTCATTGAAATAAATGCAGTTTAATCATCAAGTCCCCCTCCCCCATTTCCTGCTATGTTCTTGCCTGCCTTGTCTGCTGAAATTGTTGTCTTTAACTCGTGCACCAACCTCAATCTTCCTTCTGGCCTAATCACTGTTTAAGGTCCAACACCCTGCCAATTTGATTATATCCTCTCAAGCAGCTCTAACAATTCGCCCCATCAGGATGTGGGTCCCCCTCCTGCTCCCAGTTCAGGTGCCTTCCCCACCCTGTCAACCTGTGTTGACACCTTCAGACATCCAGGGACTTGCCCACCACGGTCCCGGTGTTACTCAGTACTCCAGGAGGACCTACCCTTCATGATGTATATCCTTCGGTTATGAGACTTCCCACAGTGCATTACCTCACAGTGATCAGAAGTAAACTCCATCTGCCCTTACTCAGAGTGTGTACAACTCTGAGTATGACTAACTTCATCCAGTCTCCCCAACCATCCCTACCTCTAATTGTCGAGAGAATGCACAACCCTCCCTATTGCGTTAACCTCCTCCAGTCCCTCTCATGGACACCATCTATGTAAGCTTCTCCTGTTCCTGACTATATTTTCCTCCTGTTCCAATAAACCCTTGTGAACTTTGTGACCTAGTCCAATCTCTGCAGTGCTCTGTATAATCAGCCTCACTGTGCCTGTCAACTGGCTTCAATTCCAGCCTTGGCCGACTGTCTGTGTGGACTTTGCATGTTCTCTCCCCGACTGTGTGGGTTTATTCCAGGTGCTCTGGTTTCCTGCCATAGTCCAACATTTGCACGATACATGATTGGCCATCATAAATTGACTGTAGTATTCAGGCAAGTGTGATTTAAGTGAGTTCACCATGAGGAATGCAGGGTTTATTGGACAGGGAGAGGGATGGGTCTGGTTAGGATTCTCTTTAGAGGGGTTGGTGTGGATGTGTTGGGCCGAATGGCCTGTTTCCACACTGTGGAGATTCTATTCAGGTTATTGTCCAGTCCTGTCAACCATCCCTGTCTCTTGAACCTTGCCTCATCCCCAATACTGTCCTTATATGTGTAATCTCCAACAGTTTCTAAAACATTCATTGGCGATGTAAGCTTCTCTAGTCCTTACAAAGATCGATATGACTGTCACCTCTTCCTGCTTTTAGAACCCTCTCTATAACTATTGTCATTCGGTACGGCACTCTCAATCACTGTTCCATCCTGAAACCCCAAAAAACATTTATATCTCTGTAAACTCATCTGGACTGTCTATACTTCCTTTTGACAGTCCTGTTCGGAGACTTTCTCTATATCAAAAAAGTCATTGAGTGTAGGAAACCCTTATTATTGTACCCTCCCTCCAGCCTTACAGCACTGAGCATCTGTAGAACCTCTTTTCAAAACGACAGCCATCTCTGTGTCTGTAATCTCCTCCACTCCCCATAATACATTCTGTCTGAGCTCCTCTGTAGTCTACTAAAGACTCCCGAACACTGTCTGTATCAGTGTAACCTTCTCCAAAAGCACAACCTTCCCTATCTGTGTAAATCCCTACAACAGTCCCTTTCTCTCTAAGGTCTGTCTAACAATACAACCCTCCATGTCTGTGTATTCACCGTCAGTCCCTACATCCCTCCCTATCTGTGTAACCTTCTCCATGCATTTTTGCTCCAGTCTCTTCAACTGTCCCTGTCAGTGTAATCTCTTCCGGACCCGAAAGCTCTCCCTCTCTTTAACTTTCTCAGGCCACACATCCCTCACTATCTGTGACCTACTCCTGTTGGAGAACCCTCCCTCTGTGAACTGCTCCAACTCTTCAACTCTCCATAATCTCCTGCAGTCTTCCAGCCCTCCCTCTCTAACAAGCCTCTTCCAGTCCCTAAAACGCCATTAGTCTGTGGAGACCCTATCACTATCCCTATCTGTGTTATCCTCTCAGGTCCCTGCAACACTCCCGATCTGTAGATCCCACTCCAATGCCTGTGCCTCTCCCGATCCTGTTCCTGCAAGACTCATTAACAATGTAACATCCTCCCATGACTATCACCCACCCTGTCAATGTAAGATCCTCCTGTATCTCTAAACATTTACTCGTCTCCATAACCTTCTGAAGCTCTTACACTCCTATCTGTATAAACATCACTCTCCACTCGAACACTCCCTACCGCAGGAACTTCCTTCTGTTTGTGCTATGCTCCCTTATCTGTGAAACTGTCTCCAACCAAACTTGCTACCCAATCTCTCAAAAAAGAATCCAGATTTCACAGCCTCCATGTCTAAATAACCCCCAGAACCTAAGCTTTCCTATATCTATAAACATCTTCAGTCACGATGACCCTCCCATATCTCTGTTTGTTCCGCCAGATGATACAAACCTCTTTATCTCTGTTATCTGCTCAGCTTCCTAAAACAGTCCCTGTCTGTGTAATCCAGCCCTGTCCGACAAACATCCTTATCCCTGTAAACTTCTCTATCCCTCCCAACATTCCCAACTCCATGAGCCCGTCAGCCCTACAACTCTCCACATTTCTGTAAGCTCCTGTGGGTCTATGGTCCTCCCTCCCTGTGAAACCACCTCCAGTCCCCACGTCCCTCCCAATCTGGGTCCTCTGCTCCAGATCAGACCATTGCTGTCACTGTAAACATCTCCACTCCTTAAAACTCTTCCTATTTGTGTAACCTCGTTCAGACCCCATACTCTCCAGCTTCCTGAATCCTCTTCCTGCCATTGCAACCAAAACCACATGTTTCTGTAATATCCACCAGTGCTTAAACCTCCCCGACTCAGTAACCTCTTACAGCCCTAACAAAACACCTAAATTGTGAAACCTCTCATTTCGCTACAATCCTCCCTCCCTCCCTCCTCAAATGCCTTCATCACCATGAAACCTCACAATTACTGAAGCCTCCTTTTGGCATTGCAACCCTCCTAATATCTGCAAAATCCTCCTGTCCTGATATTCCTCCCTGACTCTGTAATCCCCACCACCCTCCAGTGCCCTTCTGGGGATCAAGGCAGAGGAGAGAAGATTTGTAGCGTCTGGACCATATTACAGTGGTAGAATTCTGGAAATTACAGATTTGGTCTAATGTATGTGGTGTGCAGATTATTGGCGAGGACTCTAAAGAAAGGATTTATGACTACTTGGAAAGCCATAGTTAAATTAGAGACAGCATGGGTTTGTGAGGGGCAGGTCATCCCTCACAAACCTTATTGAATTCTTTGAGGATATGACAGAATACGTTGATGGCTCATTCAGAAAAGAAGGATGATTGGGATACAGGGAAATCTGTCTGTCTGGATGCAGGATCGGATGGCCCAGTGAAGACAGAGTATGGCGGCAGATGGACAGTTTTGAGCCTGGAGCTCAGTGTCCAGTGGGGTTCTGTAACAATCAGCTCTGGGACTCTGCTCTCTGTGATTTTTGTAAATGACTTGGATGTGGATGTTGGAGAGTGGATTAGTAAGTTTGCCAATAACATGAAGGTTGGTGGAGTGGTGGGGAATGTGGAGGGCTGTTGTAGGTTGCAATGGGACATTGACAGGACGCAGAGCTGGGCTGGAAGTGACAGATGGAGTTCAATCTGGAAAAGTGTGAAGTGGTTCATTCTGGAAGGTCGAACCTGAATATAGAATACAGCGTTAAAAGGCAAAATACTTGGCATTGTGGAGGAAAAGAGAGATCATGGCGTCCATGTCCATAGATCGCTCAAAGTTGCCACGCACGTTGATAGGGTTGCTAAAATGTCATATGGTGTGTTGGCTTTTCTTAGCAAGGGGATTGATTTCAAGAGCAGTGAGGTTTTACTGCATCTTTATAGCGACCTGGTGAGACCACACTTGGAATATTGTGTTCATTTCTCGTCCCATCTTTACAGGAAGGACGTGCAAGTTTTAGAGAGCGGACACTGGAGATTTACCAAGATGCTAACTGGAATGGAGGGCATTTCTTATGGAGAAAAATTGAGGGAGATAAGGCTTTTCTCATTGGAGTGAAGAAGGGGGTGGGGTGTCTTGGTAGAGGTGAACAAGTTGATGAGATGCACAGAGTGAGTGAATAGTGAGGGACTTTTTCTCCTATGACATAAATGGCTATTACAAGGCGGCATAATTTTAAGGTGAATGGAGGATGGATAAGAGGATAGAGAATGGTAGGTGGTTGGATGGACTGCCAATGGTGGTGGTAAAATTAGACACATTCGGGACATTCAATAGACTCTTGGACAGATACATGGATAATAGTAAAATGAAGAATATATAGGTTAGTTTGATCTTACAGTCGTATAAAAGGTTGGCATGAAATCATGGCCGAAGGGTCTTGGGCTGAACTGTTCTGCATTCTGTGTTCTCTCTGGTAAACTGGGTAATAAGCTCAGATCAGTGTAAAAAGGATATGGCATTCAGGAGGAGCTAGTGACCTGGATACAAAATTTGCTTGATGGTAGGAGACAGAGGGTGGTGGGAGACATGTTGTTTTTCTGACTGGAGGCATGTGACCAGCGGTGGAGTGGGTCCCCTGTTGTTTGTCATTTGGATAAATGGTTTGGATGGGAATATTGGTTTCCTGGTAAGTAATTGTTTTGTATGTCACTGAAATTGGTGGTAAAGTGGATAGTGGAGAAAGTTATCTATAAGACAACAGGATGAACAGTACTACTGGGATAGTGGGCTGAAGAATAGCAGATGGAGTTTAATTAGATAAAGGTGAGGTGTTCCATTTTGGTGAAACAATCCAGGGTGGGACTTGTACAGTTAATGTTCGGGCCCTGGGTAGTGTTGTCAGTTAGAGACCCCGGGATGCAGGTACACAGTTCTTTGAATGTGGTGTCCCAGATAGACAGGCTGGTGAAGCAGGCCTTTGGGATGGTTACCTTCATTGGGGAGAGCATTAAGAGTAAGAGTTGGGATGTCATGTTGTATCTGTAAAAGACATTGGTGGGGCCACCATAAAAAAAATTTTGATCAAGAGGAAGAACTCCTCTCGTCACTTACTTCCTTTAAGGAAGAGCATTAAATATTCTAACCTGGTCTGGCCAACATTTGACTCCAGACCCACAGCAATATGGCTGACTCTGAGCTACCCTCTGGGTAATTAGCAGTTGGATCAAAGAATGTTAGTCCAGGCAGTGACACCCACATCCCATGAATGAATAAATAAAAATACCTATGTCCCTCCGCCCCTCTGCAAACCCCTCCAGCTGCAGCAATCCGTCCTGGCTTTGTGACACCCTGACCACTCCCTGGACCACTCTCTGTAACACTCTCACCACCTCCAGCACTTTCACCTCTCCCTGTTCCTATCGTGTCAATAAACCCTGACCATGGTCCCCCTTCACACAGCCCACCTCCTGCTAGCAGACCGTTTGCAAACTGTTTAACATTTACTCCTAAAACACTCTCTCACTTCAGGATTTTAAGTACTTTTTGGTGATCTTCTCAGCCTCATAATCTAGTATGATCCCTTATGTCCTGAGTGCGGGACTAGTGGGGATTTCTTGCTGAGGTTTTTACTGTTTAAGTGGAATGTCCTTCTGTTGAGTGTTTTACACTGTTCCTTCAAATATATTCTGCTGTCCATTTACAGGCACATGTTTCAGTCAGTTTAGCCTGTTTACCTTGGTCAGTTCTCCTCTCGCAAACATGTCATTGGCTATTTTTGTTTCTAGTTGTAGCTTGTCCTTTCTGTGATTCGCTTTAAAACTATATTTATTTAAACTGCACTTTATCACAATTTCCCGAAGGATGTCTGCAGGTGACATTACTCATTCACTAAGTTTCATTACACAGTCGTTCTGCGATAGTTATGTTCCTGAACAGTTGCACAATGTGCTTTTCAAAGAAACACTGAAAAAAATTAACCGAACTCCTTTTCCAATATCAATGTTGACCGTGTGTTGTCCCAGATTATACAAATATTGAAGTTTTCCGAAATGATCACAATGCCCTTATTAAAAAAATTCCAATGAGTTCCTGGTTAATGCAGTGATGAGCAATGAAATACTGTTCGGTGGCTAAAACTGTTCTACTGCTTGTTTCCTTGGCAAGTAGTAGCCAGAATTTACATTCAGACTGACTCTACTTCATGATCTGCAGCCAAATGCTTCCTCTGTAATGCCTTTGGTATCCATTATTGTTAGCTTTACCCATGTTGACCGAGTTTCTGCAAGTTTGTGAACTATTGAATATTCCTGTTCACCTTTTGTTCGCCCTGTCACCACGTATCTCTGGTGTTTAAATTTCTTTCACCTCTGTGTCACAAATCCATCCACCTTATTGAAGAGACTTTGTCCATTCCAAAAAATACGTAATTTATTCTTTCCCACAATTTCCTGTCACAAATCGATTCGCTGATGTATAGTTTTAGATAAACTCTGTCCCACCCTGTTCCTTTCTACTTGTTTACGGCCACATTCCCCATGCTGTTCTAATGCGTCACCTTTTCTCTTTGGATCTGGAAAGCTCCTTTCATCTGAACCCTGTCCCTGCGTCCTCTCTGTCAGTTTAAAGTCCTGTCCATAAACCTACCGACATGATTGGCCAGGACACTGGCCCCAGCACAGTTTCAGTGGGACCATCGGAGTGGATTTCTTTAAAAAGTCAAGTATGGGAAATGGATGTCTCTGGCTAACCAGCCTTTCTTGCCTAGCCCTAGCTGCCGTTCAGCGGAGTAACTTGCTCGGCCATTTCAGAGGGTAATTGAGAGGCAAACGTTTGCTGTGGGGATGTCATGCAGACCACGTGAGGATAGGCAGATGTCCTTCTTGAAAGGCGAAGTATTTGGATCTATTGTACATCTGTTATGGTATTTTTAGATTGTCAATTACTATTTTTAAAATAATTTATTTCAGATCCCACCATTTCAGATGGTGGGGTTTAAACCTTCCTCCCCCGAACATTAGCTGAGGTTTTGGATACATGCTCTAGCAATAACACCACTAGACCTTCACCTCGCCTGCTCACAGGCTATTCATCCCTGAACACTGATACCAGTGCATCATGGAGCTAAACCTGCTTTTCCTTCATGATTGTTTGATCCTGATACCTTCCTGCACTCTGGTGATATCACTTAGTATCTCTCCATGTGGTATCCCTCATTGTGTCGGTCCAATTTCTGCCTCTGTCAGTGTCTCTCACCTTTACAGATCTACTCCAGATCCTGAGCCAACAGAATTCTCCACTCCACAGAGACACAACAGCACAGGCCAGGAATGGAGACTGGGATTTTCCAGATCTCTGTGGGACTCACTGCCATTCTCTATGTGTAATCCTCACTACATCAGTCTAATTTCCCATTCTGCCTATTTTTCTATCTCCTGCAGGTAATCAGGAAAAATAGACTTCCCAACTACTGGGTATCTTGTTCATCACCACATTGAAGATGGGTGGTCAGCCAGAGAGACAAAGGGCAGGGAGATCTGGAACCTTGAATAAATCCTGCAGTGAGGTAACATCACTCACAGTGAACAGAGCAGAGAGCAACGAGAGGGTTCCAAACATCGGCGAACAAGACATGACTTAGATACAGTGTTGGAGGGGGAGCACAGTACAGATACACCCCAAGACAATCACCACCCCTACTGTAAGTTTTGTTGAACTGAGACAGCATCGGGAGTGTCACAGATATCTATCCAGGCCTGTGATGTCTTAGTGAACATCAGTATAACAGAGGGGAAGGCAGGCTTCCCATGAGTGGGTGGGAATGCTGCCTGGGATCTTTCTGTTCTGTGTTCTCTCTCCAACACTGTACATTTACAATGTCTCATGGACCAGTCTCTTCAATAATTTTTAACTCCTATAACAGTTCCTGTCCCTGTAACCTCCTCCCTTCCTGATAGTCCCTCCACAGATTTGAAATATACTGCATTCTAGATTACCATATCCATCGCTGTAACTTGCTTCAGTGCCTAAACATGCCTTATCTCAGTCGTCTCCTCCTCCAATAACTGGAGAAAAAACCATGCAGATCAGAAATGGTTCCTTTGATCCAACTAGTCCATGCTGACCACAGTTCCTGAAGGATTTGCATTTGCCTGCGTTTGGTCCCTATCCCGTCAAACCTTCTCCTCTCCATTTACCTGCCCAAATGTCTTTTCCGTGATGGAATTGTACTTTTCTCTACCACTACAGCAGCAGCTCATTCAATATGTGCACCATTCTCTGTGTAAAAATGTTCTCCTCTGGTCGTTTTTAAGTATTTCCTCTCCCACCTCATATTTATGTCCTCTAGTTATGGATTCCCCTACCCTGGGGTAGAGACCTTCACCATTCACCCTACGTATATCCCTCATGTTTTTATAAACCTTTATACGGTCACCCCTCAGCCAGCTACACCCAATGGGAATAGAAAGATAATGATACAAATCTCTGCCACATTCCCCACTGCCACTTTGCCACAATGTTCTGGAATACACTTGTTCAGGACCTAGGGCTTTCTCTACCTTTGTGTTCTAAGACCTCCATCACCACCTCTTCAGTAATGGGGACTCTTTTCAACACATCACTGTTTCTTTCTTTTGTTTCCTAATCTTTGTCCACAGTACTTTCTGACATGAAATATTCATTTCAGGTCGCGGCCATCTCCTGTGTTTCCAGGCATAGATTGCCTCATTGATCTTTGAGGGGCCTTATTGTCTCTCTAGTAGTTTTTTTGTACTTGTATGCAGTAGAATCTTTTTTGGATTCTCCTTAACCTTATCTGCCAAATCTATCTAATTTCACCCATGTTGCTTTCCAGCTTATCCAGCCTCTCTGTTTCTGTCAAACCCTGCAGTATCAGTAACATCTTCATCAATCTTCGCTCCATTTGCAGATTCAGAATATGCTTCCTAAATCAGGATGATCAGAATTCGATACAGTGCTCCAACTGGAGACCCAGCAATGTCTGATACAGCCGGATCATGATGGACCAACTCATGTCCTCAATGCTCTGACCCATGAGGGCTAGTCTGCCTAATCTGCTTTTCTCCTTCCTGTCGTGGGCGGCACGGTGGCACAGTGGTTCGGACTGCAGCCTCATAGCGCCAGCCTCAGGCGACTCTCTGTGTGGAGTTTGCACATTCTCCCCGTGTCTGCGTGGGTTTTCTCTGGGTGCTCCGATTTCCTCCCACAATCCAAAAATGTGCAGGTCAGGTGAATTGGCCATGCCAAATTGCCCGTAGTGTTAGGCGAAGGAGTAAATGTGGGGGAGTGGGTCTGGGTGGGTTGCGCTTCGGTGGGTTGGTGTGGACTTGTTGGGCCGAAGGGCCTGTTTCCACACTGTAATCTAATCTAATAGTCTAAAAAAAAACCTGTGATGGCACTTCCAAGGAACAATGTAAATGCAGCCCTTGGTCTCTCTCCGCTCGACTACACAGTCCAGAGCTCTGCTATTAATTGTATTCGTCGTCCCTGTTTTGTCTTAACAAAATCAAATACCTGAATTCAGCTCCATCTTTTATTTCTTAACCCACTTGCTCAATTGGTTAAGATCACCTTTGATAATTGTATTCTCTGCCCACTATAACTCTTATTTTACTATCCACAAACTTACTAACAATAATTCATATATTCTTGTTTATGTCAATAATACACATGCGTGACCCCAGCACCAATCCTTATGGCACACCGCTGGTCAGAGGCCCCCCAGTCTGCACAACAACCCTCTCCCACCATCCTCTGTCTCCTACTGTCAAGCCCATTTTGTGTCTGTTTGTCTCGTTAGCCCTGATCCCATGTGATCTAACTTTACTAACCAGTTCACCACGCTAAACCCTGTCTAAGGCCTTGCTGAAGTCAGGATAGACAACGTCTACTGCTCTGCCTTCTTCAATCTCCTTGGTCACCTCTTCAACAAACTCTATCAAGTTTGAGAGACATGACTTTGTATGCACAAAGCTATGCTGACTATCCCTAATCAATCGTTGCCTTTCCAAATGCATGTAAGTCCTGTCCCGTGGAATTGCTTCCGACGACATTGGCACGACTGACATCAAGCTAATTGGCGTTTATGTCCCCAGCTTTCGGTCGCAGCCATTCCTAAATACTGGCACAACATTAGGCAACCTCCAGTCACCCAGCCCACCACCCGTGGCTGTCAGTGATAGAACAATCGTTGTCTGTTTCTTCCCTAACTTACCTCAATGTCCTGGGATATACTTGATTAGTTCCTAGGGAGTTGTCTAATTTTAATGTGTTTGAAAACCTTCACCACCTCCTGTTCTCCAATGTGGACTCTTTTGAAAGCATCACTGTTTATTTCCCTGCTTTCCAGTGTGTTTTCCACAGTAAGTTCTGTCGCGAAGTGTTTGTTTCGGATCACACCCATTTCCTGTGGGTTCACACACTGATGGCTTCATTAATCTTTAAGGGGTCACATTCTGTCCCGAGTTATTCTTCTGTTGTTAATATACTAGTAGAATCTCTCTGGATTTTCCTGAACCTTTTCTGCCAAAGCCCTGTCATTCCCCTTTACGCCCTCATGGTTTCCATCTTTAGAGTAATACTACATCCACAATGTTCTTCAAGGGATTGACTTAATCCAGCTGGCTGTATATGACATGTGTCCCCTTCTGTCTTGACCAAAACCTCAATATCGCCAGTCATCCAATTTTTCCCACTTGAGTCAGCATGGTCCTTGACACTAACAGGAATATGCTGGCCCTGAAATCTTAATTTATCTCTCTTTTGAAAGAATCCCACTTGCCCGACGTTCCTTTACTAGCAAACAGCCTCCACAAATCAACTTTTGGACAGTCTTGCCTAATACCTTTTGGACTGGGGCAAGGCCAGTTTTGATCTTTAACTTGTGGACCAAGCCTGTCCTTTTCCATCGCTATTTTCAAACTAATAGAATTGTGGTAACTTTGCAAAAGTGCTTCCCCACAAACACTTCAGCCCCTTTTACTACTTTGTTTCCCAAGGGGAGGTCAGGTTTTATCCCTTTCTCCAGTCGGGCCAGTTACATACTGATTGAGACAGTTTTCTTGAACACACTGAACAAATCCCTCCCATCCCAGCTGTGAACACTGTGGCAGTCCCAGTCTAGGTTTGGAAAGTTAAAATCCCCGACCATTACATCCCGATCCTTCTTACAGATATCTGAGATCTCCAACATATTTGCTGCTCAATTTCCCGCTGACTACTGCGGGCCCGTAATACCGTCATATCAAACTGACTATTCATTCTTATTTCTCAGTTCCACTAACATAGCTTCAGTGGGCGATCCTCAGGAATATCCTCTCTGTGCTGCAGTGATGTTTTCACTGATTCACTCCCTCTAGTCTCTTGTCTCCCCTTCTATCCTTCCTGTTGAATCTGTCCTCTGGAACAATGATCTGCGAGTCCTGTCCGTCCCTTAGCTGTGTTTCTGTAATTCCTGTGATTTCCCAGTCCCATGTTCCCATCTATGCCGTGCGTTCATCTGCCTGACCTGTCAGGCATTTTACATCAAAATAAATGCAGCTTAATTCATCAGTTTTCCCTCATTGCCTGCTGTGCTCTTACCTGGTTATCAATTGAAATTACTCTGTTGAAACTCTGTCCCAGCCTCAACCTTCAGACTGCAGCCTGAGACCATCCCCCTCACTGTGGACAACGGCCTCACATTTCACGTCTTTTGTAAACCTACTAACGAAAACTTCTGCTTTCACATCTGAGTGATTAATGCCCCTCATATGTTCCTCCCCATCTCTGTGATATTCTTCAGTTACTGCATTTCTCATTCTTTATCTCCAGAGCTTCCAATCCCCCTGATCGCTGTAAGGATATTGATCCCTTGCAGCATGTTTAACACCAGTAGCAGCCTCCAACTCCTCAACGCATCCTGTCCCTGTAACCTCCTCAAATACTACAGCTCACTGCCTTTGTAATATCTTCCATAATCTGCAATCCTGTTGATTTCTGTAACCTCCTCCAGAACAGCACTCCACATCTCTGTGTAACTGATAGGAATGCTGCAAACCTGCCTTCACAGTCCTCACAAGTTCTCTGAGCTCCTTCAGACCTACAACCCTCAGTATCTCTGGCTCCTCCAATCCCTACACTTCTCCCTGGCTGTGTGAACTGATCCAGACCCTTCAACCCTCTCTATCTCCCTCTCTCCTGCAACTCCAACTTTTGTCCATGTCAGTGTAGCTCCCAGCACCAACAATCCTCCCGGGCTCGATAAACTGCAGCTCCAACTACCACTCCAACTGTCTAATATCCAGTGCCTACAATCCTCCCTTTCTCCTAAAACTTCTGTAGCTCCAACTACCACCAATCTCTATTTAATCTCCAGTCCCGACAACCCTCCCAATCTCTGTATTTCCTGAAGCTCCAACGACCACCCATATCTGTGTAATCTCTAGTCCCTATATTCCTCACTATCGCTCTAACTCCTTCAGGACTGATAACCCTGTAAATCTCCTTGACATCTTTCAGCCCAAAAACCTATCTGATTTCTAACCACCAACAGTGATCTCAAACCACCTGAACGCTAACATACTCCAGTCTCTACAACCCAGCTTTTCTCTGTTAGCTTCTCTGGTATCTGTATTCCCCTTTATCTCCAGTTACAGATCCTTGCTCAGGGAAACAATGTCTCTGTACCGAATCTGTAAGAACACAAGAATCTTCGGTGTATCAATAAATTTGCCTCATTTTCTAAATTTTCACGACTGCAAGTTCAACCTTCTCCACCTCTTCTCATAAATATCCCTCCATTTTGAAGAACAACCTAGTGAACCTTCTCTGGGCTGCCTCCAATGCAAGGACATTTTCCCTCCAGGTAGGGGACCAAACTTGTTCACAGTATTCTCAGTGTGGGCAGGCTGGAGTCCTCTATATTTATTACAAGCCTTCCGTATTTTTATTCTCCATTCCCTTTGAAATCAATGCCAGCATTCCTTTTGCCTTCTCTGTGTCCTGCTGGCCCTGTATGCCACCTTTCTGAGATTTATACACAATGATTCTCAAGTTACTCTGTGATGTAGCTTTCTGGAGTTGATCTGAAACCAAGTGGTGACAGCAATAATCAGGAAAGTGCTGGAATGTATGGTAAACAATATGCCAGAAATGATAACTACACACTTGGAAACCTACGGAAAAAGGGCAGTCCATCAGACCATCATGTATAGGAGCAGAATTAGGCCATTCGGTCCATCGGGTCTATTCCACTATTTGCTTATGGCTGAATTGTTTCTCAACCCCAATCGCTCATTTACTCCGGGTAACACTTGATCTCTTTATTCATCAAGAACCTAGCTATCTCTGAGTTAGATACACTGAATCACTTAGCATCCACAGCCCCATGATGCAGTGAGTTCCACTGATCCATCACCTACTGGCTGAATAAATTCCTCCACATCTCTATTCTGAAGGGCCGTCCCTTCACTCTGAAGCTGTGCCCTTGTCCCCTAGTCCCTCTTGCTGGTGGAAACATCTTGCCCCCGTCCACTCCATCCAGGCCCCTCAGTATTCTCTATGTTTGAACAGGGTTCTACCCCGCCGCCGCCTAAACTTCATCAAGTGCAGACCCAGAGACTTCACCTGCTCCTCATATGACACAAAATTCATCGCTGGGATCTTTCTTGGAAACCCATTTCTCATACCCCTTCACATTCTTTGTCCAGACTCTTAATGTATAATGAGCAGAGTGTCATCCCAACACTGACCCCTGTGGAGCTCCCCTCATCACCAGTTCCCATGGTGAAAAAGACCCCTTTCTTCACACTCTCTGCCTTGTGCCAATCAGACAAATCCTCTATCCATGTTCTGCATTTTGTTCTGAAACGGAAATTTCATTTCACACCCACGGCTGGATTTATTTTTCTGTCTGGCTGTAAACAGCAGAGTTTCCCCATTACCTTCCCATCTGTAATTCCCTGGAGAAGGTGGTGGGGAGCTGCCTTCCTGACCCATTGCAGTCCTTTGGGTGTGGGGGACAGACACAGTGCTGGGAGGATGAAGCATGTCTTGGAGGGCACCTTGGAAATGCTGGTGTTCCTCTGCACCTGGAGCTCCTGCCCTTCCAGGGAATAGTGGTTCCGGGTTTGTGAAGTACTGTTGAAAGGGCCTGCCTGAGTGACCTCAGTGCTGCTTGTAGATCTTTTAATACGTCATTCATTAATGAACATGAGCTTTGTTGGCTGAGCCAGCATTTATTGGTGATATGGAGTTGTCCCTGAGAAGGTGGTGGTGAGCTGCCTTCTTGAGCCACTGCACCAGCCGTTGGAACTGTTGTTATCTGTGTCCCATTCAGCAGGTGCTTGTCCTCATGTCTGCAACTGCATACAGACAATGCAGCTCTCCCTTTCATATCCTATATACTCCCCGCCATATAAATCTGACAGTTCCTCGCAATATCTCACCTTCTCCATTCCCATCTGTGCTAGAGATCACTGAAATTCATTTATTCTTGTTTAAACTTCTGATCACCCAAAATCTCTCCCTTTTAAAATGTGTAACCCTTTCAGCTGCTGTAACTCTCCATATAAATGTAATCAATGATAGCACAGGTTCCCTTCCTAAATCTCTGTAATTACAATGGTTGCATGTGCTAAATTGGCAATTTTCTTCCTCCTTATACATCTCAGGACTTCCAGCCCCTATAATCCCAATATTTGGAATGCTCCCATTCTCTGCACCTCCTCATGTCCTGAGGGTCCTTGAACACCACCAGTGCTCCAAAAGTTTATATTACCCCCAAGTTACTGCAAGTCTTCTAACTCTGTAATATCCAACAGTCTCCAGTACCATACGACACTTTCTGGCTATCAATTTGCATTTGTTGAAGAATACACATCTCTGTAATCAACTCAGAAAAAGCCCTTTAGACTGTACAAAGCTCCGTCATGAATAAGCCACTATCTCTCTGTGTCCTTTGCCTTCATCAGTATATGCAACTCTCGTGTATCTTCTAGCAAACTTCTTCAGATGCTGCAGATCAGCCTAGCTCCCTAGATAACCTGTTCCATTCCATATGGCTCGCTCAATCACTGTGACACCCTCTGCTCTGTCTAATTCTCCTCTTTTCCACTGTTTTCCAGGCACAACAGTAATTCTGTAAGGCAGCAGTGCGGAATGGGACGTTATAAATCTCAGCTGAGGCTTGAGGCCTGCCATTACCTGGGAGTCACAAGGACAGAGAACCTGAGAGAGTGCGGGAGAATATTAATCAGTAGCGAGGGTCGGGACCGACTGGGACTTGGAGTAGGAGAAAAAGCAGAGCAGGAGGCTTGAAACCAGCACTGAGGCACAGAGGGAGTGACCATATGAGGGAGCAACTTGGAGCAGGAGCTTGAGTCTAACATACCTGGGAGTTACAGAGGCAGCAAAGCAGGAGGATATAAATCAGCACTGAGGATTAAGGCTGAGTCACACCTGGTAGTCACAGCGACAGTGACCCTATGAGGGAGCAGAGTGGAGTGGGTGCTGGAGGATTACACGGACCTGGGAGTCACAGAGACGGTGACCCTGTGAGGGGGCAGAGTGGAGTGGGAGCTTGAGGATTACACGTAAGTAGGGGTTGCATAGACAGTGCCCCTGTGAGGGAGCAGTTTGGTGTCGGAACTGGAGAATTACACATCCCTGGCAGTCACAGAGACGGTGACACTGTGAGGGAGCAGGGTGGAGTGGGAGCTGGAGGAATACACGTACCTGGGAGTCACAGAGACAGTGACCCTGTGAGGGAGCAGGGTGGAGTGGGAGCTGGAGGATTACACGGACCTGGGAGTCACAGAGACGGTGACCCTGTGAGGGGGCAGAGTGGAGTGGGAGCTTGAGGATTACACGTAAGTAGGGGTTGCATAGACAGTGCCCCTGTGAGGGAGCAGATTGGTGTCGGAACTGGAGAATTACACATCCCTGGCAGTCACAGAGACGGTGACACTGTGAGGGAGCAGGGTGGAGTGGGAGCTGGAGGAATACACGTACCTGGGAGTCACAGAGACAGTGACCCTGTGAGGGAGCAGGGTGGAGTGGGAGCTCGAGGTTTACACATCCCTGGGAGTCACAGAGATGGTGACCCTGTGAGGGAGCAGAGTGGAGTGGGTGCTGGAGGATTACACGGACCTGGGAGTCACAGAGACGGTGACCCTGTGAGGGAGCAGAGTGGAGTGGGAGCTGGAGGATTACACGTCCCTGGGAGTCACAGAGACGGTGACCCTGTGAGGGAGCAGGGTGGAGTGGGAGCTGGAGGATTACACGTCCCTGGAAGTCACAGAGACAGTGACCCTGTGAGGGAGCAGAGTGGAGTGGGAGCTGGAGGATTACACGGACCTGGGAGTCACAGAGACGGTGACCCTGTGAGGGAGCAGAGTGGAGTGGGAGCTGGAGGAATACACATCCCTGGGAGTCACAGAGACAGTGACCCTGTGAGGGAGCAGGGTGGAGTGGGAGCTGGAGGAATACACATCCCTGGGAGTCACAGAGACAGTGACCCTGTGAGGGAGCAGGGTGGAGTGGGAGCTCGAGGTTTACACATCCCTGGGAGTCACAGAGACGGTGACCCTGTGAGGGAGCAGGATGGAGTGGGAGCTGGAGGATTACACATCCCTGGGAGTCACAGAGACGGTGACCCAGTGAGGGAGCAGAGCGCAGTGGGAGCTGGAGGATTACACGTATCTGGGAGTCACAGAGACAACTTTCTGCTACTGGGACCTGCCTGCACTGAGTTTGGAAGAAGTGCAAGAGCCATCACAGAAAAGGTTGTAAGTTCATTGGCTGATAAATACACCGTTATTAACGACTATCAGTTAATTGCTGTAAGTCTGCAAAGTTAATTTTCCAATTCTGAAGTAAGGTTCGAACTCAGAATTAAGAGACACTGTGAAATTCTGTGCCAATATAGTCAATTACCCTCAGTAAGCCACAGTGGAATAAGGGACTTAACCATATTGTTATTTCCCGGATGTTAACTTCATTCTAAGTAATTATTTAAGTTATTCTAGACTGTTGCATTTTACGACATGGCAAGACATATTTGTCAGATGGAAATTATGTTCTGTTACATTGGGAATTCATAGCCCCTGCTCGTGTCCTAGATGAACACGGGGTCTCGGAGATCAGACAGTGCTCGAGACTCTGTGATGCTGAGAGTTATGGGGATAGCGCACACAGAGAGCAGATCACCCTGCAGACATGACAGCCTGGAATAAGGAAGGGAATGGGGGACTAGGCAATCGAAGAGAAACAGTCAGGGAATCCAGGAATACCGTGATATCTCCCTCCCAATTCAGTTTCCCAGTTTGGAAGCTGATTAAGGTGTAGGCTGCTCAAGGGAGGGCAGTCAGAGCCATGTCTGTGGCCCCACAAGCAGCCTGACTGTACAGGATCGGAGGTAGAAGGAAGAAGGAACAATAGGAACAGGAGATTCCGGAAATTGAAGAAGATGTCAGTGTTTCTGTAATTTCAGGATAGTGGGGTTAAGAATGTCACTGTGTCTGCAGGACATTCGTCTGGGGTACAGTGAGCAGTCCAAGGTCACGTCCATGCTGATAGGAATGATCTGGGTAGGAAGGGTGAAGTGGTCTGGGAATCAGAATTTAGGGAGCTAGGTGGATAGTTAGCAAGCAGGACCTCAAATGTAGCAATCCCTTGGTTACTGCCAGTGCCGTGTCAAAGTGAGAACAGAACTCTGAGTTTTAGGTAGATGAGAGTGTGACTGGAACGATGGTGCAGCAGGAAGGGCTTCAGATTCCTGCGACACTGGGACTGGTTCTGAGGAAGGCAGCAATTGTGCAAGGTGGATGGGCTAACGTGACAGAACCGGGACTGAATTTCTTACGGGGTTTTTTGGGAGGGATTGAAAATAACTTGGCCTGTGCTTAGGATCCAAAAAGGAATATTAGAGGAGACTACCAGGATTCTCAAAATACTGGGAGATACATTTGGTACTAACTTACAACAACAAGTTTATCAGTGGAAGATGGAGCAAGAAAGAAAGCCTTAATCTGAGGTTCTCTGCATAGACATTAATACTCGGAGTGTGTAGAGTTACAGGTGCAGATTGGTGTGTCTAAATCTGGCTCAAGGAATGGCAGGACTGGGTGTCAAATATTGCTGGGGATAAAGAATTCCAAAATGATAGAAGTGAAGGGAAAGGATGAAGGGAAAAGTACTGGTTTAAATTAGCATTAGTTTAGGAGTCCAAGACAAAGATGATCCATCCAAGGAAACAATTAATTTGGCTGGAGCTACAGAACAAAAAAATATACAATTACACTGTGAGGTACAGTCTGTCGGCAGAAACCAAAAGAAAATGACGGAGGGAATAAATATTAACTGATATTAACTGTGTTATTGGTGTTGCAGGGTCACGAGGTTCGAGTATTCCTAGATTACATGGAGGAGAGCTTACTGCCGGAGTATGTGTCCAGCCCAAGACAACATGTACTGTTGGACCTGGTCCTTGGAAAAAGATGGGGCAAGTAGATCCAGTGTCAGTAGGGGAAGATTTTGGGGAACAGCGATCATTTTATTGTAAAGTTCAGGATGATGGTAGAGAATGATATAAGTAACTGAGAGTGAGAAACATTAGTGGACTGAGAGCAGCCTTCAATGGGGCAAGAATGAAGCTGGGAAGGTTTGACTGGAACACCAATTTGGTCAGAAAATGACAAACTGAACCATGGGCTCCCTGCAAAGACAAGATGGCTTGGGTCCAGTTGAGGAATGGTCCCTCAAATAGGAACAGCAGGATAAACAACCCCAATGCTGCTTCGTGTGATAAACAATAGAATTTGTGTCAGATGGAGAATCGAATTAAGAGCCACGAGGAATGCTGGAGGTTCAGAGGGGAGATGGTAGAGCAGAGGGGAATTATGGGAAAACTGAGAGCCACCATAGAGCTGTCCCGGAATCCTCCTGCGGGCCCCTCATAACGAACGTATCAAAAGATGGAGTAAGGCTGCGTCAAAATTAGAAAGAGGATTTATACCTGGAAAAAGATCTTCGCAAGTAGTTAAGATGCACTTAGATGCGTTGTAGATGCATGTTTGACTGAAACATTCAGGAGGCGATTAGATGATATTTGATACAAAACAAATGTGAGGATGTGAATGAAGGAGGAGATCATTACTCAGCAAAGAGTTCAGTTGAAGAGCTGGTGTAGTCATGATCGACCAAATGATACCCTTCTGTGCCAAAAGGCGTCTGTGTCATTCCGTGTGATGTCTTGAGAGTCCTCCAAATCCATAAATATCCCGTCTTTATAACCTCGTCGATCCTGTATGATACATTCTAAATCTCCATCAGCCAATGTCGCCGTCCTTATCTCTGTAACTCATACAGGCCATACAAACCTCCTTTCTCTGGAATCTCCTCCAGCCCCAATAACCTTTCCTCTCTATAAAATATTTCTCAAGTCTTTACAGCTCTCCCCTTCTCTGCAACTATCTGATCCATAGAAACCTAATCTTTGCAATCTCCTCCAATCCACACAACAATCAGCCTTACTAACCTCCTCCTGCCCTGACAGATTGCAATATCTCCATAGACTCCAGCCACTACAGTGTTCATTATATCTCCAACGTTCTCCATCACTGACAACACTGCCAATCTATTTTCTTTGCTCCAGTTCCTACAATTTTCCCTGTTGTGTACCCTAATCCAATGCCTAACCAGCTGTGTAATATCCTCTAGTCCCAACCATGCTCCTGATTCTGTAACCACCTTCTGCCCCGACACAGCTCACTGTCTCTGCAACCTCCAGATTCTAAACCTGTCCTTATCTGTGGAAATTCTCCCAGCCCTCCCCCTCTCTGTAATATCTACCAGATGTTAAAACTGAAATAACTCCACAGAGGCTGGTATCCTGTTACCAAATCACCTTTTATGTCTTCATGCATGATCCATGGCACTGACCCAAGCTAGCTCAGAGCCGGCTCTTATAGTTAACAGAGCCCCTGAAGCTTCTGTTTATTTATGAGCCAGGATTCCCTGATTAGAGCCAGTTAACAGTCCCAATCAGGTAACACGTATTAATGAGATTTAACTGACTGACCTCGTTCCAATCACTGTAAAAACACTCTACGTATCTCTAAGGTTAATTAACACCTACAAATCCCCTAGTCTCTGAAACCTCCTCCAGTTTCGCCAATGCTGTCTCTGTAAAGTTCCCCAAGGACAGTCCTGTACCTTTCAGTCGATCCTCCTGTTATCAATCTCCTGCAGGACCAATACAAGCTTTTTTTCCTGTTTTCTACAAACTCTCCGTCTCAATGTTCTCCACCCAAAATGTCTCTTCCTAATCACTAACTGGTTCCAAAGACTCGGTCTGCCGTTTGTGTGTGACGTTCTTCATAAGGAGGAAGGGGTATTCGAAACAGGGAGCTTCATAAGGCATGGAGACCTTTACACAAATAGGAATGTTTGTAGAAACTAGTGGGTTTACAGAAGTGGGAAGGGTCATGGAACATGTAGGATGTTTCAGAGACTGGCAGTATGTAGGCACAGTGGACAGATTTTTTTATATCTGGAGCCGAGAGGTAAAGATAAATAAATCATGTGATAAATTGTCCCGGTAACATTTTCATCAGGTGTCGGGGAGGGTTTCTCTCTACAAGGCTCTCGTAGCCAGAATATTGATCTGGCTGCTCCAGCTTCATTTTCACTTCAAACAAAAACTAAAACTATTCTTGTCTTTGTAATCTTCTTCAGCCTCTAGAACAACCCATATCCCTGCAATATCCCATAACTTTCACACAACTTCCTATCTCTCTAACCACCTATGGACCCTACAGCAATTCTGGACTTTGCACTTGCTACCATCCCTGAATTCCTTCCTAACGTTTGAACAAGGCCAATGAAATGGTAGATTTAAATAACATGAACCAGGTCAGATGGAGCTGTCATAATGGAGATGTGGCTCCAGTGTGACAATGACCGAGAACTGGATATATCAAAGGGGTTTACCATTTACACAGGAAGGATAAAAAGGCTAACTCAGTGAAGTACACTGTGTATAAAGATTGGGATCAGTATTATTGTGATGATAATCAATTCACACACTGCTCCTCCCTGTTTTCTCCCCTCATTCCTGCGTATTGATCCTGTCAGATATTGGTAAATCTTGAAAACTTCATAAAATAGTACAGTATAGAGGAAATCACTCTGCACACTGTCTACATTGGACAAGATGTCATGTTATTTTTGAAGCCCTAGTTCTCTCTCCCCAGAGACGATAGGCCTTCCAGTTCAGCTCCCGGCACCTTTTTAAAATGGTTTGACAGTTTCTACCTCGACTCCACTTCCATGCGTGACTCCCAGATCTCAACCATACTCTGGGTGAAATAACAACCTTCCTCAGTACTTCGCTAATATTTCAATTAATTACGTTTAATATTCACCGTTTGTAATGCAATTCTACAAGAGCAAAATGTTCTCTCCCTTTCTACACAGGCTCCTGACAATATGTGCACCCCAATCAAATCTCCTCTCAGTATCCTCCATTCCCCTATCTTTCCCCATAACTGCACTTCCACTGTCACAGGGTAACGGATCTCCTCTGTACCCTCTCCAGTCCAATTCCATCCTTCCATGTGATCGGGTGACCAGAACTGTATACAGTCCCCAAGCTGTGACTGAACTCATTATTTATACAGTTCCTGCCTAAGCTTCCTGCTCTGAAATTCTGTATTTTGGCTGACAGAGAAAATCATGCCAATTGCTGCATTAAAAAGATTATTTATCTGTCCAGCTACCTTCATTTATCTGCCCACACTGACCATACTCTCATTTATTGTGTATTCCTCTCTATTGTTGATGTCCCCAAATGCCTTGCCTTGCACTTCTCTGGGTTGTTTGCTCCATTCACCTGGACCCCACAGTTTCTGTTTTTAAGCAGTCTGCCATGGGATCTCTTGTCAAATCCAAGTAAGTCACATGCAGTTCCAAGTTACTGCCTCAAACCGACACAGTCAGATTAATTACACACGATCTTCCTTGAAAAAATCAAGACCGACTCTCCTGGAGTCCCTGGGATTTCCTCAGTGACAGTTTATCCACTGTCGCAGAATTCTAACCTCGACCTATTCAGTCAGTCACTTGCTCCACATTAAACAAAGTTGCGGTATTAGCTGTTCTCCAGGCCTCCGGCACCATCCCTGCATCCAGGGAGGATTTGATAATGTAGGTAAGTATAAGGCAGGGAATTTTCCCCGGCACCTTTTAACAGTCTGGAACATTGTATTACCCCTTTTTAAGGAATTGAATCTCCTGTATAATTCTCCTTTCCAAGTTTGTTTCTCCCAATATTTCATCCCTATTTTGATTCAGACAGACAGAGGCCAAACCCATCTTATGATTTGGTCAAGTCTCATTTTAATCGGGTTTCATGGAGTGTTTCTCTCCACAAGGTGAATTGCATTTTCTCATGATACCATACCCAATCTGCCTTATACCCTACCTGCCTGCGTGGTCTTTCTCTCATCTGACACTAACGTGATGATTTTTCCCCTTCTTCATAAGAATTGCCCTCTGCCTGGATACCCAAGAATTTACCAGCCTCCCTGTTTCCAGGAGCCATCTTTAAAAAGTCATTTTACTCTTGGATTGTGAAGTCGAAATTAGCCTGGACATGGCAGAAGGGATTAAACTGGGGCTCCACTTTGTGGGCAAGGCCCTGGTCCTGGTGTATGACATGGTTCATGAGAGGGACATTATCTTCCTCCAGGGATTGCAGGGGAAGCTATGACACTAGACCCTGCCAACTTGGTCAGAAGCTGATCCCTGGGTCAGTGAGGTGCCAGCCTTCTGGGTGAATATCTATCAGTATAGGAAGGAGGTCAGTGACCTTCTCCCCTGCACCAGGGTAAGTGCCACCATCTGCACTTTGTGACTTCACTCTCACTCTCTCTGTTACTGCACCCACATCCCACCAAGGCTCATTTTCTCCCACTGTCAGTGAATGCAGCACCTTCTCTCAGTCTCTCTGTAATCTCTTCTCTGCCCAACTCTGCCTGGTGTCTGTGCTGCCCACTCACTCACTCAGAACACCTCGACACCTTCCCCCCAACTGTCCCAGCACTAACAGCTGTACCAACCACTTCCATTTCCCTAATCCTCCTTGGTAATTCTCACATTCCAGAAGGAACCATCCCACACTAGGGCACAAAGAACGAAGAGGGATATGGGGCAGCCTAATATTCATCTCCTCACCCCCTAACAGGGGAAGGATCCTGACCCTAACAACCACGAGAGGCTGACTGACCGTGTCCAAGCTCCCAGACTGGATTCTGAGACTCCCCCTGACTCACTCTGCTGGGCACCGTGACTGACCGTGTCCAAGCTCCCGGACTGGGATCTGAGACTCCCCCTGACTCACTGTGCTGGGCACCGTGACTGACCGTGTCCAAGCTCCCAGACTGGATTCTGAGACTCCCCCTGACTCCCTGTGCTGGGCACCGTGACTGACTGTGTCCAAGCTCGCTGACTGGGATCTGAGACTCCCCCTGACTCACTGTGCTGGGCACCGTGACTGACCGTGTCCAAGCTCCCGGGCTGGGATCTGAGACTCCCCCTGACTCACTGTGCTGGGCACCGTGACTGACCGTGTCCGAGCTCCCGGACTGGGATCTGAGACTCCCCCTGACTCACTGTGCTGGGCACCGTGACTGACTGTGGACAATGATATCAAGCTTCCTGAGTTTGTGTTCCTGCTAAACACCAAGACAATACAGCAGACGGGTGAAACAGGTAGCTCTAGCTGAGGGGAAACGCTGCTAAAGGCAGGGTAAGGCAAGGCAATAATTCTGTGAGCATTCAAGTCAGTTCAAAGTGAGTGTGTACAAACACAGAGTGAGCAGCCCAGAGGGACAAGCCATGAGCTGTGAGTGTGTTTCCTGAGCACAGTGTCCTTGTAGCAGCATTGCAATGAGAGTTGTCAGTATACCCTGAGCTGCAGCATTGAAGTGCTGAAGCGTACTGTCAGTGGGTCCGGGATGTGCTGGGAATGCATGGTGAGGCTGGCATGTGTCAGATGCCATCATTGGTGGGTGTGTACATGCAGCTCCTCTCTGTGCAGTGTCCCCCGAGATGATGCTGTTCAGGATAGAAGTCTGCAGGAGCAAGCGCCGAGATGGAGTCACCAGGTAACAGGTCTGACTTTCGTGTCAAATTCTCCATATTGAGTTTCCCCACAGTGGGGGAGGATATGAAGCTGCAAGTTGATGAGGGGGTGGATCTATAATAATGTGGTTGTTGATCATCAGTAATCCTTCAGTGAGGATCTCGCCTCTCCCGTGCTCAAATCTTGACATTAACAACAGTCCAGTACAGGAACAGGCCTTTCAGCCCAGCAAGCCCGCACTGACGCATGATGCCGTTCTAAAGTTAAAACAAAAGTTTTTGCTCCAACAACCTCTATGTCATTCTATTCCCTACTTGCTTATACTTGTGCCAAGATCCCTCTTAAACCTTGCTATATTGGCTTCTTCCCCGATATCATTTCATTCCAGGCACTTTACATTCTGTCTGTAACAGCAAACGAAACTTACCTATCACATCTCCTGAACTTTCTCTCTTTTACCTAAAACCTACAGTCCTGAGTAATTGATACTTCTACTCTGGGGGGAAAAAGCCTCTAACTGTCCTTCTATCTATGCCTCTGATAATTCTGTAAATATCTGTCAGGTAGCCCCATATCCAATGATGCCCAGGTGCACACAAACCCTATATGTTCAATTTCTCCTTCTGACTAATACCCTCCAAACCAGACAACATGCTGGTAAAATTTTTCCATACCCTCTCCAACACTTCAACATTGTGTGGCAAAGAGTACTGTACACAATATTCTAAATGTACCTCGAAATAAGTTTCTCTACAGCTGCAATATGACCTGTTAGTTTTCATACTGCATGCTCTGATGCATGTCTGCAAGTTTGCCATCAGTTTTCTTGATCAACCTATCCACCCGTGTTACCCCTTTCAAGGAACTGTGGAGCTGTACACCTAGATTCCTTCGGATGTTGATGCAATCAGTAGTTTTTCCATACAATTTATACTTCTCTCCTGCATTCGACCTTCTAAAACGCATCACGTCACAACTGTCCAGATAAAGTTACATCTATGTTTTCTCTGTTCAAGTCTGCAGCTGACCTATATCCCGCTGTATTCTCTGGCAATCATCCTCACAATATGCACCTCCGCCAATCTATTTACAGATCACAAAAGCACTGACCCACCAGTACTCTGTCTTCTCAGACCAAGCAGTTCTCTATCCATCTTACCAACTGATCCCCTTTCACTTCACCTTCTGTATGAGCCTGCCATAAAGAAGCATATTAAAGGCCTTGCTAACATCCAAACGGCCAACATCCAGCCCCATTCCCTCATCAATCAATTTTGTCACTTCCTCAAAATATTCAGTCATGTTTGTGAGACATGATCCTCCCCACACAACTGTGTTGCCGGTTGCTAGTAAATCCAGATTAGAGTACTGTTGGAGCTGTACTCATTCAGACAAGTGATTATTCCATCATGTCCCTGACTTGAACCTTGGAGAGTAGATTCGATTCCTTACAGTGTGGAAACAGGGCCTTACATTCCTTACAGTATGGAAACAGGGCCTTTGGCCCAACTAGTCCATACCAACCCTCCGAAGAGTAACCCACCCAGACCGATTTCCCTCTGACTAAAGCACCTATCACTATGGGCAGCTTAGAATTGCCAATTCACCTGACCTGCACATCTTTGGACTGTGGGAGGAAACCACGCAGACACGGGGGGAATATGCAAACTCCACACAGTCACCCAAGGCCGGAATTGAACCTAGGACCTTGGTGCTGTGAGGCAGCAGTGCTAAGCACTGAGCCATCGTGCCGTTCTTGATGGTTAACATATAGTGGGGGCTGTGACAGTTACTGGACAGTGGGAGGTATGTCGGGGTGTGATGGTTACTATACAGTGGAAGCTATGTCCGGCCATGGTGGTTACTGTACAGTGGGAGGTATGTCAGGCCGTGATGGTTACTGTACAGTGGGAGGTATGTCGGGGTGTGATGGTTACTATAAAGTGGAAGCTATGTGCGGCCATGGTGGTTACTGTACAGTGGGAGGTATGTCGGGGTGTGGTGGTTACTGTACAGTGGGAGGCATGTCCGGCTGTGGTGGTTACTGTACAGTGGGAGGTATGTCGGGGTGTGATGGTTACTATACAGTGGAAGCTATGTCGGGCCATGGTGGTTACTGTACTGTGGGAGGTATGTCGGGGTGTGATGGTTACTGTACAGTGGAAGGTATGTCGGGGTGTGATGGTTACTGTACAGTGGAAGCTATGTCCGGCCATGGTGGTTACTGTACAGTGGGAGGTATGTCGGGCTGTGGTGGTTACTGTACAGTGGGAGGTATGTCGGGGTGTGATGGTTACTGTACAGTGGGAGGTATGTCGGGGTGTGATGGTTACTCTACAGTGGGTGGTATGTCGGACCGTGATGGCTACTGTACAGTGGGAGGTATGTCGGGGTGTGATGGTTACTGTACAGTGGGAGGTATGTCGGGGTGTGATGGTTTCTGTACAGTGGGAGGTATGTCGGGGTGTGATGGTTACTGTAGAGTGGGAGGTATGTCGGGGTGTGATGGTTACTGTACAGTGGGAGGTATGTCGGGCTGTGATGGTTACTGTACAGTGGGAGGTATGTCGGGCTGTGATGGTTATTGTACAGTGGGAGGTATGTCGGGGTGTGATGGTTACTGTACAGTGGGAGGTATGTCGGGCTGTGACGGTTACTGTACAGTGGGAGGTATGTCGGTCCAGGAAGCTGCCGACTGTATGAGTTATACACAATATGATTCTGCTGCTGCTGATGGGCCATTGTACCTCATGGATGATCGTGATTGTTTCCCTAACCTGTTTAAAGTCTGTACAATTCAGTACATAACATGGTGTGAAGGGTCTGCAAAATGTGAGGTTAGCCCTTGCTCCCCATAAGGACTGTGCAGTGAACATTGTTACCGATATATGAAATGTAGGGGTGATCTGCAGCAGGCAGATCAGTGATGATGTGGTCAATTATAGGTTTCCCTTTTATTGGTTCCCCATAACCTGCCGCAGAGCAGTCAAGCCACCACAGTGTCCAGCATCAATGCTGAGCACTATGATTATATTAGATTCCGTACAGTGTGGGAACAGACCCTTCTGCCCAACCAGTCCACGCCCACCCTCCGAAGAGTAACCCACTACCATGGCCAATTCACCTGAGCTGCATTTCTTGGGACTGTGGGAGGAAACCCACGCAGACACTGGGAGAATGTACAAACTCCACACAGGTAGTTGCCCAAGGCTGGAATCAAACCTGGGTCCCTGGTGCTGTGAGGCAGCAGTGCTAACCACTGAGCCACCATGCCACTCTATATTGACTATGTGCCATGGAGCTGCCCTCTTCTGCCTGCCTGTACCTTTCAGTGGTACAGAACCTACCAGAGAGAATAGTGATGCCTGGGACATAGTCCTGTTCACAGAATCCTGCTTTACAGACAATATCTGATTGTTGCTTGATTAGTCTGTGGGAAATATACAACAAGTCAATTTTACATTCTGTATAATTGAAGAGTTAATTTCAATTTATTTCTTACATTTTTAAACAAACATCATTGTTTTTCAGTTGAAAGCAATTGAAATGAACAATAATTGATTTACCAGAGCGCAAACCTAACTATTACAGTTCAGTGAATGTAGTAAACAGCCAATTCATGTTCAGTTCAGTGAACACACCATCTTACAGGCAGCAAAGCTGTTGGAAATGACATTGAGAAAAAGCCTGAACTCAGACACAGTGTTACTGGGCCTCTCCATGACGTCCAAAACACTGGCCATCTCCAAGATCTGTTCAGAGAGCTTCCTAACTGGAGCTGGACAGTTACTGACACAATCCCTCACAATAGACTGGTTAGAGACATACCTGAACAACAGGGAGATGTGTGTGGGGCAGACTGGTCAATGGACTAGCACATGGCACTGGTCAAAATGCAGTTCAACATCTATAACAATGACCTGTAAACAGCCATGTCTTGGAAGTATATCCCTTCCAGTGTGGGACCTAAACTCTGTAGTTCTGTACCTTGGACGCAATCCTGAATGAAAGTGTTATAAAGGTGATGGACTCCTGCAGCACATGGCATCTTACATTGAATCCCTCATAAACCATATCCAGTGTATGTTATCTCTACAATGTCAGTATCCAAACAGATTTGTGCAGCGCCATTGATGGCCGGCAGCTTTACAGCCCAACGTACTTGTGTGTGACTTGATCTGGAAATCTCTGTGTAAATGTTTGCAACATTGTTCTAACCATTAACAGTAAAGTCTTATTACTGAAGGTCCGACATCCTTTCGTAATACGAACTTTTAAATTGTCCAATAAACACAAAATCCCCACTTTATTCAGTTCATTTTTATAACAATATGATGAAAACAGTGCACAACTCACAGTATGGAGCATTGAAATGATGGGTCTCAGTTCCACACCCAAGAGCAATTTATTATTAAGTGCAAGGACTTTGAAATAGAGCATAGAACATTGAACAGTACAGCAAAGAACAGGCCCTTCAGCCCATGATGTGGTGCCGACCACTGATCCTTGTGTCTGCACCCTCAAATTTCTGTGACCATATGCATGTCCAGCAGTCTCTAAAATGTCCCCAATGACCTTGCTTCCACAACTGCTGCTGGCAACGTATTCCATGCTCTCACAAATCTCTGTGTAAATATCCCGCCTCTGACATCCCCTCTGTACTTTCCTCCAACCGGCTTAAAACTATGACCCCTCGTGTTAGCCATTTCTGTCCTGGGAAATAGTCTCTGGCTTTCGACTCTATCTCTGCCTCTCATTATCTTGTATACCTCAATTAGGTCCCCTCTCCTCCCTTTCTCCAATGAAAAAAGTCCGATCTCAGTCAACCTCTCTTCATAAGATAAGCCCTCCAGTCCAGGCAGCATCCTGGTAAACCTCCTCTGAACCGTCTCCAAAGAATCCACATTTTTCCTGTAATAGCACGACCAGAAATGGATGCAGTATTCCAAGTGCGATCTCACCAATGTTTTATAGAGCTGCAACAAGATCTCACAACTCTGAAACTCAATCCCCCTGTTAATGAAAGCCAAAATACCATGTGCTTTCTGAACAACCCTGTCCACTTGGGTGGCCATTTTAAGGGATCTATGTACCTGCACACCAAGATCTTTCTGTTCCTCCACACTGCCAAGAATCCTATCCTTAATCCTGTACTCAACTTTCAAATTCGAACTTCCAAAGTGCATCACTTTGCAGTTATCCAGGTTGAACTCCATCTTCCACCTCTCAGCCCATCTCTGCATCCTGTCAATGTCATGCTGCAGCCTACAACAGCCCTCTGTACTGTCAACGACACCTCCAACCTTTGTGTCATCTGCAAACTTGCTGACCCATCCTTCAATCCCCTCACCCAAGTCATTAGGAAAAATTGCAAACAGTAGAGGCCCAAGGACAGAGCCCTGTGGAACACCACTCGTCACGGACGTTCAAGCAGAATATTTTCTTTCTACAACCACTCGTTGTCTTCTGTAGGCCAGCCAATTCTGTACCCAGACAGCTAAGTTCCCCGGTGTCCCATTCCTCCTGACCTTCTGAATGAGCCGACCATGTGGAACCTTATCAAATGCGTTGCTGAAGTCCATACACACCACATCCACTGCTCGATCCTCATCATCACCTGCCCCTCACAAAGCCGTGTTGACTGCATTTAATCAAGCCATGCTTTTCCCGATGGTCAGAAATCCTATCCCTCAGAATCCTTTCTAACACCATGCAGACAACAGTCGTGAGGCTTACTGGTCTGTAATTGTCGGGGATTTCCCTATTTCCTTTCTTGAAGAGAGGAATTACATTTGCCTCCCTCCAGTCCTCAGGTACGACTCCAGTGGAGATCGAGGATGCAAAGAACTTCGCAAGTGGCGAAGCAATTGCATTTCTTGTTTCCAAAGCAATTGTATTTCTCGTTTCCAAAGCAGCGGAGGACAAATTTGATTCGGGCCTGGCAACTTGTCAGTCTTAATATTGCTCTTCAGAGGGTCTGTGTGGACCTGTTGGACCTAAGGAACTGGTTCCACATGTAAGCTAAAATGTGCTGAAAAAAGCAGTGTGTGTGTTATCATTTTGATTCAAACCTCAACCCACAAAGTCTCATTTGAAGACCCTTCTAAGCTATTGTCCATCCTTTCAGCAGTAACTGACTTGTTAATTAATAAAGCAACATCACCTCCTCTTTAACACCCTGCCTTGTCCTGTCTATAGTTCCAGTACAACAGAGTATTGAGTTGTTTGCTCTAACCTCCCTCAAAAGAGCCTCTGTGATGGTAAAACTGTCACACCTCCACATGTCAACTCATTCCCTTATCGCATCTGTCAGCCTGTCTGATAATACTCCCAGCATTAATCTAAGCTGGAATATAATACCTGGAATACCCTGTACCTCGGAGTTCTTCAGTCATTTCCTGTTTCTTATCAAGCTGCTCAAACCATGAACCACAACTCTAACTCTGGCACTAAATGAATATATGCGGAATTGTAATTTCTTTTTTTTAAAAAAAAACATATTCATCAAATGCAACTTTCCAGAACTGAGCAGTCAGCTCCACATACAATGAGTTTCTGATGGTTAATTCCCCACTCAGTGTACAGAGGGGACAGCCCTCAGTAGTGGAGAAAGTGAGGACTGCAGTTGATGGAGATCAGAGTCAAAATGTGTGGTGCTAGAAAAGTACAGCACGTCAGGCAGCATCCGAGGGGTAGGAGAGTCGATCTTTCGGTCATAAATTCTTCATCAGGAAGGCATTGGTGCATTCCTTTATTTTTTCATTCCATGATTCACAGAATGTTGTGAACTGTACTTACTCAGGGAGGCAGCACTGTGTATTGCACTGAAATGGAAAGCAGTCAATCAGTTGGTTGGACAGGGTGCAGAAAAGTTGAGGGGAAGTATACACTGATTGAATGAATTACAAACATAAGGATAGGTAAATCCCCTGGGCCAGATGGGGTTACCCTAGATTACTCCAGGAAGTGATGTGAGAGATTGGCGTGCCTTTGGTGATGATCTTTGCGTCCTCACAGTCCACTGGAGCAGTGCCAGCCAGATGATTGGAAGGTTACAAATGATACTCCCTTGTTCAGCAAATGGATTAGGGATAACTGTGGGATTGACTGAACAGTCAGTCTTACATCAGTGTGGGCAAAGTATTGCAGACGTTTCTGAGAGGCCGGATTTACAATTACTTAGAAAACAATGGTTTGATTAGACATAGTCAGCATGGCTTTGTGAGGAGCAGGTCATCCCTCAGAAACCTTATTGAAATCTTTGAAGATGGAAAAAGCACATTGATGAAGCGAGACCAGTAGATGTGGTGAACAAGGCGTTCGCCATTGTCGGCTCATTCAGAAGGTACAGAAGCATGGGGTGCAGAGACATTTGGCTGTCTGGATACGGGCGTGGCTGGCCCACAGAAGACAGAAGATGGAAGCAGTTGGAAAGTATTCAGCCTGGAGCTTAGTGACCAGTGGTGTTCTACAGGGATCGGCTCTGGGACCTGTGCTCTTTGTGATTTTTATCAATGATTTTGATGAGGAAGTGGACAAGTAGGTTAGTAAGTTTGCCAATATCACGAAGGTTGGTCGGGTTGTGGATAGTGTGGAGGGCTATTGTAGTTTGCAACAGGACATTGACATGATGCAGAGCTGGGCTGACAAGTGGCAGATAGAGCTCAACTTTAAAAAATGTGAAGCAATTTTTTTAAAAGGTTGTATTTGCATAAAACATACAGGGTTGAAGGCAGAATTCTTGGCTGTGCGGAGTGACAGAAGGATCTTGGGGTCATTGTCCATCGATCTCTCAAAGTTGCCACCAAGTTGATAGGGTTGTTCAGAAGGAATACGGTGTGTTGTCTTTCATTATCAGGGAGATAGAGATTATGAGCAGCGAAGTTATTTCTTTGCTCTATAAAGCTGTGGTTCAACCACACGTGGAAGCCTCAGAGAGTGTGCAGAGGAGACTTACCAGGGTGCTTCCTGGACTGGAGGGCATATCTTACAACGAAAGTTTGAGCTGCTAGGGCTTTCCTCCAGCAGTAGTAGTAGAGTCAGATCCATTAGGGATATTTAAGAAGACTCTTGGATAGGCACACGAAAGTTAGTGCATTGAAGGTTATATAGGTTAGTCTGATCTTAGAGTGGGATAAAAGGCTGGCAAAACATTGAGGGATGAAGTGCCTGCACTGTGCTGTACTGTTCTATGTTGCAAATTTCACTCAGCTTGTGGATTTTCGTCAGTTGGTGAATGTGTGAGGGAGGTGAGGGAGTGAGGGAATGGAGTGTGTGAGGGAGTGAGGTGTGTGAGGTCAGGAAGGTGGGTAGGGACGTTAGACCAAGACTTCCATTTTTGATGTAATTGTTACATTCACCTAAGTGTCAGCACAATATGTGTGGTTATCAAGACCAGACAAAATCCACAAGTTCAGTTATTAAAACGATTTTGGCTTGCTGTTTGCTCCTGGTTTCTACAGATACATTCTGCTGGGTGACCCATGAATTAGTATCTGAATATCCACAGACATGTTTCATTTTGTTTTGATACTGTTGAATGTGAAGGTACATTTATTGGATGTAGTTTCAGAGGGTTCACTGTAAGACACAAAATGCTTCAATAGACTGTCAAATGTGAACGTTTTCACCCAGTGTCTGGCCCAGGGTGCAGATGTAGGGAGTCTGGGTGATATGCCAGATGTCATCACCATAAGTAATGTGTGCGTTGTGATTCTGACACTCCATGTCCATACATCTGCTCCATGGGCCAGGCTCTGACTGATGATGAACTTGTCAGACCTGGTTCCTGGTCAGTCATTGGTATCTAATTTAGACAGTATTTGTGCCTACACTGAGAGCAGTGATAGACTGTTGGCTAGTTTCCTCCTGCTCAATGGGGATTCCAAATGATTCTCTGTGAGGGAATGTTTCTATGACTGCCCTGACACAGGTTGGAAACTCTCTTCACAGATTCAGGACCAGGACAGGGTCTCTGTCATCGCTACATGCAGCTGTGAGGTCCAGTAGCACTGTACCTGAATTCAGGCCTTTTAGAATCCACTTTTAATGTCGGTCATGATGCAAAGTGATGGGTTTGCTGACCTGAACAATGATCAGGAGTTTGCCATATTTATGAATTGGGCAATAATAAAGTATGAGCTTCAATTATTCAATGAACAATAACTGCATCATCTCTGAAAACAATGAAGTTGATTTTATATTGATAGAATTAAAATATAAACACCAAACAATCTTTTATGATACAAAAGTAAGGAATCACATTTTTATTTGTATCGAAAAAGGACATGTTGTCTGACTGTGCTGGTGATCACAATTACACATTGAATCTCAGTATTCAAATGCATACATTGTCACCCTATCATTTGCAAAATGGTTGACCTCTACATGATTTAATATTCAGAGTGAGCAAATGATTGAACAATCAAATAGAATTATAACTCTGACACATTTAAATATAATCAATCGATTTAATTTCTCCTCTGAAATGTGTGAGCTTCAGTTATTTGCCAACAATTCTATTAGTTTTAAAATAATGATGGAAAAGGATAGACTAGATCTAAAAGTTGAAGTTCTAAATTGGAGAAAGGCCAATTTTGACGGTATTAGGCAACATCTTTCAAAAGCTGAGGGCGGCAAATATTCCCAAGTAAGCAGTCGGCTAGAAAATGGGAAGTCTTCAGATGTTAGATAGCCGGAGTCCAGAGACAGTATATTCTTGTTAGGGTAAAAGGAAAGGCTGGTAGGTATAGAGAGTGCTGAATGACTAAAGAAATTGAGGGTTTGGTTAAGAATAAGAAGGAAGGATATGACAGATACAGGCAGAATAGTTTGAGTGAATCCTTAGAAGAGTATAAAGGCAGGAGGAGTATACTAAAGAGGGAAATCAGGAAGGCAAAAAGGGGAACATGAGATAGCTTTGGCAAATAGAGGTAAAGAGAATCCAAAAGGATTTTACAAATACATGAGATAAAAAGGATAAACAGGGAGAGAATAGAGCCCTCAAAGATCAGCAAGGTGCCTTTACGTGGAGTCACAGGTGATGGGAGAGATACTAAACGACTATTTGATATCAGTGTTTACTCAGAAGAAGGACATGGGAGATGTAGATATATGGAGAAATAGATGGTGATATCTTGAAAAATGTCCATATTACAGAGGAAGAAGTGCTGGATGTCTTGAAATGCATGAAGATGGAAAAATCCCCAGAACCTGATTAATCAGGTGAAACTTGAAAGGGTTCAGAAAAGATTTACATTCATGTTGCCAAGGTTGGAGGGTGTGAGCTATGCTGGAGGTTGAACAGGCTGGGACTGTTTTCCCTGGAATGTTGGAGACTGAGAGGTGACCTTATAGAGGTTTATAAAATTATGAGGGGTATGGATAGGGTAAATAGACAAGGTCTTTTTCTTCTGGGATAGGGAAGTCCAGAACTAGAGGGCATAGGTTTCGGTTGGGTAGGGAAAAATGTAAAAGAGATGTAAGGGGCATTTTTTTCTCACTCAGAGGGTTGTACGTGCTTGGAATGAACTGCCAGAGGAAGTGGTGCTGGTTAGTACAATTATAATATTGAGATGGTGTCTGGATGGGTATATGAATAGAAACTGTTTCGAGGGATATGGGCTGAGTGCAAGCAGGTGGGAATAGATTGGGTTGGGATATCTGGTTGGCATGGACAAGTATGACCAGACAGTCTGTTTCCATGCTGTCTATCTCTTTGACCCTGTGACTGTAATTTAGAAATGATAATAATTTGACATGCATTATCAAATAAATAAATCGTTTATATTATTAAATTGTAGCATACAATAAGTTGAAAAGTTGCTATTTTTAGAATGAATGATAAAGAATAAAGAACATTCCAACACAGGAACAGATCCTTCGGCCCTCCAAACCTGTGCTGATCCAGATCCTCCTATTGTCTAAACCTGCCACCTATTTTCTAAGGTCCTGTATCCCTCTGCTCCCTACCCATTTATATTTCTGTATAAATACATCTTAGATAACGCTTTCGTTCATGCCCCAACCCACCTCCGCTGGCTACACATTCAAGGCTGCCACCGCCCTTTGTGTAAAAAACCTCCCACATATATCTGCCCCAAACCTTTCTCCTCTCACTTTGGACTCATGACCCCGAGTATTTGAGTTCCATAATGTGGGGGAAAAACTTCTTGCTATCCACCCTGTGTATATCTGTCTTGATTTTGTTGACCTCAACCTTCGACTTTGTCATGAAAATAGTCCTAATCTACTCAATCTTGCTTCATAACCAGCACCGTCCATCCCAGGCAGCATCCTGGTGAACCTACTCTGTACCCTATTCAAAACATCCACATCCTTTTGTTAATGTGGTGACCAGAACTATATGCAGTATTCCAAATGTGGCCAAACCACAGTCCTATGCGACTGTAACACGTCCTGCCAGCGCTTGTACTCAACACCTGATCCAATGAAGGAAAGCATGCCATATGCAGCCTTGACCACTTTACTGACTTATGTTGGCATCTTCAGGAAACAATGGACCTGAATACCCAGATCTCGCTCTAAGTCAATTTTCCCCAGGACTTTTCCGTTTACTGTATTGTTCACTCTTGAACTGGATCTTTCAAAATGCATCATCTCACATTTGCACAGATTGAACTCCATCTGCCATTTTTGTGCCCATCTCTCCAATCAATCTATATTCTGCTGTATTCTCTGACAGTCCCCTTCACTGTCTGTTACTCCAACAATCTTGGTGTCATCTGCAAACTTGCTAATCAGGCAGCCGATACCTTCTTCCAAATCATTGATATATATCACAAACAACAGTGGTCCCAGCACGCATCGCTGTTGCACAACACTGGTCATAGGTCACCATTTTGAGAAATCCCCTTTCACTATTACTCTCTGTCTCCTGTTGACCAGCCAGTTCTCTATCCATCTAGATAGAACTCCCTGGACCCCATGCGACTTCACCGTCTCCATCAGCCGACCATGGGGAACCTAATAAAATGCTTTACTCAAGTCCCCCAGTACCTTCTCCAGCAACTTCCCTACCACTGATGTCAGGCTCGCTGGTCTACAATTACCTGGATTATCCCGCTATCCTTTATAAATAAGGGGACAATATTAGCAATTCTCCAGTCCTACGGGACCTCACCCATGGTCTATCATCCTGCAAAGATATATGTTAAAGCCCCAGTTATTTCCACACTCACATCCCTCAGTAACCTGTGGTTGAACCCATCCAGACTTGGAGGCTTGTCTACTTTAATACCTTTTAGAGTATCCAAAACTTCCTCCCTCTTTATGTCGACTTCATCCAGAGTATTCGGGGATCTATCCCTCACCTCAACATCCGTCATGTCCCTCTCCTTGGTGAATACAGATGCAAAGTACTCACTAAGAATCTCGCCCAATTTCTCTTAATCCTTTCTTCCTTTGTCCTTGTGTGTGCCAAACATTTCTCTAGTTACCCTCTTGCTCCATATCTATGAAAAGAACTCTTTGGGATTTTCCTCAACCCTGTTTGCTAACGATATCTCATGACCACTTTTAGCCCTCTTAATTCCTCGCTATTTACTGTGAAATGTGGCTAGTGAAAAGAAAATAAACATTTGTTCGTGTGAGTGGGAACTCAGACCTTTTCAAAGTATTTTGTGCAAAAACAATATTTGAAATCCGTCTCAGTGCAAATAAAAAGCAAGAGAAGAAACCTCTTGGGAAGAGTAATTTTCGGCCACTGTCCCCCCAAAGTACTTCTGAGGTGGAAAAGAGTGAGGGTTTGTAAAAAGGGCACAACAGTAACTATGGGTGGCTTGAACATGCAAATTGGCTCAATTAATCAACTGGACAGTGATATCCTTGAATATAGAGTGTATGAGAGAGTATTTCTGAGAGCAGGACGATATGGAAACAACCAGAGAATGGGGCAGCACGATGGCTCAGTGGTTAGTACAGCACCAGGGTCCTAGGTTCGATTCCAGCCTCGGGGGAATGTCTGCGTGTAGTTTGCACATTTTCCCGCTGTCTGCGTGGGTTTCCTCTCACCGTCCAAAGATGTGCAGGTCAGGTGAATTGGCCATGCTAAATTGCCCATAGAGTTAGGTATATTACTCAGAGGGAAATGGGACTGAGTGGGTTCCTCTTTGGAGGGTCGGTATGGACTTGTTGGGCCGAAGGGCCTGTTTCCATACTGTAGGGCATCTAATCTAATTTAGACTTGATATTATTTGGCAAGGAAGGATTGGTGGATGAGCTTTATCTTGGAAGAAGTTACCACAACATGCTGAAGTTTCACGTTCAGATTGAAAGAGTGAAGACTGAGTCATACATGAGAGTTTTAGTGTTAGGCAACGATAATTATACTGACCTAAGGAAGGAAGGCTGTATGGTCTGGGGGGAGCAAAGAACAGTCAAAGGCAGGACAGCTGAAGAAATTTGGCAAACAATTAGGGAGATACTAAAGATTGAAGAGGAATTGCATAACGGAGAAAAATCATCCATACCTTGATAAGGAAGTCAAGGATAACATGAAGGCACATCCCAGTGCATGTCATACTGCACATGTTAGTCACACTGTGGAGGATTGGGCAAGTCAGTGGCCCCGTGGTATTACCATTGAATTCTTATGTGATAAACCCAGATAATGTTCTGGTGACCTGGGTCCAAATCCTGCCACAGCAAGTGGCAGAGCTTGAATTCAAATCCGGAATTTAGAGACTGATGGTGGTTATGAATCGATTGCCAAGAAAAACATACCTGGTTCACTGATGTCCTTTAGGGAAGGAAACTGCCGTTCTACCATAGATTCTCCACTCTCAGACTGAAGACGTTCCTCCTTATCTCCATTCTAAAGATTATCTCTTGACTCTCAGGCTATGTCCTTGATCTTTTCTCTCCTCAATGTGAAAGCATCTTCCCAATGTCTACTCTGACCAGGCAACCAGTATTCTGTATGCTTCTATTAGATCCCCTTTCACCCTTATAAACTGCAGCACCTATAGACCCAGAGACCTCATATGTTGAGCTTGTAATTACTAGGACCATTCTTATGAAGCTACTCTGAACATGCTCCGGGGTGGTACATCCTTCCTGAGTTATGGGGCCCAAAACGGTACACAACAAACCAAATTTTGTCTGACCAGAGTCTTGTAGAGCCACAGAAGTCCATCCATTCAAGTCATTGCAAAAGAAATGCCATCACTGTATTTAAGGCCACCTTAAATAATAATCTTACGATGGACAATAATATATTTACCATGGAGTTACAAAAATGAACAATGATTAAAACATGCTGGGAAGAAGAACCTAGCCTTGACCAAAGTCTCTGTGCTCTTCCACATGCTACAGAATGCAGACAGGCTGCAGCTACCCACAAATGGTTGCAAACAAACCTGACAGCTCCAGACTCTGTAATACACACCTGAAATTGGACCTGAATGGGACCATGGAATGTCACCTTTGGGCCATCAATGTGACAACCCCAGGTTGGATCTGATTAATCAGGGTAAATGAACCTGTGAATTTCATTGGCAGATTCTTCACACCCTCCCAAAAGGCGTGAAGACTTGGGAGGATAAGAATCAACGTAAAACTGCTTAGCGAGTGGTAGCTCGAGAAAAACCACTGAAAGACAAGACACCTACAAGACCATCAGAAGAACAAGAAGACTTCACCACGTGGAATCTGGTCAACTTCTAGTGGGGTGATATGTGATCATCCAAAGTTCAGTTAAACAATAAGATAGATTGTAGTGTTTTTCATTACGGTATTGTACGTTTTATTGTTCTAATATTAATTGTGTTCAATAAACAAATATCATTGTTTATAAGAGATGTCTCAGTTCTTTTGCTGAATATAAGATTTCAAACACAGTATTTCCCTCAGTTTCTTCATCTAGATTCTTCATGTACAAAGTAAAAAGTTATGGTTCCCTTGCAAAATACCAGTTGTCATTGGCTGCTATCCTTGAAGGATCCTTTTATTCCCACTCTCGACCTTCTGCCAGACAGTCAAGCTTCTGTACACACTAGTACCTAGTCTCTGACACCATGGGCCCTTGTCTTACTCAGCCATCTCCTGTGAAGCACCTTGTCAACGTCCTTCTTGAAGTCCAGACACACAGTATCTATTAGCTCTCCTTAGTCGAACCTGCTTGTTACATCCTCAAAGCATTCTAACAAATTCATTAGCATGACCTCCCGTTGATGAAACCATACTGACTTTGCCGTACTTTACCAGGCACTGGCAATTATTCAGAAATCTCATCAATCACAATGGATTCCAGGAACGTACCCATGACCGGGGTTAGGCTAATCAGTTTTTAATTTTCTGTCTATTGCCTCATGCCCCTTTTAAACAGGAAGCCAGTGAGATCCAAGATGGCGGCGGCCCAGTAGGTCTCAGTCTGCAGAGCTCTGCCCAAAACTCAGGCAAATTGAAGTACCCACCCTCATCTCACCTGCTAAATTGCTAAAATAGCTTTTGCCCAGCAGCCCTAGCCATTCTACATCAAACTTTAGCAGTCTGATGCTTTTTAAAATGACCAGAGGTAAAGTCTCTCACAGTTCACAACGGGCAGAGCCCAGGCAGGGACTTTTCCCCCACTACCCCTTAGCAACAGAGACGCCTGCGTCCACCCCGGGGCGTGACCTGCAAGGGCAAGCCTAATCTCGGAATTTCTTAAACTCTGAGAGAAGATTGATGAGTCCATTGAAGAGACACTGTTCAGGTGGGAGTCGATCTCGGTCATGATGCAGAAACATGACGGAGAGGTCGAGAAACTCGGGCAGCGTGTCGGGCGAGGGGTGGGGCGGGGCAATGGGCCTCGGCCTCCGAGACCACTGATGAGTCATCCATGGGTCAGGTCTGGGCTCTGGAACATCGAGATCCGACCTTAGATGATCATATTGATGACCTCGAAAATCGAGGTCATCGGAAAAATATTCGGTTGCTAGGCCTTCCCGAATGGGAGGAGGAACGTCAGCTTGTTGATTTCCTGGAGCCATGGCTCCCACAGCTGCTGAAACTGGAGTTGGAGCTGGGCTGGTTGCCGGTTGAGCGGGCCCACCGGGTTGCTGTGCGCCGGCCCGGCTTGGACCAGCGCCTCTGCCCGGTCCTAGTTCTACTTCAGCATTAGAGGGAAAAACAGATGCTGCTTGAGTCCACCAAATGTTGGGGAAGGATCGCCATGCCATGATATACAAGGCCTCCAGGATAATGTTATTCTCTGGCTGTGGTCCGCAAGAGGAAGGCAGTTGATGAGGCGAAGAAGCGTCTGAGGGATTTAAATATTCAATATTCTATGCGATATCCGGCAATGCTATGCTACAGTCATGGAGGATCTGTATCAGATCACCGAAAAAAGGAAAAGAATTCCTGAATGCTCTCAAATAAACTGCAGGATTTGAACTGTATGGTTATGACCTAATTTTGCCCCCCTTTTCTTTTTATTTTTCTCCTCCTTTCTTATTTTTTTCTCTTCTCCATCTTTCCGTGGTGGTGGGGGAGGGGGAGTGCTAGTTCCTTCTCCTTTCTATGGACTCTTATCTATCGTGCGATTTATTTGATGATAGGGGGACTTTTCTGAGTGTTTTTTTTTATTTGGTTGCTTATTACTTGCTGGGATTGTAATTTTGTAATTTTATTCATTTTCATCTTGTGTTGTTTTGCAAAGTGTATCGAGGTGATGGTGGTTTAGCTCGCACACTTCTAACATCTGTCTTATAAGATGTTGGAATTTATTTACTCTACTTTGTAATGCCTGTGCCGAGGGAATGCCTCTGGCTGGGAGATGTTATGGTGGGATTATTGGAAGGTAGTAATGCCCCTTGTAAACAAGGGGCAAAGTCTCCTTTTAAATATGTTTTGTGTTATTTGTTTTTATGAATAGTTCTTAGTTGTTTTGATTTAGCTTTTTTAAAGAGTATTTTATGTGTGATTCATTTTTGGTTTCTAACCAATGTCTTTTGGGTGGGGTTCTCCCTCCTGTGGGGTCTCGGGCTTGCTTAGACTATCGTGGCTAGTCATTCGTTTAGGTGGTACACCTGCAAAGTCAAGGGGAGCCACTCATTAATCAAAAGGAAAAAAATATTATCAAGTCTTAAAAAAAGAAAAGGTGGATGTCGCCCTTCTACAGGAGACATATCTACTTGATAAGGAGCATTCGAGGCTGCAACAGGGTGGATTTGGCCAGGTGTTCTTTTCCTCTTTCAGCTCAAAAAGTAGGGGAGTTGCCAGTCTTACTGGGAAGCATCTTCCCTTCCAAATGCGAAGCCAGATAAAACATGAGTCTGGATGGTATATATTAATTAAAGCCCTAATATATGGAGAGGAATATGGGAAAATGAATCTCTATTGCCCGCTGGTGCACCATTTAAATTTGTAATGGAAGTGATCTACAAGTTGGTTGCTCTTGGGGTGCGCCACACAATTATAGGGGGAGGTTTTAATTGTACCATCGTCCCGAGGTGGACAGAATACCTAAGAGCTCTGTGGGCATATCTTTGAGATCTAGGCAGTTGGTGGATCTGATTAGGGAGGTAAGGCTGGTAAGCATGTGGACGTGTCTTCGCCTTCAGGGTAGAGACTTTACTTTTTATTCTAACCCACGCAAGTGCCATACCAGAATTGATATTCGCCTGCCCCCTCGACCCTTTTGAACTCAATATTGTTTTGTAAACTAGGTAATATAACTATTTTAGAACATGCCGCATTACATATGGAGGCTAAGACTAGTGATGACGAGATAGCTTCCCGACATTGGTGTATAGACCCTTTCCTATTGAAGGATAGTAAGTTCATAACATATTTCTCTCAGGAATTTAAAACCTTCTGGAATATCAGCTCAAACACGGCCGGTAACCCTTCGGTGATGTGAGAGACTGGTAAGGCAAATGTGCGAGGCTTGGTCATGTCATATTCTGTGACCCGGAAAAGACACAAGGGAGAACAAAATCATCTGATCGAGACTCGGCTGAAGGCAGGTGAGACAGCATATGTGGGTAGACCCTCCATTACTAGACTACAGCTGATCACAGCCCTTAGGGCAACTTTGAATGCCACACTGACTCAGACAGCAAAGAGGGATATATTATTTGCGAAGCAGAGATTATTTGAATACGGTGACAAGCCTGGCAGGTATCGAGCATACCTTGCATGAAAGAAAAAGGCTCCCCAAGCCATTACGTCTATTGGAAAGAGTGCTGGTACCCTGACTTGTGATCGTGAAATGAGCAATGCAGCCTTTAGAAAGTTCTGTTTCAAATTGTACAGTTCAAAGAGCTGTGAGGATAGAACGACGAATATAATCTTTTTAAAAAAATAATATGGCCCTCCCAGGCCTAACCTTGGAACAGGTTTGTTCCTGAATGCCCCCCGGCAACCCAGGAAATACAGGAGGCGATAAGGCAGCTCCAGGGTGGCAAAGCGCCCAGACCAGATGGATTCCAGGTTGAGTTCTATCAAGAATTTATTGGGGAGTTGGCCAGGCCACTTATAAATATGTATAATTATTCACATAGTCAGGGCTGCCTCTCGTCTTCTCTGAGAGAAGCAAATATTTCTCTCATTATTAAAAAAGGTAAAGGCCCCAGATGACTGTACTTCGTATAGACCTATACCTTGTTTAATGTGGATTTTAAAGTTCTCACAAAAATGTTGGCATTAAGACTGGAGAGGGTGCTGGGACGTCTTGCCAGTATATCCAATTTTCCGGATGAATCCCGTTTCCCCTTTCCGTGGTCACTGGGAGGTTTTCTTAATTTTGGTATTTTGAATACTCCGGCATTTGTTCAGCTATATAAAACCAATTATACACATTTGATGGAGAAAATAAGATAGGACCTTCAACGCTGGGAAGATCTCCTGATATCCTGGCTAGTTGGAATAGCTTTGGTCAACATGACCATCCTACCTCGCTTTTTATACGCTATGAGAATGCTCCCCTTGCTGCTGCCGAGACAGGCGCTGCGTTAGCTTTATGGTTGGCTCGACTCCTTTATTTGGATTCATAGACAGCCGCTTATTAAATTAGAAAAGCTGCAGCTTCCACAAGTAAGGGGTTGGCTGGATTTTCTGGTTTTCAGGAGGTACCAATTGAGCTCTCTATTATCCTTCATAACTGATTGGGTCTCTTGTGAACCACAGTCAATCTGGTTACATATTGAAGCCTCCCTCGGAAAGTATCGCCTCATCAATCTACAATTTTTGGACAAGATGAGAGTTATTACTGATCATTGTAAAAAATCTATTGTATTAAATACAATCAAAGCCTGGAAGATAATGCAACAGGATGCGGGTAAACTACAAAAAACCTCCCTTATACTCCTATAGTGGGAACGTTGTGATTCCAGCCAGGGCTGAGTGATGCGGTATTCAGAACCTGGGAGTGCAAAAGTATCTTCTGTTTGGGAGATCTGTTCGATGGGGAGGTCATGACGTCCTTCGAACAACTGCATCAGAATTTTGGGCTGCATAGCAAAGATCTTTTTCGATATTTTCAAATAGGCGACTTTTTGCAAATTGATAATTAATCCTTATAAATCGGAGAGGGAAAGTATAGTGCTTCGGCTGATGCGTCCGCCCGTGCCCAGTACTCTCTACCACTAACTATTTAATAAGGTATCGAAGGACATGGAACGGTTATATAAAACCTAAAGACAAGAATTGGGGATAGAAATCTCCTTCGACGTGTGGGACGGTATCTGGGAAAACGCCAGGAAGATCTCTATCTGTAACAGAACTCAGGCTATCCAATTAAAGATACTTCGTCGGGCTCAGATGGCACCTGAGTGATTGCAAAGTTCAAGGCAGGAGCATCTCCAATGTGTCCCATATGCAAAATAGTCGTTGGTAATCTCACGCATAGTCTGTGGACCTGCCATAAGATCTGCAGGTAGTGGGGCAGAGTAGCGAATGCCCTGGCAAAGAGTTTGGATACAGAGATTGGGTTGGACCCAATGTCTCTACTTTGGGGCTCCCCAAATTTCCCCTTTTTGGAAGTACACGGGAGGAAATAATTCACTATCCTTCCCTTTTGATTGAGGAAAAATATTTTATCGAATTTGGTATCCGAAGGTCCCGCAGGAGTTTCAAATTGGCACAGGATAGTCATGGAATATATCCCCCTGACTTACTTATGAATATGGTGCACCAAAAATTTAATTATTTTATGGAATATGGGAGCATTTTTGAACTACATTTGCACAGATATATCAGCCACATTGTTCAGAGCCTTTGTTTAGCCGTGGGGACGGTTCTGGCTGGTTCGGGGGCCCCTGAGAGGAGGAATCCTGTACGAATATAGGTTCTGTTATGACTTAATATAGATTTACTTTGAATATGTATCTAGTTATTTATTTACTTATTTATTTTCTTTACTCCTTTTGTCTATTGTTAGTAATGCAGGATATCCTACTTCATGTTTTGATAGTTTGTAGAATAGATTAGTAGTTTTTTACACATTCTATATTGGGGTTGTTATTATATTGTAAAGCAGAAAAAACGAGTTTGTACTATTTTTGTAATTTTGTAAAATATTTCAAAAATCTTCTGTTTTCAATAAAAATATCTACTAAAAAGACAGGGTGTCACGTTCGCAATTTTCTCGTCTTCTGAGACCCTCCCTGATTCTAGAGATTCCTGAAAGATCACTATTAATGTCTCCATCCAGTTTATTTATCCATTTAGTTATTCGAGCAATTTCTCCTAATCAGCTCTGCCTCCTCACTCTCTTGAATATTTGGGATATGTTTCATGTCATCTGCCGTGAAATCTGACGTGAAATAATTATTCAGTTTCTCATCTATTATTTGTTCCACACTACTATCTCTCCAGCGTCATTTTTCAGTGCCCCAGTATCCATTTCTGCTTCTCTTTTTTGCCCTTAATATATCTAAAGAGACTCTTACAATCGTCCTTTCTATCACTGGATAGCTTAACTTCGTATTTAATCTTCTCCGTCCTTATTTCTTATTTTGTTGCCTTCTGTTCATCTTTGTAAGCTTCCCAATCCTCTGGTTTCTCACTGCCATTTGCCATGTTATCTGCTTTCTCTTTTTCTTTTACCCTAGCCATGCATTCCCCAGTCATCCATGGATACCTCATCCTCCCTGTACAATGCATCTATTACCTCGGGATGAATCTCTGCTGTGACTCCTAAATTGCTCCGAGAAACTTCTGCCATAACTGTTCCACTGTCTGTCCTGCTCGGCTCCTCTCCCAGTCAATTCTACCTAGCTCCTCCCTCATGTCTTGGTAGGTGCCTTTATTCAGCTGTAATATTAACTCTGGTTCTACCTTCTCCCTCTCAAACTGAAGAGTAGGTTCAATCATGTTATGATCACTGCCTTCAAGGGGTTCCTTCACCTTAAGCTTCCTTCTCAAGTCTGCCCCATTGCACAACACTAACTCCAGTATTGCCCATTCCCTTGTTGCCTGCACATAAGGTGCTCCAAATATCCATCTCGTAGACATTCCACAAATTCCTTTTCTTGCAAACGACTGCCAGTGATTTTCCCAGTCTACCTGCATATTGAAATCCCCCAAATCAGTGTACCTTTGCCTTTCCTACACATGCTTTTTTTTCTTGCCATCTCCTGTTCTGTCTTGTGTCCCAGCTCCTGCCTACGATTCTTAGGCCTGTACATAAATCCACCTATGGTTTTGCACCTTTGTGGTTCCTCAATTCTGCCCACACATATTCCATACCATCTGACTCTACTTCGAGTAATGGGAACTGAGTGATGGGACTGCAAAATACTCCAGCATTACCACAAATTTCGAGCTAAGTCATTGAGTAAAAAATATTTAATTGTCAATTACTTTGAAATGTCGCCAGAGTGTATATCTTTGGCCAAATATTCTGTCTGTATTATGGAAGAATACAAACTTTTGAAAATGTGAGAGAATGAAGATATGACGACGACATGAGTCTATAAAGAGATTAAGATGGGTCAAGTGAACAGCCAAATATTGGTGTATAGAGCACAGTTGGAAAATATGTCTATGCTCAAAGTTGTCTGAAGGTTGAATGGAAACGCAGGGTATTATTTCAATGGAGAGATTGGCTTGAGGCACAGAGGAACCGAGGAACTGGGAACCTGAATTACAAAATAAAACCTTTCGGTGCACATCATTTTTTAGGGAGGTAAGTTAAATGTTGAAAGTTTCTGAAATAGAATACATTTAAAAATAGGGAATATTTTCTACAGATCTACAAGGTAATGGTTTAACCACATCGAAAGTGCTATGACCACAATGATATGAAATGCTGTACAGAGAAGATTCATTCAGCTGACTCTTGTGAGGATCGTTTATTTCAGGAGGAAATCTTGAACTGACTGGCCCTGGATCTGCTGGGGTTTAGGCAAACAACATGTGATCTTGTTTAACTCCAGAATATTCCAAGTAGTTGTTACAAATTGAATTCTGAAACAATATTTCAGCTTGTGTGAGCGATTACCACGAGTGGACGGAAGAATATCTCAGTAAAGAAGATGGTGATTTGATGTAATCCTCTCAAAGTGTTGTGTCTTTGTGGAACTCTCTTCCCAGATAGCATTGAGGGATAAGGCATTGAATAATCCTAAAACAGATTGTTGACTAAGAATGACGCACTAACGTTGTCAGGGCAAAGGAGTGATGTGTGATTGAGGTCACAATCAGATCATCCACGACCTTATCACATGACGGAGCTGTTTAGATTCCTTATTCCTGACGCTAGTTTCTACATTTTTGTTGTCTTCAGATACTGAAAAAAAATGACACGTTTCTCATGAACATGAAGATTTTTCTTTTCAGATTATTGGGCACAGCTTTCCATATGTGACTTTTAAACGGCACTCAAAAGCACTCAGGAAAGATTCATGATGTTGTAGAGACATCAGGAGCATAGGACAAAGGGAAAGCCTCGCTTGAAACTGCTTTAGGAATCAGATTGGGTCGAATGGATAACTTTAACAATGCAGATTCCTTTCAGTTGTTGTTATGAGGTGCGTTTCATTAGCAAGGCCAGCATTCTGTTGCCTGTGTTTAATTTCTGATCAGAATATGGTGATCAACCCCAGGGGTTCTTGTGGCACAGGAACACTAACAGGTGGAGGAACAGAGGGATCTTGGGGTCTATGTACATAAATCTTTGAAGGTTGCGACTCAGGTGGATAGAGTTTGTAAGAAGGCCTATGGAGTATTATCGTTCATTAGCAGAGGGATTGAATTCAAGAGTCGTGAGGTGATGTTGCAGCTGTACAGGACTTTGGTTAGGCCACATTTGGAGTACTGTGTGCAGTTCTGGTCGCCTCACTTTAGGAAAGATGTGGAAGCTTTGGAGAGGGTGCAGAGAAGATTTACGAGGATGTTGCCTGGAATGGAGAGTAGGTCGTACGAGGATAGGTTGAGAGTTCTCGGCCTTTTCTCGCTGGAACGGCGAAGGATGAGGGGTGACTTGATAGAGGTTTATAAGATGATCAGAGGAATAGATAGAGTAGACAGTCAGAAACTTTTTCCCCGGGTACAACAGAGTGTTACAAGGGGACATAAATTTAAGGTGAAGGGTGGAAGGTATAGGGGAGATGTCAGGGGTGGGTTCTTTACCCAGAGAGTGGTGGGGGCATGGAATGCGCTGCCCGAGGGAGTGGTAGAGTCAGATTCATTGGCGACCTTTAAGCGGCATTTGGATAGGTACATGGATGGGTGCTTAATCTAGGATAGAAGTTCGGCACAACATCGTGGGCCGAAGGGCCTGTTCTGTGCTGTATTGTTCTATGTTCTATGTTCTATGTTCTATGAATGTTACAACGGGAGAAATAGGGTTCTTAACAATTTGATAGTGAAGGGAGAATGATATAGCTTCAAATCCTGTGTGTCCTTGGAGATTGTATTCCTCACTATTTGATGCTCACAAGCTATGGAAATAGTGAGACCACATTCTCTGTTTCCAATAATTAAAGTGACAGTCATACAGCATACAAACCGACCCTCCAGCCCAAAACAAATACATCAGCCAGAAAACACCAATCTATGTTATTCCCAGTTACCTGAAGACCTATAGCCTACTATTCCCTTTCATTTTGCGTTTAAACGCTGCATTACCGTGTATCTGTGTACTGAGCTGTTTTGTTCTTTCAATATATGCACGAAATGATTTCACAGAAATAGATCACACAATTTCAATGACAGCGTCAAACCCATCAGATCAATAAAATGTCCTCATTGTTTAATAATTATTAGAAAATCGGGTTGTCTTTTTAGTTCATTTGAGATTTTAACGTCGCTAGACCAGCATTAATTGCCCTTGAGAATTTCCAGTCCAGTTGATGTTGGTCCATCCAAGTGGCTGTTGAGAGGGAGTACCAGCAGTGCATCTCATGTGACGGTTTAACTGGGAGTAAATATTACTGGTGGTGGATGGAGTGTTAAACAAACTGCCACGTTGTGATGAACAGCTCGCAAGATAACAGACTCTTTGTCAATACAAATATATGGGAAGGAATTCATTAGTCTTCAGAGAAATAACAACCTTACACGAGAAGTCTATATAATAATGAAACGAAGTCTGTTTCTGTGTTATTGGTGAACTTAAAATAACTGTGTTAAACAGCTGAAGTAATGCTGATGCTGTCGTTGGGCAATTCTTGCACTGTGCATGTGAATTATCCTGGATGATTTCAGAGATGGCTGGGCTGTCCGAAGTTGAGTAAGTGCTGATACTCCATGGGATGATGCTTATTAGTAATCTCGTCACTTACTAAGCACAGTTCGATGGAACAAGCCAACAAGTCCAACTGTCTGCTGCTTCAGTATATATCAGAGCTTTCATGGATGCCAACACATGGAATCATTTAATAAAGACAACGCCCATCGTGTCTCCATCACTCAGTGCTGATAAAAGTGCTATATAAAGTTTGTGAGGTTACCTTCCTGAACCACCCTCCCAGACAATGCATTTTTGACACATATTATGCTCTGGGTTCAAAACAGATTTCACAAACTCTCTCTTAGTATCCTCTCTTTCACTTCAAACGTATTTCCCCATTGACTAAGGGGAATAGCTGTTGTCTGTTCACTCGTCCCATACCTCTCATGCTATAGTACACCTCTGTCAGGTTCACCCCTCACCCTTCTCTGCTCCAAAAGCAAATGTAACCTATCTTCATGGTTTGAGTTCTCTCTTGTCTTGTTACATCTTCCAAAATGCAACACCTCACATATCTCAGTTTTACCTCATTATGACCCACTGGCTAATCATTGTGTCATCTACAACATTGTTTATCATCCTCCAATATCACCCACCCCCCACCATCTCCCACATTCTTATCATCACCATTTATGAATTTCAGAAAAAAAACTTGATTTTCTTCCTGTTCTACCAACGTGGTTTCAGAATTGGGAATTCCAGTCTCTTGTTTTTTCCAATTTTGGTGAATTTACAGCGTGAATCAGTTATGGTCTTTTGTGAGAGAGCCTCAAACAGTATTTTGGACATGGAGTTGAATTCTGCTTTTATACTCTGCCCCTCTGCATGTATTATTCATAATGCTTGGACATCATTAACCTTGGACTAACTTTTGGCACCTTGTCCTGCAGCATTTCCATTTTACGTGGTCCTGTAATTTATTCTTTACAATATTCGTTGTAATAGTCGGAGCTGAAAGAACCCTTTCATCTGCAGGATGGACACAGGCTTATTCATTAATTTTGTTTGAAAGAGCTAGAGCAATGATGATAAAGATTGAATTAAATTCTGGATTATAAACACACTATAGAAGTTAATTCACGTTCTCATTTCTACGTTGAATGGGAAGCAAATACAAAGAACAAATACCCAACATTCTGAATATTGTTTGAAAAGTGATGTCATGTAGATATAATGCATTAAAGAAGACCACGCAATAATTTTCTTTTGAATATTGCGAGGACATTGTTCAAACAAACAGTGTTCTTGTCTTTTGCTCCTTATTCTTTCAACTTATATTTCCCTGTAATTCGAGGTGAGATCAGAGTGACTTCCCTTTCAATCGAAGCAGGACTTGACTGAGGGTGGAATCAAGGACCCTGAGCAAAACTATGATTAATGGGAATTGGAGAACATTCTGCAGTGGGAATGGGAACAAGAGAAAAATCAGTCTCTGAAAGGTATCTTCCAAGTTGCATGTCATCCTGACAAGGGACTAATTTGCTGTTCCTTCACAAGTATTTGTTAAAAAATCTTGGAATGCCCCTACAAACAGCTCTATCTGAATCTGCTTCAGTTCGGATTGAAGAGGTAAAATAGGGCAACTCTGTGTCGCTTATTCCAGAGCCATTGGGGATGACAAATTAAGTCTGCCCTTGCTGGTGCCTTCCAAATCCCGGAAGAATATGTCTTGTTAAAAATACAAAGATATTTTATGTTTTCATAGTTATATGCAAACTATCAGAAAGGTAAGACCTTGCTGGATGAGTACGATGCCAGTGACAACAGGAACATGATAAGAATTTGATAACAATTGGGATCAGTACTTCAATCAGTTATATTCAGAGGATTGCTCATGTGATGTCATGACCACAGAGTTCAACATTTTCATGATGCATTATGACAATGGCAATAAACTATCGGTATTTAGGGAGTTGTCAGGCACAGAGTTTTTAATTATTCATTCAAAAACCGTAACTTGAGCGTCAACAGAAATGGCAGCTTCACTGTTCCCTTTCAGATCAGACAAATATCCACAGTCCAAAAGAGTAACTAAGTTGAAAGTGCAGGAAAACATGTGCAGGTTCTGAGAAGAGAGAATACGTAATTAACTTCTTGAGTCCAATATGAGTTTTTTCAGAAGATGATCATATCAGACTCAATATGCTGCCTCTGTTTCTACCTCCAGATCCTGACTCATCTGTGGTGTTTTGTCACTGTTTACTCTTTGTATTTCAAATTTACATTTTCCCCAGTATTCCCAAGCACAGTGACTCCGTTTTGAGGGAGGGGGGGGGTATGGTGTGTCAGTGGTTAGCATGGTTGTTTCACAGTACCAGGGATCCGGTTTGGGGGAGAGGGGGAGGCCACCATGGTGTCTCAGTGTTTAGAACGGCTGTTTCACAGTACCAATGGCCCGGTTTGTGGGGAGGAGGGGGAGGGGGCATGGTGTCTCAGTGGTTAGCACGGCTGTCTCACAGTACCAGGGACCCAGTTTGGGGGGGGGGGGGGAGAGCGGGAGAGGGAGGGCAGCACGGTATCTCAGTGATGAAGACAGCTGTCTCACAGTCCCAGGAACACAGTTTACACTGTATTGAGTTTTGACATTCTCCACGGGTCTGCTAGTGTTTCCTCATGGTTCCTTCTACAGTCCAAACTGATTCAGTGTATTGGTCATGATAAATTACCCACCATGTGCAGCTAGGTGTGTTAGCTATGGAAAATGCTTGTATAAGCTAGAAAACGGGTGAACAAATGCAAGTGCAGAAGTAGGATATGAGGTGGTTCTGGGTGAAATGCTGTGCAGACAGTCAGTGTGGATTCAATGGGCCAATGTCCCACAAAATAAAAAAAAAGTTAAATCAAACAAAATAAGTTACTGGTGATCAGAAACAAAAAGAAACAGAGTGCTAGGGAAACAGTAGTTTTGGCAGCCTCTGTCGAGAGAAAAATAGAGTTAGCATTTGAATCCACTAAACATGTATCAGATCTGAAAGCACCTGGGAAATTGTGGAATGTGTGTTGGTGGAATGATTGGAGTATATGGAGAAATAGAAGGATTAAAAATGGATTATTGATAATCAGCTGCGATGGAATTAAAATGTGAGAGTATTTTCACGAATTTTCACCTTTTCGCATATTCCTGTGTATCATGCACATGTAGGTATGTTTCCAAGTCCATGTTTCACGTGAGTTCTCTCCTCTCCACCTCTCTTTCCTGAGTGTGGACATCTTCCATTCATTAATGGGCCAGCATTTATTTCCCTTTCCGAGTTGCTCTTGAGAAGGTGTTGGGGAACTGCCTTTCTAAACCCATGCACTTAGACATACTATCGGCTACAAGTACTCAGGTCTGTCTGGTTTCACTTCTTTGAGAACTTGTAGTATTATGCCTTAATAGCTGGCATGGGCATTGCAAATGGGCATTTGAGAGTCTATCATTGCTGACGGCCTGGAATCGCATGTAAGTCAGACCAGTGAAGATAGCAAATTTCCTTCTGTGAAGGACACTAGTGAGCCAGGGCTTTTTAGTTTTGACCACCAACAATATTTCATTAGATTGCTAATTCCAAATGTTTTATTGAATTCAAGTTCCACCGTCTGCTGTGGTGGGTTTGAAGTCCGGGTTTAGGTCATTGTAAGATGTACTTAGCAGGCTGAATGACATCAATCTATTCCTGCATAAATCCTTAGAGGGCAGAATGGTCTCATTACAACGATGCTGACTGGCTGAGTGGGAACTTCCTTTATCTCTGTAATATTACTGAGTGCTTCAGAGAACAACACATGGGTTAGGAGCAGCAGCTGGTCATTCAGCCCCTCGAGCCTGCTGCACCGTTCAGAATGTGCATTGCTGATGTGATTGTAACTAAATCTCCCTCTCCAGTCTGTTCCACTAAACTTGGATTCTGTTGTTCATCAAAGACCTATGGAAATCAACCTTGAGTGTTTTCAGTAACCCAGTCTTCATTGCTACTTTTGCATGAGAACACCACAGATCACACAACCCTAAAGAGAAAGGAGCATCCCTGTCTCAGTCTGAAATGGGAAGGTGCTTATTCTCAAAATGTGCTATCCTCAAACCAATCACCACTCTTTTGAGATACAGGGAGATTATAATTAGGAACAAATATTGACCATTCAATCCCCAAACCTACTCATATTCCCATTAACTCTCCTAAATCACATACTTACCAATTTGGGTCTCCACTGAACTTGTGGGAAGACAATCCCAGGCACCACAAGATCATATCAGCATGAGACACTGGAGCATAATAAGGCCATTCAGCCCAACTACTCTGCCATGGTATTTGATCACGGCTGAAATGTTTATCAACCCCATTATTGTGTCTTCAACTGACCATTGATTGCTTATTAATAATATATATATGTATTAAAGACATTGTGTGTGCCTGCACGTGGGGTTGTGTTCGTGGTGTTTGTGTGTAAATGTCTATATCCATGTGCGTATCTCTGTGTGCATGTGTTATGTGTGTTAGTGTCAGTATCTACGTTTGTGTGCACCTCTGTCTGCATCTTCATGCAATGTTTTTGACGAAAATACATTGAAATTGGAATCAGTCTCCTTCCTCCTCTCTCTCTGTCTGACCCTGTTGTTCATAGAGCTCATGGAATCCCTACAGTGTGGAAGCAGGCCCTTCGGCCCAACACATCGACACTGATCCTTCGAAGAGTAACACACCCAGACCCATCCCCCTACTATCCTACTTTTATGCATGACTAATGTCCCTAATCTACACACCCCCGGACACTATGGGCAATTTCCCTTCGCCAATTCACCTAACCTTCACATCTTTGGACTTTGGGAGGAAACTGGAGCACCCAGAGAAAACCCATGCAGACACAGGGATAATGGGCAAACTCCACACAGTCAGTTCCCGAGGGTGAAATTGAACCTGGGTACCTGGTGCTGTGATGCAGCAGTGAGAACCAATGAGCTTTATGATTAGATTCATACAATTCTACCCTCTGCTGGCCTTCCTGCACCACTGCATCATTTGTTATCTTAACTCTCTGATAAGATAACAAATCCTTTACTGTCGATCTCTGAAACTGCATTGCTGTTCAGTTTTTCGAATGATATCTTTGAACACACAGAACAGTTTCATCAATATTGAGCGATATTACTGCTAGGCCTTTGTCAGGATTTTTCAATATTTTCTCACATTTTTTAAGCATTGCAAGACACAGAATGAGAAATAAATTCTTATTTCCGTACAAAATGGTTCACTCAGAGGTGAGCATTTCCATTCTGACAGTCCCAAGTATATTTGCAACCCTCCATCTACCAGCATTGTGTCTGTGTGTGTGTGTGTGTGTGTGTGTTGATGGTGCTGTGAGCTGCTGCCCTCTCTCCCACCCAGACCGAATCATTGTATGTTATCACACTCTGCGACTGTCACTGCAGTTGCATGCAGAGGCCAGCTGCGGGAGAGATTGTGTCATTTTAAGCACCACAGAGACTGTCAGAACTGCACCCACATTTAGATACTCACAGACATGGGTGTGAGTTAATGGAAAAGCACAGCTGGTCAGGCAGCATCTGAAGTGCACGAAAATCGCGGTTTCGAGCTCTTCATCAGGAAGTGTAAATCCTGGAAATGTGGTCTGTCCAGAACCTGAGAAAGCCTCAAAATCCCCACCTTTACATTGTAGTCCTCTCGAGATGAATAATAACATCGTATTTGCCTTCTGAACTAATGACTCAATCTACAAGTTTATCTTCAGCGAATCCTGGACTTGGAATCCCAAGTCTCTTTGAATTCAGATTTCTGAATTTTCTTCCCATTTAGCAAATAGTCCATGCCTGTATTCTTCATACCATAATGCATGACCCCACACTCTCCATCTAATACTCCTTTTCCCATTCTCCTAAACTGTCTAAGTCTTCCTGCAGGCTCCCTGCCTCCTCAATACTACCTGCCCATCCACCTATCTTTGCATCATCTGCAAAGGTAGCCAGAATGCCCTCAGTTCTGCCGTACAATTCATTAACCTACAAAGTGAAATGTTGTGCTCCAAACACTGACCCTTGTGGAACACTACTAGTCACCAGCTGCCATCCTGAGAAGGACCATTTTATCCCCACTGTGCCTCCCGCCAGATAGCCATACTTATCCATGTTCGTACTTGGCCGCGAACACCATGGGTCTTTATCTTACTCTGCAGCCTCCTGTGCGGTACCGTATTAGAGGCAAACTGATTGTCTACATTGCTAACTCCATTGTGTCTCCTTGATCTAAACTGCTTGTTACCTCTTCAAAGGATTCTCATTAACTTGAGGGAAAGGTATTTATTGAAATGGGGAGCAATCACAACATCAGGGTTATTCGTAAAGTGGAAGTGTTCCTCAAAGCAGTCTCTGGTCTCCCAAGTGTAAGGTAGACTGCATTTTGAGCAGCAATGACAGGAGACTGGATTGAAAGTGTACAAGTGAAATGTTGCTTCACCTGGGAGGTGTGTTTGGGGCCTTAGACAGTGAGGAGGGAAGAGGTGAATGGGCAAGCTTTGCAGCTTCTGCAATTGCATGGGAAGGTGCCACGAGGAAGTGGGGGAAGGGTTCGAGGTGATGGAAGGTGTCAGAAAGGGGATCGTTACTGTGAAATGCTGGCAGTGGATGGGAGGAGAAGATGTGTTGAAGGTGCTGTTCGACTGGAGGTGGTGGAAGTAGCGGAGGATGATTCTGTGAAAGTAGATTCTAGTGCAGTAGGAATTGAGGGCAAGGGGAGATCTATCATTGTTCTGGGAAAGAGGGGAAGGTATGAGGGCAGAAGTGAGGGGGATGGGGCAGTCACAGCTCAAGGGTCAGTCCATCAGAGAGGATTTCTTATTTGAGAGAAAAGGTGGTCATGTCGGAAGCTTCCCACTGGAATGTGACATCCCCATACAGAAATGACAGAGCCAGAGAAACTGGGAGAATGGCATCACTCTCAGCTGATCATGTGTTCAGCCACATACGGAGCCACAAAGTAATTCAATAATATAAACAAAACCGTAGTCAGATGAAAGTTCTTGAACTGTCTTTAACAAAAGGATTTTTCGAACACACAGGTAAGAATAAGGGTAGATAGGTCGTCAGTAATTCATAGCTGGACTTTTAAAAGTGGTTGCAAAGTGACTGGGGGCACTGTGCGAAATATTCCATAATTCTCTGGATTACAGGAATGTTCCAGTGAAACTGGCGAACCTCCAATGTGGCGCCTGTCTTCAAGAATGGAGTGAGTCTTCAAGTGTTTAGATACTATGTTTGTCTGAATGATGCAGTATTTTTGAGAGGATGAATGGTCTCATGATATACTTTCATCCTGCGGGATTAAAAATATCTCCTTCTACTGATGTGTTACAAACTGGGGGACAAACATTTGCCTGAACCTGGGAATTATTTGGGAAACTATCTGGAATATTGTAAAAAACTACATTATCCAGAGAATTCTAGTTACAGTATTTTCCAGAAGAATTTATCACCATGTAGGGGTATTGCATAGGTGAGAGGGTGAGGAGGTGCTGCATGCAGTAGTGAGAGTGGTGGAGTGTGAGCCTTGTTCGGCAGTAGGTGCTATAACAGATATACAGTGAGTGTGAGGGAGCAGAGAGAATATGGTGACCCTTATCCTTATGTTATTGATGTTTGTCCTGTATTGCTGGAAATTTCTTCAGACAACAGATACTGCACTGAGCTGGTGGGGAGCTCAGACCATGCTCGGTTTGTCTGGTGGTGTGGCCTGCTCTGGGAATAGAATGGTCATCTTCTGTACCTCTTCTCCACTAGGATCTCCGTGTCCCTGTCAACAAACCGTGGTTTAATTGCCCCTTAAATGCCATGCTCAGGGGAAATTGTGCAAAGCAGCTCTGAACTGAGAAAGGTCAAACCTGTGCCCATTGGCCTTTTAAAAATGGCACCAGTGCTCACTTGGTAAGCTCTGAACATTGTTCAATCCTGGATGGATTGTGGAGCTGTAACCTAGCAGTATATTGGTCTACGCAGTATTTCATGATCAACAGATATCTCATCTTGCCTTATATGTGTCCGGGCTGGATCTGTGACAAGGAATGAGTATCCGATATAAATCCTGACATAACTATCACTCCTCTAGCTGGGTCAATTCTGCTGTCAAACCCCATATTTCTGCAATATGTTGTCCATTAAGCAATTGCCCAAGCAAAACGCGAACATCTATCCCTCTGTTATGGAGCAGAGCAGAACCCCTCAAAGTACATGGAGACGGTAGTCTCGGCCCGAATGTTTTCTTATTGTAAAGGTAAATGTCAGGTGCTGTGTTTCAGCTACAATTTAATTGGTCAAAATATATAACATTAAGCAAAACACAATCTATTCAAGCACAGTACACAAAATATAACGAACAAATGGGTGGCACGGTGGCACAGTGGTTAGCACTGCTGCCTCACAGCGCCAGAGACCCGGGTTCAATTCCCGCCTCAGGCGACTGACTGTGTGGAGTTTGCACATTCTCCCCGTGTCTGCGTGGGTTTCCTCCGGGTGCTCCGGTTTCCTCCCACAGTCCAAAGATGTGCAGGTCAGGTGAATTGGCCATGCTAAATTGCCAGTAGTGTTAGGTAAGGGGTAGATGTAGATGTAGGGGTATGGGTGGGTTACGCTTCGGCGGGGCGGTGTGGACTTGTTGGGCCGAAGGGCCTGTTTCCACACTGTAAGTAATCTAATCTAATCTAATAAGTGAATCTTGGAATAACTTAATTCTTTTGGAAATTTAAACAGAATAATAGGTTATTTAACTAACAGTAACTGATCCAATATGGTAACGGGGGAAAAAGTGAGGACTGCAGATGCTGGAGATCAGAGCTGAAAAACGTGTTGCTGGAAAAGCGCAGCAGGTCAGGCAGCATCCAAGGAGCAGGAGAATCGACGTTTCGGGCATAAGCCCTTGCCTGAAACGTCAATTCTTTTCCAGCAACACATTTTTCACCAACCAATATGGTAACATCCCAGAAACACAAATTTGTCTAAAAACAAATCCAGGAAATAGATTGTCTCACATACAGTTCTCAAACCCAGGCGGAAAGAACATCAAGAAACAATCAAAAGAGAAATCTCAGAGAGAGAGTGTGTAGCAGCCTGGAGAGATTTCCTGCCTTCCAACCCTGCTGAGAACCCCAGAATAACTGGCGAGTGGGAAAACTAATAATCCTGGTTCTGGGAGAAAATGACCATCACTCCACAGGACCAGGCCACGGCTGCAAGGACCACAAGGAATGGACTGTATCTACACAATATATGGCACTGTAGGAGCCTCTCAAAATGCCTAACTCCACTTAAGCCGTTAAATGATGGTCAAATAAATGTCAAAGTTAAACATAAATAAATAAACCGAAAGGATGCCCAGGCCTGATGATCAGACACAGACGTCGTTAGGTGCCCAGAAATTCCTACCCGGCCAAAACAAAGTACAATTATTGAGCTTTTGAGAGAAATCATCATCTCCCTCCCTCATCTCAAAATTAGAGATGTACCATTCACCCAACAGTCAGCGATGTCAATATTCCATCCAGTTCAAGTATTGTTGGGGTATGTCAGGGTTGTCATGAAATGAGTTAACTGAAGCTGATTGTTCAGTGACTGTTATTAATATCAGTCTTCCTGGATCTAACTGGGTCACTGGAGGCTTTCCCTCTTCCATAATTATGGCCTTCTTTCTACTTGTTATGCTATAGTATTTGGGGCAGAGTCAACCTCAACAAGATTGGGATCAGCGGATGCAGAGAGAGGGAGAGATCAGAATCTGAGAGCATTAGACTGTAATGTTCCAACAATGGATCAGAATCTGAGAACATTAGACTGGAATGTTCAAACAATGGATCAGAATCTGAGAACAATAGACTGGAATATTCCAACAATGGATCAGAATCTGAGAACATTAGACTGGAATGTTCAAACAATGGATCAGAATCTGAGAACATTAGACTGGAATGTTCCAACAATGGATCAGAATCTGAGAACATTAGACTGGAATGTTCCAACAATGGATCAGAATCTGAGAACATTAGACTGGAATGTTCAAACAATGGATCAGAATCTGAGAACATTAGACAGGAATGTTCAAACAATGGATCAGAATCTGAGAACATTAGACTGGAATGTTCCAACAATGGATCAGAATCTGAGAACGTTAGACTGGAATGTTCCAACAATGGACAGGAGTTTATCCTTTGGTCTTTACTGGTTTTCTCTGGATTGGGCATGGTTATAGTTGCAGATAGAAGCCGTACTGATGATTATTCAGGCAGATTACTACCCCATCCTCGCTATCGTTGGTGTTCCTGGTAAGCCTACCTCTGTCAATTCTATAAATGATGGTGAACGTTATTGTTACTTCGGTTATTGATATTTAGCAAATATAAACTTTCAGTCATAAACTCCACTTCCTTTTCATGCATTTCAAAATCTTTATGAATATATAAGAAGGAACTAGACTGATTAGAACTTTGAGTCCCCGTTTTACTCTAAACTGTTTTACCATTCTGGATTCTCTCTGTCATTAAAACGGTCAAATTCAACCTCTATAATATCCCCAGTCTCCACTTCTGAATGAGCTTGTCATCTACCCCTTTGTTAACTTCAAACTTTATGGCTTCACTTCTCTTCTGACCTTCCTTCCCCATTACAAATATTTTGACCACAGACTTTTTCTTGTCTCTACAGTTACTTTACACCAGGGACACTGTATCAGAGTAAGAATATCACTGACTGTGTACTTCAGAGGCACAGGCTATGACTCTAAAAGCTGGTGACAGAACAGAAATTCGAATGATAAAAATTGGAATGAAACCTAAATTCACTCATGGCAACCGTAAACCACCAGATTTATTTTTCCTCATTTTGCTGATAACCTTTGGTAAAGAACCTTAAGACTTTTGCCCAGTCTGGACTAAGTGTGAATTCAGACCCACAACATTGTGGTTGGCTCCATATTTTCTTGACAAATGGCCTCACAGTCAATAGCAATTAGTGATGGATAACAAATGCTGCCCTTACCAGTAATGCTGGCATCCTGGGAAACAACAACATTAAAAATGAAATAAACAAATGGATATTGAAGATTTGACATAAAATTCTGCAGCATCTAGAAGTGTTGGAGAATCTCAGTAGTCATGTCTCTCTGTCGGGCGAAGCACAGATAATGTTTCGAATGCAGTGATCCTATCAAAACGTAATGTAACTGGGAAATAATATTATTTATATCAGGGATGGTTAGAAGGGTGAGTGGGAGGTTTGTGTTGAATGAATTGATAAACGTTCAGAAAAAGAGAGACAGAGCAAGAGAAAGGCAAAACAAACAGAAGGATTGCTGATGATGAACTGGAAGGAAAATAGAATGGGAAGTTATTCTAACATTTCGCCTTCCGATATTCCTGAATATCATGTCATTTCGGTATGTCCCTGTTTAAAGTTAGTTATTTTCCTTCTATCTCTCTTCTCTGAGTGGGGTGATCAACTCCATCAGCAATACTGGTGCTGCACGTCAAGTTGCTCAGATACAGAGAAACCTAATGTTACATTGTCAACTGCTTCTGTAGACAGATGAACTGGTATCGGGAGACTGTGTGGAGACGTAATAGCTTTCTTCGCTAGGAAGAGAAACTGAGGAGAGGGAGGCATTTACAACCCTGAATGGGTTGGGGGAATTGACTTGCTGCTGTCATTAGAAATTCAGTGGAGTTTTTTTGGATTGGATTCTCGGGTTTGTATCGTCAGCTGCTGCGTTCATTCAGGAAGACCCGATGCTCTGGTGAACCCACTCTGGACAGTGAATTTACAGAGTGTCTGGGTGCATGGGAAACAAATGGAGCTGAGACTCCACAGAAGGGAAGCTCTGTAAACAGGGTGGGGCTGGGCACTGCACATTCCTCCCTTGGATTTCCAGGAACATTTGTCTAAAATGGACCCATGACAAGTGTCAAGTGCAAAACCAGTTTGTTTCAAAAATGAGGTGGTCACTGAGCTGTGTCCCCTCATTCAGTATAACCTGCCGCTTCGCACCAGGGTGCTGACTCTCACCATGAAGTGAACTGTTACAATTCTGGAACTTTCCAGGCAGGAGTGCATAATGTATCCACCATCTCTGAAGTGCAGTCCTCCGATGTACCAAGAGCTGTCAGAAACCATCTGCCTGTTGAGAAGAATACATTGGTTCCATCTCCACAGGGGAAGGTGCAGAAACTAACTTCCAGAAATAGGGAAGAGGGGGACTGGTAAAAATAAGAAACTGCTGGAAATTAGAATTAATGAAAACTATGTTTTTTGAAAATCTAATTGAATTGAAGTTTCATAAGTTGCTGAATCTGCAGAGCTGCATCCCAGAGTATTCAGGAGGTGGTATTAGAGCTCAATAGACAATAGACAATAGGTGCAGGAGTAGGCCATTCTGCACTCCCTCAATAGCCAGAATGTCTTTCCTCAAATTTGGAGACCAGAACTGCACACAATACTCCAGGTGTGGTCTCACCAGTGCCATGTACAGCTGCAGAGGAACCTCTTTTCTTCTATACTCAATCCCTCTTGTTATGAATACCAGCATTCTATTAACCTTCTTCACTACCTGCTGTACCTGCATGCTTACCTTCGTTGATTGGTGTACAAGAACACCCAGATCTCTTTGTACTGCCCCTTTACCTAAATTGATTCCAATTAGGTAGTAATCTGCCTTCCTGCTCTTGCCACCAAAGTGGATAACCATGCATTTATCCACATTAAACTGCATCTGCCATGCATCTGACCACTCACCTAACCTGTCCAGGTCACCCTGTAATCTCCTCACATCTTCCTCACCGTTCACCCTGCCACCCTGTTTAATATCATCAGCAAATTTGGTAATGTTATTACTAATACCATCTTCTATATCATTAAAATATATTGTAAAAGCTCGTGAAAGAACTACTAATTATTCTTCAAAGCTTGTTATATTCTGGAAAGGATCCTGCAGACTGGAAAGCAGCTATTGTAAACGTAAATATTTACAACAGAACGGAGAGGGAAAACAGAAAACTAAGTAGCTCTGTATCAGCTGTGAGAAAAAGACATTGTAACCTTTTGTAATGGATTTGAGAACTAGACACTTGGAGAATAGTGATCTGATTTGGTAGAGTCGGCTTAGATTCTGGAAAGGGAAATTATCTTTGATTAACTTGCTGGAAATTATGGAGATTGTCCGCTGTGACATTGAAAATTGAGAACCAATAGGAATGGAGTATTTATTTTTTCAGCTGATATTTGACATTGTTGAATACAGTTGAGTGGGGAAATTTAAATTCCATGGGTATGTAGATGTGAAATATATACTACATGGTATAAAAATTGGATGTTGGAGACAATGAAGGGAGTGGGATTTTTCTCTGGACTGAAGGCTTGTTGGGTATCAGAATAATCAGTGTTTGCCCAATAGCTGTTCACGAGTTTTAAAAACTGAATCAGATGTGAACAAACATCTTCAGTCACATTTATGTTTTTTTTCAATGGTGAGAAATTGGGAAGTGTTGTTGTTTAAAAGGACCTGGATGACCTTGGTCATAAGTCAGTAACAGAATTATTGCGTTGCAGGAAGTAAGTAATATGTGGCTTTTCATGCAAAATGATTGAAGTCCCAGAGTTGGTATATCTTTCCTAATGGTAGTGTTTTTTTGAGAGAGTATTTGGTGCATTGCGTATAGATTTGGTCTGTTTTATAAATAATGATCTCTTTGTTACTGAGAGAGTCCAAAGGAGTTTTACCAGACTAAACCCTGGCATGATGTTATCAGAAGGAGAGAGTGCAGGAAATATGAGTTTAACCTGTAGCTCTGTGAGAGAATAAGAAGTTGATACTTGATGGTTACGGACAGACACTCATTACATCCTAAACAGCTGAATAGGGTCAAAATTGCACACTATTCATTGGATGTTTGATTCCCAAAAGTTTGCATGTCTCTGCAGAGCCTCCATGTCGATTGACAGAAAGGTACAGGCTCTGAATGAACTCTGGGCACTTGAATGCACAGTTACTGTGTGACACTGTACTAAATGTCACTTTGTACACAAGCCTGTCAGCAGTCACAATACCTTCGTTTTGAAAGAGTTAACAATTCTGCACAAGCTTCTGACCTCCATAGAGACCATGGGTCTGCTTTCTTGAAGATGGAAGACATCTTGGAAAATGGTTAATAAAGTTGGCTTCATTCCTACTACCAGAAAACCATGTGAAAGTAGCACATAGGCAGTATGAGTAATTCGCCGTGTGGACCTGTTTGGAACAGTCCACCTGTTCAGTCACTGCTCCATTTGTTTGTGATTTTGCAGCATCTCTGGCACCTTCCCGTTCCTGTATTAGTGACTTGTGAAGCTGAATGACGTCTTCCTGTTCCTTATGTACGTGACTCCGGGCGTGAAATGGTCTCTTTCTGATCCCATGTAAGTGACATGTGGGAGTTAGCAGATCCCTTCTTTTCCTGTGTAATAGGCAGGAGGGATTGAATGAGCTACCACACGTCCTGTCCAGTAGTTTGATTGGCTAAGTAACTTCCCCATATTCTTGTGAACCCAGATTGTGGTGCAGAATGAGCACCTCCGTTTACTGTGGAAATGTGCAGTGTCTGCCATTGCTGTTACATGAATGTTACCCAGGCTTTAACAGCATAATCTTGAATGGTGTCCAGTTCTAGTTGCACATGGACACTCTCTACTTCAAGAGCTGAGTAGTGACAACTTGTTTTGAACATGATGTAAACTTCTGTGAATATCCCCATTCTTTCTCAGTTTGGACTCAATGGCCTCCTCCGACACTGTTGGGATTCTATAATGACCAACTGGAGATGCCTGGGCTGAGGGAGCTACACCGAGGATCTCCTACAAATGTGTCCCATGGCTGAGATGATTGATGTCCGCTGGTGATAGCCATCTTCCGTTGTGCATGTGACTGATTCCAAACAGTGGAGAGGTCACAATCGATTCTCATTAAGTGCGATTTTGCTCAGACTCCTTGATGTCATCCTCAGTCTAATACTGCCTTGAGTTCAGGGCCAGTCTCTCTTACCTGAGCCCCCGTGTTTACTCTTTTGTTCACATCAATAGGTCATGGTGTAGAAGCAGAGAATGTTTTCTTCAAACAGAGGGTAGTGAATATCAGGAATTCTCTTGCACAGAGAGTTAAGGGAGCGAGATCACTGAAAGGGACCAATGGTGTTCTTCAGGGATCAATTCTGGGACCTCTGCTCGTTGTACCCTTTATAAATGACTTAGATGAGGAAGTGGAAGGGTGGGTTAGTAAGTTTGCTGATAACACGAAGGTTTGTAGATTGATACATAGCGTGGGGGGCTGTTGTAAGTTGCAACGGGATATTGACATAATGCCGAGCTGGGCTAAGAAGCGGCAGATGAAGTTCAAATTGGAAAAGTGTGAAGTGATTATTTTTGTAAGTTTGAATTTGAATTTGAATGCAGGGTTATAGGCAGAATTCTTTCCAGTGTGGAGTAATAGAGGGATCTTGGTGTTCATATCCTTACATCCTTCAAAGTTGCGGCCTAAATTGACCGGGTTGTTAACAAGGCGAATGGTGTTCGCGTTCATTAACAGGGTGATTGATTTTAAGAGCTGTGAGGTTATGCTGCAGCTCTATAGAGCCCTGGTTAGACCACACTTGACATATTGGGTCCAATTTTGGTCATCCAATTAAAGGAAAGATACGGAAAATTTAGAAAGGGTGTAGAGGAAATTTACCAGAATGCTGCCTGGACTGGAGGGTAGGTCTTATGAAGAAAGTTTGACAGTTAGGGCTTTTAACATTGGTGTGAAGAAGGATGAGAGGTGACTTGATAGAGATAAACAAGATGGTGAGAGGCATATATATATATTGGATAGCCAGAGGCTTTTTCCAAGCCAGAAATGGCTATCACGATGGGGCATCATTTGAAGTGAGGTTTCGAGGAGATCTCAGAGGTCAGATCCTTACACAGAGAGTGGTGGGTGCATGAAATGCACTGCCAGCAGTGGGATTTAGTCAGGTATATTAGGGACATGTAAGTGACTCTTACATAGGCACATGGGAGGATAGTACAATGTAGTGTATGTAGTCTAGTCTGATCGGAGAGTAGGATAAAAGATCGGTGGAACATCGAGGGCCGATGGGCCTGTACTGTGCTGTACTGTTCTATGTTGTATCTTCTATTTCAAGGGGGGTAGATGGAGTTTGACCCCTCAGAGACGTGAGGGCTATGAGGAATCGGGCATTAAAGAGGATTTGAGAACTAGAGCAGATCAACAATGACCTTAGTGAAGAGCAAGGCAGGATTGGGGTTTGAACGATTTGTTCCTGTTTCTGATGTTCTCCCATTCTGTTATTGAAAAGTTAGTGGGTGTGATTTTCCTGGTACGTCTGTTGTTGAATATTGCAGTTAAGGACACCAGAGGACTCTGTGAGAAATCACTAGGTGAGGTCTGGGGCAAGCATGTCAAACGTGTTCTTCACCATCCTGTGACACCACTTTCAAGGAACTGTCAACCTGCACCTGTAGGTCTCTTTGTTCAGTAACATTCCCGAGGGCACGACCCTGCTTTAATTTACCAAAATGTAAAACCTCACAAATATCTAAATTAAACTTATCTGCCAGTCCTTGGCCCTTTGATGGTCAAGGATGCCGCTGTACTGTAAGATAATCTTCTTCACTGTCCGCTACACCACTCTGTTGATGTTATCTGCAAACTTATTAACAATGCCTCTGATATTCACATCCAAATTATTTATCTGCATGTTGAAAAGCAGTGAGCTCAGCAGTGATTCTTTCAGGACACCCCTGGCCACATTCCTCCAGTCTGGAAAACAATCCTTTACCTTCAAGACAATTTTGTATTTAATTGGTTAACGTTCCCTGAATTCCATGTGACCTAACCTTAGTAATCTGTTAGAATGAGGAACCTCATTAAATGCCTAGCTGTAGCCAGTGTAAACAATGTACATCAGACTACCTTCTTCAACCTTCTTTGTCACGTCTTCAAAATACTCAATCACATTAATGATACTTGATTTACATGGCACAAAGCCATGTTGACTACCCCAAACCAGTCATTGTCTTTCTAAATGCATGTAAAACATATCCCTCAAAACCTCCTCCAACAACCTACACTATGCTGACGTTAGGCTCACTGAGTTGATAGTTAACTGTGTTTTTAGATCACTGTTTCCTTTTCTAGTCCCACTCTTCTACTGGTCCCAAAATTTTCAATTATTACTAGGTTAATGAAATGGCCAATGATACAGATCTCAGAGTGTGTCAGGGTCAGTGTTAGGAACAAGTCAGGCAGATTTCTTTCATCTGCTAAAACAACATGTTTACGACTAAAACAATGTTACTCAAACTATGATCGAAAGAAGAATGATGAGTGGGTATTGAAAACATGTACATTTAGTTTTCCCTTTGAAAAATACTGAGGAACACACACACACACACACACACACACACACACACACACACACACACATACACACACACACACACACACACACACACATACACACACACACACACACACACACTTGATGGAGAAACAACCTGGAAATCAAAATCTCTGCGATGTTAACTTGAAAGAACGTTGTCCAAATATTATTGGAACTCATGACAAAAGGAAAAATGAGAGTTTGGCCCAAATGTTATTCTACTTGGAGCGTCAGAGAGTCCTACAACATGAAGACAGGCGCTTTGCCCCAAATTAGTCTATGTTGACCTTAATGTCCATCCACGCTAAACCCATTCCCCTGCACTTGGCCCATATGTTTCTGAACCTTTCCTCTCCATGTTCTTGTTCAATTGCCTTTTAAATATTGTTAATGTAAATGTCTTAACCACTGACAGCTCATTCCATATGCATATCACCCTCTGTGAAACATATCCCCTTCTTGGTCTCTTTTATTATTTCCCCTCTAACCTTTAGCTGATGCACTCTAGTTCTCGATTCCAAAACTCCGGGAAAAAAGACTGTGATCATTCACCATATCCGTTCCTCCCATTATCTTGTACCTTTCCGCACCATCAGTCCCCCTCAGTCTCCTATGCTCTAAAGAAAAATGTCATTGCTTCTCCAACCTCTCCCTGTAAATCAGACTGTTGGGTTATGTGAACATCCTTGTAAATTTCGTCTGCAATCTTTCCAGTTTAATAACATCCTTCTGATAGCAATGTGACCAAAACTGAACACAACAATGCAAGTGCAGCCTCAGCAACATCCTGAAACTTGCAACAGAACTTCCCAACTTTCACACTCAATGCACTGACTGATGAATGCCAGTGTGCAAAAAACAATTTCACTCAACTGTCTGCCTGTGACTTTACTTTCAGAGAACCATGCACCTGTACTCTGTCCCTCTGTTCCACTACACCATTTAACTCCCTGCAATTCACCACGAAATTCCTGCCTTGATTTGACTTCACAAAATGCAAAACACACATTTGTCTGTATTAAACTACATTTTCCCATTTTTCGGCCCACTTCCCCAGCTAATCAAGGTCCTGCTAAAATTTCTGAAAACTTCCCTCACTTTCATCAGCAAATTCTGTTAGATTTACTGGTCTATAGTGCCCAGTTATTCCTTTCCTTCCCTTCTTGAATAAGGGAACAACATTCGCTACCCTCCAGTCTTCTGGGACCCCACCTGTAGCTAGCGATGATGCAAAAATATTAGCCAGAGTCCCTGTAGTTTCTTCTTTAGCCTCCTGCTGTGTTCTTTGATGCATATGATCAGAACCAGGAGATTTCTCCACCTTTCTACATTCTAATACCTGTACATCCAACACCTCCACTACTATGATGACTGTCCCCAAAGATATCACCACTAACTTCCATAAGCTCCCACATCAAGTCTTGATGTATTTATCTATGATAAATACAGAGGAGAAATATTAATTAAGAACCTTCAGAATTTCCTGCAGTTCTGCATATACATATCCACTTTGGTCCTTGAGGGGTCGTATTCTCACCGTAGTTATTCTCTTTTCTTTAATGTATGTAAACAACCTCTTTGGATTCATCCTGATCTTCTCAGCCAAGGTTATCTCGTGCCCCCTTCTCACCCTCCTGATTTCCTTCTTCAGTAAACTCCTGTATTCCCTGTATATGTCCAGGGATTCCTTTGATCCCATCTGCCTGCACCTCACCCACGCCTCCTTCTTTTGGTTAAAGCCTCAATATCTCTTGTCATCCAGTGTTTCCTCTTCATGCCAACTTTGCCCGTCACCCTCACGGGAGCATATAGACCTTGAACGCTTGTTATCTCATTTTTAAATGCCCCCCCCCCCCCCCCCCCCCAGTTGCTGGAGGTCTGTTTGCCTGCAAACAAACTACTCCAATTAGCCCCTGCAAGTTTCTGTCTAATTCTATCAAAATTCACCTGGCCTCAAGTTAGATCTTGCAGCTGTGGACCAGTTTGTCCCTCTCCATAACTATTATAAAATTAATAGAACAATGGTAACTGGTCTCAAAGTGCTCCCCCACTGTCACCTCAGTCACCTGTCCTGCTCTATTTCCCAAGAGTAGGTCGAGTTTTGCCCCTCCCCAAGTAGGCTCCTCTACATACTGCTGGGGGAAATTTCCCTGAACACACTTCATACGTCCACCCAATCGAAGACCTTAATTCTGTGTAAGTCCCAGTCTATGTTAGGAAAGTTAAAATCTCCTGCAATGACAATCCTACTGACCTTGCAAGTCTCCCCAGTCACTCCACATATTTTTCTTCCTCGAATTCCCATTGACTATTTGGGGGCCTATAGTACAACCCCAATAATGTCACCATTCCATTCTCAATTCTTAGTTCCACCCGCAAAGCTTCACTGGAAGATCCTTCAGTTATTTTATATCTGGTCACTGCTGTGATACTCACCTTAATCAAAAATGCAACTCTCCCTCTGCTCCTTACATCACCACTCTCCTGCCTAAAGTAGCTGTACCCTGGTACATTAAGCTGCCAGTCCTGTCACTCCCTTTGCCCTGTTTGTGTAATGGCTACGATATCCCAGTCCCACGTACCTATCCCCGCCCTGAGTTTATCAGCCTTAGCTGTCAGCCATCTTGCATTGAAACAGATGCAACTTAATCCAACAGATTTCTTGCCCTCTGTCGTGTTCCAGCCTGACCTGTCTCTTCACTTTACTGTTTCTGATTACTGTATCTCCTTCCATCCTCGCACTTTTCTCCCTACTGTTGAGGATCCCACTCTCAATAGCATCCCCAGCCCCAGTCAATCAAGTTTAAACCCTCCCTTGTAGCACCAGCAAACTTGCCTGGCAACATATTGGACACCCTCTAGTTCAGGTATAACCAGTCCCTCTTGAACAGGTTACCTCTGCCCCACCAATGATCTAAAAATCTGAATTTCTGCCTGCTGCACCAATTCTTTAGCCACACATTCATCTGCTATGTCCTCCTGTTCTTACCGTCACTAGCATGTAGCACTGGAAGTAAACCGGATATTACCAATGCCATGGGCATGGTTTTTATCTATTTTTCCTAGTTCTCCACAATCACTCTGCAGGACCTCATCCCTATTTCTACCTCTATCATTTGTACCAACGTGCACAATGACCTCTGGCTGCTGCCCCTCCCCCTTGAGAACGATTTGCAGCTGCTCTGAGACATCCTGGACCCTGGCATTTGTGAGGTTACACACAATCCCACAATCCTGGGTTCCCATTTGCAGCCACATAATCTCCTGTCTGTCTGACACCATCCCCCAACCCCACCACCACCACCACCAAACTATCGAATCTTAATAATTATTTCTGAAGTTATTCTGCTCACACAAGCTTCTGAAAATGTGATTCCTTCCCGGAGCAGATGAAATTGGCTGAATTCCCTTTCCTTCAAGCAGTGGGGAGTTTTCAATGAATCCTCAACCGGAGTCCTCTGTGAGTGATAAAACCGACTATGTTTTTGTTTTTGCTCGCACACATTGCTGTGATGAGGGACAGGGAAAGAGAAAGGGAGGAACAAGCTGTTTCTTCTCAGATGGGTTGCATTTTTCCAGCTCTAAATTGATTCAGAGATGTTGTCAGTACGCAAACTGGACCATATGAGCTCTCCTTGAACATTGTTTGAATGATATGACGCCATCACATTCCCTGCTCCATGCAGGTACATCTATGGTGCTGTCATACACAGAATCATTTCATTAACAAATAATTACCCGACTTGATCTGAAGATGTGTTTATATGTGCCTGCGTAATATAAAAATAAAATGTTTAATATCTTCACAATATCTGCATTAAAATGAATATGTTTTATTCTTAAAGAAATACAGAGATTGCTGGAAATGCTCAGCACGTCAGGCAGCATGTCTGAAGCGAAATGAGAGTTATCCTTTCTGGTCCAGTGACCCTGCCTCAGAATCTGTCTTATTCTTAAATTACATTCCCACTTTTATTCTCCCACACAAGAGGAAATATCTATCAGGTATTCACTAGCTGCACGCACCTCATGATTGTATATGATCAATAAGAACATCTCTCGTTCTCAGGCCTAAACTGGTAATCCTTCATAACATAATGCCTTCATCCCAAGGCGGAGTAAAGAAAAGTATCTTTGTAATGTTTGAAAACAACTTCGCTTATTTTTCAGTTTTGGGGATCATAACTTCAAACTTTACGTCAGATGTGGTCTCCGCAATGCCTTTTACAGATGCAGGGAAATATTGCTAAGTTCAAACCCGATACCCATTGCACGAAACAGCATCATTCCGTTTCCCTTCCAAATCAATTGACGCATCTTCACAGTAACTTGATGTGATTCACCTACTAAGACACACAAATCCCTGTATACCACCAAGTTCTGCATTCTCTCTCCATTTAAATTATTTATGCTGTTTTGTTAATTCCCCAAAACACAAAGTTCCAGTCACCCACATTGTACTGCTTTGTTTTTGCTGCAGGTTTACTCACTGCCCTCCCCTGTCTGTATCCCATTGCAGAAGCTCTGCTTCCACTTGACTCCTTATTGACTGTTTGTCCTGGTGTATGAACAAACTGAGCTCCAGTTCATTCAGCCTCTTCATCCAAGGCATAAACCTAGATTATAAACTGTTGATAAACTCACACTGATCCCTGAGGAATTCCACTAGTTACAGCTTTCCAAGCTGAAACTTATCTCTACTCTGTATTTCTAGCTAGTTAGCCAGGGCTTCCCTGTTCCTGTGTAGCTGCCCAGAAAGGTTGTATAGCCTCTTCCTGTGCAATGTAACTTAGTCAATGGGTTGAATGAATATATTCTATTCCTGTGTAACTCCATTGAGAGGCAGAATGGTCTCCTCCTCTGTGATTATAATGCATTTGACTGGCTGAAAGGGGCCTACCTCTCTCTCTCTCTGTAACAGCTTCGAGGGGAGAATGGGAGGACCACATGTGGGATAAGAGCAGCACTTGACCAATCGACCCCTCCAGCCTGCTGCTCAGTTTAGAAACGTCATGGCTGGACTGACTGTAGCTGAACACCCCTTTCCTGTCTGTTCTCAATAAACATTGATTCTGCGTCCCTTCAAAGATCAGTCAAGATCAGCCTTGAGTATTTTCAATGACCCAGTCTTCACTGTTCCCTGAGTATGACAGCGCCACAGATTGCACAGTCTGAAGGAGAACAGAACAACGTTATCTCAAAGGTTAATGGGAGACTCTTTAATTTTAAAGTGTGTTAACCTCACAGAAAGTCGCCCCCATTCTGAGAAATAACAGCACAACAAATGTGAACAGACGTAGACCAATCAGCTCCTCAAACATATTCCATAATCGCTTTGACTGTTCAGTAAAGTATTTATCAAGCTCAACCTCCATTGCACACTCCAAAAAATATTCCTTTCATCTGAAGGCCACACAGCATAGGAAATTGAAATAAGATCATTTGGCCCATCAGCTCGACTTTGCTGTTCGGACCTGCCTGACATGTTTCTCAACACAATTCCCCTGCATTGTCAATGTAACTCTGGACCCATGTTTTCATCAAAAATTATATATCTCTGTATTAAAGACATGACTGTACCTGTGTCTCAATATAGATGTGTGTTTGTGTGTGCGTCTGTTTCTGTGTATATCTGTTTAATAGAGGGATAAAGGGTGGTGGAGGAGGGTTATGTGTGCGTGTTTTGTGTATATCTGTTTAATGCAGGACACGGGGTGGTGGTGGAGGATTATGTGTGTGTGTGTTCCTGTGTATAACTGTTGGTGACAGGTTTATGGTGGAGGGTTTGTGTGTGTTTTATTGTGCAAATCAGTTTAATGGCAGGAGACAGGGTAGTGGTGGAGGGTTGTGTGTGTGTGTGTGTTTCGGTGTATGTCTGCTTTATGGCAGGAGACAGGGTAGTGGTGGAGGGTTGTGTGTGTGTGTGTTTCGGTGTATGTCTGCTTTATGGCAGGAGACAGGGTAGTGGTGGAGTGTTGTGTGTGTGTGTGTTTCGGTGTATGTCTGCTTTATGGCAGGAGACATGGTGGAGGTGGAGGGTTGTGTGTGTGTGTGTGTGTTTCGGTGTATGTCTGCTTTATGGTAGGAGACATGGTGGAGGTGGAGGGTTGTGTGTGTGTGTATGTTTCGGTGTATGTCTGCTTTATGGTAGGAGACATGGTGGAGGTGGAGGGTTGTGTGTGTGTGTGTTTCGGTGTATGTCTGCTTTATGGTAGGAGACAGGGTAGTGGTGGAGGGTTGTGTGTGTGTGTGTGTTTCGGTGTATGTCTGCTTTATGGCAGGAGACATGGTGGAGGTGGAGGGTTGTGTGTGTGTGTGTTTCGGTGTATGTCAGCTTTATGGTAGGAGACATGGTGGAGGTGGAGGGTTGTGTGTGTGTGTGTTTCGGTGTATGTCTGCTTTATGGCAGGAGACAGGGTAGTGGTGGAGGGTTGTGTGTGTTTCGGTGTATGTCTGCTTTATGGTAGGAGACAGGGTAGTGGTGGAGGGTTGTGTGTGTGTGTGTTTCGGTGTATGTCTGCTTTATGGTAGGAGACATGGTGGAGGTGGAGGGTTGTGTGTGTGTGTGTGTTTTGGTGTATGTCTGCTTTATGGTAGGAGACAGGGTAGTGGTGGAGGGTTGTGTGTGTGTGTGTTTCGGTGTATGTCTGCCTTATGGCAGGAGACATGGTGGAGGTGGAGGGTTGTTTTCAAACTGGAAACTTTGGACCAGATGTGATTCACAAGAAAAAGTGTTGGATCCTCTTTTGTTTGACATTTATATCAATAACTTGGATGAGAATTGTAGAAGACATGATTAGCAAATTTACAGCTGACATCAAGATTGGTTGTATCGTGGACAATGTTGACTTAACGATTTACAGTCAGTGATTATAACGATACCTTGATCAATTGAATATATGAATCGTAGACCTGTACAGCAGGGAAACAGTCCTTCTGACTCATCCAAGTCGGCCAGATATTCTGGATTAATCTTGTCCCATTTTCCAACATTTGTCCCACATCCCTCTGAACCATTCCTATTCATATACCCATGCCTTTTAAATGTGGTAATTGCACCATCCTCCACAACTTCCTCTGGCAACTCATTCCGTACATACACTACACTTGCGTGAAAAAGTTCACTCTAGGTCTCTCTTCAATCTTTCTCTTCCCACCTTAAAGCTATGCCCATTAGTTTTGGTCTTCCTATCTCTGGCAGATAGACCGAGACTATTTACCCTTCCCATGATTGTATAAACCTCTAGAAGGTATAAATGCGACTCCAATCAACATGAATGATTGTGTTTTCAGTCATCGTGGGCCTAAATTCTGAAATTCAATAATGACACCTCTTCTTTATCCATCAAGTCACAATACAAAAATCATTTTAATCCAACTTGTTCAGACATATAATGAAAGATCTCTGTCGGATTTGAACCTAGAGCCTCAGAGGTAGGGGCACTACCACTACTCAACAATAGCCTCGAAAGCTGCAACATGATTGTCCTGCGTGCTTGTTCATCAGCCTGTTCTGACATGCTGTGACACACCTTCACAACAGGTAGGACATGAATCTAGATCATCTGATCCAGAGATTGTGACATTAAAACAGGTTCATGGTCTGAAATCAAATCCAGAACTCTGGCATAAGGCCAGGAGCATTTCCCACCACACAAGACTTAAACCATGCCCAGAATTTGGATCATATTTTAAGTGTCAGCTTTCAGCTCTGCATGCATTTTTAAAGTTCTGATTAACTTGACTGAAAGATACAGGCAACAGTTCTCATTGTTAAACAAATAAAAGGTATTAGACTCAACTACAGGATGATATTTCATGCTCTCTGCTATCGAGATAAACTATGAACATCTTGAATTGCTTGGCTATGATTTTCAGCTTAAATGGTGATTATCTGTAGTCTGCAATATTATGGAAAGAAATCGTGCAGGCACGCTCTGAAGTACCTCAAATAGATATCGATACCGAACACCAGAGATGAGGAAAGAGGCCAATTTCATAGAGTCATAGAGTCATAGAGATGTACAGCATGGACACAAACACTTTGATCCAACCCGTCCATGCCGATCAGATATTTCAACCCAATCCAGTCCCAAATGCCAGCAGTCGGCCCATACCCGTCCATACACTTTCTATACATATACCCATCCAAATGCCTCTTAAATGTTGCAATTATACCAGCCTCCACCACTTCCTCTGGCAGCTCATTCCATACACGTACCACCCTCTGCGTGAAAAGGTTGCCCCTTAGGTCTCTTTTATATCTTTCCCCTCTCACCCTAAACCTATGCCCTCTAGTTCTGGACCCCCCAACCCCAGGGAAAAGTCTTTGTCTATTTATCCTATCCATGCCTCTCATAATTTTGTAAACCTCTATAAGATCTCCTCTCAGCCTCCGACTCCCCAGGGAAAACTGCCCCAGCCTATTCAGCCTCACTCTGCAGCTCAGATCCTCCAACCCTGGCAACATCCTTGTAAATCTCTGTAACAGCCTTGAAGGTGGATAGAGAGAACAACATATGGGGTAGAGGCAGCAGTATATCTCTGTAACAGCATCGAGGGTGGATTGAGAGAACAACAGATGGGGTAGGGACAGCGGTAAATCTCTGTAACAGACCCGAGGGTGGATTGAGAGAACAACAGATGGGTTAGGGGCAGCGGTATATCTCTGTAACAGCATCGAGGGGTGGATTGAGAAAACAACAGATGGGATAGGGGCAGCGGTATATCTCTGTAACAGCCTCGAGAGGTGGATTGAGGGAACAATACATGGGGTAGGGGCAGCAGATGGTCATTCGGCTGCACCATTCAGAATGCTCATGGCTGATCTGATTGTGTCTGACCATCCATCTCCTGTCTCTTCCCAGTAATCATTGACTCTCCTATCCGGCAAAGATCAGTTCAGCTCAACCTTGAATATCTTCAATAACCAAGTCGTTACTGCTCCCTGAGGCTGAGGACACCACAGAGAGCACAATACAATTACATTGCGAGACCCGTTATTTTAAACTGTGTTAACCCAACATCAAATCACCACCACTTTACAGCTAAAAAGGTACAGTAATTAGGAATAGACAGACGCCATTCCACACTCCCAACCTGTCCCACATTCCCACTGTCTCTTTCCGATCAAATACTTATCAAATCCAGCCTCTGCTGCTGTCTCAGAAAGAGAATACCTAATAGCATCACACCACATGCGAATTAGAAAAGGAGCAGAACTAGGCCATTAGACCCATCATGTCTGATATTCCGTTCATTAATTTCTTATTTGTTCCTCAACATCATTCTTCTGTCTTTTGCCGAGAATTGTTGATCCCCTTATAAATAAAAAAACGATCTATTTGTGTCTTAATGAGACAAGTGTCTGTGTGTGTGTCCATCTGCTTGTTAGATGAGTATTTGTTTGCCTACGTCTGTCTGTGTATCCGCCTGTGTATTTCACTCCGTGTTTGTTTCTATTGTGTGTGACTGTATATGTTTTTGTGTGCTTGTATGGGTGTGTATGCTTTTCTCCTTGTACACATTGTACATGTTAGTATATTGGGGTATTTATCAATATTTCCATGTAATTCTATGCCTGCATCTCTGTGCAGTGAGGTATCTCTTTTTCTTTGAGAGAGAGCTGACACTGGAACTGCCAGTGGGTTTAAAGTGAGAATTGCCGTTCGCTGATCTTTGCTCCTTACTCGGTTGGTGGGACGTAGATATTTCGGAATCTCCACATAAGTCATCCCGGTCCTCTTTGGCTCCTACCAAGATCTTCCCCACAAGGCGTGGGGAGGGGAGAGGGAACAGATGTCAGGCACCCCACCACCTGGGATGGCCTTTTTCTGTCCTATTCCAGGCTGATTCTCCTGGATTAGGAGAAGGGGAGGGAGGGTGTGAGGGTGGCCCTGCTGTTAGAGCTTGTACAGGTGGGTGCCATGGTGAGAAGTCGTGAGTGAGTCAGTTTACAGTGTTATATCCACGTTGTGTTATCAGTGTGGAGGCTATTGCATAAGTGACGGAGAAAGTGAGTGAAGGAAGTTGCTGAATTCAATAGCGAGAGTGTTAGTGCCTGAGCTTATTTGGAGATAGAGCTAGAGCCTTGTTCGGGGGTAGGTGCTATAACAGGTATACAGTGAGTATGAGGGAGCAGACAGAATACAGTGACACTTATCCTGGCAGAGCGGGGTAGGTTATTAATGCTTATGCTTTATTGTTGGATATTCAGATCATCCCAGCGTCTAGATGAGCCTCGTCGAATGTCTTGTCCATGTCTATCAATAACGACACAGACCAAGTCCCTCAACTTTCACGGAATCAGTTTAGGTAGAGCGTACAAATAGCAAGGAGAAGCAAACACTGATGTTTTATGTATCTAAACCAAAACGGTAGCAGAAAATCTGAACATCATGTGCTCTGGAAATTACACATGCAAGTATTGTGAATACTGCAGTCTTATTGGATGGTCTCAAGTTGTATCTAAACTGCGTTAACTAAATGATTGCTAATGCTGTGAAAAATAAATACCATAAGTGTATATCAGATGGGTTGAAGTGTATGTTGTGAACCAAACTAGATAGCAGGTTATTTCGGAGTTGGTGTTGTGTGGTAAGAAATACTAATTACTAACCTTAGTCTGAAGCAGCTTTTGAGGAATAGTGACGTTAATGAGGTGCATTTTATATGGCGTCCGCAGACAATATCAAATGTGTGAACATTCTGGTCAAATATCATGGAGGCCTGGAGGGTAGAGGGTCAAGCTCACTCCAGTAAATTGGGAAAGTACAATATAACATTCAGTGAGAGACAAGCAATGGTTGTTCGAGTCATAGAGCACACGAGCACGGACACAGGTCCTTCAGCTCAAAGTGGACCATTCTGAACAAAATGTACTCTCACGCCAACCCATTTCCCTGCCGTTGCCCTTTATCCTTCTAATCCTTTCCTCTCCATGTATTTGTACAAATGCTTTTTACGTGTTGTTAATGTATCCACCTCAACCACTTCCCCTGGCAGCTCATTCCATATGTATACCAAGATGTGTGTTAAGATCATTGCTCGTCAGTTTCCCTTTTATTCTTACCTTCTGACCTTAGACTGATGCCCTCGAGTCCGTGATTGCTGTCCTGGGTAGAAAAGACTGGGTGCATTCACTCCATCCATGCCTCCTGTGATCTTTTAAGCGTCTATAAGATACCGCTCAGTCTCATATACTCTAAAGTAAAAAGTTCTAGCTTGTCCAACCTCTCCCCATAACGCAGACCATTAAGACCTTGGCAACATTCTTGTAATTTCTTCTGCACTCTTTCCAGTATAATAACATCCTTCCTATAGCAAAGTGAACAAAACTGATCATGACGCTTCAAATAATGCCTTACCAGCGTCCTGTTTAACTGCAATGTAACTCCTCAACCTCAATACTCAGTGCTCTGACTGATGAAGGCCAGTGTATTAAAGCCTTCTTCACTGCCCTGTCTACCTGTGAATCAACTTTCAGAGCACCGTGCACCTGAACACCAAGGTCCCTCTCCTTCACTACACTCCTGAAGGCCCAACCATTCACCATGAAACTCCAACCTTGACTCGACTTTGTAAAATGCAAGTACTTACACCGATCTGTATTAAACTGCATTTTCCATTTTTCAGTCCACTTCTCCAGCTGTTCAAGGTACTGCTGAAATTTCTGAAATTCCGAATAACCTTCCCCACTCTCCATGATGCTGCCTATTTTAGTGTCATCATTAAACTTGCAAATCATGCCTGTGCATTCTCATCTAGATCATAGATCTATGTCATAGGTAAATTATATATATATCGATATAAAACATATTACATACATCTATGATCTAGATGAGAGAATATAAATATAATATACACACATATATATAGAAACAAACAATGTCCCCAGCACCAACCCCTGAGGTATTCCACTATTCACAGGCCTCCAGTCCAACAAGCATCTTTCCTATATTACCCTCTGCTTCCTACCACCAAGTCAACTGTGTATCTAATCTACCAGCTCCCCCTGGATTCCAGGTGATCAAACATTCCAGAGGAGCTGATCTTCTGTAACCTTGTCAAAGGCTTTACTGAAATCTATGTAGGCTATGTATACCATTCTGCCCTCATCACTGTTCCTTGTCACTTCATCAAAGCACTGTAACAAGTTTGAGAGCCATGATCTCTCATGCACAAAAGCCTTGCTGACAGCTACTAATCAAACCCTGTCTCTCAAGTGCATGTACAGAGGAACCACGATTGTCCAAATATCAATTATCCGAAATTTGGATTATCCAAAGAGGACCTCAAGGTCTCGATAGAAACATTATGTCTTTCAACCCTTTTGTTTGTAGGTACAATGATTTTTTTGTAAATTGTCTTACTAAAATACTGCCAAGAACAGTCCAGGCACCGTCTCCAAAAGACTGATCTCCCACCTTCTCTCTCTCTCTCACCCCACACTTTCCCTGAAGTTCTACACAGAGGTTCACCCTAAATCCCCCTTCTCCATATAACTGCGCCAACATTGTCCTGTACACAGCAAAGGTGGAACTTGCCAAAACGCGCGTGCGCATGTGTGTGTGTGTGTGTGTGTGTGCTATTTGAAGACTTACCCCACAAAGACAGCAGCAACAGCAGTTCTGTTGGTGTACAGTCGCCTGCCCAATTGGAGGCGGTTGGGGTTGCGGACGGGAGTCCGAAGGTGAGTGAGGATGGTTGGGGATGTGGGGTTTGGGAGTGCGGGGTTGGGGGCACAGGGTTACAGGTGTGCGGGGGTGTGGATGGGGTTTGGACGATGGGTGGGGATGTTTGGTTGTGCGGGGTTAGGGGACCGATGTTAGTGTTGCAGGGTTAGGAACGGGCATGGGCAGACGGGTGTGGCGTTGGACAGGGTTCTGGGCTGATGGGGGGCAGGATTGGTGTGGGAGCAGTCAGGGTTGGGGCGGGCGTGGACAGGTGGTGGCACGGAGTGGGAGCAGATTAGGATGTTGGCGGGCAAGTGGGGGTGTAAGATCAGGCGGTTTGGGGGTGCGTGGCGGCAGACAGGGACGTGGGGTGGGCGTGGAAGGGTTTGGGGTGGGCGGGGCACATATGGGGCAAGGTGGGAGCGGGGTGGGAGCTGACGTGGCGTGGGGTCTCACGCGCCGATTGCTTTTGCCTTGTCTTCTGAATGGGGAGCAGACTTCACAGTAAACTTCAAGTCCCAGAGTAGATCAATTCACCAAATAATCAATTATCTGAATGAAATAGTGCTCCGTCCATCTCAATTGGACAATCGAGGTTACTTTGTATATCTTATCTCAGTATCTTCTCAAGTCATTACCTACTACAGATGTTAATTCTACCAGTCTATAGTTCCCAGGTTTAACTTTGTCGTCCTCCTTGAATAGGGGCACAGCATTCGCTATCCTCCAGTCCACCGGTACCTCACCAGTTGGCCAGCAAAGTTGGAAAAGTACCAACCAGGGCTCCCGTAATTTCTTCTCTGTCCTCCTGCAGAGTTCCTGAATATATCTGGACAGGATGAGGAGATTTATAGAAGTACTGCAAAGTCGGAAAATGTGTCTCTTTCTTGAACTTAAAAACACCGCAGAGTGAGCAAGTGACTTAATGATGGTTAAAATAACAAATGAAAGATTATATTAATCATAGGAAGTGACTTCAGAAGAATTCCAGAAATTGTGGAAACCTGAGAATTCTCAGAAATTGATGATCCAGAAAAGGAGGGCCATGAAACTGATAAGGAAATCTAAAAGCAAACATACATGCTAACAAACAGGAACACAAAGACTGCATCAATCTACTATCTATATTTCAAAGGAAACAAAATAAAAGCAATGTCAAATGTGGAAATTTGTAATCGGGAGAGGAGAGTTTATTGTGGAGAACAAGGAAATGGCCAAGAAAATAACCAGTAACTTTGCATCTGTCTTCTTGGAGGAAGATCCATAAAATCACCCAGAAAACCAAGTGATCAGATGGAGCTTATGGAACTAAAGACATAAAGTCAATTTATATCAGTGACAGGGTAGTACTTGACAATGTAACTAAATTGAGCATTGCAATGTCTGACAAAACAGACTTACTTTGCATCAAAATGTCAGAAATAAGGCACCAATGTAAGTATTAAATATGTTCCAAGCACATTAGATGAATGGAAGGGATCCAAGTAAATATTTGTGATTCCGAGGAGCTGGTGTTGGATTGGGGTCAACAAAGTTAAAAATCACACAACTCAAGGTTATAGTCCAACAGGTTTAATTGGAAGCACAAGCTTTCAAAGTGCACAACCACCTGATGAAGAAGCAGCACTTCGAAACCTAATACTAGCGAATAAACCTTTTGGACTGTAAGCTGGTTTTGTGTGATTTTTAACGTTATCATTTATGGTTACCATAGATGGTGGAGATGAGAGTGTGGAGGAAAGAGTTGGCCGGGTGGTTGGCAGTGAGGAGGAAGGCCTTTTGTTGCAGGAAGATGCAGACGAAATGGTCAGAAGTGCAGATCGATGGCAGATGGAATGTAACGCTGATAAATATGAGTTGATGCACTTTGGAAGCAGGAACCAGACAGGGGAGGACTCAATGAATGGCAGCACACTAGGAATCTCAGAGGGTGCTTTTCCTCACATCCCTGAATGTAAGTGGACAGGTTAATAGTCCAGCTAAAAAGGCTTAGGAGTCGTAGACATAGATTATAAGAGTTATACAGTGGCTTGTTTCGGGCAAGATGGTATGCAGTGTGAAGTTCTGGATATCACATCATGAAAGGATGTCATTACACTGAGGGGGTGGGGTTTGGTGGGGATTCACCAGAATGTTCCCTGGGTTGGAGCGTATCAGCTATGGAGAGAGGCTGGATAAGCTCGTGTTGTTTCCTTTGGAGAAGAGGAGGTTGGAGGGACGTGATTCAGAAGGATAAGGTAACGAGGGGCATGGACAGATGGATAGACAGCAACTGTTCCTTTTAGTCAAGAACAAAGGAACAAGTGAAGTGCTTGAGGTTTAGAGAGAATTTAAAGATATTTTGTCAACCAGAAGATGTTGGGGTCCAGAAGAGACAGAATGGTTGTTACGGGTAACTCCACAACAAATATAAAGTACTTGGACGAGTTTTTGCAGTGGCATAACATGCCTGGTTCTGGGCCTCTTGTCAGAAAGTGGGACTGTGTTTCTGTGATTGTATGATTATGGAATGCTCATCATTAAACTGTTTAAGACAGAAATTGATGCTTTTCCAAAGAGAATATCAATGAGAGTTATACGAGTGAACTGTAATAGCTTCGAAAGATATGCCAGTGTGAAAGGTAAGATAAAGCAATTGCAGCTCAGTACAGTCTGAACCAGAGAATGGAGAATGGAGAACAGGGAAATGGCAGAACTATGAAGCAACTACTTCATTCTGTCTTCGCAGAAGATACCACAGCAAAAAACAAGCTTCCCAGCAATACCATGAAACTTTAGTCTGGTGAGAAAAAGAGAATAGAATGAAATTAGCAACTAAACAGTTCAAGAGAAAGTATTCTAACAGAACATAATGGGCATAGACAAAGTCAACATAGATTTATGAAAAGGGAATCATATTTGAGAAAGTGAAGTTTTAGCAAAATTATGGAGAAGCTATCAATGCATTACGATTGGATTTTCAGAAAGATTTTTAATAAAGCCCCAAGCCTGTTGTGCAAATTTGAATCCTATGGGACTGGGGCTAATATATGGTCATGGTTTTAGAATGGGAGAGCTGGCCGGGGACAGTGAGGAGGAATAAAACTTTTTTTTAGAGTGGAAGGCTTGGAGGATATAGCAAGGATCGGGATTTGGGACCAGATATTCCCAATACACATCATATCTTTGATTGAGGGGCTCAAATGCAATATTCCCAAGTCTGCTGATGGCATTAAACGATGTTGGATTGTGAGTGGGTGAGCAGGATGTCAAAAAGCTCCAACGTGATTGAGGCAACTGGAGTGACTGTGCAACTACGTGGCAGACGGAGAGCAATGGGGGGAGATGTGACGTTGTGCACTTTGTTGGGAACAATAGAATGCCAGCCGATCAATTGAAAATGGATTGTTTGAAAAATGTTGATCTATAAAGGAACTAAAGCTGCATTTTTGTTTCCTTCTGCGCCGACCTGTGAAGGCCATGCAGGGCTGTGAGTTCTGAAATCAGAAGTCAATACTGGGAATGGCACTGACACACTGACCAGTGTACACAGTCCCACCAAGTGGGTAGCTGTAACATTGAAAAGGATTTGGATCTTCTTGATCACCAGTCACTGAAAGCAATATTGCAGGAACAGAAAGCAGTTTGTAAGATAAATAGCCCATTGACCTTCATTTCAGGAGTATTTGAGTATAGGAGCAATGGTGTCTTACTGCAGCTGTACAGGCCCTTGGTGAGACCCCATCTCGAACATTGTGCAGTATTTTGTGTGGTTTTGCTCTCCTTACAAATCTGACATTGAGGGAGAGCAGTGAAGGATGACCGGACTGATCTCTGGGAAGACAGGCTTGGTGTGCGATCAGAGTTTGAGGCGACTGGGCCAGTATTCCATGGGGTTTAGGAAAATGAGTGGTGATCTCAGTGAAATACACAAAACTCTGACAGGGTGAGACAGATTGGAAGCAGGGATAATAATTCCCCTGACTGGGACGTCAAAGAACAAGGAGCCACAACATTAAGTACAGACAGGCCACTCTGCATTGAGATGAGAATAAATATCTTCACTCAGAGACTGCTGAACTTGGTCAATTTTCTGACACATAAGGCTGTGGAAGCCAAGACACTGAATATATATGAGGATTTCATGAAATTAAAGTTATAGACAGAGAGCAGGAGTATCGTGTGAAGATAGAGAATCAGATATCATTCCATGTTTTTCTCCAATAACACAGTAGTTGTATTCCTGTGGAACACCGTGTTGTAGAAAATCATGCAGTATTAATAATGTGGTCTATGGGAAAAAGTGGGGAAGGGGCAAAACACTCCCCCCAAAAAATAAATCAGGAAAAACCAAAAATTTAAGTTAATCTAACACACACGAGCATAGTCTAAGAAAATCTTTAAATCATATATTGTAATGAAACAATGCTGTAAATGTTGCACTTTCACCCTAATGTCACTGACGACAGCACTGTACCTTTCACCAAGCTCTTCGCCAGAAAGCGCGTGAGCCGACTGACCACATGATGCTGACATGGAATTCTGGTTTGAAATAAACGTCCATCCAAATGTAGACGACAATTCCTAGTTTCAGTCTCAGTTTCAAGGCTTGCAGAGGATTACATTCCTGCTTTAGTGAACACACTGAGTGTGCATTTTACAGACAGAGGATCCTGAGGCTGGGTTTTGCTATTCAGCTGGTGCCGGGGATGGAATTGCGTTACAGTGAATGGGAGATCTCTTTATAAAGAGAATGCACAATTCACGAATTGTGATGCAGACAAGTTGTGTTCAATAAACATGCGCTATCGGAGTACTGCCTGTATATTGAAGGGAGGATATAAATTGATGGACCAAAGCAACTGCTGCAGTTCCCATTTTATATATCCCGATGTTTAAACATGTTAAATGATATGAACACTGTACGGGGCAAATCTCACTAAGGAGATTTTCTCCACTATCTAGAATGGGGGATGCTCAATGGGTTGAATGACCTCCTCCCTTCCCGATGTTTCTGTGCAGTCTGTGGGATAGCTCTGCAAGTCATGTCACAAGCTCTCAGGCGTTCGAAAGGAGGACTCTGCGGGGACGTCAGGACTGTGTTTCCCATTCCCATTTCCAATAACAAGGCTGAGACCGGGTGTTCTGACCTGGTTTATCCTTTAAGAATGATGAGCAGTTTGATACAATTGAGTGTCTTGTTTGGAAGTTTCAGAGACCATTGAAGAGTTTATCACATGTCTGTGTCTCTGGAGTCACTTTTCGGCCAGACCAGGAAAGCACGGGAGATTCACTTCCTGAAACTACACTTGGGAAGGAAAATGGTAATCATAATTGACATTGGCTTCAAAGTCACTATTCCTGACACCAGATTTTAGAGCTCGATATTTTATTAATTGTTTTTAACTTCCACCAGCTGCCAGAGCATTAGCCTGATCTGGATTAGTAATCCAGTGACATTTCCACAACAGCACCATCGCCACATGGGGACCTATCAGAAACCACACTGAGGTGGTTATTCCTGTGCTGCTTGACAACTCTTTCAAAAAGTACTCCCACTAATGTGACGATCATGATCGAACTGAAGGGGTGGTAATTGGACAGATTGTAGTTATTCCCTCTTAGCGGACTGGATATAGTAGAGTAATTATTCACATTGCCAGGGAGATGTCAGAGTTGGAGCTGCAATGAAACAGCTTCCCCAGGGACACGGCTTGTTGTGCAGCCCAAGTCTTCAGTCCTATTGCAGGAATGGTGTCAGGGGCCATTGCCATTGGATCATCCACTCAAAACTCCTGGCTGAGGATGGTTTAGACACTATATCCTTGTCTTTTACACTGATGTATAGAGCAGTTCCATTATTTAGGATGGAGATACTTGTGGAGTACTCTCCTCCAGTAAGTTGTTTCGTAGTCCATTGACATTTATAATTGGATGTTGCAGGACTGCAAAACTTAGATCTGATCTGTTGGTCTTTAGATAATTTTGTCCTCTCTATCAGATGTTAATCCTGTTATTTGGAACGTAACTGGTCAAGTACCATAGCTTTAATGGTTTGTCATCAGGGTTAGGTTCTGATTCTGGTATGTTCACCCACGCGCCTTACTGAACCATGGATCAGTTTGATGTTAATGGTAGATTGAGAGATTATCCCAGGGAAAAAAGTTACAGATTGTGATTAAACACAATTCTGCTGCTGCTGCTGTGATCCACATCATCACCTGAAAGCCCAGTTTGACCTGCAATATCTGTAATTCAATTCTACTGACTGTCCCCCAATTCACACCACGACCCATTCACCCATCAGCACTGTACTCAGTGATCTAACCTGGTTTCTAATGTGGTGGCATTTCCATTTTCATATTTTCATTCTGTTAGGATCTCTCCATGGTGTCACGCTTCCAATTTGTCACATTACTTAAATTCTTTAACATATTCATGTGAATCTTTTCCATTCCCGCAATGACATCTTCTATATTTAAAGTGAATGTGTTCCGCTCTGTTTCTCTCCCTGACCATTATTAAGAGCTCTGCAGTGCCCGTGATGCAGCCTTATGCACGTTCAGAGCCAATGAATCTGTGCACCTGGTGTTATTGTTCACTTCCCTGGTACCCAGTGCTCAGTATTGGACAAGGCTTTTGAGCAACTTTGACAGACATCTGTGGAACGAGTTCAAAAACAGACATAGCTGAAGAAACTAAGTAGGTCTGGCAGCATCTTGTGGAATGAAAGCAGAGTTCATCTTTCAGGTCCAGTTTCTCCAGAAATATTTGTGTTTTTATTTTCAGTATCCATAATTATTTGTTTATTTGAAAATTTGTGCTGTGCCTATTCAACCCTGGAGAAACTCAGCAGGTCTGGCAGAATCTGCAGAGACAGAGAAACCGAGTTAGCGTTTCAAGTCCAGTGTGACACTTCTTCAGAACTGAAATTTATTGTAAAATGGGATTTTTAATCCCTTGACAGAGGTGGGGGAGTGGGTGATGTGTAAAGGAGAGTGTGGCAAAAGATAAATAGGCTTTTAACAGTGGTGAACGAGAGGATGGTGTGAAAGATGCGAATTGAGGGAAAGGGGTTCTCTCTATTGAGTGCAAGGTAAAGAAGATACAAACACACAACGTCATAGCCAGACTAGGAGAGAGAATGTATGAAAATGGAGAACAGTCATAATGGGGTCAGGCTGTGAAGTTATCGAATTGAACATTAACCTCTACAGGCTGTAACGTACCAAAGTGTAAAGTGAGGTATTATTCGAGCTTGGGTTGTGCTTCACTGGAACATTGCAGCAGCTCAGGACCGAAACGTTAGCATGAGAGCAAGGTAGGTTATTGAAATGGGAAGCAATGAGGTGGTCAGGGTTATTCTTACAGACAGAGTGGGAGTGTTCCTCAAAACCGTTTCTGTTTTGTCTCCCCGGTGTGAAGGATACTGCATTGTGAGCAGCAATGGCAGGATTTTTTAGATTAGATTAGATTCAGCCCAACAAGTCCATACCGACCCTCTGAAGAGTTACCCACCCAGACCCATTTCGCTCTAATGGATCGAACACTATGGGCAATTTAGCACGGCCAATTCACCTGTCGTGCACATCTTTGGACTGTGGGAGGAAAATGGAGCACCCGGAGGAAACCCACGCAGACACAGGGAGAACGTGCAAACTCCACACAGTTGCCCGAGACTCTAAATGAACCCGGGTACCTGGTGCTCTGAGGCAGCAGTGCTAACCACTGAGCCACCGTGCCGGCCTCCAACTGTGTGGAGACTGATTTGAAACAGTACAAGTGAATGAGAGTGCAGTGGGGGCGGCAATGTGGGAGATAGGTCAGTCACAGCATAAGGCCCTGTCCATCATAGTTAGGAGATTTCTGGTTTGAAGGAAAAGTGCTCACGTCAGAGGCATCTCACTGGAATATGGCGTCATCAATCAGAATCATAAGAGATGGAGAAACTGGGAGAAAGAAGTCACCCTCCGCTGATCATATGTTCAGCCACATGCAGAAGTTCCCTCTGAATGATTGAAAAGAACCAGACATTAAATGGAGGAGTTCTGACTCACATCTGGTCAGAAGCGTGATGTGAATAGAAACCCAGAGGAAGTTCAGTAGGTATACATGGACAGACGTTCAAGCAGATATCCCATTATGCTCAGCAATTATTTGTTTCTGCTCAAAAAGAAGGACTTGATAAGGAGATGAACCACCCATGGTTGACTAAAGCTCTCAAAGATAATATTCAATCACAAATTGATGAGCATTGATATCGGGCCAGATTTAGGATGTTTATTTCAGGGACAATTGGCAGATGCTAGGCATGAATTTCAGCTGTGCTTCCTGAATTATCCCAGAAACCCCTGCCATTGCTGTTCCATCTACTTCCCTGTTCGTCTCCCCTTCCTGATTCCGGGTTCTCCCTCTCCAATTACAAAGCATATTCTCTCACATTATTGTCCCTACCCACATCACCTTCAGCTCTTTGATCCAGTCTACCTTCCCTGCACTAGCATCAAGCTGCATTTTGTGCTGCCACTTTTCCTCTGGTCTCAGTGTGGCTCGGCCTCTCCATTCACGCTGTTTTACAACTTCCACTCACATCTCACTCTGGAAAGTTTCCTTCTTGGAGTAAACCTTATTGAAAACACCTCTCCCCCTTTGCTCTGAATTCACACTGTGATCCAAATTTCAAAAAGTATACTCAGTCTACATTTCACTCTGCTAAAAGTAACTGCATTCTTACCGTGTGGTATAAGAATTCCCTTTATTGCATAGATCTGGCCAGAGTCACGTTTTCACTGTCGAGATCATCACCCCCTTTAGACAAAGGAATTCAGGTGTTTGATGCCTTTTTGGCATTAGTAAGAGTTTCCTGCTGCCTTGGTATTGTAACATGGAGAAAAACAAATCACAGTATGAGGTTTGGGCTGAGTATTGTTTACATCTCATTTGTAATCTGTATAGGTTAGATGGTTTTTTGAAGTTGGCTCTGTGGGTCGGCACATCATCGAAGGCCGAAGGGCCTATACTGTAGTGTCATGTTCTAGGTAATATTGATGAAAAGGAGGTCATCTGGAAAGTAATTGTACAGGAATATGCATAGAAACTAGAAGCTGATGTGGGCTATTTGGCCCCTCGCGTTCTGACATTCAACAAGATCATGACTGACTCCTTTCCAATTTGTATCCAACATTCTCCTCTACCCTCGAAAATGCTTGATCCCCTTATTAACGGGAATATGAATACATGCCCCCACACATAAATTTATGCAAATAATCCATCTCCATTACATTTTTATGGTTTGCCAAACGTAATGAGGAGGTCAGATGAACAAGATGAAGCAAACGTCTGAGATGAGGAATTGCAAAATCGCCCAATAGAAGAAAGAAAATAAAATTAGCGATGACAGAGTTATATAAAGCAATGCAATCTGCTGCGTGCACTTCTGCTTTATTTGTAAAACATTTTATGCAGGCAACGTCACAGAATTGTATCAGTTATTGTGTGCAATATTGAAGATAAATGTAGATGTTAATGTTTCAGCTTTATCAGGCACTGGGTGTTGGCAAGTTCAGTTGCCGAGATAGCTAGTCTATCAAACAGAATGATACTAATAGCATGGGTTTAATTCCTGCTCTCACTTGATAGTTTAATTGAGTATAACATGTCTGCAGAGTAGCTGAAAGAGAAGCATCTAGGAACTATTTTTGGGATAATGAGCTTTAACCAGTGCAGTGCCACAAGGATCAGAGCTGGGGCCGGAATTATTAACCGCACAATGAGTTGGGTGATAGATATGAAAGTACTACCTCCATATTTATGAGTAACACAAACAGAAGTGGGAAGGAAAATGGTGAGGATGATGCAAGGAGTTTATCAGGAGATAGAAAAAAATAAGGTGACTGCACCAAAAGTTGGCATCTGACATATAGCGTTGGAAAGCTTGTACTGGTTAACTTTGTCAGGTAAAATAGAAGAATTTACAAGAGAAAAGATTCAGGAATTTCAGGCCCTCGGCTTGACAGTTAAAAAGTTGGCATGCAATTCAGCAATTATAGGAAATTCGAACGCACTAATAGCAGTTATTTCAAATGTGGTGGTGTATAATTATCAGTCTAAACATGTACACGTTTCTATGCAGACTGAACGTACAAAAATGTGAACGGTTCTGGTCTAATTTTCAAAGGAAATATGTAGAGGAGATAACAGACATATTGGTAGCAAATGGGAGAAGCTCCATAGAATTAATCCTGAGAATTGAGGTATTTTCTTATGGAGTGAGCTTGAGTAGCTTCGTCAAAAACTCATTGGAGTTTGGAAGAATGAGAGGAGATCTCAATGAAAACAAAAACAGATTGTCAGTAGGCTTGAAAGGCTCATTGCCAACAAGGTTGGCTCCATTTGTGGGAGAGTCCAGGACCAAAGGGTATAGCCTCAGTCAAAGAGAGCATATATTTATGAGGGAGGTGAGGAGTGCCTTCTCTGTCAGAGGGTTACTGAATGATAGGCCTGTTGAAACCCTGTCGCTAAGTCTAATCGAAGCAGGTAGTGGACAGATTTCTAAGCAGCGAGGGAATCAAGAGCTATGGGGATAAGGCAAGAAGGCGGATTTGAGGATCATCAGTCAGCCATGATGGTAATGAATTGTGGAGCAGACTTGATTTGTTGAATAGACTATGTTAGCTTAAGGTCTGATAAACATCCTGTTGGATCCTGACAGATTAGCTGTGGATAGAACACTTCGACTTGCGTATAACATGCAAACTTATAGTTCATTTGTTAAACATGAGGGATCACCCATTCAAATCAGCAATTAACTTTCCTTTCTGCAGGTGGTTGTATTTTGGATTACTCTAGCTGAAAATTTAGTGGAAGCAGAGACCCTAAACACCTTTTAAGGCAGAAGTAGATAGGTTCTAGGTTAGGAAAGGGTTGAACAGATTTGCAGATTAGTTGGGAATGCAGTTTCAATGCTATAATCAGCTCAGCGTGACCTTATTCAATCAGGGTAAGCACAAGGAGCTGAATGGCTTGCTCCCAGTTCGGCTGCCTCCGTTTGCACATTCTTTGACATAGTGTTCAAAAAATTGTAGACAACTCATCTATGATATCAAAAGATAAATAGGAATGTTAAAACTGTAGGAGGAACCACCAATAATTTACATCCTCATTTTCATATGCACATTGTGAATATTATACAGTACTTTATAAATTCATTCCTCTCTCCTGAGCACACTCATGTAAACAAGGCCAGCTTATCACCTTTTCACAAAAGATAGCCTGAATATCTGAAGTTTCAACTGAGTAAACTAACTCTGGCAGCATACAAGATATTTGCATACTTACAAAAACGACTGACCAAATCTGCAGATAGGATTCAAGATGTAAACTCACGAATTTCTGCATAACTGTAGTCCAGCATCCTTACTGAAATGTTCAATACCACTCACCCCCACCCCCATCTCTGCACACATACAATGAGGGAGCTGTGCTCTGCATCTTACACAGGCCATGCTTTTGTTTTGGTGATCAATCTTTTGGAGGCTGTAACATTGTTTAATTTGCGAACTACTTATTCTAAGTATCATATCAATGATAGAATTAGTGACATGCTCTATTTTTTATAAATTCATTTCTATTTTTGCTTTCTGCTCCATAGATCATTCCTGCATTAATCTATACTGACTGTTCTGTTATAACACAGGAGCCCATATCATCAAACTCTGCTGTGATCTCCCACATGTACTGACTTTATTCCTCTCCCAGCTTTTACCTGAGCCTGAACAAGTTTGTGTACAATCTCAGCATTCTATTTTAAAGTGGATTGAGTTTCTTCCTAATTTTCCTATCTGTCACCGAAATTTTCCCCATTTCCCAGCTCTATTGAAGCCTCGATATGCATCCCTGCCTTAGACACTTTGCTTCTGAAAACTTCATCCATGTCTCGGTCTGCTCCAGTCTCAACTATTCTAATAATCGTCTCATTGGCGTCTCACTTCATACTCTCCATGAACCTCAGTTTATCCTCAACTCTGCTGCTTGTCCATCAACTCACACGGAGTCTAATTCACTTATCACCCCTATAATCGTTGACCTACAGTGGCTTCTGGTATGATAATATCTCATTTTAAAGTTCTCATTCTTATCAGTGTCTCTCTCTGGCATCACGTCTCCAATTAGTACCATTCCTCAAGTCATTTCTCATAGATCCCTCAAATTTGTTTTCCCTTCCAGAATTGTGCTTGAAATGAATGTGTTTCTCTCTGTTTCCCTCCTTGACCATGATTTGAGCCCCTGTACAGTTGATGGTACTGTGTCATTGCTTGTATTTTCATTCACTTCCCAATGCGTCACACGTGAAGCTCCCTGTCAGACAGGGATGTCTTCAACTTTGACTCATTACTTTCACAATTATTCTTTGTCAATCCATTGAATCTCAATGTTATTCATTGTCAGCTGATCATAATTGAATCCACATAGGAAAACCCCTTGGAGGTTTGAGAAGAATCAGGCATGATTTACAGACTTTTGGTCTGCAGGTACAAGAAGTGGTTAGGAAGGCAAATGTAATTTACTCCTTCATGGCTAAAGAGGTTGAGTTTAAAAGCAGAAAGGTAATGCTGCAGCTGTACAAGGTGCTGGTGAGATCACATCTGCAGTACTAAATGCAGTTTTTGTCTCCGTACTTAAGAAAGGATGTACAGACACTGGAGGAGGTGCAGAGGAGGTTGTTTCCAGCGTTGAGGAGGGTTGATTTATGAGGAGTGACTGAGTAGATTGGGATTATATTAGTTAGAATTCAGAATAATGGGTGGATCTTATAGAAACATATAAAATAATGAAGGGAATGGATCAGATAGAAATAGACAGCATGTTTTCACAGACATGTGAAGCTAGGATAAGAGGGCACAGCTGCAAGAGGAAGCAGATTTAGGCCTGAATTGAGATAGAATGTCTTCATCCAGAGGGTTGTTAATCTGTGGAATTCTTTGCCCAGTGAAGTAATTGACGCTATTCAGGAAAGTGTTTTAAAGTAAGGTATATGTTTTTCTAAAAATGGAAAAAAAATAACGGATACATTGAGAGGTTGAGTAAGTGGAGCTGAGTCTACAAAAAGATCAGCTATAATCTTATTGAATGATGGAGCAGGGTCAAAGGGCTGGACGGCCTACTCCTGCTCCTAGTTCTTATGTTATAGTCAATAGCGTGAGCACTTGTTGCTAACAATGAGCTGGAAAATAGACTGAAAGGAATTTCAGTTGATAACGTTGGCAGATATTTAATTAACATTTCACAATGATCAAACATGATGGGGAGACGATGGCCTTGTAGTGTTATCGCTAGATCATTAATCCATAGACCCTGATAACGTTCAGGGATCCGAGTTCAAATCCTGACACGGCAGATGGTGATAGTTAATTTCAATAAAAACAATCTAGAATTTAGAATCTCATGATGACCATTAATCCATTGTCAATTTTTAGCAAACCTCTCTGGATCACTAAAGCCCTTTAGCGAAGGAATCTGCCATCCTTATCTGGTCTGGCCTACATGTGACTCCAGTCCCATTGCAATATGGTTGACTCATAACTGCTCTCTGTGCAATTAGGGATCGGCAACTAATGCTGACCTAGCCAATGATTCCCTAATTCCGTGAAAAAATTTAAAAAACATCAAAAAGGAATTGATGAGATGGTAAACTTTGTATGATTAGCAAATATTGTTAGGGTGAGTACCCAATGAAAACAAAGGCGCACAAATGATGAAAACTGCTGCTAGACCAGAGGTTTGGGACAATATTTTTAGAGCCCACAAGCTGAAAGACATAAAGCGAATAAAGTTGGGGATAATTGATTTAGGAAGGTCAATTGTTGCAAACATCAAAAAGGAATTGATGAGATGGTAAACTTTGTATGATTAGCAAATATAGTCAGGGTGAGTACCCAATGAAAACAAAGGCGCACAAATGATGAAAACTGCTGGTAGAGCAGAGGTTTGGGACTACATTTTTAGAGCCCACAAGCTGAAAGACGTAAAGCGAATAAAAGTGGGGACAATTGATTTAGGAAGGTCAATTGTTGCAAAGTATAAACAAAAACAGCACGAGGCTGCATGTGGAAATAAAAATAATAATAAAAATATAGTTAAAACCTTTTTTGGAACAATTGGAAGATGACATCGGGAAATTCCACACAGGAAAAACGGAAACTTTCAACTATTTTATATTAGTTGTGACACCGTTTCGACAGAGAATATCCCAAAGGATCTCAGGCCTTACTTCAGGACAACCCCTTTGATAAAGGAAATGATTACGGATAAACTATCCACCAAAACCTAGTGGTCTATTTCCTGGATTTCGAAACAATGTACTCCAGACATATTCTTGGCATTTGTTGAAATATCACTGCAGTCCAAGGGGATTTCAGTGGATTCAAAAGTCTGACTGTGATGCCTGTCTTCAAGGAGGGAGAAATGCAGAAACCAGGAAAATAACGGCCAGGTAGCCTTGTCTATTATTAGGAAAGTGCTCATGTCCATTATAGTGTGATTTACAATAATTTAATGGAATCAAAGAGACTCAATAGTTTTATCTGAAAAGGAGAAGCAGTGATAATAAAAGTGAACCCTTAGATTGTGTAATTAGATTTGGTAAGCATTTTATAAAGTACCATATAAAGCGTACATTGCACAAGTTAGGAACTTGTGGGTTATTGTTCAGAGATTGAACATTTGTGAAGACACAAAGAAGTGAGTCTTGATGAACATGTCTGTGTGAGTTCAGAGAGACATAATAAGTGGAGTGCCACAAATGTCAGCCCTTGGACTCCCAGTTGCTTATTCTCTGTATTAAAGTTGTTTTTGTTGGTGGGGGGGGGGGGGGTGTAGAATGCAATCAATGCATATTTGATGATGGTAAAGATAGGTTGGAGTGCATGGTGTGATAAGGATATAAGAAATCTGCACTGTGTAATTGGAAGATAGAGTTAATTTTAATAAAGTGCGTGATCAAGCACTTCAGAAGGAATAGCAAAAATAAATGGTTATTTATATGGAGGGAGACTGTGAAAACAAAAGACCAGCGCAGAGAGATTTGGGTGTTGTTGTGCGTGCAAGGTCTGAGGAACCATAAGGATTGATCATTTTCCAGGACCGGATCATGTGTATGCCAGGGCATTGTAGAAGGAAAGATATGTAGGTTCGAGAGTTGGGCTGAGAGTTGCAAATGGAGTTCAGTCCTGTCAAATGCGAGGTCATGCTTTTTGGAAGATCCAATTCAAGAGCGAATTATACAGTAAGTTGAAATGTCCAGCGGAAAATTAATATACAGAGAGATCTCTGGGTGTTCAAGTTCTTTGATCCCTGAAGGTGGCAATTCAGGTCAATAGATTTGTCAAGAAAACATATGAAATGTTTTCCTTCATCGAACTAGGTATTGAGTACAGGATTTGGCAGGTCATGTTACAGTTCAATAAGACTATGGTTCAGCATTATATCTGGTACATTTCTGGTCGCCCACATTACCAAAACGATGTGGATGATTTGGAGAGAGTACAGAAGGGGTTCACTAGGATATTACCTTATATGGAGGGTGCATGCTATGAAGAAAAGTTGAGTAGATTAGGATTATTTTCATTAGAAAGACAGAGGTCAGGGAGGGGGAATCAGAATGAGGTCTACAAAATCATGAGCGGTATAGATAGGGTGGATAGCAAGAAGATTTTATTTTCCCCAGAGTGGCGTACTGAATTTCTAGTGGCCACGAGTTCAACGTGAGATTGGATATGTTGATGGGAGGTATATGTGGTAAATTCATTATGCAGAGGGTGGGGGTGCCTGGAACGTGTTGCCAGTAGTGGTGTTAGTGGTGGACACAATAGCATCATTTAAGATCTATCTAGACAAATATATGAACGGGCAGGGAGCAAAGGGATACAGATCCTTAGAAAATATGCTTTGATAGAAGAACTGGATCAGCACAGGCTTGGAGGGATGAAGGGTCTGTTCCTGTGCTGAAATATTCTTCGTAATTTTTATTTGCTCTTTGTTCTTTTAAACTAATGGAACCCAGCAGATATAGTTGAATCATTTATACACACAAGTGAAGTACTGGAGGGTGGCTAATGCTGCACCTTTAGAAAGGCCGGAAGGAAAAGCATGGAAACGATAGACTGTGTGTCTGACATTGGTGATGAGTAAGTTGTTGGAAGAGATTCTGAAAGATAAGATTTACATGCATTGAGAGAGAAGGGTTGAATTGTGTTGGTCAGAAAGATTTTGTATGAGAGGAATCATGTCTTATAACATGATTTTAATTTGTTTTAAATGAAGTAAACAGAAAGATTGTAGCAGAATGGTAGATGTTGTTTAAATGAACATTAGCAAAGCCTTTGATAAGGTTCTGCATGGTAGACCAATTAATAAAGCTAGAGCACATGGGATTGCGGGTAAGCTTGACAACTGGTTGTAAATTCAGTTTTACAGAAGGAGACAGAATAGAGGGTTTTGATTTTGCCTGGAAGCTTATAACAAGCAGTGTTCCACCGGGATCAGTACCGGATGGACTTTCGTTTGTCATTGATGTAAAAGGTTAGGATGATAATATCAAAGGCATGGTTGGTACGTTTACAGATGACACTAAAAGTGTGGTTATATTGGGCAGTGAGACCTGTTGTCCGCGATTGCAAAGAGATATTGTACAATTATGTCAATGGATTGAGGAGTGACAGATGGAGATTAGATAAACTAAATGTGAGGTACTGCATTTTGGTAAAATAAACAAGTGCATGACGTAAAACAAATAATTATACGGTCCAAGGCAGTACTTCAGGCCATAGAGATCGAGGGATTTTGGTACATAATTCTTTGAACTTTGTATCACACGTGGAAAAAGTATTTTAAAAGGCATTTAGCACGTTTGCCTTCGTCACTCAGACGTTTCACTATAGGTGTCGGTATTTAATATTGAGGTTGTACAAGACATTGACAAGGCCTCTTTTGGAGTACTTGGTCCAGTTCTGATCACTCAGTCAGGGGAAGGGTATTATTAAGTTTGTTAGAGTTAAAAATTATTTAGCAGAATGTTACTAAAAACGGAGGGATTGGGGTATAAGGAGAGATTGGATTGAATCTTATTTCCTTGGAGGGCAGAAAATCCAAGGGTTACATGATAAAATCATCAGGGATATTGATAAGGTGAATGGCATGTTTTTGTCCCTTCGGACGGAGAAATTCAAAACCAGCGAGAATATTTTAAAGTAAGAAGAGAAAAATTTCAAAAGTACATGCGGGGCAATTTGTTCTGACATAGAGATATTAGTGTGTGTAATGCACTTTCAAAGGAAGTGGCGCGTGCAGGTACAGTTACAACATTTAAAAGATGTTTGGGTAGGTACAAAAATAGGAAAGGTTTGGAGGGATATGGGCCAAACGCAGGCTGGTAGTATTAGTTGAACAAAAGGTGTGGTTCCATGATGTTCTATTCTGTGACTATGATCCTTTTTCCTTTTATAAAAAGAAGTTAATGACTTTCTAATATCTGTGTCAAATTGAATACTTATTCTTAAAATGAATTCCCTAGTTTTAGTCTCCCAAACAAGAGGAAATGTCCATCAGGTATTCACCTGATGCACGGTTTTCAAGATCTTGTTTAGTACAATAGCAAGAACACTTCACTGAGACCTAAAATGCATAGCTTTCATAATACAAAGCCTTTAACTCACAAATAATAAAGTGAAGTATCTTTGGAAGTTCCTAAATGAAATGAATCTATTTTTCCAGAAACCAAAAGCACGTTGGATAACAGATATAAACCGATCCCTGGAGCATTCCACTGGTTTCGGTTTTTCAACCTGAAAATCAATATAAAATTCTACACACAACTTCATGTTGTAAATCAGGAACAAAAACAGAATTTCCTGGAAAATCTCAGCAGATATGGCAACTTCTCTGAAGAGAAATCAAAGTTAACATTTTGGGTCTGAATGGTGCCCCTCCTCAGTTTGAATCTTTCTTTTTGTTAGTTTAGGATTCAAAACATTTTACATTGCATCAGGCGTGATCTCAGCGATGCCCTGTACGAATGCAGTAAAACATTCCTACGGTTAAACCCGATACCCTTAGCAGCATCATTCCATTTACATTCCTAATCATTTGCTACACATGGTGACTAACTTTACATGATTCACGCGACAGTACTCACAAATCCTTGTGTGTCACTGAGTTCTGAAATCTCTCACCATTTAAACAGTTAGTGATTTTATATCCTTCTTCCAAAACACCCACTCTCATAATCCACATTAAACAGTTTCTGCTGAAGATTTTCGCACTAAACCACCCCTGTCTGTATCCCATTGCTGACTCCCTGCGTCCAGTTGACGAAGCATTGTATGACAATCTTGATAAATTAGCTCATATAGCTTCAATCCATCGGGTCATCCAAATAACTGTAACTAGTGGAGTAACTCAGAGATTAATATATATCTGTTTTACAACCTGCAAACCAATATTAATCTCGAAGCACTACTTCCTGTTATATTCAGGAGGCTGCTGTGATTGCTCAGCACCGAAGGCAGTTTGTATGGCCTCGTCCTGTGCTGTGTAGTGTGTACTGGATGGCTGAATACCATCACCTCATTTCTGTCTAACTCCTTAGAGGGGCATAATGGTCTCCCGCTGTCTTATTGCCTTCCTGGCTGAATGTGGTCTTTCTCTCCCTCTGTAACAGCATTGAGGAGTGGATTGAGAGAACAACACAGGAGATAGGATCATTAGTTGGCCAATCGCCCCCTCAGGCATGCTGCAACATTCAGAATGCTCTTGGCTGATATGATTGTGTCTGAGCATCCTTTTCCTGTCTGTTCCCAATAAACACTGACTCTGTTGTCTATCAATGGTCAGTTGAGCTCAGTCTTGAATACTTTCAATAACCCAGTCTTCACTGTTCCCTGGGAATGTGAAAATCGACAAGAAGAAAAAAATATCCTTAACTCAGTCTTAATTAGAAGGCGCTTATTTTATCATATATTTGATCAGATTAGTTTAAATTAGAGTAAATTAAACCCCCTACAGTGTGGAAACAGATCCTTTGGCCCAACCAGTCCATACCGACCTTCTGAAGAGTAACCCACCCAGACCCATTTCCCTCTGACGAATGCACCTAACACTATGGGCAATTTAACATAGCCAGTTCACTTGACCTGCACATCTTTGGACTGTGGGAGAAACCGGAGCACCCGAGGAAACCCACGCAGACACAGGGAGAACGTGCAAAATGTGCAAACCTCACAATAAATTCACTACTGCTTTTGAGGAGCAGGAAATGACAATAATTAGGAATAGACATAAAACATTCAGCTTCCAAACATGCCCCACTTTACCACTGACTATATTTTGGTTTATTATCTATCAAAGCCAGTCTGCACAGCACCCTCAGAAAGCCATTTCCAGATATCAAAGTATCATAAGAAACGAGAACAGAATTAGCTCCATCGAATCTGCTCTGCTGCTTGATCTTGGATGGTTTGTTTCTCAACCACATACTCCTCACTTCTCCCAATTATCCTTGATTCACTTATTAATCAAAAGTTTACCAAACTCTATCTCAAAGCCGCTACTGTGTTACTGTGTTTGCATGTTTGTTCATATATGAGTGTCTGTATGTGTGTTTGTGCATGTGTCTGTTGTAGATTTAAGGGATTATTTTATCCTGGACTCTTTTAAGTTTAAGTTTTCAGGCAGAGTTACCGAGCAATCTTCCAGAGCAACTAGAGTAAATAGTTTGTGGGACCTTAGTTTTTTACAAGTTGGAACAATAGAAGCAGCCTCAATGAGTACAGTCAAGGTCTCAAAGAAGCAGGGCGTATAGTCGGCAGTTTGCCGCAGTTGTAGCCGGGATCTCACCAGGGTTGAACACTGTACTACATGTCGCTGGCTGCTACTCTCTCTGAATTTTCCTTTCTGGGTTGCAGGAGTTGCATGTCCTGCAGTTTGTTTTTCTGAATTTTGTGCCCAGGGTGTGTTTATGAGCTGTTCCCACATTGGATCAGTTACTGTTTAGTAGTAAAATTATTTACTGAGTTTTGTTAAGATTTCCAATAGAGTAGAGTTATTCCATATTCATCTTTGTTTGATTATATTTATACTATAGTGATCAAATAAACTGTGATTTGAGTAACTTCAATTAGTTTGATCAACTGAATTGGATCTGGAACACGGCACCTTATGTTTAAAATAAGAAAACATTAGGGTCCAGACTAACTTCTTAATCTATTTTGAGAGTTCTGCTCCATCCTGAAACACTGTGTAATGGGATCTCTCTTGTTTGGGGACTGGCGATTAATTGAAATGGGGAATAACGCCTTGTTTCCTCGAATGCTTAAAATGATGTAATATAATCCTCTGCTGGTTCACCAACTCCACTTTGCAAGCAGTAGGCTTCATAGAATCCATTCAGTTTGTAATTAATTCCCTCTAGTTCACACTGACCAGCCATAGAGTGTCCCACAATCATTCCCATCCCTTTAACCCTGTGTTTCACATGGCTAATCTTTCTAAGCTGCACATCCCTAAGCATTATGGACTACTTAGCACGGCCAATCTATCTAACCTGCACATCTTTGAACTACAGGGGGAAAGTAGAGAACTCATCGTTTGCTTGAGAATGTATCAATAACTGTGAATCACCCACATTCATGCTTCAAAGAATAGCATTAGCAACAGAGAGGAGTTTATCAGATCCCTTGCAATGCTGTCCCTGAGATATTAGAGAAGGAGGTGGAAATGTCTAGCATTGGCCTGCTGGCACCATTGTGTCATGAACAATGCTTTCGCACTTATCATTTGTCAGAGTGTAGAGCAAATAAAATGCAAGTAGCAGAACGTGCAGAACGTGCAATCAAATTATCTCATCTTCTTCCACAATGGTTCACTAACAGACGTCTGAAGACAAATGCTGTGGAGCACAGACATTTCCCCATATGATCCTCAGTACAATTGCAATCTCTCCACACCAGTCTAGAGAGAGAGACAGAGAGACAGAGACAGAGAGACAGAGAGACAGAGAGTCCGTGTCTGCATCTGTGTGTCTGTGACTGAGTCTGTCTGTCTATCAGTGTACTGTTGATGTTGGTGTCAGTTGGTATGTTGCTGTGACCTGCTGCCCTCCCTCCTACCAGATGGTTTTCACCCTCCGCCACTGTCTGTGCAATGGAGTGGAAAGGCCAGCAGAGTGTGGAATTCCATCACTTTAACCAACACAGGGACCGCCAGACCATTCCCACACAGAGGTACACCCACACACACTAATACACACAGTTGCATGCACTATTACATACACGAAGATGCAGACATACAAATAAATACACGCACACAGATACACTGACATTAGACAAACATGGGATTCAATCGGTATTTCTCTTTCTCTGTGGCAAATTCTCGCTATTTCATCCACTCTGTATGGTGTACAATATTATTTCTATTTCTCTGTTTGTAGCATGTCAGTTTTCTTCTCTGGCTCTTTGGGGTGTGTGTTGTCATTTCTGACGCTCCTTAGGTATCAGTGTACACCTTGATCACATCAGTGAGTCTGTCAGTATTTCAATTGTTCTGTAGGGGAAAGTAAGGACTGCAGATGCTGGAGATCAAAACCGAGAGTGTGGTGCTGGAAAAACACAGCAGGTCAGGCAGCATCCGAAGACAAGGAGAATTAGCATTGTGGGCATAAGCCCTTCATCAGCCCTGTGTATAATCCCGATTCTGGCCTGACTTACTGTGCTTTTCCAGCACCAACTCTCCGCTTTGATCTCCAGCATCTGCAGTCCTTACTTTCTGACTTGCTGTGCTTTTCCAGCACCACATTCTCTTTCAGTTATTTTGACTGGCGTGTGACACTATGACAACTTTGATGCTTGTTGATGTCAGCAAACCTGGAAGAATTGTGAAGTGTGTGGAGGATGGAGTGCAACAGCAACAGGACAACGCCAATTTGGTGTAGAGTTCAGGTATATTTCATACGACGATCAATGCAAGACAGTGTGATGTGATGAAGTTTGGAAGGAAAACAGGCTGTGCTGTTATAAAGTGGGTGCAGGAGCAGAGCGACCTCGGTGTGTATGAGCACAGATTATTGAAGATGTCAGGACAAGTGGGGAGAGCAGTAACTATCACAGATTAGCTTCAGTATCTGAGCTGTTTACAGGGGGAGGCGTAAGACGGAGTCTCCGTGCTCCCTTCCTGGGAGGTGGTGGTGACGATGTGTTGTGAGCCCACCCTCCTGCCCACCGCAGGGATTCCAATTGTAGCAGCTCGATACAAAAGGGAGATGGCATCAGGGTCACGGCTTCGAAGTTGTGTCGGGGGAAACGGAACTGCCAATGGATTTAACGTGAGAATTTCCCTTCACTGAACTTTGCTGCTTACTGGGACGTGGATGCTTCAGAATCTCCACACGAGGCGTCCCATTCCTGTCCAACTCGTACCAGGGTCCTCCCCACATGGCCGGTGAGGGAACGGATATTGGGCACTCCACCACCCAGCTTGTCCCTTTCTGTCCTATTCCAGGCTTCTGAAATGGGAGGGAGGGAGGGAGGGAGGGAGGGAGGGTGGGGGGTGGGTGGTCCTGCTGTTAGTGCTGGTGTAGGTCTGAGGGGGGAATAAAGAGGTTTTCTGAGTGGCGTCTGTCCACAGTGTTGTATCCATGCAGTGTTGTTAGTGTGGGGGGTATAGTGGAGGTGAGAGAAGCAGAGAGAGAGGGGGAAGATGCTACATGCATCAGTGAGAGTGGTGGAGCATGAGCCTTGTTCGGGGGTCGGTGCTATAACAGATATACAGTGAGACTGAGGGAGCAGAGAGAATACGGTGACCCTTATTCTGACAGAACGGGGAAGGTTATTGATGCTTGTCCTGTATTGCTGGACGTTTCTTCAGACTGCAGATACTGCACTCAACTGGGTGGTGAGCTCAGATCATGCTCGGTGGGTCTAGTGGTGTGGCCCCTCTGGGAAGAGAATGTTCCCCCTCTGTACTAGCCCATCCACCAGGACCTCCGTGCCCGTGTCGACAAATGTGGTGTAATTGCCCCTTATCTGCCATGCTCGGGGTAAACTTTGCAGGGCAGTTCCTAATCGAGAAAGCTCAAACATGCGCCCGTTGGCCTTTTAAAGCTGGCCACAGTGCCAGGGATCACAGAATATCCAGGGGTATCCAAGCGATGGTGAGTACCTCCAGCCATGATGGGTGTTGGAATCAGTCTGGCATTGAATGAGAGGGACAACATGAGGAGGGGTGGTTGTTAATGAGGTGAGTTCGATACGATAGCACCAGGAAACTAGCTCAGCCTCGTGTTGACGATCCCTCTATCACATTCAACGAACATGTCACTGAGACAAATTATTGTTAGATTCAGCCCAATGGGTCGAAGTCTGTGCTGACCCTACTCCCAGTTACAATGGCTGCAGAACAAATGTTAATCCAAAATTCTCCTGAACTCACACCAATATCCCATTCACCAATTATTCCTGGAAGCACTGGCTAATGTTACAGGATACTGTACGCAGGACAGTGATCTCATGCAGTGTTACTGAGAAACGTACTGGGGTGGTGGACACAGTTCCACACCATGGTCTCATGTCTCATTTGGTTTTATAGATCAATACACTGCTGTGGTCTGCATATCTTTCCACTCTGTGTCGATTGGGGATTTTATTGTACAGTACACCAGTCCGGCCTGCAGTGTATCATACTGAACACATATCTCATCTGGGTTTATAGATCAATCACTTCAGAGGTCTGTACAGTGTTATACTCTGGACCAATTGAGGGTTGTGTTCAGCAATACATGAGCATGGTTCTGCACAGTGCTCCATGCTGAACAGATATCTCCTCTGGGTTTATGGTGTCTGGGCTGGTTCTCTGAGGTGGATTGAGAATGTGATAGAACTAATGACTTCAAATGATATGGCAATGCTTTTACTTTTGTTCTCATTCTTGTGGTTGGACCCTCCAAATCCTGACTCCACTGGCCAGTCCCATTCTTCAATCTATCACCATCGTTCAGTGACGTGTTGTCCCATGTGTTATTGTCCATTTCAAATGTGAGTAAAACTGTTCTATTTCCCTGGCCTTTGACGTTGCTCACCCTGGAGAATTGGGATTCACTGCGATAAACCTCAGTAAGGTCACTCCTCAGACTCAACACCCCAGGGAATATAGCCCCAACCTATTTGTACTCTCCGTGTAGCTCAACATCACCCACTCCTAACACTAGCAACATACTTGTAAAAGTTTTCTGCACTCTTTCAAATTTAACAACAACTTTTCTAAAGCAGGGTAAACTGAATTCAAGGCAGTATTATGAAAGTCCCTGAGCCTCGTGTGTTGGCGAAAGTGAGTATTGCAGGTACTGAAGATTAGTGTCGATAATATGGTTCTGGAAAGGCACAGCAGGTCAGGCAGTATCCGAGGAGCAGGAAAATCGATGTTTCAGGCAAAAGCGATTTCGGATGCTGTCAGCCTTGCTGGGCTTTTCCAGTACCGCACTCTGAACCCAGTGTATATCCCAAATGGTCTCCTTCTTCAAAGACCGCAATTTTCCCTCCTACATGGTCGACGATGCCCTCCAGCGCATCTTATCCACTTCCTGCACCTCCGCCCTTGAATCCTACCCTTCCAAATGCAACAGGGAAAGAACACCTTGGTCCTCATCCTCCTCCCTACCAAACCTCTCGATGCAATGCATCATCGTCCCCCATCTGGGCCACCTACAAACAGACCCCAACACCATGGTTATATTTCCCTCCCCACCCTACCTGTGGTCCATAAAGAACATTCCAGGCGCGACTGTCTTGTCAGGTCCACACCACCCACCAACCCACCCTGCCATCTTGGCACATTACTGTGCCACCGAAGGAGTTGTAAAACGTGCACCTTCACCTCTCCCTCACCTCTGTCCAATACCCCAAAGGAACCTTCCACGTCAATTGGATTTTTACCTGCACTTCCACATATGGCACCTACTGTATCCGTTGCTCCCGATGTTAACTCGTCTATATTGGGGAGACAGGACACCAACTTACGGAACACTCCACAGAGCATCTGTGGGACACCCACACCAACCAATCACACCGCACCGAAGCTGAGCACTTTAACTCCCGCTCCCACTCTGCCATGCACATGCACGTCCTGGGCTTCCTCAACCTCCACTCCTTAACCACCCGACGCCTGGAGGAAGAAAGCTTCATCTTCCACCCTGGGACCATACACCACATGTGATCAATGATGATTTCTCCAGTTTTCTCATTTCCCGACCCCCACCTTATCCCAAATCTAACCTTCCAACTCAGCACGGCACTGTTGATGTGTCCTCCCGTCCATTATCCTTCCCACCTATCCCTTTACCCTCCTCTCCGACATACCACCTTCATCGACCTATCACATTCACAGCTACCTTCCCACCAAACTCACCCCATCCCATTTATCTCTTAACACCCTTGGGCCTCAAACCTTTTTTCCTATTGAAAGGTTTACATACAAAATGTTGATTCTCCTGCTCCTCGGAAGCTGCCTGACTGGCTGTGCTTTTCCAGCACCACTTTCCCGACTCAGATCTTCAGCATCTGCAATCCTCACTTTCTTGTGTCAGTGTATCCAGAAATTTCCTCACCAGATATCTTATGCAGCTAGTCTGACATTTAAACCCTGTCTCCTTTCATAGACAGAGTGTTACATGAACAATCCTGCAGTGCTCTTACAGTACCCGTACATTCAAGGAAAAATATTTTTAAAATGTACGATTCATAGTCCATCCAGTAACACTCATCCATTCCATTCAAACTGAGTAAATATTCCCTTTTATTGTGATATGAGATGTGATGGAAGGAAGGGCTTAACTGAGCCTGTTTGTTCAGTGATTGTGATTAATGTCAGTCTCCATGGATTCTAAATACCCCAGTGGAGAGTTCCCGTCTTTAAATCATAAATGGGTGCAGTTCAATGTGTTATGCCAGAGTATGAGCGGGAGAATCACCAACAGCACAAACAGGGATCAGCAGCTCCAGACAGAAGCGAGGAGAGATGAGAATCTGAGAATATTAGATTGGAATGTTCCAGCAATGGATCAGAATCTGAGAATATTAGATTGGAATGTTCCAACAATGGATCAGAATCTGAGAACATTAGACTGGAATGTTCCAACAACGGACAGGAGTTTATCCTATTATATTTGGTATCTTTCTATGTATTATGGTCGGTTGTCAATTTCATGGCGGATCTATTGTGCACTTCGCATTATTCAATATTTTTATTATCCTCTCCTGTCTATCGGTGTACCTGGTAAGTCTCACTGTCCAGATATTTTTTTTCTATAAGCCAGTTACGGCTGAATTTGTGTTCTTTCGTGTAGTCTACGCTTCTTGCCCCCAATAGTGTTCCTGTTGAGACTTTGAATCCAGTTCAATTCCTGTCTCCCTCTTTGCATCTGGCTGTATTACTCATGGGTCTCTATGTTGACCTACTCAATTGCAGATATGAACCATTGTCTCTCTGCCCTTGTTATTTAAATATTGGGAGTGTGGGGGTCATTGTCGTCTATTATGTTTACAAACTCAATTTTCTTCCTGGGGCTCCATCCCATCCTTGGCCAATATCTTTTTTCATTCATTTCTGGGTCTTGGGCATCGCTGGCTGTCCAGCATTAATGGCACATTCCTATTTGCCCATGAAAAGGTGGTGAGCTGCCTTCTTGAATTGCTGCAGTCCACTTGCTATGGGTTTACCCACAATGCCAGTAGGGAGGGAATTCCGGAAATTTGACCCAACGATTCTGAAGCAACAGCAGTATATCTCCAAATCATGGTGGGGGGGAGGGGGGGCGTGGGGAGTGGGAGCAGGTTGGTGCGTGTAGGTGAAACATGCAGGTTGTGTTTGGAACAGACGAATCACAACTTTAGTGATCCTTTTGGCCATAAGATGATTCCTGACACCATGCCCTGACCATTATTACCTTTAACTACACACTGCTCCAGAAAGTACTTCACTGTCTTAACTCATCTGCTGTTTGAATCTCCAACTGTGAAATACAGACATAATGATGACAACAATCTGCTGCTGACACTCTAGATTGAAACCTGCAGAAACAAATCTGATTCGAAAACACACCAAAATTCCATTCATCTGACATTGCTGTGCACGCTGATCTATATCGCTATTTTGTCTGGCAATGTCTTTATTTTACTATTCTTAAGCACTTTCACTCATCTGTTCATGAAACTTTCCTCAGTCTCTCTGTGTCGTTTATCCAAATCCCTGCCAGTGGTTCATATTTAATCTGTTTTCCTTCATGTGTATTTACTCTCTTGCAATGATTTTTGCATTCAACACCCAAATGCATCACACACACGCACGCACCCACCCACACACCCGGGTGCATGACGCACATACAAACACATGCATACTCGCGCACATGCACACACACACCTTCACTTATACTGGAAATCCTCCCCTTTTAGACAGTAATCTGTTGTGTGTATCATTCCCATATGATAATCAAGTTTTGCAATACTCCCCATACTGGGCAGATAGTGCAGTTTACTGAGCAATACACGACCATAGTGTGCACAGCTCTCCATGCTGGGCTGTCATCTTGTCCCAGCGTTCGTTATTTGAAGTGTTCTGTGAATCAGTTTCAGAATTTGATTGAACAAACCATTTCAATTCACCTGAAAATACCTTTATTCAATGTTCTCATGCTTATAATTTTTCTCTAGAAGCATTCACTCCTCCAGTTAGTCCCACTGCTCTGTCTTTTTCCCCATATTTCCACAACAGGTTCTCAGGTAATTAACTATCTGTTTCTGTCTTTAATGTGAATCTCTCCGTCCCTCTGTACCTTTCCCTGACCTTGGTTTCCGGCTCCCTAGTGTATCGACTGCTGGCATGGTGAAGTGCAGAGACAATGAAATGGTGCATGTCAGGCTGTTGGTCACTTCCCAGCCTGTCCCATGTGGTGCTCCATGGACAATGGGGTGTACTTCAGGCTGTTTGTATCCCTATTGGAGGAGGTATCTGTGGAGTACAAGGTGAAGAAAGCATATGAGCTTGTGTCAGAAGCCGACAGACAGTGTTTCAGGAATCTAAAAAAGCAAATTAAGTTTGAAAGAATCAAAGTAATTATGAAAGGTGGTAAAGGGTGTAAAAAGCTGAGCAAACCTATGACACTCTTAGAAAGGTTCTTTTTTCGAAGGAATTCAAAAATTCACTTCCTGCAATAGTGAGAACTCGCGCAGAAGAGGAGAGAGTTACAATGGCAAGATTAGAAGCAGAAATGGCTGATGATTATGAGTTCGTCCACAAATCAAAGTTTGGATACCATGATGGATTGAGAAGAATGTATGATAACTTCTTAAAATATACACCTGTGAGAGTAAGGTTGACTAGCATAGGCCAGGAGTAGCAGGAAAAGACATTACAACATTAAGAGGTACAGAGGCATGTAATTTCTTGATGCTGAGAAATGAGGAGACATGTCATTCAGAAGAACTATTGGAGTGATGCAAATTGCTCCATTATGTAAGGTGTGGTTGGTGTGTCCGGTGAAATCATCAACAGAAGTATTTCACAACTGGGAAGGAGACTTTGAGCTTGGTGTTGGTGTCACAACATTTCAGCATTTAACTTGCAAATAACTTGCCCAAGACAAATCTATATACGATCATAACGCCTAAAAGTCTTTAGAGAAATTTAGGGAGAAAACATCTGATCTGTTCAGATATAGGTTTTTTTGTTGCTGCCATTCGATTTGGAAGTTATACAGGTGACAGGACAAGAAACTGTACTTGCTGACAAGTTGTCAAGACTTGAATGAAGAAAGACAAAGGCGTTCTGCGGCAGGAGTATACAGACTGAAATAGAATGGAGTTGTGAATGTTTGCATACTTATTGTCAATGTCGTATCTATGTATTGTAGTCCACTAATAGAGTAAGAATAATGGATTTAAAAAGAAGCTGCTGTTGTGTGTTAATGGTTCATTTTGTCAAAGGAGGAGATGTGACAATGCTGTCATTTTGAAAATGTTATTTTCTCTCTTTTTGAAGAGAAGTCTTAAAGGCAGAGATGCCAAACTGCCTACTGAAAACGGCTGAAGTAACTAACTTACGAGGCCTTTAGGTTTTATTAAAACAGTGGTAACAATTGTAGGGCAGTGGCCAGCTCTCCCAGACCAGATCTTCTCATTTTGATTTTAGCTGCAGCATTCAGAAGCTGCTCGGTGTCCCAGGCGGGTTGGAAGCTTCAATGCATGATCCCGAGCTGCTCCTCTCTCTGAAAACTCTCTTGAAGATACTTCTTCCTGGATTGGAGAACTGCACCTAAGATTCTGTGTTTGAATGTACCTTTGTGTCAAGGAACATGTTTATGGGGTGTTCCTGTATTGGCACAGTTAAATAGTAGAAGGCACTGTATCTATTGTTTGAGTAAGTGTTCCATTTGAGAAGCTATCTCAATTTGTTCATCTGTTTGATTGTGTTTTAATTGGAGTGTTTGAATGGATTACATATTACTTAGCGTTGAGTCGGTTGACCAGTTGCAACTTCTGTGGAATGCACAATTCACATCTACAGTTAAAATAAGGAAAAGTTAAAGTCTCGGCTGCCTTTTAAAAAATATTTTGAGGGGTCTGGTCTGTCCATAAGGCTTGTAGCTGTGGGGCTTCTGACTGACTCCTGTTATTGAAAGGTTAGTGGAGGTGCAGGGGATGGTTTGCTGGAGGTTGTGCTGTGAGCTGCCTCAGACATTCTGAAAGAACTGAGGATTTTTTGGTGACCCAACTCGGGATGGAGCATGGGGACTGTAGTTACAGCATGTGGGACTGTAACATGCACAACAAATGGAGCAGAGGCTGCAGAGAGCGGAAGCTCTGAAACCATGGAGTGAGTGCCTGTGGGGAAAGGGATCTGCAGTATCTGTTTGTGTTTTCGCCTGGACAAACACACACTCTCACTCTCCCCGTTACATAAACTTATGCACACACGCCCTATCTGCTCCACACACACACACACACACACTCCCCCGTCTCACATGTGCACATGCACACTATGCTCTGTCACATGCATGCACACCCATACCCACTATATATTCATCCCGCACTCACACACACACTCCCCCTCAGTCTCTCTCACGTACACACATTCTCTCTCTCCCCCTCACACAGGCACACCCCCTCACACACACGTACACGCACACACACGTATGCACGTACAAATCTGCAGCGTGAATTTGCATTTGTATTTGCAGATACGCTTTATTTTGTTCCAAAAACATACAATTTGGAGACAGTCAGTCAATGTGGCATTTTATAAACTCCTGAACTCGGAACAAACCCAGTCTGACTCCAGATGAAGACACAGACAAACTCCAAACAAGACCTGACCACTGAAATACATTGCCTGATTGGAGGCGTCACCTCCTTTACAGCGATAATGTCTGCGATTTGCATATCAATCAATCAAAACCTACACCTCGATTCTCAGTGATTAAGGATTTCAGAGCCATCTTAGGTGTGTACCATTTATGTGCATGAGTTGTACAATCCTTTGATCTTTTCCTTATAACTTCTGGGTCGAAGGTCTTCCTCTCTCTCTAATACTTAATGAGGAAGCAGCGCTATGGAAGCTTGCGTTTTCAAATAAACCCGTTGGACTCTAACCGACTGTCATGTGAATTTTGACATTGTCCGACCCAGTCCAAAACCAGCGGCTCCATATCGTACTTATTTATTACTTATCCCATTATCTCTCTTAGTAAATAAATCTTTCCTTTCCCCATGTGGTCTTGTCTTGCATATTAATCTATTGTGTGGCACATTACGCACTGCTGTCTGGCAATCAAGATATAATACATCTAGATGAGCCCCATTACCCATCTCTTAAACGAGGAATCAAGCGGGCTAAAAGTTGTCATGACATAGCTTTAATGAGCAGAATTAAGGAGAATCCCAAAGCATCTTATTCTTATATAAGAAGCAAGCGGGTGACTAGATAAAGGATTGGTCCACTAAAAGATAATGAAGGAAGGCTGTGTGTCGAACCTGAAAGAATTGGTGAGATTCTGAATGATTACTTTGCATCAGTGCTCACTGAGGAGAGGAACATGACGAATGTTGAGATTAGAGATAGAAATTTGATTAGTCTGCATCATGTTGACATAAGTAAGGAAGATGTGTTGGGTATGCTACAGGTTATTAAGGTGGACAAGTCCCCAGGACTGGATGGCATCTATCCCAGGTTGCTGAGGGAGGTGAGAGAGGAAATAGCTGAGGCCCTGACAGGTATCTTTGTGGCATCCTTGAATACATGTGAGGTGCTGGAGGACTGGAGGGTTGCTCATGTTGTCCCCCTGTACAAGAAGGGTACTAGGGATATTCCGGGTAACTACAGACCATTGAACTTGATATCAGTGGTGGGAAAGTTGCTGGAGGAGGTACTGAGGAATAGGTTCCATTCATATTTAGAAAAGAATGGGCTTATCAGTGATAGGCAACATTATTTTGTGCAGGAGACACCGTGCCTTACCAACTTAATAGAGTTCTTCGAGGAAGTGACCAAGTTGATAGAGGAAGGAAGGGTTGTTGATGTCATACTCATGGACTTTAGTAAGACGTTTGATAAGGTTCCCCGTGGTAGACTAATGGAGAAATTGTAGTCACATGTTGTTCTAGCCAGGATAAAGAACTGGTTGAGAAACAGGAGACCGAGTAGTAGTTGAAGTGAGTTTCTCGAAATGGAGAAAGCTGACCAGTGGTGTACCACAGGGGTCAGTATTGGGGCCACTGTTGTTTGTAATATATATAAATGATCTGGAAGAGGGTACTGTTGGTATGATCAGCAAGTTTGCAGATGATGCGAAGATTGGTGGAGATTATGCAGAAAGCAAAAGGGACTGCCAGAGAATATAGGAGGATATAGATAGACTGGTGAGTTGGGAGGAAAATTGGGAGATGACATTCAATCCAGACAAATGTGAGGTGACGCATGTAGGCAAGACTAATTCGAGAGCAAATTATACAATGAACAGAAGAGCCTTGAGAAAAGTTGATGGGCAGAGAGATCTGGGTGTGCTGGTCACTGTACCCTGAAGGTTGCTGCACAGGTGGCTAGAGTGGTCAAGAAGGCATATAGTACACTGGCCTTTATTGGACGAGGTATTGAATATAAGAGCTGACAAGTCATGTTAACATTGTGCAAGACATTGGTTCGGCCGCAGTTAGAATACTGTGTACAGTTCTGGTCGACACATTGCCAAAAGGATGTAGACGCTTTGGAGAGGGTGTAGAGAAGGTTTTCGAGGATGTTGCCTGGTATAGAAGGTGCTAGCTATGAAGAAAGGTTGAGTAGGTTAGGTTTATTTTTCATTAGAAAAAAGGAGATTGAGGGGGGACCTGATTGAGGTTTACAAAATCATGAAGGGTATAGACAGGGCGGATAGAGACAAGCTCTTTTTCCCACGGCGAAGGATTCAATAACGACAGGTCAAGCTTTCATGGTGAGAGGTGGAAAGTTTAAGGGGGATACTCGCAGCAAGTACTTCATACATGGGTGGTGGGCGTTGTCAGCAGAGGTGGAAGAAGCAGGCATGGTAGATTCATTTAAGATGCGTCTGGACAGATGCATGAGTAGGGGGGGAGCAGAGGGATACAGAGCTTAGGAATTGACCGATAGGTTTAGACAGTACATTTGGATTGGCTCAGGCTTGTAAGGCCGAAGGGCCTGTTCCTGGGTTGTAAATTTTCTTTGTTCTTTGTTTGTTGCATTTTTAAGAAAGCTAGTCAAATCATTCAAACATGATTTATTCTTCATAAAACTATGTTGACTGTGCTGGAATTTGGCTTGACTTTGAAAATTTCTTGTTATTAATTCCTTCATAATGGAATCTAACAATTTGTCTTCAATACCAATAGATTTCTCACAACTTTTCATTCCCTAATGAATTTGGTTATTATAATTTCTTTGCTTTCTATAACCTTTACATTTCCTTACACAATTCCTGGGTAACAGGAGCAAGGCTGTAAAAGATCTGTGCTAATTGCTGTGTAAGAGACATGAGTAGCTGATTGGGCACATTCTGTTCCTGCTTTATACACTCGCTGGTCTGAATGTCCTCTTGGTATTCCTACATTATAGTGTCGATGGCGTGCATGTCCTGCTCCTGTTCCTGACCAAGCCATTCAAGATCTCAATGCCCTCCTCTTGTCGCTCAATGACAGGTCTGGATCTTATGGAATCTCCCTGCTCAAATGTCACTTTTCAAGCGCTGAAATATGCAGACAAGTTGTGTTGCCCACACTGGGTACCTCAGTGGTTAACACTGCTGCCTCAGAGTACCAGAGATTCGTGTTCAATTACAGTCTCCAATTTCCTCCCACAGTCCCAAGATGCACAGGTTAGGTGGATTGGCCACGCTAAATTTCCCATAATGTCCAGGGATGTGCAGGCTAGACGCATCAGTCATGGAAATGCCAGATTATAAAGATTGGGTGGGGTGAGATAAGTTGGGGGGAGGGGAAATGAGGAAGCTGGACTTGTTCCTAGTGATCATTGAACTAGATCCCTCCAGTCATCATACTGGATCCCGGTGCTAGATCCACTTGATCACAGCACCGGTCCAACTGGATCCCTTCCCTCGCTGGACTTGATCCCAGTGATCATTGAACTCGATACCTCCAGTCATCCTACTGAATCCCTGCGCTAAATCCACTGGATCACTGCGCTGGTCCTAATGGATCCCTTCACTCGCTCTACTTGATCTCAGTGATAATTGAGCTAGATCTCTCCAGTCATTGTACCGGATCCCTGCACTAAATCCACTTGATAGCTGCACCGGTCCAACTGGATCCCTTGCCTCGCTGGACTTGATCCCAGCAATCATTGGTATGTATATGCTTAATTTTTAAAAATCGTTTGATGTCTTTATAATATCTGTGCTAAAATAATACACTTTATTCTTTAAATGTATTCCATAGTTCTTGTCTCCCTGAGAAGAGAAAATATGCATCCAGCTGACTTTTCTCAAAATTGTATTTGCTTCAAAAGGATTTCTCATCTAAGTCCAAAACTGATAATGTTTCAGAAGAAAAGGCCTTCATTCCAGGAAGGTGTGAACAAAACATTGTTGATAAGCTTCTATAACCTTTTTTTAAGGTTAAGGGGTCGAAACTGCACATAATGTACCAGATGTGGTCTTAGCAACGCCCTCTACAGATGTAGACTCGTAAAACGTGAAGCTGGAAAACCACAACAGGTCAGCCACACCCAACGAACAGGAGATTCGATGCTTCGGGCATATTCCTGATGAAGGACTTATACCCGTGACGTCAATTTTCTTGCTCCTCGGATGCTGCCTGATTGTCTGTGCTTTTCAAGCCTCACACTGTTCAACTCTGATCTCCAGCATCTGCACTCCTCACTTTTACCGGTACAGATGCAGTAAAACATTCCTGATTAAACCTGGGACCCTTTGCCAGAAACACAATCATTCCACTTAGCTTTCAAATCACTTACAGCAAGTGCAGACTAATTACATATGATTCGTGTACCAGGATCATGAATACCGTCTGTATCAGAGTTCTGCAATCTCTCTCCACTTAAATTGTTTACCATTATTTTATCCTTCCATCCAAAATAGACAACTCACATTTTGCTATATCTGGATAAGGTTTGCTCACTAACCTCCCTTTGCCTATATCACATTGATCACACACGACCTCCATTTGATGACATACTGGATGACCAGCTTGGTGTTTAAACTAATTAGGCTCTGATATATCCTGTCCCTTCCTCCAGATCTTTGATACAGATATTGATCGTTGATGATCCCATAGTGATCTCTGAGGCACTCCACCTGTTACAGCTTTGTAATGTAAAAATAAGCATTAATCTCTATTCTCTATTTCCTGTTAGCAACAGCTTGCTGTGTAGCAGCTCATGCAGTTTAAATGGACTCCTGTGCAGTAAAATGTACTCAATGAGCAAAATGATTAGTTCTATTTTGCTCTGTAACTCATTAAATAGGCAGAATGGTCTCCTCCAGTCTCATGGTAACGATAATGACTGGCTGAATGAGAAGGCCCCCTATCTCTGTCACAGCGTCGAGGGGTGGATGGAGGGCACTATACATGGGGTAGTGGCAGCAGTATATCCCTGTAACAGCATCGAGGGTGGATTGAGGGAACAACATATTGGGTAGGGCCAGCAGTATATTCCTGTAACCGCATCGAAGGGTGGCTTGAGGGAACGACACATGGGGTAGCGACAACAGTATATCCCTGTAACAGCATTGGCCGTGAATTATGAGAGCAACACATGGCGTAGGGACAGCAGCATGTCTCAGTAACAGCTTCGAGGGTGAATTGAGGGAGCAACACATTGAGGCAGCAGTTGTCCATTCGGCGCCACTAGTCAGAATGTTCATGGCTGATCCGATTGTGTTTGACCATCCGTCTCCTGTCTGTTCTCAATAAATACTGACTGTCCTGTCCAGCGAAGGTCAGTCGAGCTCAGCCTTGAATATCTTCAATAACCGAGTCTTCACCGCTCCCTGAGGATGAGGACCCTACCGATAGTACAACACTAAAGTGAAAGGGGCGACCTTATTTCAGTGTGGGACCTGTTATTTTAATCTGTGTTAACCTAACATCAAAGCACCACCTCTTTTGAAACACAAGGACAGAATAATCAGGCATAGACATAAACCATTCAGCCCTCTAAACCTGTCCAATAGTACCACTGATTCTTTTCAATCAAATATGTATTAAACTCATTCTCTGCTTCTGTCCCAGGAAGAGAATAACTGATAGAATGACACCGCACGAGCATTAAAAACACAGAATTAAGACATTCGGCCCTTCGACTCTGAATGCCATTTAATACTGACTTAGAGATTTCTCAACATCATTCTCCTGATTACTCTCTGTTACTCTTGACATGCTTATTCAGCAAAAACCTATCTATGTCTTGTCAGCACTAGTGTCTGTGTCTCTGTGGGTCTGTGTGTCCACTTGTGTGTGTTTGTTCATGTGTCTGTGTGTTTATGTATTTATGTGCTGACATAGGTTCATCTGTGTATTAGCCTGTGCGTTTTACTTGTGTCTATTTGTGTGCGACTGTTTATGTCTCTCTATGCCACTTCACGTGTGCGGTTCTATCTCTGTGAGTGTCAGTATATTAGCGTGTTTGCATATGTCTCTGAATATTTTTGTGTCTGTATCACTCTGCAATGAGATATTTGTTGTTTTGGGAGGGAGAAATTGTGAGAACAGACAGAATGGTTAAAGTGCGAATTACCCTTCACTGAACATTGTTTTTTTACTCAGTTGGACGGACATGGATGTCACGGACTCTCCAGATGACACGTCCCAGTCCTCTCCAGCTCATACCAGGGTCCTCCCCACATGGTGGAGGAGTGGAGGAGGGATCAGATATCGGGTGCTCCACCATCTGGCTTGGCCCTTTCTCTCCTATTACAGTCCGTTTCTCCTGGAATGGGAGAAAGGGGGGAGGGAGTGATGGTGGGGGTGAGTGGCCCTGCTCTTAGTGCTGGTGTAGGTGGAGGGGGAGGGGGAATGCTGAGGTGTCCAGAGGGAGTCATTCCACAGTGTTGTATCCATGCAGGGCTATTAGTGTTGGGAGTATAGTGAAGGGAGAGATCGCGTGGGGGTGGGGGTGGGGGTTGTGCGGAAGGTGCCGAATTCAATAGTGAGAGTGGTAGTGTGTGAGACTTGTTAGGGGGTAGGTGCTATAACAGGTAATGTGTGTGAGGGAGCAGAGAGAGTACGGTGACAGTTAACCTGACAGAGTGGGGAGAATATTGATGCTTGTCCTGTGATGCTGGTCATTTCTTCAGATCATGTCAGAGTCGAAGTGACAGTCCCCGAATGTCTTTTCCAAGTCTATCACTAATAACGCCACAGACTATGTCCCTCAGATTCCACAGAATCAGTTTGGGTGGATCTTACAGATAGGAAGGAGAAGCAAGCATTGGTGTATCATGTATCTAAACCAATGGTCTCGTGCAAATTCTGTGCATTACATGCTCCGAAAATTAGAGATGCAAATATTGTGGGTGCTGCAGTATTACTGCATAATCTGAAATTGCATCAAAACTGCGTTAACTAAGTGACTGCTAATGTTGTGAAAATAAGTTCCATAAGCGTATAACAGGTCGGTTGAAGAGTTATGTTGTGACTCAGACAAGAGAGCAAGTTATTTTGGATTTGGTGTTGTGTAGTCAGAAGGATTCATTATTAACCTTGGTCTGAGAACTAGAGACGTTAATATGTTATATTTTACACGGCACCAGCATACAATATAGAATGTTTGAACATGAAGTAGTAGACACGCCATGGCTGTTAGAGGCATAGAATCATGGAGCCCTGCAGCATGAATTCAGGCCCTTTGGATCAAAGTGGTCTGTGCCGACCAAAATGTCCATCCTGCTAATTCCAGTTCCCGCCCTTGCCCCTTATTCTTCTAAATCTTTCTGATCCGCGTATTTGTCGAAAAAACCTTTTGAATGTTGTTAATGTACGTGCCTCAACCAAATTAGCTGTCTGCTAATTCCATATGCGCGCCAACCTCTGTGTAAAAATGTTGCCGTTCAGATCCTTTTTATTCTTTCACCTCTAACCTGATCTCCTCTAGTCCTTGATTCCCAAAACTGGGAAAAAGAATGAGTGCATTCACCTTATCCACGCATCTCATGATCTTATACAATTCCATATGATTTCGCCTCAGTTTCTTGCAGTCAAAGGAAAATGTTCTGGTCGGTCCAAACTCTCCCTACAACTCAGCCCATTGAGTGCTGGCAACATCCTTGTACATTTCTTCTATCCTCTTTTCAGTTTAATCACATCCTTCCTATGGCAAAGTGAACACAACCGAACACAATACTCCAAGTGCATGCCTTACCAGCGTCCTGTCCAACTGCAATATAACTCGCCAACTTCCATACTCAGTGCCCTTACTGATGAAGGCCTGTGTACCAAAAGCCTTTTTCACTGCCCTGTCTACGTGCAACTACTTTCAGAGAACCACGGACCGGAACTCCAAGGTCCCTCTGTCCCTCTACACTCCTTCAGGGTCTAACATTCACCACAAAACTCCGACCTGGATTTGACTTTCCAAAACGCAACAAACCACACATATCTATATTAATCTCCATTTGCCATTTCTCGGCCCACTTCCCCAGCTGAAAAAATGTCCTGCTGCAATTCCTGATGTCCTTTCTCACTGTTCACAGTACTGCCGATTTTATTGTCATCAGCCTAATTACCAATCATGCCTTCTACATCCTCATCCAAATCATTGATATAGATAACAAACAGTAATAGACCCAGCACCGACCCCTGAGACACTTCACTCGTCACAGGCCTCAAGTCCAACAAGCATCCTTCCAGTATTAGCCTCTGCTTTCTACCATCAAGGACATTGAGTATCCAATTTGCCAGATCCCCCTGGATTCCATGCTATCGAACCTTTCAGAGCAGCCTATGATGTGGAACCTTATCAAAGGCCTTTCTGAAACCTAGATAGACTACGTCTACCACCATACTCTCATCAACATTCCAGGTCAATTCCTCAAAAGAACGCTAAAGAATTGTGAGCCATGATATCCTATGCACAAGGCAGTGCTGACTGCTCCTTATGAAACCGTATCTTTTCAAATGCATGTATATGTTATCTCTCAGAACCTTCTCAAGGAACTTACATGTCACAGTTGTTAAGCTAACTGGTCTATAGTTCACAGGTTCTTCTTCACAAACACTACTTGAACAAGGGCACAATATTCATTACCCTCCAGACTTCCGGGACCTTCCCCGTGGACAGCGATGATACAAAAAGATCAGCCAGGGCCCCCGCAATATCTTCCCTCGCCTCTTGCTGTGGTCTTGGATACACCTGATCAGGACCAGGAGATCTACAGAAATACTGCAATGTCTGAAAATATGTCTGTTTCTTTAAGGTAGAATCACCAAAGAAAGGGCAAGTGACTTAATGAAGGCTAACATAATAAATTAAAGATTATATTAATCATAGGAAGTGAGTTCAGAAGAATTCTAGACATTGTGGAAACCGGAGAATTCTCAGAAATTTGTTTGTGTGGAGTTCGCATATTCTTCCCGTGTCTGCGTGGGTTTCCTCCAGGTGCTCCGGTCTCCTCCCACAGTCCAAAGATTTACAGGTTAGGTGAATTGGCCATGCTTATTTGCCCAAAGTGTTCAGGGATGCGTAGATTAGGTGCATACATCGCAAAGTGTAGAATCAGAGGGGAATGGGTCTGAGCGGTTACTCTTCAGAGAGGCAGGGTGGACCTGTTGGGCCCAAGGTCCTTTTCCACACTGTGACTTTTAATGATTCTGTGAAAGAAGAACACAAAGACTGCATAAATCTGCAATCCGTATTGCAAAGAAAACAAAATAAAAGCGAAGTCAAAATAAAAGCGAGGAATTTTATAATCGGGAGAGGAGCGGTTATTGTGGAGAACAGGGAAATGGCCAGGAAAGTAACCAGTTACTTTACATCTGTCATCACGGAGGAAGATCCAGAAAATCGCTGAGAAATACCAAATGATCACATGGAACCTGTGGAACTAAAGACATAAAATCAATTCATATCAATAACAAGGTAGTAGTTGAAGGTTAGCATAGTAGTATTGTAGCTGGATTGAGCATTGCTAAATCTGAAGAGCCAGTTGTACTTCGTATCAAAATATTAGAAGTAAATCAGCAATAGACGCATTAATTGTGCTGTCGATGACTGTTTTATTTTCCTGCACATTCTGCAGAGGCTGGAAGTTAGTCAATGTGTTCCAAGCATTGTAGATGAATGGAAGGGATTCAAACATCTGCAAAGGGAAGAAGAGATAGTGTGGAGAACTGCAGACCAATTAACTTGACATCTGTAGGGAAACTGATGGAATCTATTATATAGGATCAGGTATTGGATATTTAGAAATTAACAGCAACATTGGAGAGAATCAGTATACACTGACAGAGTCTGACAGAGTCTTCATCCTTGAAAAACTTTAGAATGATTTGAACTTGTTTATTACAACATAGAAATGGCATATTTCGATTTTCAGAAGACTTTTTTATAAGAACTCATGCAGTGAATTCCTAAATAAAGTAATGTGAATGGGAATTGGAGGAATATATAGAAGTGGAAAGTTAAAGTCAAGTTCACCTTCATTTACGAGAATCAGAACACAGTTGGAAGGTCATGCTGAAGCAGTTTCACAGCTTGCTAATGAGACTGTACATAGAGTATTGACACAATCTGAGAAAGAATATACTGACCATGGAGGATGTGCAATGGACAGTCTCCAGATTAATCCCTCAGATGGTGAGATTGCCTGATATGGAAACTCGGCCTGTGTTCTTTAGAGTTTCAAAGAATGAGAGGTGATCAGAGTGAAATTTAGAAAAGTCACTAAACAAATGACAAGGTGGAAATAAACAGGATGTTTCTCTGGTTGTCTACTCTACATTTAAGGCAAATAATGGCAAGTAAAGGATGGACCATTTCAGACTGCAAGAAAAAGGCAGTTCTTCATTTGAAGAGGACTGTCTGAAACAGCGACATGGAAACCTTCTGGTAGGACAAGATTAGGGAGAATCCCCAGATATTCTACAGGTACGTCAAGTGGAACAGAATAACCCTGGAACAGGTAGGACTCGTTAGTGACTTGTCAAGTTGCATTCAAATCAACTTAGTGGTAGGAGACAGAAGGTCTGCTGGTAGAAGTCCGTTTGTTTCACTGGAGACCAGTATCCAATCGTGTACCACAGGGATCAGTTCTGTGTCCCATATTATTTGTGGTTCGGAGATGCCAGTGTTGGACTGGCTTGCGCAAAGTTTAAAAATTACAGAACACTAGATGATAGTCCAACAGTTTATTTGGAGACACGACCTTTCGAAGAGCATAATCACGTGATGAAGAAGCAGCGCTGTGAAAGCTAGTGCGTGCGAATATAACTGTTGGATTATAACTTGGTGTTGTGTGATTTTTAACCTTATTATTTGTAGTATTCATAAATGATGCAGCTGTGATTATGGAGGTGTTGGGGTGAGTGATAAATCATTTTGAGTTTGACACAAAGTTTGGCTTGTTGGTTGGCAGTGAGGAGGAAGGCCTTATATTATAGGAAGATACAGATGGAATGATCAAATGGGTGTATCAATGGCTGATGGAATGTAACCCTGAGAAATATGAGGTGATGTACTTTGGAAGAAGGAACCAGACAGGGGAGGACTCAATGAATAGCAGCACACTAGGAAGCTCAGAGGGTGCTGCGCCACATATCCCTGAATGTGATTAAACAGGTTAATGCACAAGTTGCCAAAGCATAGCGACCATAAACATAGCCTTTATTCATGGAAGCACAGATTACAAGAGCTATGCGGAACTTTGATGAGGCCAAACGTACAGTTCTGTAGAGTTATGTACAGTTCTGGGAGTCCCATTACAGGACGAATGTGATTGCACTGGAGAGGGTGCAGTGGAGATTCACCAGGATGTTCCCTTAGATGGAGTAGATCAGCTCGGGTTGTTTACTTTGAGGCAGAGAAGGCTGAGAGGGACATGCTTCAGAAGGATAAGATTACCAAGGACATGAACAGGATGGATAGACAGCAGCTGCTCCTTTCAGTCAAAGGGCGAAGAAGAAGGGAGTACCATTTTAAAGTGAAGGGTTTGATGTTTAGTGAGGATATGAGGATTGGTTTTCATCCAGAGGCTGTTGGGTTCAGGAATGTACTTCCTGAGAGGGCAGCTGGCACAGGTAACCTCACAACCGTTAATAAATACGTGGTCGTGCCATTGAAGTGCCATAACATATATGGTTATGGGCCTCTTATCGGATAGTGGGACTAATGTAGATTGTGCTGTATTTCTGACAGTACAGAGTCAGTGCTTCTGTGATTGTATGGGTTGGACTGTCAATCATTGAGCAGCATAAGACAGGAATTAATGAGTTTATGAAGAATGCATTAACTAGGGTTATAAAAGTGAACTTGTCTCCATAAGCTAGAACAGGGAAAACTAAAAGTGTCTAATGCTCTGCTCCCTTCCTGATGTTTCTGTGCAGTGTGCGGGAAAGCTCTTTCATTGGTGTCACAAGCTCTTAAACATTAGGAAGGCAGCATCTGTCTAGTTGACAGGACTGTGTGTGCCGTTCCCTTTCCCAAAGCTCGTTGCCAGTGTTCTGTCTGGTTTTATCCTTTAAGAACTCAGAGCAATTTTGTACAATCGAGTGTCTTGCTTGGCCGTTCCATTGACCATTGCAGAGTTTATCACATGTCTATTTGTCAGGAGACACTTGTAGACCAGAAGAGGAAGCACGGGAGATTCACTTCCTGTAAATACATTGGGGAAGGGACAGATGTTTACAATGGACATTAGATTCAAGGTCAATATTACTGGCACCAGATTTTATGTCTCGATATTTTGTTAATTGTTTTTAACTTCCACCAGCTGCCAGAGTATTATCCTGGTCTGGATCAGTAATCCAGTGACATTTGCACAACAACAACATCTCCACATGGGGACCTATCGGAAACCACACTGAGCACATTATTTTTGTACTGTATGACAGCTCAGTCAAAAATAATTCCCACCAATGTAATAATCGCGACGGGACTGAGGGCGTGGGAAATGATCAGACAGTATTCATTCCCTTGTTATGGGACTGGATATAGTTGAGGAACTTTCCATGTGGCCAGGCAGATGTCAGAGTTGGAGCTGGATTTAAACAGCTTCCCCAGCGACACAGCTTATTGTGCAGTACAATCTTCAGTCCTATTGCAGGAATGGTGTCTGGGTCCATTGTCGTTATCATATCTACTGTGTTCAGCTGTTTCTTCATGTCACGTGCAGCGAATCGAATTGGTTTAAGACTGGCATCTGTGATTCTGTGGGCATCATGAGGAGGTTGAGGTGGATTATCGACTCAACACTTCTAGCTGAGGATAGTGCAGATAGTATTTATCCTTGTCTTTTACACTGATATACAGAGCTGGGGATATTTTTGGAGTTATCTCCTCCTGTAAGTTGTTTATTAATCCATCGACAATGATGACTGGATGTGGCTTGACTGCAGAGTTTCAATCATATCTGTTTGTCTTGGGATCATTTCCCCTTCTCCACCAGATGGTAGTTCTGCTGTTTGGAATGTAATCAGTTAAGTGCGGTAGCTTTAATGGGTTGTCATCAGGTTTAGATACACATAGTTCTGACTCTGGCATGTTCACCCAAACTCGTCACTGAACCATCACTCGGCTTGATGATAATGGTAGAGTCATGGATTAGCCTGGGGAAAAGTTATGGATTGTGATTGAATGCAATTCTGCTGCGGCTGCTGCTGTGATCTACAGCATCACATGATAACCCAGTTTGATCTGCAATATCTGCAAATCAATTCGACAGACATTCCCCCAGCTCACACACCAGGACCCATTCACCCATCAGCCCTGTACTCAGTGACTTAACCTCGTTTCTGATGTGCGAACACTTCCAGTTTCATATTCTCATTCTGCTGAGGGTCTCTCCCTGATGTCATGCCTCCAATTTGTTACATTTGTAACATATTAATCTGAATCATTTTCTTTCCCGTCACAATATCTTCTGCGTTTGAAATGAATGTTTTTCGAGTATTTTTCTCCCTGACCATGATTAAGGCCTCGGTCGTGTCAGTGATGCCAGACTTATGTCGTTTCAGAGACAATGAACTTGTGCACTTTGCATTTTTGTTCAAATCCCAATGTACAGCACTCTCTGCTGGACAGGGTGTTTGAGCAGATTCAACACACGTCTTTGGATAATGTTCCAAATGCAGAAATTGCTGAAGGAACTAAACTGTTTTCGCTGCATCTTGTGAAATGAAAGCTAAGTTCATCTTTCGGGTCCAGTGACCTTTCGACAAAGCTCCCAGTTTTCACAGCAATTTGTGCATTTTTGTTTCAAGTATTCATAGTTATTTGTTTAATTGAAAATTCGTGCTGTGCCTATTTATTTCTGGAGAAACTCAGCAGGTCTGGCAGCATCTGCAGAGACAGAGAAACAGAGTTAGCCTTTCAAGTCCAGTATGACACTTCTTCAGAACTGAAAAGGATTGGAAACTGGGCATTTTAGTTCCTTGCCAGAGGTGGGGGGGTAGGTGGCGGGAAAAGAGGGTGTGGCAAAAGATAACCAGGCTTTTAGCAGTAAACGAGAAGATGATACAAAATGAGTTTAAATTAAGATGTGAATGGGGGAAATGGGTTCTCTCTATTGACTGCAACATAAAGAAGACACCACCACATAAGGCCATAGGGAGGCCAGGAGGGAGAATGTTGAACATGTGGTATTATATAGATCTGGCCAGAGATACATTTTCACTGTAGAGATCACCGCTAACAGACCAAGGAATTAAGTCACTTGACGGCTTATTGGCACTAGTAAGATTTTCATGCTGGTTTAGTATTGTAACATTAAGAAGAAAACAAATCACCGTATGAAGATTGGTCTGAGTGCTGTTTACCTATCGCTTTTAACATTGTTTCAAATTTGCAGTGCTGATCTTTAAATGCTTGTTCTTGAAGTTAGTATCAGATGGAGTGTAGGAGGTTGTGGGGTGGCATTATAGAAATTTACAAAATCAGGGGAGGCATGGACAAGATGAAAAGCCGAGGTCTTTTCCACTGGTTTATGGAATGAGCTGCCAGGGGAACAGTTCCAACGTTTAAAAGACATTTGGACGAACACGTGAATGAGGGCCGTTTAGAGGCATATGGGCCAAATGCAAGAAGATGGGAATAGTTTAGTTTGTATAACCTGGCCGGCATGGACAAGTTGGACCAAAGATTGTGTTTGTATGCGATATGATTGTATGAATATAGAAAGCGAAATAAATGAAAGAAAAGATGTGATGTAAGCAAATTGGCAAGAAATATATTAACAAGCAGAACGAGCTTTTCCATTTATATAAGAAGAATTCAAGAGGTTTGTGTGATCTTTGGTAGAAAGAAAGTCAGGAAGGTTTTTTGCGACAATTGGAGGGTGTGACTGGGGAACTGGATACAGGAAATAGACAGATAATTTACGCCAGTATTTTACACGATCCTCACGGGTGAAGGTGCTGTAAATATTTCAATGGTACAAAACAAAATGGTAATGGGGGGAAGATCTTGAGCTGTGTCTAACAGAAGGAACAAGGCATTTCTCAAACAGATAAGACCAAGGGTAAACAGGTCATCAGCAATTCATAGCTGGTTTTAAAAGAAGTGGTCACAGAGTGGCTGGTGGCACTGTGTGAAATATTCCATAACTCTCTGGATTAAAGGAGTGATCCAGTGAAACTGGAGACCCTCCAATGTTGCGCCTGTCTTCAAGAAACGAGCGAGACTGAAAGCAGGAAACACTTAGCCTCACCATTATTACTGGGAATCTGTGAGAGTCTGTTATTAAGGAAGAGACTGCAGAGCATTTAGAAAAGCTTCACACAGAGTCAGCATGGTCTTGTTAAAGGAGAACTACATTTTGCCTGTAAAATCATGCAAAGTTTTTTCTGGAAATCCATGAGAATGTAACAAGTGGCCTTGACAAAGGGGGACTGGCAATCATGAGGCTTTTCAGAAATTTTCCACAAGGTTTCACAAAATAAAGGTTCTTACGCAAGACAGAAGCTCATAGTATGATGGGTATAGCATTAGCATGGGATAACACTTGGTAAACACATAGAAATCGGAGAGTCAGAATTCATTCATCTTTATGAACAAAATGGAGTACCGCAAATATCAGTCCGATGGCAACAGCTGCTTACAAGAGCTGCACTCAGCTCCTGACGGCAGGAGCTGTGTGCAATATACATTCGAGTTTGAGGATGACACTGACAACCAAAAGGCAGGCAGTTATTAAATGGAGAGGACTCCTTAAAAAAAGAAGCAGTACAACGTAGTGGCATGTTCTCTGCATGAAACATAACGTCAGCATGTTGATGCAGAAATGTTGGTTCATTAGACTGGTTCATGGGATGAAAGGATTAAATTATTGAATACATCAAAAATGCTGAGGCGATTACTCATTGTGGTTTAAATGAATGAGGGTGTCATTACTGAAACTGACAAGATGCAGAGGAGGCTTGACAAGGTCGGTGTTGAGGATGTGGTTCCACACCAGGCAGAGCCTCGAAGTCAGGGATGTCGGTACAGAATAAGGAATATCGATTTCAAACTGAGACGTAAAGAAATGTCTTCTTTCAGAAGGTAGTGAATGGCTGGAATTTCCTAACCCCGAGAGTTGTGGAGGTTGGGTCACTGATTGTATTTACAGATGGGTGGATTGGTTTGTGACATTTCAGCGAGTTGAGGGATGCAAGGGGTAAGCAGGAAAGTGGAGTTGAGTTGTAGAGTAGATCAGCCATGCTCTTACTGAATGACAGCGCAGGTTCCTATTTCTTACGTTCCTATTTATGTTTTTGGAAAATAATTGAATATTTTCATGGAAGTCATAATGTAAAATGTTGCATTCAGAGACAGCAGAGGATTTGTCTGAGTTGACCTTGTGTGGAGCATGGGGGCTTTATTCAATGCGAATCTGGGCCTGTAACATGACCAATATCAGGAGCAGAACTTACAGAGAGGGGAAGCCTGAAAAGAGGGATGGGGGAGGGGGGGTCACTGCCTGACCTAGCCTGGATTTCCAATACATTTGCCAAACTACACCAAACCATCAGAGTGGCCTCAATCTGCTCCTGCACAGCAGGACCGAAGGGCTGAATGGAACATCAGAACATAGGGCTAACGGACACGACTGGGCCATTCGGCACTTTGACACTATTGCAGCAGTCAATAAGGTCATTGATCATCTCATTGTGTTCCCAGATGCACTGTTCTCTTATTTCACAATGATCCCTGATTCACCTGTCTATGGAAAATCTGACAAAGTCAGCCTCGATATAATATGAAGATTCAGCCCTCCCAACCTTCTGGGCAAGGGAATTCCCACTTGAATGAATTCCCACTTTGTGAATTTCTCCTCACTCCGGTTCTGACTGAGGTTGGAGGGTGTCACTGTTTCCATTTCTAGTCCCACTCCTCCACTGCTCACAACAAATTTTAAATGTAACCAGGTTGGCGATATGGCCGATGATAAAGGTCTCATACTGGGTCAGGGTCAGTTATCAGAAGAGTCCAGTTGGATTTCTTCAGTCAGCTACGAGTAATTAACAGAACTAACTGAGGACTATGATGGATATGTGGTTAGCACTGCGGCCACACATCACCAAGGAGCTGGGTTCAATTCGAACCTCAAGTGAGTTTGAACATTCTCCACGTATCTGTGTGGGTTCTCTCCCAATGTTCCAGTTTCCTGCCAGAGTACAAAGATGTGCAGCTTAGAGTGGATTGGCCATGCTCGATTGCCCATTGTTGAGAGAGTGTCCCCTTCATGGCAACCTCTGTCAGTTTGGGGGAATTGAACCTGCACTGCTGGGCTCCCTCTGCATCACAAACCAGCCGTCCAGCCAACTGATTGGGAGACAGTGTAACTGTTACAGACAGAAACAGGCAGAGGCAAAGGGCAAGAGAAACTTTCATAACAAGAAAAAAGGTACAATTCAGATAACAGTCAAGATAACAGTTGAGGAAAAATAGTTCTCTGCTCAAAATTGCATTTCGTAACGGGACAAGTGTTTAGAAGCAGTGTTTGGCTGAATACAATAAGGTGAGACAAAGTGAAATAGCCAGAATTACTAATTGTGATTGGATATAAAATAAGTGCATATTTTTGCAGGACCTCGCGGGGTTGAATGATTGAAAGTTCCTGTACCTGAAAATGGGAATTCTTTGGAACACTATCTGGAATTTTCCATGTTCAAAGTGTGTGTGTGTGAGAGAGAGAGAGAGAGAGAGAGAGAGAGAGAGAGAGAGAGAGAGAAAGAGAGAGACAGAGACCGCAGATACTGTACTGAGCTGCGTGGTGAGCTCCGACCATGTTCAGGCCTCCTCTGGGAAGAGAATAGACCCCCTGTTCTGGCCCATCCACGAGGACCTCTGTGCCCCTGTTGAAATGTCGTGGTGTCAGTTCCCCCTATCTGCCATGCTCGGGGTCAACTGTGCAGGGTGGCTTCAAACTGAGGAATTACAACAGTGTGCTCATTGGCCTTTTAAAGCTGGCATCAGTGTCAGTGATCATAGAATAGTCAGGGAAATCAGTGCGATGGTGATTCCCTCCAGCCATGTTGGGTTGGAGAATCGGGATGGCATTGAATGCGAGGAACACTATGAGATTGAGTAGGTAGTTAATGAGGTGATTTCGATAAGATAGCACCATGAAACTAGTTCAGTCTCGTACAGACAATCCCTCTGTCACACTCAATGAAAATGTTACTGAGACAAACTATTGTTAGATTCAGCCCAATGAGTCGAAGACTCTGCTGACCCCACACCTAGTTACAAAGTTGCAGAACAAATGTTCATCTAAAACTCTCCCTCATCTTTATTGAAGCCAGTATCCCCTTCACCTATCATTCCTAGGAATACTGGCTCATGTTGCAGATGCTGTCGAAATGTCTTCATTTCAGCATTCCGAAAACTGTGATCTTACTGGAAATTACCTCTCAATCTCTCTTTCTCTTTTTTCCCCAAAATTATTTTGATTGTTGGTAGTTAAACTGATTTAACCGCCATTCCTCTCTGGCAGGAACTAGGGAATACGGACTAGGCAATGAGGACTCTGTATCAGAGTGATCATGTAACTAGAAGCATAATTCAAAGGCACGGGTTGTGACTCCAAGGCAGTGTTTAAAACCCTACCACAGCCGATGACAGAGCTTAAATTCGAATGATAAAAATTGGAATGAAACCTAATTTCCTTCGTGGAAACCAGAAACCGTTAAGAATTATTTTTATTATTTCACCGATTGTCTTTGCTAAAGAAGCTTAACAATATTACTCAGTCTGAGCTCAGTGTGAACTCAGACCCACAACAACATTGTTGGCTCCATTTTGTCTTGACAAATGGCCACGTTTTCAAGGACAATTAGTGATGGACAACAAATGCTGCCCTTGCCCATGATGCTGGCATCCCGTGAAACAACAACATTAAAGGTGAAATAAACCAAGGGACGGTGGTTGTTACAGATCGAAAATAAAATTCTCCAGCGTATGAAAGTGTTGGAGAATCTCGCAGGTATGTAAGCCTCTGTCAGGAGAAATGCAGATAACGGTTTGAGTCCAGTGACCCTGCTTCACAACTGAAAGCAAACTGGGAAATAATATTATTTATCCTGGTATCATGGACGGTTGGGTTGGAGAGAGAGATGGGGGCAAGGTTTAAATTGAATGGATGGAGAAATGGCAAGAAAAAGAGGAAATGAAATGAAAAGTGAGCAAAGGGGCTGCTGATGATGAACTGAAAGGAAAACAAAATGGCAAGTTATCCTCACATTTCCCCATTTTCCCATATTCCTGAATTTCGTGTCCATTTAGATTTGTCCCTATTTAAAGTGAGTTAGGTTCCCTGTATCTCTCTTCTCTGAGTGTGATGATTAAATCCATTCGCAATGCTGGTGCTGCCCTTATAGTTGCTGAGATATAGAGAAAGGGAATGTTACATTGTCAACTGCTTCTTTGGAGAGAGAAACTGTCACTGTGGGATTGTGTAGAGATGGAACGGCTTTCTCATTCAGGAAGAGAAACTGAGGAGCAGAAATAATTTTCAACACTGAGCCCGTGCACGTTCCGTGTGGGGAATTGATTTGTTCCTGTCATTGGAAAATCAGTGGAGTTTCTGTGGATGCTTATCTCTGGTTTGTATAATCAGCTGCTGGGTCTGGTGACCCCACTCTATACACTGCATATACAGAGTGTCTGGGTCCATGGTAAACAAATGGAGATGAGGCTCCACGGAAGGAAAGCTCTATAAATAGGGAGGTGCAGGACAGTGCATTATCTCTCCTGGGATTTCCCGGGACATTTGTCTAACCTGGACCATGTGTCAGGTAGGAAACCAGTTTGTTTCAAAATTGAGGTGGTCACTGAGCTGTATCCCCTCCTTCAATATACTGTGCAGCTCACACACCAGTGACAGGACTGTGCTGATGCTCATCATGAATTAAACTGGATTAATTCTGGAAATTTCCAGGCAGGAGTGAGTAACATATCCATCACCACCGGAGTGCAGTCCTCTGATATATTCACTGGCTGACAGAAACCATCTGTCCGCTGAGAACAATATGTTGTGTCCATCTCCCTGAGGAAATTTCAGAACGAAACTTTCAGAAATAAAAGGGAACAGAGTGATTGGTTAAAATGGGGAACAGCAGGACATTAGAATTAATAAAAGGTACATTTTTAAAAATCTCATTGAATTTAAATTTGGTATATTGCTGCATCTGATGAGCTACGTCCCAGAGTATTGAGGAGGTGGCAGTAGAGCTAGTGAAAGAATGACTGATTATTCTTCGAAGCTGGTTAGATTCTGGAAAGGATCCTCCAGACTGGAATGCAGCGATTGTAAACCTAAATATTTAAAACAGAACGGAGAGAGCAAACAGCAAACTAAACAATGTAAGCTTTGTAAGCTTTGACAAAAAATATTGGAACCTTTTGTGAGGAATGTGATAACTAGACACTTGGAAATACTGACATGATTTGGTAGAGTCAATCTAGATTCAGGAAAGGAAAATGATCTTGATCTTTGATAAACCTGCAGGATATTGTGGAGGATGTCCATTGTGACATGGACAATTGAAAACCAATGGAAATGAAGTATGTGAATTTTCAGCAGACGTTTGACATGGTTGAATACAGGTGAGTGGGGAACGTTAGAATCCATGGGTAAGTAGGGGTGGAATACACCGAATGTATTAAAAGTTGGATAATCGAGAGAATGAAGAGAATAATATAATTTTCTGGAGTGAAGGCTTTGGGGTATCAGAAGGATCAGTATTTGGGCAATAGCTATTCGCAAAATAGAAAATATTTCAGATAGGAACAACAAATATCATCATTCACATTAATGTTCATTAAATAGTGAGAGGCTGGGAAGTGCTTGGAAACAGACCTGGATGTGCTTGGTCAGAAGTCACAAACAGAATCTTTACGCAGCAGGAAGTAAATAATATGTGACTCTTCATGCAAAATGATTAAAGTATCAGAGTAAATGTATCTTTCCCAATGATAGTGTTTTGTTGAGAGACTGTTAGGTGCATTGTGTACAGGTTTAATCAGCTTTATAAAGAATGATCTTGTCAGCGATTCAGTCCAAAAGAGTTTCACCAGACTAAACCCTGACATGATGTTACCATGAGGATAAAGTGAAGAAACTTGCGCTTAATAAAGTATGTCAAGGTGTTTTTGAGTTTATATTAAAACAAAGTGCTGAAGCACATTGAGTGTTGAAGATACAAAAATGCCTTATTAGATCAATTTAAAGGAATGCCCAGACAAATTCACATTTCCTATGTATTGGAATGCAAATATATGCACTGTAAATATATTGGATGGTGCCTGGTCTAGTCCAGGAGAGATCTGCCCGGTAACAGCACGTAGATTGTGATTTTTGAGGGTGGTGGTGGTGGGAGGTTCGGCTGGTTACAGTATTGCAAACTGACAACGCAGCAGAATCATCTAGCCTGCTATAAGAAAACATGCATCATTCTCCCTCACTACTAACTTCACGAGAGCAATGGGTGATAGAAGATGTGATCAATAGCCAACGGTGCCAGCATTCAATCCAATCCAGTAGTTTTTGTGAACTGAAGGAACCATATTGAAAGGGTTTAAATGGAACTGTTTATTCGGTGATTGTGATTGATGCCAGTCTCCATGGATCCGAGTTGTGTCACTGGATGGTTTCCGTCTCATATTAGTAAGGGGCCTCTTGCAATGGTTTATGCCATTGGAGCAGCAAATGCATCAACTCCAGCGCTCAAAGGGATCAGCAGCTGCAGAGACACAAAAAGGAGATTTAAACATCTGAGAATAGTCTGGAATGATCCATTAATGGATCAGAATCTGAGAACATTAGACTGGAATGCTGCAACAATGGACAGGAGTTTATACTGGGGTCTTTTCTATTTTTCCTGGTCTTTGTCAACATTGCCATTTCGGATATATGCTGCACTGATGATTATCCTGGCGGGTTACTATCCTATCCTCGCTATTGTTGGTTTTCCTGGTAAGTTTCTTCATCTCTATCCATTTATTAATCTCTTCGACCATGGCGAACGTCTTTGCTACTTCTGTTATCTATATTTGACAAAGACGGAAACTATTGTCTTCAGTTTCAAATGCAAATTCCATTGATTACCCACAAATTTCAGAAGCGCCCACACCCCCGCCCTCACAAACATCTGAGAACGAGACTGTTCTCAAAACCGAATTTAAATAAATAAAATCCATTTATGTCTCGGCATTCTGTCCATTACAAAACCTATCCACTACCAGCTCGATTATATGCCCAGTCACCATCTTGGCATCAATGATAACGCTTAATAGACCATTATCTATACTTTGGTAAAATTCAGACGTTATGGCTCCACCCCTCCTCTAAGCAATCTTTCAGTTGCAAATATTTCGATCACAACTTTGTTCTTGTTGTCTAAAATAACTTAATGACAGGAACATTCTCTCAGAGCAGTAATGTCGGAAGAAATGTAATTCAGATGCACAGGTTATGACACAGAAAGAGACTGTTCCACATCCAACCACAGACGATGTCAGAAAGTAAATACAAAAGACAGGAATTGGAAATAACAACCATTACATCTCCAGAATTTTGTCTATACGTTTATCTATTTCACTGATGTCCTTTGATAAAAAGATCTTGCGTTATTATCTGGTCTGGCTTAAGATTGATGTGAGACCCACAGCAATGTGCTTGGTTCTGTACTGCCTGAAAGAATGACCTCGCAGTAAATGACATTTGGTTATAACAAATGCTGCCCCTGTCAGCAATGCAGACATTCCAAGTAATAACAAAATTAAAGGTTAAATAAAGCAAAGAATGATGCAACAGATCAGAAACAACAAAGAACGAGAAAGTGCGAGACAAACTGAACAGATTTGGCAGCCCCCTCGCGTCGGGAGAAAAATAGAATTGGCAATTCGATTCTAATGACCATACATCAGAACGGAACACAGTTGGGAAATAGTGTGATTGATGTTGGTGACACCGACATCTGTTATGAAGGGGAGAAGGACAGATTTGAATAGATGGAGAAAGAGACAGATAGAGAGAAAGAAGCAAACAAAGCGATTTCCGATAATCATCTGTGATGGAAATAAAAAATAAAATTAAACCTTGCTTATGTTTCTCCTGTTCCCATGTTACTGATAATCATGACCATATAAGGTATATGTCAAAGTCCCTGTTTAAAATTATTTATGTCTCTTCCCTGAGTGGGAACATCTTTCTTTATTCATTAATGGGACGCTGGGCCAACATTTAATCCCCTTTCCCCATTGTCTTTAAGAAGGTTTTGGTGAGCTGCCTTCCTGACCCACTGCAGTCTGTGGGCTGCAAGTAGTCAGTGCTGAGGACCATACGGTTTCATTTCTTTGAGGCTTTGAAGTGACTGATATAACTGAGTGGCTGGCTTGGCTATTTCAAACTGCAACTCAGAGTTAACCACATTGCTGTGGGCCTGGAGTTACATGAAAGCCCGACCAGCTGAGGACAGTAGATTTCCTTTCCTGAAGGCCATGAGAGTGCCAGGTAGTACAATCAACAATGGTTTAATTGATTCATAATTCCTGATATTTTATTGAATTCAATTTCCAACATTTGCCATTGTGGGATTTGGATTCGGTGTCTGGATCATTACCTGATACCCTGGATTCATATTTATAGATAGTACAGCTAGATCATCGCCTCCTCAGTATATCCTATCAATTCCAATGGCAATGGCAATGGCAATGCCACTATAAATGCAGGAGGAAACAGCACAGAAGCGCTTCACATCAGGCTCCCAAGCACTGACTCCCAACCTAGACAGGGGACGAAACGTTTGCAAGACAAATTCCCAGCTCGGCGAACAGAACCACAACAGCAATAGTGATGTTGTTTTTGGTGTGACTTTGCTTCATAAGGCAATAAATGATTTGGAAAAAGTGCCATCCTTCTCAGTTTGTATTTATGAGAAGGCGAGATGATGGGAAGTGCTCTTGGTGAAAAGGAGCTGGATGTACTTGATCATGAGGCACTAACAGACTTCCTACAGAGCAGTCGGGTACTGGCAGGTGGGACTAGATTGGGTTGGGATATCTGGTCGGCACGGACAGGTCCCACCGAAGGATCTGTTTCCATGCTGTGCATCTCAATGACTCTATGACTCAGCACAATAAATGAGTAGCATCGTTCATTACAAATTGATTAAAGTATAAGAGTGAAGACACCGTCCTGCAGTTGTGGAGTGTACTTGAGACAGTATTTTCTTTAATTTATAATCAATCATCTCCTTGCTAAAGAGTGATGGTGTGACGGAGTTTCAGCAGACTAATCTCTGCGGTGATGGTACCATGAGGAGAGTGTGAAGGAAATGAGTGTTTAATCTGGAACGCTACAAAGAGAAAAAAAGTGATTGCATTAACACTGGAGTGTATTGAATCAACACTCATTATTTCCAAAACAAAACACGGATAGCATTAGATATAACATATTTTCCATGGTACGTGTCTTCACATTTGAACAATATATAGATAGGAAAGGTTTAGAAGGATATGGACCAAGCGCAGGGAAATGGGGTTAGCAAGGATGGACATTTTGATCAGCATGAACCAGTTTGTGGTAATGGGCCAGTCTCTGTGCTATAGGATTCTATTACGCTATGATAGTTTACAAAGCTCTATGAAGCCCCCATGTTGTTTGAGAGAGAGCTCCAGGTTCTGAATGAACTCTCACCGTCTGGATGTACAGTTGGTGTGTGACCCTGCATTGAACGTCATGTTGTTCACAAATCTGTCATCAGCCACACTCTGATAGTATTAGCCATTCCCACCAGTTTCTGACGTCCATACAGAAAACTAGCCTGTCTTCTCTGTCACAAACAAATCCTTCTTTCTTGCTAAAAGCTGTTCATTGCTTCAAGTAGACTCTGTCCTTGATGTTTTTCAGAGGGTCAATAAAACGGGGCCAGGCTGCAATCAGTCTGGTGAGATACAAACGCGAAATGGATTTTCAGAGGCCTTTTATTTATATGTAAACAGATTAAACTACATGGCAAAGTTGTCATGCTTTAGAAGTGACCTGTATAATGAACGGGTTGTTGTCAGCTCTTTTAGCTGAGCTAGCTGAGTTGAGCGGAGCTGAGCAGTTTTCTGTTGAGTCTTGAACTGGGTAGTTCAACTGGGAGCTGTGTGGAAACTCTCTCTTTTCTGCCCTTCAGCTTCTACCTGCAAGCATGCATTCCATTATAAAGTTTTTACAAGGGAGTCTGATTATTAGGACTATTCTGTGTATTTGGAATAGCACAACTAAGTCTTGCTGGACAGGTTGAATTCTGTAGGGGCTCTTTATTCTGTTCTTTGTGTTTCATTGTGTAACTTTGTGAATAACGTTTTTGTCTGATTTAAAATCTAGTAGTCACCCTAGCTAAATTACTCCGGGTAATTTTCATTGGATAATTACCAAAACAAACTGCAAAGTTATTCTCTGGGCTGCTTGCTGAAGAATGTTTTGAGTGTTCGCGCCTCGTCCATCACAGATTGTAAGCTCATTGCTGGATTTTTAACAGCGACTGGGAGATGCTAGTGTCTTTATTTCGGGTATTAGTTTGATTGGGTTGACAA